>NW_011495034.1:18311894-18313435 GCF_000754665.1 Bison bison bison | reverse complement strand
GTTGGTCATAACTTTCCTTCCAAGGAGTAAACGTCTTTTAATTTCATGGCTGCAGTCACCATCTGCAGTGATTTTGGAGCCCAGAAAAATAAAGTCTAACACTGTTTCCACTGTTTCCCCATCTATTTCCCATGAAGTGGTGGGACTGGATGCCATGATCTTCGTTTAAATCCACCCCCCTAAATGCTGGCTCACGTATTTAAAAGCCTTGTGCACAGGAATTCCCTGGTGGGCACTTTCACTTCAGGGGGCGCAGGTTGGATCCCTGATTCTGGGAAATAAGATCCTGAAAGGCCAAAATAATTTTTTTTTAATTTATTTTTATTTTTCGGAGAAGGCAATGGCACCCCCCTCCAGTACTCTTGCCTGGAAAATCCCATGGATGGAGGAGCCTGGTGGGCTGCAGTCCATGGGGTCTCGAAGAGTCGGACACGACTGAGGCGACTTAGCAGCAGCAGCAGCAGCATTTTTATTTTTGGCTATGCTGGGTCTTTGTTGCTGTGTGGGTCTTTCTCTAGTTGTGGCAAGCAGGGGCCACTCTCTTGTGGTGTGCAGGCTTCTCATCGTGGTGGCTTCTCTTGTTGCGGAGCACTGGCTCTAGGGTATGCAACCTCAGTAGTGAAGCTCCGGGGCTCTAGAGCACAGGCTCAATAGTTGTGGCACACGGGCTTTATTGCTCCAAGGCCTGTGGGATCTTCCTGGATCAGGGATCAAACCCGTGTCTCCTGCATTGGCAGGCAGATCCTTTACCACTGAGCCACCAGGGAAGCCCCCCAGATTTTTTAAAAATAAATAAAAGCATCATGCCATTCAAGTAAACCCCAGCCCACAGAGCCCATACCCTGGTTTCACCTGGCAAACTCATTATAGAGATGAGTACACTGAGGTCAAGAGAAGGGATGGGGTTGCTAGAGGCAGAGTGGAGCGGGACCCAGACAAGGCTGTATCCTGAGAGCATCTTTCTCTTAACTCACGGCACCCTCCTTGCCAGGCCTCACCCTCCTCATCCCCTATCTCCTCGGCCGCAAGAAGAGATGGAGCAAATGCAGGATCCGCGTGTTCGTGGGGGGCCAGATCAACAGGATGGACCAGGAGAGAAAGGCGTAAGTGGGGAGCGCCGACTATCCAGGGCTACCTGTGCCTGCCCACACCTGCCCCTACTCCCCATTCCACCCCTCAGGGCTCTCAGGTCACAGCAGCGGTGAGAGAGTTTAGGACAGGAGGAGGTTTCTCTCCATTTCAGAAGCGGTTTTGGTGTCCTGTCCCCTTTAATAAGATACACATGTCCTAGTCCTGGCCATGGCAGGGAGGGCTGGTAAATTTTACATCCACAAATCTCCAGGAGATTTGCAGTGAAATGAAGGATGGAGAAGGCCCTGCCCCTCAGAAATGAGGGCAGAGCTTAGAATCCTTCGGGGCAACGTCCCCCACTCCCCACCCAAGCCCCCGCACCCCCCAACTCCCAAGCTTCAGGTGCCACCCCTGGTGAGGCCAGAGGTGACTTAAGTGGCCAGGATGAAGGGCAGCAAATCCCCTGGAAT
>NW_011495034.1:18309194-18311794 GCF_000754665.1 Bison bison bison | reverse complement strand
TGGAATCTCTTGGTGAGAAGAGACTCCATTCTCCAACTCCATGGCTGATTCTCTGTCTAAACAAGAGGAAGTCGGCCTGGTTCAAGTGCTGGGCAGGTGATGGCATCTGCCAGAACTGAGTGATGTTGGTTTACTGGTTTTATTGGCCTCATCTTTCTGGCAAGGGTTGCTGATTTGCTGATTAAATTGTGAAGCCATTTCCTTTCAAGACATATCTAAGTGAGAATGTGAGTTGACTTAAGCTGAGACGGAAGTAAACAGTCGGGCACGTACACAGGTGTGGAGGTGGCAGGAGTCGGGCAGGTGGCACACGTGGGCTAGATTTGGGCCCCTGTTGCTTTAGAGCAAGGTCAAGTGAAGTCGAAGGCCATAGGACCGAGGACTGCTGGAGGGTGTGGGCAGGCTGGGGAGGATGGGGTGGGTGGCTTGCCCCAAACCGTGCAGTTAATTAGCCAGAGAGAAAACCCTGCACAGCCTTGAGTGCCTGCTGTGACACCCAGGGACAGGACTCCATGGCCTGTGCCACCCTAGTCCTATGCCAGTACCTCATACATCCCCATGACCCCTGCTGCATGAGTTAAGGGTGACTAGCAACCTCATCTTATTGCCCTCACCCCCATTGAGAGCTTCTCCACTGGAGGGCCCTTCTCCTCAATACGGAGGAGAACGTTGCCTGGGAAACGCAACATCTGCTTCTCTGTGCTCCTTTCTAGAAGATAAACACACCGCAAAGGCTGCTTTGCCCTCTTGGCTTCCTGTTCCAGCTCCCACTCAAAGCTGGGCTCGGGGGGTGTTGGTTCAGATCGAGGCCACGGCACTGTGGGGTCACAGGATGTCTTGCAAGCAAAGGTTGTGAAATCTCCTCTCCTCCCAACTGACTCTGGACCAGCCCAAGTCCTCTGCCTTCCTTGTGACCCCAGGCCACCCCTGTGCTGCCCCCAGCTGTGCCTTCCTAAGTTCACTCCCAAGTTCCGGGACCAGTGATGGCAGTTTGTCTCCTTTTTGTTCCCTGGCATGCTCCACACCGTCCCAGGCAGCCCCTCGCTGCTCCCACCCCATCCCCTGCACCCCCATGTCTTTGCTTATTTGGACTCTCCTCCTGGGGTGCTCACTCCCCACCGGCTAGTCTGGTCACCAACACCGTGTCCTGCCCAGGGATTCTGATGGAATGGGCGGGCTAGGGCCGAGGCACAAGTACCGTTTAGAAGCCTCCTTGTGTGGTTCCGGTGTGAACACCCTTATCCACCCTCTTTAGTCTATAACAGTCTTACCCACTGTTCACCATCCAGCCAGATTACCACCTCCTCTGTGAAGCCTCCCCTGACTGCTTCAGACCACAGTTGCCGTTTCCTCCTTGTGGACACAAAGTCAGGGCTATCTGGCTTGCCACTCCTGGTTCTGTACTCAGCTCATATGTGTTACCTGCTCCCTCAGCCACCCTGAGGAATTTCCTACCGTTCACCTCCCATTCCTTACACCCTCTTTTCTCAAAGTGTGGCCAGTGAACCAGCAGTCCCACATCAACTGGGAGCTTCTTAGAAATGCAGAATCCCAGGCTTCCCTGGTGGTTCAGTGGTTAGGAATCCACTTGCCAATGCAGGGGCCACGGGTTCGATCCCTGGTCCAGAAAGATCCCACATGCAGCAACAAAGACCCAGCTCAGCCAAAAGTAAATAAATAAATCTTAAAATAAAGATTAAAAAAAGAGGAAATGCAGAATCCCAGGTCCCAACCCAGGCCAGCTGGGATCAGAACCTGCGTCGTAACAAGCTCCCCAGCAGGTGCGCAGACGTTAGAATGTCAGGAGCTCTAGCCCAGAGATGGCCACCTGAGACTTAAGGACAGTTCCTTTGTCCTGTCACTTGTCATCATCTGACCTGCTTTATCAATATTCACTTACTGTCTGCCTCCCTCGTCGGCTAGAATGTGAAATCCCCAAGGGCAGAGTTTGTTTTGTTCGCTGCTATATCTTCCCTAGTGGCTCACATGGTAAAGCATCCGCCTGCAATGCAGGAGACCCAGGCTTAATCCCTGGGTTGGGAAGATACCCTAAAGAAGGAAATGGCAGCCCACTCCAGTATGCTTGCTGGGGGAGTCCCATGGAGCCTAGTGGGCTACAATCCGTGGGGTCACAAAGAGTCAAACACGACTGAGCAACTAACATACATATCCTCCACAGGTGCTCAGTGAAAACTCACTGAAGGAATGAATGCGTTAAAAAAAAACCTCTGTCTTCCAGGATCATTTCTCTGCTCAGCAAGTTCCGGTTGGGATTCCACGAAGTTCACGTCCTTCCCGACATCAACCAGAAGCCACGGGCCGAGCAGTGAGTTTTCTGTGTTGGGGGTTCCAGGGAGAAGGGTTGGCCCTTTGGTAAACCAAGGGCAACCCGGTTCACCTGCCCCTGCCTACACTGGGCTCATGGAAAGAAAGAGTTTGCAGCCATTAATTTTTGTTTGAGTTTTTTCCCCTTGCCCCGTGGTCCTTTGCATATCAGAGCTGTGGTCTTTGCCAGAAAAATACCTGGGCTGAAGGTCAATGAAAGTTCCCACTCATGCTTTTCACAGACCCAGTGTTTTTGAAGCTCTTCATGGCCATTC
>NW_011495034.1:18305194-18309094 GCF_000754665.1 Bison bison bison | reverse complement strand
CCATTCTGCTCCTAGAGCAGAGCTGGTGTTTCATCTGCCAGGGGCCTCCCACCCACCCCGCACACCCTGGGGCTGAGAAAGTCTCCAGCTTCACACCTCTCAAGCTCAGGCTGCTGGCTACTCATGAAAGGCTGATTTATCTACTCTGATTTTCTAAATTTTCTCCAACCCCTGTATCGTTTTCATAAAGGAGTGGTTCTCAAACATCAGCATCACCTGTAGGGTTTGTGAACACACGACTCTGGGGCCCAGCCTCAAGATTCTGAGTCTCTAGGTCTGGGGTGAGGCCTGAAAATGTGCACTTCTAACAAGCTCTCCTGTGCTGATGCAGGCACCTCACTTTGAGAACCACAGTCTCAGGCGATCCATGTAACATGCTTAACAGGGCGCCCTGCCTAGAGTCAATGATCAGTCAAGGCTGGATTTGTGGCTTCTGCCCGCTTGTAGCTTCTGAGCTCTTTCTGTATCTCCACCTTTCCCTATAGTCCTAACTCTGCTACAGACTGCTTCCTTCCTTCTCCGGACATTGCTTAAATTAAGTGTCTGAAAAAGGGACTGTGACCATCCCAGCTCATTGCTTCCTGCCAAGCTGAGGTAAAGGTCACCGGAAGGTCTATTTCTTGGCCACCTTTAGTCCAGTTGGCCATGGCCATGAGTGGCAGGATCATATGCCCCGAAATACACCACTGGGAGGATGCTCCTTCTGCAGAGGCCACGGCAGAGGCACGTCCCCTCCATGGGGCTGAGGGGCACTGGAGCAAACAGAACGGAAGTTCCCCAGGCCCTGAGGCAGAAGCGTGGCAGCTGCAGCCCCTGATGTTATGTTAACTCACTGGCACCTGGGGAGTAGAAGATGTTGAATGGTCTGGGCAACCGCTCCCCTGCTCACCCATGCAATGGCAAGTGGGCAGACTTGAAGCAAACTCCTGTGTGAATTTGTAGCAGGGCTCAATTGTGGGGCCAGAAGGAATAAGTTACTTTCCTAATGATTCAGTTGCACATTCTTAAAAGAAGACATTTATGATAGGATTGCCTTATGTAAATCTGTCGAAGTGAGGTTTTCCAGCAGTCTGTCTTCTCAGTAAAGTAAGGTCTGTCCTGACCTCTTTAGCCCTTGTTTACCTGGAGAAGGAAGGACATCAAGAAGAAAAGAAAGGGGACTTCCCTAGTGGGCCAGTGGCTAAGACTCTGCATTCCCAAGGCAAGGGGCCCAGGTTCAATCCCTGGTCAGGGTACTAGATCCCACATGCTGCAAGTAAGAGTTCATATGGTACAACTAAAGATCCTGCATGCTGCCACTAAGACCCAGAGTAGCCAAATAAATAAATATTTTTTTGAAGGAAGGAGCTAGTTAACAGTGATGGATATACTGACTCCCCCATTCTCTCAGGGCTGTGCTTGAGCGACAGGGGCAGAGGTGAGTAAATTGCAGCCCTGCCCTGCGTGGTTTACCTTGGCTGAGGTACAGGGAGGATGTCAAGAAGCATCAGAATGGTGCAGAGATGGACGCGGATGCAAAGGAGAACAGGGCCATCTCTGCTAGTGGAGGAGCAGAGCCTTGAGAACGGCCGTGAACAGAGATGGGAGGGGGAGACCTTCCCCCATGGAGAGGACAGTGGGAGCCACATGCAGAACCCCCCAGCCCATCTTGTCTTTAAACCCCATCTTTCCTCTTGCATCTGCCTTCACCTCCTGGACCGTTTCTCTCCTCCCTTGCACAGCCAACCTTCTCCAAAGTGATGCTACCCTCTTTGTGGCTGCTTCCTCCCACCCTTCCCTCGTTCTCCAGCTCACTCCAGTCTGGCTGCCCTCCTGCAGCTCCACTGAAATCCTTCTCTCCAGCTTGGGCCGTGACCTCTGCACCACCAGGTCTGCAGAGCCCGTGGCTGTCCTCCTCGTTCTCTGCCTCACAGCCGCATTTGACACAGCGGTCCTTCTTGAAACAGCCCCTTTGGATCCAAGATGCTGCCCTCTCCTGGATCCCTCCCACTTCAGGGATCCTTCTTTCAGCTTCCTTTGCTGGTGCTGCCTCCTTTCCCTGACTTACCTGAGGGCATCCCATTCATGCCTGCACTCACCTTGCTCCATCCACACAGGCTTCTCTGTTGCTCCTCAAGCAGCCCAAGTACACTTCTGCCTCGGGGCCTTTGCACCTTCCATTCTGTTTGCTCCAACACCCCCTGCCTTGTGCATAGCTAGCTTGGGAAGGACGGGCATCCTCGGGTCCAGAGAGGACTTTCTGCCCAAGTATTTCCCATCCCAGGACTCAGCATATGCTTTCATAAGTCTTCTGATCTGTATCCACCTGCTTATTTGTCGCCCAGCAGACCACGAGCTCTGTGCGGCCTGGGGATGTTGTCTGGTTTGTTCACTGCTGTATAGAACAGAGCAGTGCTCGGTAAACACCCTGGGGCGGGAGTGGTCAGGGGGTGGAGATGGATCCCAGTCAGGCTTCACGGACCACTTGTGGAAGTCCTGTTCAAAGTCAGACGCAGCTGTCAGGGCTGAATTCAACACAGAGGCTGCTTGGTGTAAACAGCAGCATCAGAAAGGGTTTCAGCCTGAAATGTATGTCCCCACGGCCCCCACCTCCATCTCCCTCTGAGGACCCCGTTCCCCTGGACATGGGCACCTTGCCCAGTCTCACTGGCTCTCTCTGCCCCCAGCATCAAGCGCTTTGAGGACATGATTGCACCCTTCCGCCTGAATGACGGCTTCAAGGACGAGGCCACGGTCACTGAGATGAGGCGGGACTGCCCCTGGAAGATCTCGGATGAGGAGATTAACAAGAATAGAATCAAGGTGCGGGAGAAAGAAGGGCCTTGCTGGGGTGGGGGTGCTCCTGACCGAGGTGCTCCCCTGGGTCAGGGCCTGTGCCCCCATCTGTCCTGGGCTTCCTGAACCCCTTCCCCTGACCCTCAACTCTAGTCTCCCTGCACCAAGCCTCTGAGGTGTCCTCAAGCCACACACGCTCAGGCTGACGAGTGACCCAGGGGTTGATCTCAGAGCCATCCTTGGTGTGGGAACCTGGTCCCTCGGTCCATTTTGAGTCTCCCTGGCCATGGCAATGGACTGCCTGGGGTCCTTCTCCCTCTCTTCCCCTGTTCTTCCATGCCTGCAGGAAGGAATTCATGAGGCAGATGGTGAAGGTCAAGGTAGAGCTTGTCCTTTGTGGGCCCATAAAGCTGCCTGAGCTTCTCCCCTAGGCTATGGACCCCACGCCCTTCCCAGGCAGCATCTTCAGGACTCTGCTCAGGCCTAAAGGAGAGTGGGGGCTGCCGTGCCCATTTTAAGGTGGGGAGAGCAGTTCTGCTCCCTGTGAGTTCCATGGTGGTAGTTCTGAGGACTCAGGAGACATTTGCTGATTTCTGGGGACAGTTTTGGCTGTCACCTGCCAGCAGGAATGGCCGCTGTCACTTAGCGAGTAGCGGCCTGGGATGCTGCTAAACATCCTGCAACCCACAACACAGAGTGATTGCACCCAAATGCTGCCCATGTGAGATCTGGGTGAACTCACTTGCCCTCAGTTTTCCTTTCTCTCCAATGGGGTATCCACAATCAGACCCTGAGTGTCCACCACTTCCGAACAATTCAGAGACAAGCCTTGGAGAGGAGGAGGGAGTCCGCCCTCAGCTCAGCCCCACCTGAGCTTTGGGGAGTTCCCTGACCCGGCCCCTGAGCCTTCCAGAGTCACCCAGTCCTGAGAAAAGGCTGAGTAATGTGTCGTGTCCACAGAAGGCTCCTGCCTACTCTGTCACAGGGGAGATCGAGCCATCACCATTGCTGAGTGCACCTTAGCAAGTGCTTCCCCTGGAGCTTTTGTGTGCATCGTCTCACTCAGGCTTCCCCAGACTCCCCGGGGAGGGCACTGTTGCACCCATTTCACAGCTGAGGACACTG
>NW_011495034.1:18284569-18305094 GCF_000754665.1 Bison bison bison | reverse complement strand
GGACACTGAAGCTCAGGGAGGCAAGGTGCCTGCTCGATGTCGGAAACTCTTAGAGCTGAGATGTGAACCCAGCCCTCCCCACCCCACGGGAGGTGCTCTTTGCCACCACAATCCCACAATAATAAGGTCAGGAAGAAAACACCCCAGGGGCTCCTCCAGGAGGTAAGCTTGGCTTTCAGTCACCTTCTTGGAGGTGGGAGAATCTACCATAATTTAGGGGGGACAATTCACACACCCAGTTTGAGATGTTCAAGAACGTGGACTTGGGCTTGGCGGGGATCGCTCAGGGGACGTGGGAAATGACCACATGGCTTTTCCTTGCCCAGTCCCTGCGGCAGGTGAGGCTGAACGAGATTCTGCTGGATTATTCCCGAGATGCTGCTCTGGTTGTCATGTAAGTAGTGACCTGTGTGCTGGAGAAGCCTGATGCCCAGGCCAGAGTGTCAGCTTTAGAGGGCTGGTCACTGGCTGAGGACCCGAGCCTTCCTCTGTGAGGATGAAGGGCCCCAGGCCCATAGAAACACAATCTGGGTGGCTTCTTACTCCTTGACCGGGCCTGCATCCACCCCATGCCCCACGCCCCACACCCCACGCCAGCGCACCAGCTGGCCGAGGTCTTGGGTCCCTGTGTCCCAAGCCTCACCGACTCCCCCACCCTGCTTTCCCCTGTCCATTGCTTTTTCCTGCCAAACTCAGCTTGCCAAAGGGGACCCAGTTTGTTCTGGAAGAAAATCGATTCCTAGTTGTTTGGCCAGCTCTCTCTGGTCACCAGCCACCCCCAGTTGATGTTGGTGCCAGGTCTGGGCAGTGGAATCAGAACCCTGCCCTGGCCGGGGCTGCTCCAGCCTCTCTTGCTGCTGGCCCTGTCTGGTTAGGAGCCGCCTCGGCTGGCCGTTGACCCAGGCTGAATAAGTGGAAGAAGAGGGGAAGGTGACAGTGGTGCGGACAGTCTCATGGAGGCCAAGAGGCAGAACACGGTCAGCCAGGCGCCCAGCCCCCTCTCCCAGGGACAGGCCGGCTCAGAGGGAATGCAGCCCTCTGCCCAGAGGAGCCCCTGACATTTCCTGGGGCGAGCTACCGCAGACTCCACAGGACAGCGGGGAAAGCCGCCGAACCTGTTTGTTCACACCCTGAGACCAGGATGGAGCACACAATTTGTGAGGCTGTGCGCAGTGAGAATGTGGGGCCCTTTGTTCAAAGGCGATTAAGAACGTCAGAATGGTAACAGCAGAGCGTGAAACCCAGCCTGGGACCCGTCTCAGTGCAGGGCTTCGTGACCGCACAGGTGGCTGCCCCCAAAGCTGGCTCTGCCTGGAGCCGTTCTTTCTGGGGCTCATGGGGAGATAATCTTTTCTACAAAGAAAGTGCTCCATGTTTCCTTTGGTGTGGGGACCGTAGTGTAAGGGAAGCAAGTTGATCTCCAAGCCGCTGGCCAATATCTTTCAGAGAACGTTTCTAGGGCCAGGTTAGCCTGGTTGTGGGCCGGGTCAGCAAGTAAGACGGTGACAGCGGCTTCATCCTGGGATGGCTCCCCGACTTTCCCTGGGTGTGGTACTTGGGATGTGCCATCTGGGGCATAGGTGTGCCAGAGCACCTCTTCCTGAGTGCCACCTCTGTTCAGAGAAGCAGATTTGCATTTTGTCTCTGCCATTAGCCCACTGTGTGGCCTTGGGCCAGTAACTCTCCTTCTCTGAGCTCAGCTTCCCTGATTATACATTTTTTTTGAATGTTTATTTTTGGGGCTGCATCGAGTCTCACTTGCAGCACCCAGGTTCTCCATCGTGGCGTGCGGGCTTCTCTCTAGTTGTGGTGCACGGGCTCTAGGGCGCGTGGGCTCTGTAGTTTCTCTTCTAGTTAAGACCCCCAGACTTGTAGTCGTGGCTCTTGGGCTTAGTTGCCCAGAGACATGTGGGCTCTTAGTTCCCTGACCAGGGATAGAACCCATGTCCTCTGCCCTGCAGGGTGGATTCTTAACCCCTAGACCATCAAGGAAGTCCCTCCCTGATTATAGAGAAGAGTTAAATTAATTATTTCCAAGATTCTCTTTCACTCTAACATTCTATGACCCTAAGTTTGCCACTAAAATGAGTCAGACTCAGGCCATAAGAGGAGGAATTTCATCTGGGGAGGAACCACCTGCTGTCACCTCTCCCCTCCCACTCCCCCACCTTCTGGATCTCACAGGGGAAACCCATCCCCACCCCCAGCCTTTCTGGGATTAGCTGATACAAATAAACGGGAGAGGAGAGAGCGGCACACAGGTGCACCCCAGGGCGTCTGCCACAGTTGCCTGAAAGGGCCCTGGCTGTCCAGCCAGCACCACGGGGAGCAGCTGCTCTGCTCCTCCAACCCGGAGACATGCCTTTAAAAGTTCACCCTGAGGGTCCCCTGCTTCAACCATTGAGGGGGCGGGGAGGTGTGGAAAACAGCAAATTCCTCAATTCCTTCTAGATCAGGGTCTGGGGTTGAGCCCAGGAGCCCACATTTCCCAGAAATCCCAAGAATGAGAAAATCCTCCCAAGCCTCCAGGAAATGACAAAAATCACATTTTCTAGCACATCAGAGAGCACACATGGGGCTGTTTTCTAGAGCAGCTTTGAGGCAGAACTGGCTTGTTTGCTGTCTACTAATCAGTGGTTTATCTGATTAACAGTCCTTGTTTGAGCTCAGCTTAAACTGCACACTAATAAACCAGCCTTGTAACTAGCCCAACAACCTTGACCACACTAAGCACATATTTCTGGCATAACTTTTGGGTCTAGACCCCTCTTTTTTCTTATAAACACTCCCTCCTCAAAGCTAAATGCGTGTGTGCTAAGTTGCTTCAGTTGTGTCCGACTCTTTGCAACCCTATGAACTGTAGCCCACTGGCTCCTCTGTCCATGAAATGTTCCAGGCAAAAATACTGGAGCGGGTTGCCGTTTCCTACTCCAGGGCATCTTCCCGACCCAGGGATCAAACCCGTGCTTCCTGTGTCTCCTGTTTGGCAGGCAAGTTCTTTACCACTAGTGGCACCTGGAAGTCACCAAAGACAAATAGTAATAGAATAATAGCAATCAAAGTGCATTTTATTGATTGAGCCTCTGTGACACTCAAGGCATTGGGGTTTATTAATAAAAAAAATTTTTTTTTTCATTTATTTTTTGGCTATACCGAGCAGCATGTGAAATCTTAGTTTACCACCAGGGATTCAATCTGTGCCCCTTGCATTGGGAGCATGGAGTATTAACCACTGGACCACAAGGGCAGTCCTAACTTTTTAAAAAATTTATTTTATTAAAGTATAGTTGATTTATAATGCTATGTTAATTTCTGGTGTATAGCAAAGTGATTCAGTTAGACATATATATACATTCTGTTTCACATTCTTTTCCGTTATGGTTTATCTGAGGGAACTGAATATAGTTCCCTGTGCTACAGAGTAAGGCCTTGCTGTTTATCCAGCCTACACATAATGGTCTGCATCTGCTAATCCCAAACTCCTAAATCCACTGGGCCTTATTAATTTTCAGAACTCTATGAAGTGACTCTGTTTTACCCCCATCCCCACCACAGCACACACCCTTAGGAGACGAGGAAGCTGAGTCTCAGAGAGATTCAGAATCTGCCAGGTGGTAACTAGGGTTTGAAGCCCCAGACGCCGGTTCTGAAGCTCGGTTATCTTTCTGCATCTAGGTTAGATCCAAGGCTGCCTTTCCTTGTGACTAAGCGAAGCAGTTCTGAGCAAAAAGCTCCTTTGTTCTGGAGCAGCTTGATTTCAAAAGATTAGTAGCTTACACCACACACATCCTGTGGGCAGAAACAGAGCGTGTCATTCGCTGGCACTGGGGGAGAGTGCCAAGGGAGTCTGTCCTTTGGACAGGCAGACAGATGGACAGGCTCTGCTCTGAGAGGGAACTTCATGTTGGGGCTTGAAAAGCCACAGCAGGAGTGATGGAGGTCCCCTGCCCTGGATAGTGCAGTTACTAGGCCCCCAAGCCTTAGACATTTCTAATTGCAGTCCCTGAAAAGAACGTATAATACCAGTAGTTCTGTTCAGTCGCTCAGTCGTGTCCAACTCTTTGTGACCCCATGGACTGTAGCACGCCAGGCCTCCCTGTCCATCACCAACTCCTGGAGTCTACTTAAACTCATGTCCATTGAGTCAGTGATGCCATCCAGCCATCTCATCCTCTGTCGTCCCCTTCTCCTCCCACCTGCAATCTTTCCCAGCATCAGGGTCTTTTCCGATGAGTAGTTACCAGTGGGCATTTCCAGCCTTTAGTGTGACTGTCAAATCAGGAAAGTTTGGTTTCAATATTTCCACTTCCCTTTTCCTGGGAAAGGTACCAGAAAAACACAAACTCAGTCTATTAACTAAGGTGACACTGGCTTCATGGAATGTGCTTGTTCCCATGGTGTTCCCTGATCCTGGGGACCTTGCTTTATAAGGGAGGATACTGTTTGTCCCAAAAGAAGCTTTGAGAAGGGAATTTTAAAAAAAGGGACAGCTGTTTGGGGACGTCGATTCTCAGCAGAGGAGGGGTTGCAGTGAGCTGGGATCATGGGGATGGAAAGATCCCAAGACCTTGGGTCATGTCCCAGCTCTGCCACTCACCGGCTGGGTCATCTCGAGCTGGCAAATGGTAATAAGTGGTGACAATACTGCTGACGTCACAAAGTGCTCACTCTACGCCAGTGCTTTTGTGCAGTACCCTTCACGACCTGGGGCTTCTTTGGAACTCATAAGCCTATGACAGAATCATGTGTGTTCACTTTGGGGAAACAAAAACTGAGGCTTAGGGTCAATGAGCCTTTTGTCACAGCCACATGGCTGAGGAAGCGGCAAGCCACGACTCTAGCAGCTTCTCTGACCCAGAGCCAGCCTCTGAAGCCCAGCATTGCACAGCATCCTCCTGTCTGGCCGGTTCCCCCAGCTTTTCCCCCGGGTAGTTTTGAGGTTCAGATGAAACAGTACCTGTGGGTGTACTTTGGGAAAACAAACAAGGTTCAGGCCCATGTAACATGCTGGTGCCCCAGCTTTGTGCACTGCCAGCGGGATCGGTATGATGCCGCCTTCCCGCAAGAGCCGCAAGCAGGGCGGTGGCAGTCATCACCAGGTGTCTTTGGAATCTCAAGATGGTGGAAAAGTCGCTTCCTGAAATAGCCATGAAAGTGTGGCTGAAGAGCCTTCCGAGGGTATGTGGTTATTTGCTTAGCATAGCAGTTCAGACAAGGCAGTTCAGGGAGATGGCAGAGTCCTGCTCCCAAGGCCTTACATATGTGGCAGGAGCCAGGACTAGGCCACTCAGCTGAAACCCATGAACGTATCACTTTGCTGTGGCTGCAGGCAGGGGGGTGGCTGAAGAGGCGAGGCTGGCGTGATCCGAGTGGCTGCAGGAGTGGGATCCGTGAGCCTCGCCGTGAGCCTCAGACTGTTCTCCATACAGGTGAATAAGACAGACCCCACCTGCCCATGCGTGAACAAACATTCTAGCGGAGGGAGACAGACAACAAATAAATGAAAAGAGGATTTGCAAGTGTGAAGTGTTACAAAGATAATGAAACAGGGTGACATGATAAAGAGGGGGAGATGGGATTGAAGAGGGTGATCCGAGAAGGAGGTGCACTTGGGCCAAGACCCGAGGGAGCCAAGCTGAAGAGCTGGGAGCTGGCTCTGCCATCTGGGTGGAAAGAATGTCATATGCCAAGGCCCCGGGGCAGGAACAAGCTGGCCGTTTATTTCAGGAGTGGAAAGGAAGCCTCTGTGGCTGTGTGGGTATGAGGGAGCCTGAGGGCAGTGGGAGGGGAGGTTGTGGAGGCTGGTGGGGCCAGGATCACAGGGGCCTCACAAGCCATGGCTTTGTTTAGAAATGCTTTGTGGGTGAAGTTACATTTCAAGTCATGCTTTCAAGAAGAGCCACAGGTCATTCCTAGGGTGGCTGGGAAGAAGGAGCACTGAAGGGGCCAACAAACAGAGATGCTGTTCAGGAAGCAGACCGGGAGCTGGGCCTCATGGGGAAGGCCCCTGGTTAATTTCCCATCTGCTGCTTCTTCCTGCCCCACAGCACCCTGCCCATAGGGAGGAAGGGGAAGTGCCCGAGCTCACTCTACATGGCCTGGCTGGAGACGCTGTCCCAGGACCTCAGACCTCCAGTCATCCTGATCCGAGGAAACCAGGAGAACGTGCTCACCTTTTACTGCCAGTAACTTCGGGCTTGGCTGCACCTGCCCAAAGCCTGAGCGCAGGGGATGCCTACCTGTCCACGGGCACAGAAGGCATACCCTGTCACATGTAGTATCTGATGATCTGATGGAAGAAGTTGGTAGATTTTCAAACATCGGCTGGACCCCACTCCCATTGGACTTGTGCTCTGGGTTTTGTTTTTATGGGCTCAAGAAGTAGCAGATAGAGTTGTCTGCTCTATCTGGCGGGTCCATATCCCTTTTAAGTTTTCTTTTGCTCTTGATTACAACAAATTAAGATTTCAGTCTTTGATTTGTGTACAAATTTGAGACAGACTTCTGGATGTGTATCTTGGCGGTTTCTACAGACCTTTCCTGGGAGCACCCCCTAAACACGCCTCCCCATACCAATGTCAGGTGAGTGGGCACCCCACATGCACCTGCAACCCTTGCAGGAGGAATACAGGGCCCCTTGAGCCTCCATAATAATGCAAATTTATTTAACTGCCTCTCACTTCCTTCACTTTCAATAATGTGTCTGAAGTGTTTTGGTTGGTTCTTTGGTAAACTGAGACTTTCAAACTTTTCTAGATGGCAACCCACAGTAAGAAATCTATTTGACATTGAAACTTGGAACAAATACAATGAAACAAAAGTGTCACAAAACAATCTTTATCCTTTGCTGAGAAAGACAGAGCTCCTGGCCGAGCACTTGAAGGAGGGAGAGGGGGCTGCCTTTGAGCCATTCAGTGGACTGGGACCAACTCCCACTCCGGATTAGGCAAAGCCTTTCTAGAGCCACATGGAAAACCACTTCCTGGCAAATGGTTGCTCCCTCTTCTGACCTCAAGGAGACTCTGATCCAAGAACAGAGAATGCTTTGACTTTGGGAACTTAAATAAAACACTTCATCATGTTGGAATCTAAATTTTGAACAATGATAATAGCTTTGTTTAAAAAAAAAAGTCTTGAGTTAACAGTGAGGTCAAAAACAATGAAAAGAATAAAAAATACATTTACTCAGTCAACAGAATTTATTTGTTTTGGAACAGGCTGTTTCTCAACTCCGCTGAGTGTTTTGGAAAAATTAACTGTATTGTTTTTTCGACCCTGGATTAAACTTTTCTCTGTGCTTCCACTGGTCCCATAGGTCACAGTGCCGGATTTCCACATGGATGTTTACAGGGGTCACTTACTTTTCCCTTTGCTTCTCTTACATGTGCTTGAAGATGCACAGAGAGCCTGTCTTCTTTAATCTTTTAAAAAGTCTCCCAGGAATTTCAATCTTGCCTCAAACCAACGGGCAGAGAGATTGAGTGGAAAGAGCCAGAGCGTGGCCACCAAGGAACCTGGACTTGAGTTTCTGTGTTCCCCCCAAAACTGACTATGACCTCAGATATGGCCCCTTACCCTCTCTGAGCCGCAGTCTGTGAAATGAGAGAATGGGACTGAGGCAGCTGTCACCAGCCAACTGGCCTGCTGCTGACTGGTTTGGCCCACGTGTTGTTTTTTTTTAATTACGTGTGTATTTCTTTGGGCTGTGCAGGGTCTTCGTTGCTGTGCCGGCTTTCTCTGCTTGTGGTGAGCGGGGGCTACTCTTCGCTGCAGTGCTCGGGCTTTTCTTTGTGGTGGCTGCTCTTGCTGTGGCTCGAGGGCTCTAGAGGGCGCAGGGGCTTAGTTGCTCCAAGGCATGTGCAATCTTCCCGGATCAGGGATGGAACCTGTGTCTCCTGCACTGGCAGGCGGGTTCTTAGCCACCGTACCATCAGGGAAGTCCCCAGTGTGGTTGATTAGTGTTATGGAAGTGAGGGGCACCAGGTGGGGTGGAGAACACATTCCTCAGTACCCCCACCCCCACTGTGGCACACCACTTCCGGCCCTACTGTGTGCTCAGAGGCTGTGAAGACACCCCCCACCACCACCAAGTCATCGCTGGGCATGTGAAGCACTGAGAGATGAAGAGACTTTGGTCCGCTGTGTGTGTGTCTGTGTCTGGATGATAAGATGCTCCACGTCAGTGAGGAGTCCAGCCTGGCACTGTGCCCGGGAAACCACAGAGAGGTGGTCATCAGAGCTGGAGCCCAACACTGCCAGCAGCCACCCTGCCACTGCAGAAGGAACTCCTCACTTATCTCCCCCAGGATCCACTGCTCAGATAGCTCCTGACTTCCCCCCTGGCATTTCAGCCTCCAGATTTCATGTCCTCTTTCAGTTCCTGCCCAGACTTGTGGCTCTGATGTAAGATAGGCTCTCTGAGTTCCCCTCTCAGGCAGAGAGCTGTGGGTCTCACAAGAACACGGAAAGCCCCGTCTGGACTGAATTCCCTTTTACACACCTACCTGGCCTATAGCGTGGCTTGGAGGGCGAGGTGGGTTTCACACAGATGAGACTAGCTGGAACGTTCCTGAACCACCACCTGGCTGAGAGGTCCCCAAGTACATGCAAAGCAGCCAGGTTTTGCTTGTAGCTGTGTATAGCTCAGGAGAGCAGGAAAAAAAAAAAAAAAGTACCAGCCACTTTCGAAGTGTTCACAGAAACGGGGCCCAGGAAAGTCCAGCCACCAGCTTTGTTGGTAATTGCCCACTTGAAATGAGGGTCAAACTTATGACCGAAAGCACAAGTGTGACATGAGTGCCCCTGCCTGAAAGGGAGCCATAACAAACACAGTTTCTAAAAATACCATGTGGTCTAGTGTTAAGAAAAACCACCTGGCTGGGAGGCAAAACAGCAGAATGTCATACGGTTAAAAGACAGTAGCAAGAAAAGATAAGTGTTTTCTGCTCCAGCTTATAGGAGAGTTACAAAAGAAAATGTTCTAAGGATGCAAAAGAGGGAAAAGAGAGAGTAAAGACTAAGGTGGAGAGTGGAGGGAACTTCCCAGGGACTATTAAGACTCCATGCTCCCAAGGCAGGGGCTCCCCGTTGGACCCCTGGTCAGGCAACTAGATCTCCCGTGCTGAAACTAAAAAAAAAAATCTCACACGCTGCAACTAAAGATCTCACATGGCATAGCTAAAGATCCCACGTGCCACAACAAAACTGACGGTCCCGCATGCTGCAACTAAGACCCGGTACAGCCAAATAAATAAATAATAAAAAATAATAATTCCCTCCACCCTCCACTTTAGTCTTTGCTCCCTCTTTTGCGTCTTTAGAGCATTTTCTTTTGTGACTCTCCTATGTGACTCGCTTTTGTAATTCTCCAAACTAGGTATGTTTGGAGAACAAGAAATAAACCATTCTTCCTGGTTTAAGAGAGTTGTGAACTGGGAGAAAATAAGATAGAGAAGGTCTTCAAGTGCAAGGCCCCCATGGGGAGGCTGAGGAGCTCAGAACTGATTCAAAGGCACTAGGGAGCCACTGAGGGTAAAGGAAGCCTGAGCCTGAGGAAGTTTGGCCAGACAGGAGATAGAGGAGGCTGGAGGAGAGAAGGCAGGGTGCCCAGAGAGGACGATATGCAGAACTGCCAAAGCAAGCCAGCAAGCCTCAACAGTCTTCAGATTGACAAAGAGCAGGGGAAAGAGGAGGAAGAAATGGCATCTTCCAGAACTGAGAATGGCCTGGATGTACGTGTAGACGGAACAGGGCCCCAGAAATTGAGCCTGCGCAGCTGTAAGAACAAACTGTGTCACATGGAGGATGAGGGATCAGGCTTCCTGCTGGAGGAAATGAGCAAGTAGGTGGGTTTGGTTTCGAAGACACCCCAGGGGTCAGAAATGTGGTCCTGGAGCTCAGGAAGAGCTCATGGTGTCCACTGTTTCAGCCTGAAACTCTGAAAGCAGAGACCATAAGTAGATTTGGGAGTCACACTCATGGACAGGAAATCAAAGTCATAGCTTGAGTGAGATCACCAAGAAAGAGTGTGAAGGGAATGGAGAGGGCTCCATTTAGGGGCAGGAAGAAGAGGCAGCCAACAAAGCAGCCTAGAAAAGATCATTAGTGGGGGAATATTACTCAGTCATAAAAAAGGAACAAAATAATGCCATTTGCAGCAACCTAGCGATTGTCACACTGAGTGAAGTAAGTCAGACACAGAAAGACAAATATTATATGCATATGATATCACATAAATGGAATATTTTTTTTAAAAAAAGGTACAAATGAACTTCCAAAACAGAAGTAGAGTCACAAACATAGAAAACAAACTCATCGTTACCAGAGGATAAAGAGGGGCAGGGTAAATTGGGAGAATGGGATTAACATATATACACACACACATATATATATATATTAGATAACAAGAGCCTACTGTATAGCACAGGGAACTCTACCCAATACTCTGTAATGGCCTATATGGGGAAAAAAATCTTAAAAAAAGAATGGATACACATACAAGTATGACTGAGTCACTTTGCTGCACACCTGAAGCTAACACAACATTGTGAATCAGCTAAACTCCAATAAAAATTTTTTGGAAAAGACCATTGGTGGGGCAGGAGGAAAACCCCGGTAACCAAGAGCCTCAGAAGGCACCAGGGTCCAAGAAGCACAGAACTGTCGGCTCTCATGTTACCCAATTGCCAGATGTAAAGTCACTGCTGAATTGCAGTTCTGGGCATCACTAGGAGCCTTAGAATAATTCAGTAAGGTGGTAGGTCAGGGACCCCAGACTGAGGAACAGTTGGTGGAGGGGGAAGGAAAGCAGCAGATATACATATAGACCTGTGCTTGAGTGACCCAGCAATGGGGAGAAAAACAACAATACGGTGAGGAAAAAAGGTGGACCTTGGAGGAGAAGCAGAGATTGTTGTTGTCTTAGGGGGTGTGTCAGTCAGGATAATGCTAGATTCTGCTGCAGTCATAAATTACCCTCTAAATGTTAGCAGCTTATATGATAAAGATCAATTTCTCTCTTGCAAATATTCCTATGCTGGGTAAGCCCTCTTGTCCACCTCAAGTCCCAGTGATTACTCCCATCTTGGGAGGCAACCACTTCAGCCAGTAGCTTCCAATTCACTGAGGAAGGGGAAGAGAGCAGGAGGGTGGTGCACTGGCTTTCAAATGCTTCTGCTCAGAAGTGACCTGTTGCTTCCACTCAAAGTCCATGAGCCAAATAATTCACATGGCACCACCTTGCTGCAAGAGTGCTGGAAAATGGGGAGGACCATAGAAGTATTCATTGGGCAATAAATGTCTCTGTCATGGGTGGGAATGAGAGAAATATAGGTCAGAGGGGGAAGATTTAACATGCAAGGAAGAGAGTGATGAAAAGGTAGTAATGGAGAATCAACAAAATGTGGGGGGAATTTTGCTAAGCAGCACAGAAGGCATTTGAGCAAACTCTGGGAGATGGTGAAGGACAGAAGCCTGGTGTGCTGCAGTCCATGGGTCGCAAAGAGTTGGACATGACATGCAAAGAGTTGAACAACAAGGAAGGCATAGCTATTGTCTGCCATCTCAAGGGTGCAAAATTCCCAGGACACTTGCCCTTGTGCCAGTCTCTGCCAAGGCTTCTAAGCACCAGGTCATAAAACAAATGTGCAGAATGAATAATTAGGGACATGTTCTCCAGTGATGGGATGGGCCAAGCAAGAAGGATGGAAGGCCAAGGTGCGAAAAATCCAAGAATGACCAAAGTACGTGAGCTCCAAAGTGGATGGAGAGACTGGAAGTGAGCCGCAAGATTTGAGAACGCTTGAGGGGCTGGTAGCAGGAGGACAAAAAAGATGCTCAGGGGGAGTGGGAGAGAGAGATGGAGAAGAATGTGGGGGAGTTTGTGGTCCGTATGTGTGCATTTCAAGGTGTGAGATTCTGCAGGAGGTGTTGGAGCAAAATCTAGGGTGTCTGTCATTTGACTGTGAGCTCTGTGAAGGTGGCAATTGGCATGAACCTTTTAGTCACTGGGTGGCAGGAAGACTTTGAGGACCAGAGCAGCTGGAGGGTATTCATGGCATGTTTACTGGCTGGCATGGGGGTATTTGAATATCTTAACCACTGAGATGGCTGAGTGAGTGCTCTTCAGCCCTGATGGTGACCACATCTGACTCATCTTTGCTTCCCAGCATCCAACACAGAGCTTAGCACAGGGAGGGCACTCAGTAAATGCTTGGCAAGTGAATGAATGGATGAATGGATCATGTCCAATGGGCAGTGGGAACAGAGTAGAGCAGAGATAGAAGTAAGTGGATATGAATGAAAGGGAGTGTGATCAGGAAGCTAGAACCATTATGATGGGCAAAGGACGGGACTTCCCTGTCGGTCCAGTGGTTACAACTCCACTTTCCCAATGCAGGAGACCTGGGTTCGATCCCTGGTCAGAGAACTAAGATCTCGCATGCCATGCAGCCAAAAAAAAAAAAAAGAGAGAGAGAGAGAGAGAGAGACAGAGAGAGATGGGCAAAGCAAAGGATGTAAAGGAAGTTTGTAACCTTGGAAGAGACTTCTAGACGTCAAAAGACTGTAATTGCAGTCAGGTAAACCTTCTCATCAGCCCTGGGATTTCAGTACTTTGGCCACCTCATGCGAAGAGTTGACTCATTGGAAAAGACTCTGATGCTGGGAGGGATTGGGGGCAGGAGGAGAAGGGGACGACAGAGGATGAGATGGCTGGATGGCATCACTGACTCGATGGACGTGAGTCTGGGTGAACTCCGGGAATTGGTGATGGACAGGGAGGCCTGGCGTGCTGCGATTCATGGGGTTGCAAAGAGTCGGACACGACTGAGCGACTGAACTGAACTGAACTGAAACCTTCTCATGAGAAGAGAGAAGCTGCTAAGATGCACACCAGCTTAGAAGAAGCACTGGGGAGGGGGAGATGGGAGAAGGGCTGCCTTCAATGGGAAATGTTCAAAAGTCTTGTCTTAGAGAAAGGTAGGGTTGATTAACCTGAGGAGGTTTTGGGAATTGGGGCAAGGTGCATGGGGAGAGAGCCAGAGCCTGTTTATAAAGAACCAGACCCACAGGTAAAATCTTGCTGATCTGAGTGATTGACTTAGGCCTAGGGCAGGAAAAGGTGGCCAGACCAGGGGAGAGATGAGCAGTTAAGAGGAATGAACAGAGATGTTTGTTATGGGCTGGGAAAGGAGAAGCCCAGAGTTCAAAGGGAGGGCCGAGCAAGAAAATTCATGGAGGAGAGTAATAAGTCCCACCATTATAACAAGAACATTGCTATCTCTGTGATCTTATACATCTTTGCTTAAGTGCTAGATCTAGTCTGAAACCAGCCTGGGGAAGCTGGAGGTTTTGCTAGAGAAAAAAGAAAGAAACTAACACACAGTCGAAATTCTACTTGGAGTATAGGAAAGATTTTTTTATTTATGAATGCTTTGCTAAGTCACTTCAGTCGTGTCCGACTCTCTGCGACCCCACAGACGGCAGCCCACCAGGCTTCCCCGTCCCTGGGATTCTCCAGGCAAGAACACTGGAGTGGGTTGCCATTTCCTTCTCCAATGCATGAAAGTGAAAAGTGAAAGTGAAGTCGCTCAGTCGTGTCCGACTCCCAGCGAACCCTTGGACTGCAGCCCTCCAGGCTCCTCCATCCATGGGATTTTCCAGGCAAGAGCACTGGAGTGGAGTGCCACTGCCTTCTCCGTTTATTTATGAAAAAACCCATAAAAAATTGGGGTCTGGAGGCCTGAGTGTTATAAAACTTAAGATGAGGCACTATAAAACTTAAGATGAATAAACACTGTTTTTTCCTTTTCTTTTTAAAGCAAAATGCTGAACTACAATCAGAATATTTAGAAGAGGGCTGGACTGGTAGCTGTGATGAGGAACTGTGGGCTTCTGACGTTGCCTGGACCCCAGAGTTCAGCCATGATCCTGCCTGGGATGCAGGCCTGGAGGGCAGGGCCTACCTGAGTGCTGTTTGCCCTGAAGCCAAACCCAAGCAGCCAGGACAGTCATGAAGCTGGAGCTACTGTGAATATTTATGGACAAGTTTTTGTTTAAATTCCTGATTTCAACTACTTTGGATATATCCCTAGGAATGGAATTGCTGGGTCATGTGAAAATTCTCTGTTTAGCTTATCAAGTGAATTAACCCCAGGTACATTTTTAAACCTTGTGAAATCTCAGATTAGCTTCCCTGATACCTCAGTTGGTAAAGAATTCACCTGCAATGCAGGAGACCCCGGTTCAATTCCTGGGTGGGGAAGATCCGCTGGAGAAGGGAAAGGCAACCCACTCCAGTATTCTTGGACTTGCCTTGTAGCTCAGCTGGTAAAGAATCTGCCTGCCATGTGGGAGACCTGGGTTTTATTCTGGTCTAGAAAATTCCATGGACTGGATAGTCCATGGGATCACAAAGAGTCGGACTCGACTGGGCAACTTTCACTTTCATGCAGTTAACTGGGCTTCCCAGGTGGCACTGGTGGTAAAGAACCCGCCTGGCAATGCAGGAGAGATGAGACTTGGGTTCGATCCCTAGGTTGGGAAGATTCCCCTGGAAGAGGGCATAGCAAGTCACTCCAGTATTTGTCTGGAGAATCTCATGGACAGAGGAGCCTGGCAGGCTAGAGTCAGTCCATAGCGTCACAAAGAGACGGACACAACTGAAGCAACTTAGCAGACATACACGCAATCAAGTTATTTAAACTCCCCGTGCCTCCATTTCCCTAGCTGTGAGATAGCAATAACAAAAGCATTCTACTTCATTAGGTTGCTGTGAGGATCAAATGCAAAGTTCTGGAAGCTGTGTATCCAGCACCTGGTAAGCACTCCCCTGTCTTAGCCAGTAGCTCTGTTCATGAACCCATCTTTGTTCCCAAGCCTCTTTCCCTCCTACCTTATTGCTGCTATGTCTTTTTCCCCCGCATCTTTTTTCACATTTCCTTTTTAACTCTATACTAGCGCTGATTTCTCTTCTTCTCAAACCCAGCCTTCCTCATGATGCGGATCCACACATGATTCTGGTCATGTGCCTTCTACTCCTCAAAAACCTTACTGCCCACAAAATAAAACCAGCTCTCAAGGATGAACATACAGTCTTCCCTGAGCTGGTCCCAAGAATTCTTTCCAGTCTTACCTCTTGCTGACATCATCATCATTATTATTTTAAAATAAACTCTGGGGAAATTCCCTGGTGGCTGCCACTGATTTTTCACAAGGACTGTATAATTTTATACTCCTACCAGCCATGTATGAGAGTTCTTATTGCTCCATATTTTTTCAATACTTGGTGTTGTAAGAGTCTTCACTTAAAAAAAAAAAAGAGCTCCTTGGATGATTCAGTTTCGCAATCAGGCTTAGAAATCTGTAGACTGGACTTGTTGCAGTTCCCTGAATATTATTAGCTAATATTAACTGAGCACTTGCAAAGTGTCTGGCTCTTTCCCAAGATCTTATCAATGTTATATCATTTAAATATCACAACAACTCTGTGAAAGAGACACTATTATTCTTCCTATTTTACAGATGAGGACAATTAGGAAGAGGGAGGTTGAGTAACTTGCCTAAGGTCACATAGCTCATAAGCGATGTAAGTTGGGTTTGAAATAGGCACTTTGGCTCTTCATCCATCAGTTGAACTACTGACTTTTACTTGCCCATACAAATTGTGTATAAATCCCCTATTGGGCTTAATCAGTAATTGCTGACATTGTATTTTAAAAATCTTTATTATGTGGCTGTGTCAGGTCTTAGTTGCAGCATGTAGAATCTTTCCTTGAGCATGGATTCTCTAGTTGTGTTGTGTAGACTCAATAGCTGTGGCACAGGAACCTAACAGGTTCCTAAGGCTTAGTTGCTCCACAACATGTGGGATCTTAGTTCTCCTCCCTGTGATCTAACCCACGTCCCATACATTGCAAGACAGATTCTTAACTACTGGACCACGAGGGAAGTCCCTGTCATTATTATTTTTACTCAAATCCCACTCATCCTTCAAAATTCAGGTCAAATTCCTCCTCTCTATCCAGGTTTCCGTCTCCCCCTCTCCTTCTTCCTCTGTGTAATCCCTCAGTGTAACATAAGTCCTTCAACAATGTGTGAGACTTTTAGGTTGACTTTTATTTCTGTTTTTACACTGTCTTATCATGCTCATTATATTTCTAAGGTCACTGAGATTAGGGTCACTTCATGTTTATCTTTCTATTCCCAGCATGTTGACCTGAATTTAATGTCTTTATAAATATTGTTGCCCATCTGTATCCACCAATTCAACCAACCACGGATGGAAAATATTCTGAAGAAAAAAGTTCCAAAAAGTTCCAAAAAGCAAAACTTAATTTGCCCCCACTCTGGCAACTATTTACATAGCATTTAAATTGTATTTACAGTTATTTACATAGCATTTACATTGTATTTGGTATCATAAGTAATCTAGATATGATTCAAAATATATTGAGAGAATGGGACTTCCCTGGTGGTCCAGTGGTTAAGACTCCAAATTTTGCAGGCTTGATCCCTGGTCAGGAACTATGTGCCTCATGGCCAAAAGGTTTTTAGAAAAAATATATATGGGAGGATGTTGCATTGGTTATATGCAAATACTACACCATTTTATAGAAGAGACTAGAGCAGCAAAGGATTTTTCTATGGGGTGGGGGAAGTCCTAGACCCAATCCTCCATGCACATGAGGAACAATTCTGTGCTACAGGCAGAATCACAGAAGTCCTTTACAAGTTGTTGTCTCAGAGAGAGAACTCAACAGGGAATCAAGAAATCCACTTGCCTTTTCCCTAGGAAAAAACACGCCCCTTTACTTTCTTTCTACTGAGTGAAAATGGATGTGCCGTTTTAAGGGGACCTGCTTCTTCTCACTGTCGGCTACAGGAAACCACGTTATGTGGCATCATTAATTACCCAATGAAGCTGTTATCTTCTGCCTGGCTGTCTCCTCCAAGGCCTCTGCTTGTCTTATCTGGTCTGGCCTCACTGGTCAGCTTCTCACTAGTTGCAAGACTACCAGATCATAACCAGTCATTTTTTTCCATCCTGATGTATGAAAAACAGGGCCAGCTACATAATTTGTGAGACCGGGTGAAAAATGAAAATGCAGGACTTCAAAATTTATTCAATATTTTCAGAAGGACATTAAACCAAGAGCAGGGCCCAACAGGTGTCACACGGGTGAAGCCTGCCTGGATGAAAAAGGGACTGAGCCCTTCTCAGCTGACAAAAACCAATCACAGGAAGTTCAGCATGGGGCCAATAATCTCCAAAGCCTTCCACTTCCCTTCTTGGTACAAAGACTGCTGAAATGGAAACCACCCCTGTTCTGTGTTACATTAAGGCTGATTGTTATGCATTGAACAGCGTCCTCCAATTCCCTGACAGCGCAGTTGGTAAAGAATCCCCGCATGCAATGTAGGAGACCCCAGTTTGATTCCTGAGTCAGGAAGATCTGCTGGAAAAGGGATAGGCTACCCACTCCAGTACTCTTGGGCTTCCCTTGTGGCTCAGCTGGTAAAGAATCCGCCTGCAGTGTGGGAGACCTGGGTTCGATCCCTGGATTAGGAAGATCCCCTGGAGAAGAGAAAGGCTACCCATTTCAGTATTCTGACCTGGAGAATTCCATGGACTGTATAGTCCATGGGGTCTCCAAGAGTCAGACACAACTGAGTAACTTTCACTTTCATCACCCGCCACCCGCACCCCATGTATGTTATTGTATTTGGAAATGGGGTCTTTGCAGATGATCAATTAAAATGAGGTCATTAGGGTAAAACCCTAATCCCATATGGCTGGTGTCCTTATAAAAAAGAGGGGGCAACTGGGACACAGAGACATGCATAAAGAAAATGATGTGAGGGCATGAACACTGGGGGTGGGGGGAGGAATGACACATGGTGACCATGAAGGCAGAAATGGCGAGGATGCAGCATCACCCCAACAAATGCCAGCGATTGCCGGCAGGGAAGAGATTCTCCCATATTGCCTTCAGAAGAGCGAACCCTGCCCAACACCTTGATCTCAGACTTCTAGCCTCTAGAGCTGTGAGACACTTAATGCATTTCTGTCCTTTAAGCCACCCCGTTTGTGGCACTGCACCCACCCGGCACTACATCCGCCAACCAGACCAGGTTCCTCCTGTTCCTCTCTTGCCCTTGCCAAACTTCTGACACCTGGCAAAACAGATAGCCCAACAAGATTGGAACAAGGATGGGCTAAGCACAATGGCAGTTTTATTGTTTCAAGACCTTTTTTCCTACAGAGAGAGGGAGGGTCTACAGCAGCAAGGTCTTTGAGGTCACTTTTTAGGATAACCGAATCCTGCCTTCCCTCCTCAGACCGTTTCAAGGAAGCATATGTTAGTATCCTATAGACTGAGGACTTTTTCGAACAGCCCCCAGCTTAACCAGGACTATGCCCTGCCTGCCACTCATTAGTATGATGTCCCACATTAGGGGTGTAACTTTCAAGACTGAGGTCACAGATGAACAGGCCACATTGGCTCAGATTCCTGTATCCTTAACCCAGGAAGGATCCGCCCTTCTTCCTGGCCCTCTTAGGGCGCTGCAAACTGGGTTCGCCCAGCAGTTCTTTGAGCCGCGGCAAGGGTCGGGGTGGCGCGGCCTGCCCTGGGGGCCTGACGTCTCGGGCCACCCCTGGGAAGGGAAAGAGTAAGTGGGACTGGGGGCAAAGGGGCGGGGGTGCTGCTTTGTGAGGAAACAATTTGCAGGGGCCGCCAAACCGGGAGTCTGCAGGGACGACCCTCCCTAAACGGCCTTGAGTAACCCGAGCCACGGAGCAAGCCAGTGTCCTCAGGGCTGAGGCGCCCCGCGCGGGGAGCACGCACCCCAGCATGGTCTCCGAACCCGGGGTCCCCAGCCGCAGCCGCGACTCCGGGTGACGCCACCGCGGCGGGTTGCATCAGCCCGAGTCCACGGGCCTTGGCCCGCCCTTCCGCCTACGGAGCTGGGCGCCGATTGGGCCACGTTAGGGCAGGGGCCTCTGCCTCAGCCAATGGGCGACAGCCACAAAGGGTTCTGTCCGCAGAGTCTGGGCGCGGGGTGTCTATAAAAGGTGCCGGAGGCGGGGGCGCGCGCCCCGGAGACTGGAACCGTCGTTGCGGGGGTTGCTGGCGGCTGGGACGCTTCCTCCCTGCTGTCTGGGGGTGCCGCCGACATGGAGCCTGAGCCCGAGCCCGTCACGCTCCTGGTGAAGAGCCCCAACCAGCGCCACCGAGACTTGGAGCTGAGCGCCGACCGCAGCTGGAGCGTGGGCCGCCTCAAGGCCCATCTGAGCCGCGTCTACCCCGAGCGCCCGGTGAGAGGGGGGCCCCGACTCCCGCTGCCAGCATCCCTCAACCCCGGCTGTCATCCTCGCAGCGCTCTTCGCGCCCCTCCCCCCTAGAGAGGCCATGTCCACCTCCCCTCTCCCCGTACCCTTTCCCTTCGCCGGCCGGCCTCCAATGGCTGCTCCCCCCAAATCCAGTTTCCCAGGCCTGTGGTCTCCCCCTTTTAGTGCCCTACCGCCGTAGGCGTCCCTTGACCTGGCCCCGTGACTGTCACTTCCTCCTTTTAGGCCGCCATCGCCCCGCCTTCCTGACGGGGCGCCTTCCCCTGTCACGTCGCCTTCTAGGCCCCCAAACTCTGCCGTATACCTCTCCAGACTCCTTCTCGTCCCCTAGATCTGGTTTCCAGCCTTAGCCAAGCCTCTGAAACAGCAGTTTGACCTTGGGTGAATAATTTCATCCTCCAAACCTCAGTTTTCCCCAAACGTCAGAGCGACGTGTTCCTGGTTAGGATCGTATCCGATTAAGTTAGAAAGAAATAAGGAAATAAGAAAACGTGAAGGCTGCAGAATGAGTTTTCTGATGTGGCCTCTCATTGCGGAGAGGAGAGTGCAGGGGCTAAGCCTAGGCCAGTGGCTATAGAGAAGCATGGTGAACGCCGGGCCGTGTGTACCTAAGGCCCCACACCCAGAAGCAAGGACGTGGCTATTCCCCTCCCCGTCCACCTTCCGCCACGGGGGCCCCTCCCTGTGAGCTGGACTCCGCAGCCTCTGCCTAGTCCCAGGGAGGAGCCTCGTGCGCTTTCTGGTAAAGAGTGACTTAGAACGCAAATAGGTGGAAGGAACCTCCCCGAGTCTGGGTTTTAAAGACTTTGGTCCCACAATTACAGAGATTTCCTTGCTTTGTTTTGGTTGACACATCTGTCAACATCACCCTTAGCGACAGCCCTCCCTCCCCACCACGTGATGGAAGCCATGAACTGGACCTTCCTGTATTTACTTTCTACTCTAATATTATGTAAGTGTCAGCAGTGTTCTTTGCTGCCCACGGCTGTAATTCGCCTCCATCAAACAGGAGAGGGCATCACGTCAGGACGAGATTGTGAAATTGTGCCTCCTTATCTGGCGTGCTGCGATTCATGGGGTCGCAAAGAGTCGGACACGACTGAGCAACTGATCTGATCTGATCTGAAGCGTTACAACGTGCCACGGCTCATGGGTCAGGTTGTTTTTGCTCCGT
>NW_011495034.1:18253093-18284469 GCF_000754665.1 Bison bison bison | reverse complement strand
AAGAAGGTGGAAGTGTGAGTGTCCCTCCTGAGCCGTTCTTTTGAAATTTACTTATTTGTTTAAGAAGCTCCCATTCTGGCACTGTTTGCAAGGTCACCATAGTTGCTTCCAAGAAACCAGGTGTTAAGCTGCTGTGAGAATGGCTATTAGGTACACAAATTGGCGAGGCAGGTGTAGGCTCTTGTTGCATCATTTGGTGAAAGGCGGTGTTTTGGAAGAGAGCTTTCCTTTAGGGCTTCCCGGGGTGAGGAGCATCACTCTTATTAAGTCTGAGGACCTCAAGTTGTAAGTAAAAGGTCTCTGGGGTATGTAAATTTGTGTTTAAAAATTATGGCTGAAGCATACTCGTTGTTTGCTTTGTAATGTGAGAAGCCTTACTTTTGATAGTGGTTTGCTTAATATATTTTTCTTCAAATCAGCATTCTGGGTAAAGACACCAGTGTCAGTTCAGGCCTTTAACAGGCCTCAGATCACAGGCACCTGTGGTTTTCACACCTTTCCTAGTGTGGAACGCTTTAATAATGCAGGATCCCACTTATGCAATAACACTTACAAATCCAAGCGTATAGCGTTTACTTAAAAAGTTCAGTTGGTGAGAATGATGGTGAATCCAACATTCAGTATATTTCTGTAGTTTGTTATACTTGCCCAGTGTCAAAAAAAATCCTGATTTACACAGATAAATAGATACTGTTATTGTTTTGTTTTAAACAGCTTGCTTTGTATCTCTGGCTACTTCACAGGAATGGATTTATTCCAAATTTTGCATAGTTGGTTATTCTGGCAAGAGTAGGTTAAGAAGTTGGTGGTGCACTCCAGTGTACTGACTTTGGTGTATATCGTTTGAAGCCTTTAAGTCCAGTTTTAAAGGGAATTAAAAATAGATTTTAAAAGTGAGATCTGTATAAAAGTGTGTGGCACCACTGTGGTTTTAAAATCACTGGAATGGAGAAGAGGGTTAGGAATCTTGACTTTAGCAGCAGGTAACCTTGGACCAGTGAATTTTAGACTCCCCCCTGCCCCCCCCTTAGAATTGCTTGTTAAGGTGCTTCGGTCGTGTCCGACTCGTTGCTACCCTATGGATTGTAGCCTGCCAGGCTCCTCTTGTCCGTGGAATTCTCCAGGGAAGAATACTGGATTGGGTCTTCCTGACCCAGAGATCTAACCCATGTTAAAATAGGCATACTAAATATCTCACAGGGTTGTGTGGAGTGTTGCCACAGCATCCCCTCTCTAGCTGCGTTTGTATGTTGGGAAAAGTCTCTTGGAGGACTTAAGTTTATAACTGCTTCATGTTATCTTGGGACGGTGTTCTGTGGTTTTAGTGAAGGCTAACTTTGACTTCTCTAAGACCAAAGGAGGTTTTGAAGTTGGTTGCTGTAGGAACTCCATATTGGTGCTTTTTGTGGCAGAAAGCGGTCTCCCTAGGAGTTAAGAAGTTACGTAGGTTGCCATAGGCTTTGTGGACCGGATGTAGTTTGCCATCCTAAGTTTGTTTGCATGTTAGAAATCAGTTTATTGAGAATTTTCTAAATAAAAGTATATGGGGCCTTTGGAAAAATGTACTCCTATGATGCTGGGGGAAAAAATTTAAATATTGGTATAAAACCATGTCTTCTGTTTGGGAACTTGCAGGGCTAAGTGCTGACCTGTGCTACTCTTTCTTTCCATAAGCGTCCAGAGGACCAGAGGTTAATTTATTCCGGGAAGCTGTTGTTGGATCACCAGTGTCTCAGGGACTTGCTTCCAAAGGTATCACTTAATATTATTAACTTTTTGAATGTTTTTAAGCACTAACTGGGTTGAATTCAAGTCCTAAAGTACTTCCTTATTACTTTCAGCAGGAAAAACGGCATGTTATGCATCTGGTGTGCAATGTGAAGAGTACTTCAAAAATGCCCGAAGCCGGTGCCAAGGTATGTCTGCTTTTTCATGACTGCATGGCAGTTTGTGTCATTCAGACTGTCAAGGGAGAATAAAGGAAGTTGGGTTAAACTCATAAGCGAGCCTTTTTATCTCTTTTTGTCTCTTCCCCAGTGAGAATCAGGAATAAACTGTCATCAGTACAAATGAGAGTTTACTGTAATAGAAGTAGACTGTTCTATTAGTCTTGTAGTGGAAAAGTGGAGCTCTGCAGTATACTCTTTTCTGGGACGCAGTTTGACCTATAGTGGCTTGGTGTCCAGTTCGCCAAACTAGCAAGGCAGTCATGAATTTAGCACATAATAAATTTCTTCTAAGGAACCATTCATATTTATAGAGTAAAAAAGTGACTATTTCCTTGGAAATTTTCATTTGTTGGGATAGGAAAAGACCACAGTCTTTATAAAGACTCATGTTAAATGGTTAAAGTCCCTTGTTTTTCATTTCACAGTGTTAGTTCAAATATACTCTATTAATATTCTAATGTGGTGATACACTGTAAATTTGCATTACAGCAGTACATCCTGAAACATCTGAATATACTAAAAGAAATACTTCAGGTCTGTGTTGTATTTATAAGCCTTATCAGTCAAATTTAATTTCTTGATTTAGTAAATTTAACACCATAAGATGAATAGAGCATTAATAGGAAGCTATTGCTTTCTCAGCAATGATAACTTCATTGGAAGATTTTAGTGAAACTACAGCATAGCTACTCCAGGAAAAAAGTATAGATTTAGTATCTCTGTATTGATACTGTGTTGAGAAAATTTCAGAATATCTTTATGTAACATTGCAGTCTATTTGATTTTGTCAAGTTCAGAGGTCAGGGTTGAGGCATAAGCCATTCACAGCGAAAGAAGCCTTGAAGCTTGATTTCAGACAGTTGCATCAGGCCTTTTGTTCTTGTGTTCACGTTGCACTTAGGTTGCTGAATCCACAGAGCAGCCCACTGGTCTTAATCAGGGACAGTCCCCTGGGGATTCCTCAAGCGATGGTTTAAGGCAGCGGGAGGTTCTTCGGAACCCTTCTCCCCCTGGATGGGAGAGCATCTCAAGGTGAGTGTTGTCATAAAGAACATGAAGGTGCATCAGTTGCATCAACTTGCGAATAAGCTGTGTTTGTACTGTGAGTCATGGAACTTTAAAAGGGACACAGTTTTGCTTTATAAGGGCTTCACTTTAAAGATCTCTTATGTATTTAACTTAATACATGGCCTTTTAGGAACATCTAAAAAGTAGAGAGCCACATCATGCAGATCTGGGCACTCCTTCTCTTGCGGGGGTGTGCCTGGCACGGCACTGACCTCACGGTGGAGTCGGTGCTGCTGTGCGGGAACAGCTGTTGTCAGCACTGTGCAGCCGCTTTGCTGAGTGGCTCTGTGCTTTGTCTGTCGTAACAGTGGGTGACAAAAGGTGAAGGTATCATTTGAGAAATGCTCTGCCAGGAACTGTGTTGGTGGAGCTCGGAGAAGGGGTGCAATTAGAGCTTTTCTTTAGAGCCAAAGCCAGAAGTGTCTAAATGATGTGCTGTTTGTATTTCATAGCCCTTAGAACACCTTTTTAGGAAAGGTCTTATGGGAAAAAACAGTTTATTAATTATGAGTTGAAATTCTCTTACTCTCTGAGTCCCCTGCCTTCTGTTTCTTAGTTTTCCATACCTGATTGTTGCTAGTCGGGCGTTTGAGGAATGAAGTGTTGGTTTTTTTCTTAATGGAAATTTCAGATATACATGAAAGTAGAGGGAACTGTATAATGAATCTTCATGTAATGATTAAAATGTTTTGCCATACTTGCCTTATCTATTCCTCCTTTCCTTTATCCTGAGGTATTTAAAAATAATTCTCAGACATTGTCAGTTCATCCCCATATACTTCAGGATATAACTCTAAAAACCTTGTAGTTACCTTGTGTATCTGGAGTGTCCTCATCAGAGCTAACAAAAATACTTTATTTTGTCATTTCTATACGCACACTGTATCTTTTTGCAATTTTTATTGACATGGGGCTTCCCAGGTGGCTCAGTGGTAAAGAATCCACCTGCCAGTGCAGGAGATCCAGGTTCGATCCCTGAATTGGGAAGATCCCCTGGAGGAGAAAATGACAACCCACTCCAGTATTTTTGCCTGGAAAATCCCATGGACAGAGGAGCCCCAAGGGCTACAGTCCATAGCATAGCAAAGAGTTGGACGTGACTGAGCATGAACTCATAGTCGTCTTGCAGAGTTGTACCAATCTGTGCTGTATGGCAAAGTGATGCAGTTATACACATAGATACATTCTTTTTTAATTTTTATTTTCTATGGTTTATCACAGGATATTAAGTATAGTTCCCTGCATTATACATTAGAACCTTGAATCTTTAAATAATTAAAAACAGTATCGTACATGACATACTTGTGTTAGAATACAATTTTAAAAGTACTCTGGGTATGGAATTTGGTTAAAATACTGTTGTCAGTGAACAAGTTGGATAACTGAATCCATTATTGGATAGATGCTCTTAAAACTGCATCTCTTTGACTGTATGATTTGAAAATTGAGGCTCATATCTCTGTGAATTTCACCGTCATAAAACTTGTCGATTTCATCCAACACATACTTACTGGACAGACGGTGCCTGCACCTTTGTTTAAGGATATGAGATGACCGCACAGATGACCACGCAACTACTCCTGGTCTTCTGCAGTTCTGGTAGTTTGTATTTTGTGATGTGATGCCAAAGGAGTTCACTGTGTAGGGCTCACAGGCGGAAGATGACTCCCACACACACCCTGCCCCAGGCTGTGCTAAATGACAAAAGCATGAGTTCGGTGTCACATAAACAGGGCTTAGATCCAGCCCTACTACTTAGGAGTTCGGCCGCCTCATCTAGATCCTTTGTCCTCCCTGAGCTGTCCTCTGGCTTCCCTCTGTAAATGGCGTGGCTGGAGAGCTCCACAGACTCGTTGGGGATCCAGTGAGATAGCAGCCTGGTGGCCTCACAGGACACAAGTGGTCAGTAAGCGTGGCTGGGTGATGGTGCACGTAACTCTGCCCCCTTTATATCGCAGATCTAGAGTTGGGAGAGAAATGGTGTTAGGAGAAGGGGAGTATTTCCTGCAGAAAAGGCTTTGGAGAGATGTGACTTTTTTGAGCTGCTCCCTGAAGGATGAATAGTGGGGTTTAGACCTTCAGTGGGAGAAATGGCAACCCACTCCAGTATTCTTGCCTGGAGAATCCTGTGGACAGAGGAGCCTGGTGGGCTGCTGTCCATGGGGTCGCACAGAGTCAGACACAACTGAAGCAAATTTGCATGTGTGCATGCATTGGAGAAGGAAATGGCAACCCACTCCAGTGTTCTTGCTTGGAGAATCCCAGGGACAGAGGAGCCTGGTGGGCTGCCGTCTGTGGGGTCACACAGAGTCGGACACGACTGAAGCGACTTAGCAGCAGCAGCAGCAGACCTCCAGTGAGATTCCACAAGTCTAAAATAAGGGTGGGGATCCACTCAGACTGAAAAGGTCCGGCTTGGTTGTACGTCAGGGCGATGACATGAGACCCTGGTGCTGGGCGAGGGCCCTTGTTTTCCCATGGGATCCAGACCGTGGCAGGAGGGCTTCGTCAGTACCTTCTGTGATCGTGTTGCACTGGTGCCTCGCCCAGAAATTACGTGTAACTGTCACAAAGCCCAGTCTTCTGTCTCCTTCTGTTTTGAATTCCTGATTGTGATTTAAACTTGGTTTTCATTGATTCATACTAAGCCAACTCAAAACGAGCATTTTTTAACATCTTTCATAGGCCTGAAGCAGCCCAGCCGGCGTTCCAAGGCCTGGGGCCTGGTTTCTCGGGTTACACAACCTACGGGTGGCTGCAGCTGTCCTGGTTCCAGCAGATGTACGCGCGGCAGTACTACATGCAGTAGTGAGTGTTTCCCCGCCGTGCTGGGTGTGGCCAGGGCTCCCGGGAATGGAAGGAGCTCTCGTCCATGTGTCCTGTAAAGCTAGAAGTGGAGGAATGAGTGTATTTTCATTATTATCTGCAAAGTCCTATTGTGTCTGGTTCTGTGGGCAGAACAGTGTAAATGGTAACACTAACTTGTGTATTGACACAGGTGTGCTTGTGTGTGATCCATGGTTTGATGACTTTATGTAGAATATGTTCCTTCCTTTTCAATTTGTGGTATCTTTAATGGTTTTTGAAATTTTTAATTTACTATTTTACTCTGTACTTTTATGGTAGCCTTGGTGTTTAATTCCAGATGAAATTTACCAAGTGGCTTCCCTTAGGAGCAGAAAAGCTTTTAAAAATATGACTGCTAGTAAAGAAGTTCTTCGCTAAGTTAAAAATTGTCATTTGTATATCCCTACTTATAATTCTTAATAGTAAAAGATGTAAATGAGATGATGAGAACCAGCCTTCAGGATGCCTTGGTCTCAACAGTATCTGCCTCTGTTGTTTTTACCTTAGCTTAGCAGCCACTGCTGCATCAGGGGCTTTTGTCCCCACACCAAGTGCGCAAGAGATACCTGTGGTCACTGCACCTACTCCAGCCCCAATCCACAACCAGTTTCCAGCTGAAAACCAGCCCGCCAATCAGAACGCTGCTCCACAAGTGGTGGTTAACCCTGGGGCCAATCAGAATCTGCGGATGAATGCTCAAGGAGGCCCCATTGTGGAAGAAGATGATGAGATAAATCGAGATTGGTTGGATTGGACCTACTCAGCCGCTACGTTTTCCGTGTTTCTCAGTATCCTCTACTTCTACTCCTCCCTGAGCCGATTCCTCATGGTCATGGGGGCCACCGTGGTTATGTACCTGTAAGCAGATGATTTCGCTTTTATTCCCTCTCTACTACAAATTACACTATGTGGTGACTCAAACCAAGTACAGACTTTCCTCTTCTGAGCAGTTTCAGTCAATATTTAAGGAGGTATATTTAATAAGTCATTCTGGCATTTTCAGTGTAAAGAATCGATGGCTTGGTTGTGCATTGCCGACAATACAATTACATCTGTGTTGATACAAGAACAACATTCTCTTCTTTTCCTCTAGTTAAGCTACCTGCCAGGCTTCTTTCCATACGGAGGCATGGAAAGAAAAATTGTGTCTGTGTTGAATAAGAACATATTTCTCTTTTACCAGGCTACAGCTGCCTTCTAGGATGAAGGCCACTGGCTGTGGCATAGTCTTAAAGGGTCAGGGAACTGTTGCCGGCCTGATGTTTGGCTGTATCCATGGTGCTAGTTCTCAACCAGAATGGTTTTACATCTCCCTCTAACCCTAACCCTTACCCTCAAGACATTTGGCAGTGTTTGGGGACGTTATTCACTCTCACAGCGGGGATGATGGGGGGAGGTGGTCTACCGGCATCTAGTTGATAGCTGCTAAACTACTGCAGTACACGGTTCAGCCCCTCAGTAAACACCCAGCCTGGGACATCGGCAGTGCCAAAGTGGGGAAGCCCTGGCCTGGAGTGATACAGCCTTACTTGTGGTGAAACCGAATGAAGACATTTTTCCTCTATAGGAAAAATGGATTGTTTTAGTTTTTGAAAATCTTAAAAAAGAAATATTTAGAAAAATGCATTCAGTACTCACACCCAGTATTAATCATGGTTAATATTTTGTCATGTTTGCTTCAATACTTGGATTTAAGTGGATTTTCCAGATAAAACTTTTAGGTAATTTTTTGAATTCTATAGTCTGTAGAATCATATATTTAGGTGACTAAATCTCGGTCTTATTAGTATGTTATGACATATAGTCACAGCTGTGTGTGTATTTCCTCTTTTCCTCTCTGTTCAAGTTTTCAAGTGTAAGGTTTAGTTCAGGTGAGCAAGTATGTATCGTGCACACACTGTGTGCCAAGTGCTCTTTATGCTGCTGGGCACACGATGATGAAAAAGGCATAGTTTCCATAATGACCATCAAGCACCTCACATCCCACCTGGCCTGCTAGAATGTGTCTGCAGATGGGTCTGGTTGCAAGCTTCTAATCGGGTCCTGTTCTGATGAGAGGAGGGGAGCGAGGGGGACTTCATCTCATCAAGAGGGCCCTTAAATTCTTGAGTACATCTCACTCTGTTCACTAAGATGGACTTAATGTGCTTCCTTCGAAGGCATCACGTCGGGTGGTTTCCATTTCGGCAGAGGCCAGTTCAGAACTTCCCGAATGATGGTGGTCCTCAGGAGGCTGTGAATCAAGACCCCAACAATAACTTCCAGGTATGGAGCTCCCATGGAGCCCGGCGAGCCCAGTGTGAAGAGCCAGGCCCTGGAGTCCTTCATCTCTAAAAACCTTGTGGTTTTTCCATTTTATTAGACTAAATATTTCAAGATTTTTTCAAATTTATTCTTAGAGCAGTAGCTATTTTTAAAACACTGTCACAAAATCTGTCAGGTATTTTTGTTATGTGGCAATTTGCATTTTGGCATATGTAAATGGTTTTTGAAGCTCACTATTTTGAGTGTTCATGCTCAGTAACAATGTATTATACCATGGAAACTGCTAATGGAGAGTTATTCTAATTAAGAGTTGGGAACATATGCCTGTCTCTCACAGAATAGATTTCTTGGAAAATAACATACAGAAATAGGATTTCTATAAGGCAATTTAATGCACAATCCTAAAGGAGATTCTTTTTAATATAAAGTATCACTGTAGTATCTGTTTTTAGAATCCAGTTTTAGTTGCCTTTTTTTTTTTTTTTTTAACTCGGAACACTGCCAAAATTAGAAAAATATCCATGTTTAATGAAGTGTCAAGCTTAATTACTAACTTAATAATAGTTGAAGATCTAGTTACTTCATTTGATACTGTGGCCAGGGATACTGAAAACCATGAGAGTGTTCAGCACAGTTGTGCTGTGGAGGCTGGAGGAGGAGCTCCGTCCAGCGTGGGATATCATCCCGGGGGTTGTGCCTGCATCGATTGGCTTATGGGCGGGGACGCAGGGAGTCACTCTGCCCTCGACTAATGTTATTGGGTGCTTGTCACAGTCCTAATTGTTTTCTCCTTGTGGTTTATTCCCTACAGGGGGGCCCTGATCCTGAAAGTGAAGATCCCAGCCACCTCCCTCCAGACAGGGATGTACGGGGTGACGAGCAGACCAGCCCTTCATTTATGAGCACAGCCTGGCTTGTCTTCAAGACTTTCTTTGCCTCTCTCCTTCCAGAGGGCCCTCCAGCCATAGCAAACTGACGGCATTTCCCCTCTGGCTGCTGGAGGCTTTGACAGGAGTGGACTGGGTCAACTGATTCTGGCTCGATTTCCTTACCTGGACGTGGCAGTGGCACAGAAATAGTATAAGAATCTACAGAGAGGATGATATGCTTTTGTGATTACGCAAAAGCGGAAAGTAAGACATGAAGCCATGATACAAATTGATGAACAAAAAATGCCTACAGGCTTCTCATGTCTTTATTCTGAAGAGCTTTAATATATACTGTTGTAGTTTAATAGGCATTGTAAGTAGAAGGCGTTAGTTTCGCATGTTTATGCCTGAGGAACTTTTCCAGATGTGTGTGTCTGCATGAGTGTTTGTACATAGATGTCATAGACGCAGAAACGGTTCTGCTGGTACGATTTGATTCCTGTTGGAATGTTTAAATTACACTAAGTGTACTACTTTATATAATCAATGAAATTGCTAGACATGTTTTAGCAGGACTTTTCTAGGAAAGACTTATGTATAATTGCTTTTTAAAATGCAGTGCTTTACTTTAAACCAAGAGGAGCTTTGCAGAGGTGAAAACCTTTGCTGGATTTTCTGTTCAATAAAGTTTTACTATGAATGACCCTGGCAGAGACTCCTGTCATCTTAGTTGTTTACTCTGTGCCTGTCGTCACTGGGTGGTCAGCAGTTGAGCTGCCGATTTTTGAGTAACTGAATATTTTGCTTCTTTTTATAAGAGGACCGTTTGTACTGATTAAGAAGATAAGGTAAAGCCATGGAAGTTTCAACTTACTGAGATTATGCTTGTGTTTGCCCTGCACTCCCCATTTCCTGATTTAAATAATATTGGCTTATATTGTAACCCATCAGCATTAAATTCCCCTGATTTAAAGTTAGTGGCTTTAAGTACTTTTCACCTGCTCACATATCATGCTGAGCTTTACTCTTGGACTTTAAGTAGTATTTTTGAGACTAATCTGAAAAGTAAAGTGCTGTGTATTTTTCACATGAATGATGCTGTAAGTAGAATGCTAAAGGCCTGGGACTGTTGTTTTCAGCAAAGTAAATCAGCTTCTTGTGTCATGGTCACGATCATTTATTTACGGCTGAACTAGATCTTTGTCGCTTTTTTTTGCACAGGCTTTCTCTGGCTGCGGCAGCGGGGCTGCTCTTCGCTGTGGTGCGAGGCTTCTTCCTGAGGTGGCTTCTCTCGTGGAGCGCAGGCTCTAGGCTCGCGGGGCTGGCTGCTCTTTGCTGCGGTGCAAGGCTTCTTCTGAGGTGGCTTCTCTCATGGAGCGCAGGCTCTAGGCTCGCAGGCTTTAGTAATTGCAGCATGCAGCCTCGGCAGTTGCGACTCATGGGCCCTAGAGCTTTCGGGTTTCAGTAAGTGCAGCTCACAGGCTCAGTAGTTGTGGTTCATGGGCTTAGTTGCTCCGTGGCATGTGGAACCTTCCCAGATCAGGCATCAAACCTGTGTCCCGTGCACTGACAGGCAGATTCTTATCCACTGCGCCACTAGGGAAGTCTTGGTCATGTTCATGTAAACATCACTGTTTACAATGATGACTGGAAACATCATTGACATCCAGTAAACATTCCCTGAACAATTCATAGCCAGATGCTGGGTAGAGGCAAAGCTGTTTTATGTATGTGTTTGTGTGTGAGCACGCATGGTCAGTCACTAAGTCGTGTCTGACTCTTTGCAACCCATTGACTGTAGCCCATCAGGCTCTTCTGTCCATGGGATCTTCCCAACCCAGGGTTCGAACTGGTGTCTCCTACACTGGCAGGTGGATTCTTAACCACTATCACCACCTGGAAAGGACTCCAATTTTATCTATGACTGTGCTTTAAAAAGCTAACCAAGATAATCATGTAAGGAGTAAAATAAAATAGCATAGAGTTTGAAATAACACCAGACCTCTGGAACCAGAGGACTGACCAGTCAGAAGCCACCGATGATTAACGAGTTACAAAGGCAATATTTGCTTGAAGGAAGAAGCAACTCAAGACTGGAGGTTCTGTCGTTTTACGAGTGAGAAGTGGGTGATGGGAGGACACTGAGGAGCTGCAGAGAGGGGTCCCCGCCGAAACGAGAGCACAGAGGTGTGGCTCCCTCCCACCATGGAGCTGGATCCTGGCGTACTTGGCCATTGATCAAAGCGGTCATTAAGAGTTGATACGAGGTCATTTTAAAAATCCCGAGTGGAGAAGCCTATCGTCTTATGGAGCAGGAGCAGCATCACTTGGAAAAGACACCCGGAACCCCAGGCAGCTGGCAGTGCTGGGCTCCTGCTTTTGAAGTGGTGAGGCCACTCACTCTCCCTGTGGTGTCCTGTTGCATCAGTTAAACTCTGGATTCCACAGGCCCAGAATAGTTCCAGGAAGGTGCTCCTAAGGACAGCTGACAAGGGTTCAGATTGTCCCTAGCCACATTAAGAGAGGAGCCTTCAGACAAGAGTCAAGGTTTAAAGACTTCTGATGGGTGTGAGATATGGCAGAACTGTTTCTACGACAGTTACTAAATGTGCACTCACAAGAATGTACTGCATACCACTGTTAATACTTTGGAAATTGTTGGTTTGAGTCTCTGTTGTTAAGTAGCAATTAAAAAGCTGAAAGCATAAACCAAAAAAATCCCCAAATGTTAGCTCAGGCCGTCATTGCTTTTTAAGTGTGTCTTTTCCAGGGTGTGTTTTCTTGAACCCCAGTTCTATAGAAGGAACATTCCAGAAAATGAGCTCGTCTTCAGTCGCTCAGTTGTGTCCAAGTCTTTGCAACCCCATGGACTGTGCCCACCAGTCTCCTCTGTCCAAGGGATTTTCCAGACAGGAAGGCTGGAGTGGATTGCCATTTCCTTCTCTGGGGGATCTTTACCACCCAGGGATTGAACTGGCGTCTCCTGCGTTGGCAGGTGGATTCTTGACCACTGAGCCACCTGGGAGGCCTCAGGAAAATGATCTCACAGCCGGGTAAACCTGGAAGCCGCAAGTCGACACAAGCTGGTGGGTTCCTTCACTGCAGGGCTCCTAGGGCATTTAACATACTGATGTGCATTCGAAGGAGGGTGTGTGGTCTGTGGCCTCTCCCTTCTGTGGACCTGCCCAGGACTGAAAAATGTGCCACGGCTGAGGAAATGCAGTTGCTGCTGCTGCTAAGTCGCTTCAGTCGTGTCCGACTCTGTGCCACCCCACAGACGGCAGCCCACCAGGCTCCTCCGTCCCTGGGATTCTCCAGGCAAGAACACTGGAGTGGGTTGCCATTTCCTTCTCCAATGCATGAAAGTGAAAAGTGAAAGTGAAGTTGCTCAGTCGTGTTCGACCCTTAGCGACCCCATGGACTGCAGCCTTCTAGGCTCCTCCATCCATGGGATTTTCCAGGCAAGAGTACTGGAGTGGGGTGCCATTGCCTTCTCTGGGAAATGCAGTTAAGTTACTGTTAATGGACAATTTGTTTGGCATTCTATGCAGCAAACAGGTGCTTGGTGAGAAGTGACGTTATACATCCATAATGAGCAATGGAGGTAAATACTCTAGATGGCTAGGGAGGGGATCAGAAGCCAAGCGGATCTATGGTCTGGCTAATAGAGAAAGGGTCCAAGTCATCTTTGTCAGAAGAAGCTCTCTCACCCATTTCTAAGGGAGTTAACCCTTTGGGTGAAGAAACTGTAACGGCCTCCCTGAGGGCGTTCCTTTGAGAGAAGCGGCTGAGTCTTCTCAAGACCTACACCTCCCTCACCTCCCTTTGCTTCTACATCTACTATCAGACTCAAGTCCCAGCAGGTCTCAAGAAGTGAACAGCTTTGTGTGGCACACCTAAAGAACTGCATGATTTTTCCGACTTACACAGCCAATTCCAGGGTGGGGTGAGAATGGGTATTATTAATGGGTGTGGGCTAGTGGTGGAAGCAACAGCAAGTTGGATCAGGATGGATTTATTTTTTGTTAATTTTTTTAAGTTTATTTTTGGCTATGCTCGTTCTTCGTTGCTGCGGGCTTTCTCTGGTTGCGGTGAGTGGGGGCTACCCTGCAGCTGTAGTGCTGAGGCTCCCCATTGTGGTGGCTTCTCTTACTGTAGAGCCCAGGCTCTAGGCTTGCGGGCTCAGTAGTTGCCCTGTGGCATATGGGGTCTTCCCACACCAGGGATCAAACCTATGTCCCCTGCCTTGGCAGGCAGACTCTTTGCCACTGAGCCACCAGGGAAGCCCAGGCTGGATTTACTAACAGCCCGCTGAGTACAGATTCTTTTTTTTTTTTTAATTGGAGCTTAATTACTTCACAATATTGTAGTGGTTTTTGCCATACATTGACATGAATCAGCCATGGGTGTACATGTGTTCCCCATCCTGAACCCCCCTCCCACCTCCCTCCCATTAAGCAGAGATTCTGTTTGTTTCAGCGTGAAAAATGAGAAATGGTTCTGATAGTTAAGTTGGCTGAAACATAGACTGAAGGGCAGCCCACACTAGGGAAGCTGAAATGACAGAACTACCTTGGTATATGTAGAAGGTATTCATCATAGGGAGATTGCAATGTTGAGTGTGAATTTATCATGTCAGACCTGCTCACCCATCCTGGGAGGGTCCAGAGGGCACACCTTTCACCTGTAGCCCACCGGGCTCCTCTCTCCATGGGATTTCCCAGGCAAGAAGACTGGAGTGGGTTGCCATTTCCTTCTTCAGGGTAGTAATACAGTACTTTAATTTTTTTTTTATGTTATATTTTGTCAGCATGATGTGTTTTATTTATTTTTGAATGACTTGGCCACCCCCTGTGGCATGTGGGATCTTAGTGCCCCCAACCAGGGTCGAACCTACACCCACCCCTGCACTGGAAGCACAGATGCCCAACCAGCCACTGGACCAGGGAAGTCCCTACAGCATTTTTAAATTAAGGTATGTACTGTTTTATTAGACATAACGTTATTCCACACTTAATAGACTACGGTATAATGTAAACATAACTTTTATGGGCTTTGGGAAACCAAAAAGTTTGTATGACTCACTTTATTACAATATTTGCTTTACTGCAGGGGCCTGGGACTGAACCCACAGTATCTCCGAGGTGTGCCTTACTTAGCAATAGGCAGAATCCCCACACTGGTTCCCTCACTTGTGGAGTGAGGCTTATTATGGAAAACCAAGTGGAAGTCACAAGAACTGACTGCACCCAGGAAAAAGACTGTAGAGATCAGTGCCACCATCAAGGACTTAAGAGATGCGGCAGTGCTGACCCCACACCTCTGTTCACCCCTCATTCTCTGCAGAAGACAGGTGGGTCATGGACGATGACTTTTGTTGTTCAGTCACTCTGTCGTGTCCGACTGTTTGCAACCCCATGGACTGCAGCACACCAGGCTTCCTTGTCCTCCATCTCCCAGAGCTTGCTCAAACTCATGTCCATTACATCCGTGATGCACTTCAACCATCTCCTCCTCTGTCATCCCCTTCTGTTGCTGCCTTCAATCTTTCCCACCATTAGGGTCTTTTCCAATGAGCCAGCTCTTTGCATCAGATGGCCAAAGTATTGGAACTTCAACTTCAGTATCAGTCTTTCCAATGAATATTCGGGGTTGATTTCCTTTAGGATTGACTGGTTTGATGTCTTTGCAGTCCAAGGGATTCTCAAGAGTCTTCTCCAATGCCACAGTTCAAAGGCATCAATTCTTTGGCACTCAACCTTCTTTATGGTTCAACTCTCACATCCGTACTTTACTGGAAAAATCATAGCTTTGACTATACGGACCTTTGTCAGCAAAGTGATATACTTTTAACATACTGTTTTTAAATATACTGTCTAGGTTTGTCATAGCTTTTCTTCCAAGGAGCAAGTGTCTTTAATTTCATGGCTGCAGTCACTATCTGCAGTGATTTTAGAGCCCAAGAAAGTCTCTCACTGTTTCCATTGTTTCCCCATCCATTTGCCATGAAGTGATGGAACCGGATGCCATGATCTTCGTTTTTTGAAATGTGTGGACATGGGTGATCATAAATTGATTTTCACTGGTGACTGGAGGTGGTGACTCCAATTGCAGCTGCTTTTCCATGTGGTCTCATTACTTGAGCAAATTACACATCCCCTGGTTCCTGGTTTACAGCTACTGATCCAACAAGTGCTTTTTCCTTAATACCTGTTAGTTAAAACCATGAGAAGCAGTTTGCTTTCACTTGGCCAGACCAAAAATACTCATTCACTGTCCTGCCTCGGGTGTATCAACTCTGCCGCCCAATGTAATTACAATTTGGTCTGCAGGGACCTTGATCACCTTTTCCTTCCACAAAATATCCCACCGGCTGAACACTGATGATAAATGGGAATTCCATCTAGCGACCAAGAAGTAGTGACGATTAAGACATTTGCATTGTCAAATGGTGGGAAATAAATTCCAAAAAGAGTCAGAGGCCTCCCACCTCAGTGAAATTTCTAGTGATGCAATGGTTGGGTCCATGTCAAGATAGGTTTTTTCAGACAAGTTATTGGCATCCTGCCCCTCCTACAGCCAAAAAACCAGGCAACATATAATTGTCCTCTGGATTTTGGAGCAATGTAGTCCTCATTTGGGTGTGTCACTCTGGCTTATTTACTTTCAGGCCCAAAAGCTGCCTGAAAAGCTGCCTGTTTTGAGTGGGGCCCAGAGCAAGAGAAAAATTGGCACCTGCTATTTGCTGCAGATAAATCCCTTCCCTTCTAAGTAACTGCTGAGCCATTGGATTTACACCTGCAATGACCCTATTTCCAAAGAAGTTCACATCCCGAGGTTCTGGATGGGCACAAACTTGGGATGCAATTCAACCCACAACAGAGAGAAGCGCTTCCAGGAGACACAACGATGACTCCATCAAACTCGGAGCTCAGCTCCCCAGCCGCTTCAGGCTGTCATGCCTCCAGAATCAACAGGCAGAGAAGGGTGTTATCCTATTGGCTTGGCTGGTTGAAATGACTATCAAGAGGAGATTGGGCTGCTACTACACAAATGAAGATAAGGAAGAACATGGGAATACAGGAGATCCCTAAGGCTACCCTGCCTGTAGGAAAATCCAATGAAGGCAGGACTACTAATGGCCCTGACTTCAGAAATGAAGGTTCGGTCACCCCAGCAGCCCTGACCAGTTGAGGTGGCTGCTGAGGGTATGGAATGGGTAATGAAAGACAGTAGTTGTAAACAGCAACTGCATCTGCGTGACCAGTTGCAGAAATGAGGCCTGTGATTATGAGTATTTCTTCCTCAATTTGTTGTGCTGTGTTGGTAACTTCATACACAAACTTGTACATTATGGATAGATATATAGTACATATAAAGTAAATATTTTTGTCTTATCTCCTTGTCATGTAACATGAAATGAATTAAAAATAGTTAGCTTTACATCACAGAATGTTTTCTTTCTTTAGCCACGCGGCATGTGGGGTCATAATTCCCTGACCAAGGATCAGCAGGATTCCCTGCAGTGGAATCACAGAGTCCTAACCACCAGACCACCAAGGAAGCCCCCTGCATCATAGGATTTAAGTTACAAGATCTCATAGAGAAGAGTGACCAACCAAGGACTTGGCATCCTCTCCTGGGGAAAGGATCAGTGTGTTTGGATTATGGGTGGGATAGTCACATCATATTCAGTGGAAGCAAGGCTTTGTTACTGACTTTATCTGGAGGTAAGTGTGGTTTAAGAGTGTGAGGGTACCTAGCTGATAGAGGGTGGACTGGGCTAGGCCCAGTTATTCAAACACTAATCTAGGTGTTGCTGGGGGGTTATCTTGCAGATATTATTAACACCTACAATCAGCAGACTTTAAGTAAAGGCGATTATGCTCTACATCTGAGTTGGCCTCATCCAACTAGGTGAAAAGATCAGAATAGCCAAACTGAGGTTTCCATTAAGCCTGAGGCCCGCAGCATCAGCTGCTTCTCAAGTTTCCAGCCTACTGGCCTGTCCTAAAATGTCAGGCTCACCCAACCAGCCTCTACAATCACATAAGCCCGTTCCTTGAAAGATAGAAACAAGCAAATAATTAATCTCCTATGAATTCTGTTTCTCTGCTAGAACCCTGGCTGATAAAGGGTCCCAGCTCTGGAGGTTAGGGGCCCCACTCCTCAGCCTTAGGCACCATACTGGCCAATGGGGGTTGCTGCCAGCGGGCTGTGTCACTTGTTTAGAATCGGGTGCCCCCCTAGGCTCTGCCTGAGACCAAACACAAGTGGGGGCGGCTCCTTACAGGCTTTGCTCTGTGCCTTGCCAGGAAGGTTTCCTATTCCCAAAGTGGCAGGGCAGGCTTGTGGGAAAAGATAGAAGCAAGTTCTCCACTGGAAGCAGGTCCTTAGGGTGGAAGGGGTGGGAGATAAATGGTAGCTGTCTCCAACTTGGCATCTCTAAGAGTGACTTTGCCCACAGTGGTACCCAGGGATCCAGCGGCAGCTGACTTTGTGCTGCCTCTTGTATTCACGCAGCCCTGAGTGTGCAAAAGCTTGTGTTTCCTGCTGCGTAGCTGGCCAACAAGCACGCAGGCAGGCACATGTCACGGGGTCAACACCCAGTGATGCACTCAGGACCTTCCTGGTGGCAGGTGTGCCTGCCCTCATGGAGTTTACATCCTGGCAGGACCACAAAGACTAAACAAGGAAACCAGTGGATGCAAAACAACAAGGATTGGGGCGGGGGAAGCATAGAAAGAAAGAATAATGGGGTGAGGGATATTTTAGAGAGTGGTGTGTTTGGAGAAGGTCAAGTGGTTAGACAGTGGTCAGGGAAGGCCTCTGAGAGGTGATACCTGAATGACGAGCTGGAGCAAACCAAGCAAAGATTTGGGGAAGAGTTGTCCAAGTGGCAAGAAAGGCAAGTGCAAAGGCCCTGAAGCAGGAACAAAGTCGACAAAGCCACTGTCTTAGAAGGTGGCAGGTGGCTGACATTGAGTGAAGGGGGGTGGTGGGAGAAGGGATCCAGAAGCGGGGGGACGGGTCACATAGGGCCTCCTAGGCCTTCATAAGGAATATGTGTTCTAGCCAAAGTGAGATGGGATCCACTGGAGGAGTCACAAGGGAAGGAACAGTATGGTCTGATGGCTTATAGTTCAAGGAGCTGGAATTTTATGGAGAAAGAGGGAGGAGAAATGATAGACATACAAGGGGTATAGGAGGGAAGGCTGCTCCACTGAGAGCCGCAAACCCAAGGTCAGAGCAAGGAGGTGAGGGCATGGAGCAGAGCGCCCATGATGATGGAAGCAGGGGGAAGGATATGGGGACTGGGAGGACTAGAGAGAGGGTGCCTGAGGGCGGCAGGGAGCTGCCGAGGGGGTCTCTGCGTGGGCTGATGCAAGACTCCGCCGCTAGGTGGCGCTGGAGGCAAACGTGTTTGCAAGGCTGAGGCCGCAGAGGTCGTCCCAGGGAAGGGCAGAGGCTGCAAGGGCAAGAGAGCTGGTTTGAGCCCTAGGGCCTCTACAACTGGAACCCCTGCTTTTCTTCATCCATAACATAAGCCCCCAGGGACAGATAAAACTGCTCTGCCCACCACATGGGGGCTATCAAGCTCAAAATCATGCCTCCCCGAAGTGGCAAAGATGCCCCTGGACGGGTGTGCGGAACTAATCTAGAGGGCCTGTCCCACTAATGATCTTAGTAACAGTGTTATTTTTCAATATATTAGATAAGTGCATTTTTCCACTTAAATAGGGATATGAATTTCCCTTTTGAAATACTTTTAACTTAAAAAATTCCATTTAAAAGGTTAAGTAAATAATAGTCTAAAGCCTGTGCAGAGAAGACAGAAATCATGGCAGTTGAATGATGGAGGCCAGGAAATACTAAAAGCTTTGTGACATACAGCCCATGGGAAAAAAAAATGTTTTTAAGGAAAAAAAAATATTTTTTTAATGTTTAAAAAAATATTAAAAAAAAGAAAAGACTTGAATCCCAGCACATGCGTTTGTCTGTATTGGGTGGCTCCCATGGGTGCGTGTGCATCTCAGAGGAGGATGTAGCTGGGGGTGGTATCAGCCTGCGTGTAGGTGGCTGGGGTGTTCACAGCCACGTGCGCATGCACACATGGTTATTTTCGTGTGCCAGCAGATTGATTTATCTGGGTGGGTGTGTGGATACAAGTGTACAAATGTGTGCACATCGAGTTACAGTTGCGGCACTGGGCTGGGCCGGAAGCCTGGGGCTGGCTGGCCAGCAGCCACCAGGGGGCAGCAGGTAGCCGGACAGGGCCTTCGTCAGGCCGGGTCCCCTCTGTCTGGCACGTGAGGTCCTCTGAAGTCCTTCTCTGCCCTGTCCCCAAGTCCCCTGATAGCCCCAGTGGCCCTGGTGCAGAGGCTTTCTGAAAGACTAGGACTCAGAAAGGAGAGCTGTTGTGGGTGGTGTGGGACTCGTGGGGTCATAGGGGAAGGGACCCAGCTGGCCTGGGTCCCTGAGTGGCTGGCATCCAATTTCTGGGGGCACAGCTGGCTCTTCTGCAGTCTGGGCTCTGGTCTCTTTCAGGGGTGCTCTGTAGCTGTCTCTCCTATTTTCAGCCCCAAGCTTGTTCAGCTACTGTTTAATCCTTGGGCTCGCCCCTGGCTTTGTGGGGAGTAGGTCATTCTGAGGCTTCCACGTGGGCATCACAGGGGCGACTGGACCCTAGAGCCCTTCAGCTCTGCCCCGCATCCAGGGCCACCACCCTCACTAACAGGAAGAGCAGCCCAGGTCAGCCCAGTGGTGGCAGTGACTAACCCAAATCCCCCATCCTCCTCACAGTCCTTCTGTCCACAGATATGTAGTGAGGTCCTACTATGTGCTGGGCACAGCTGCAGAGACACCTCCTAGTGATGGGCGGCTTCTTCCCTGCCAGCCCTGAGGACTGAGACCTCGCTGGACCAGAGTGTATTCATGCCCAGCAGCTTTCCTCCCAGCCTGACGAGGAAGAGGAGGAGCCGTGATGAGAAAACAGCCGACTGTGGGCCAGGCAAGCAGTACCACCTCTAATTCTCCCACCAACTCTAGGAGGTAGGTGCAATGTGCCCATTTTATGGTTGAAGAAACTGAGGCTTTGAGAGGGTGAGTGATTTACCCAAGTTGCACAATGATGAGTAGCCCACCCTGGGAGCCACATTCAAGTAGTTTGCTCACGTTCAGAAGTTCCGTTTCTTTAGGCATCCCTGTAGACACAGACTTTGTGATGGAATATGAAGGAGCGAGTCATTCTCCCGGGACTCAAGGGTGACTGTCTCCCCCGTCCTTGCCCTTGCCCCCACCACAAGTGACCAAGTTAACAATCTCGTGTGTGTCCTTCCAATAATCCCATATGGACCTACATATATCCATACATAATCAAGGTCCGGGGCTGTCATCATGTCTGGTTTATAGACACTTTTCTCCCTCAATGACACTGTGACAAACAGTAAAGCCCCCCGCCCCCTTCTCTCCACCAAAAAAATATTCCCGTCCTAACCCCGGGCTGACTTTTTGCACTGACACAATCAGCACGACGCATGATTCCATTTATACAGAAGGCCCAGAGCACATCTGTGCTTCCAGGGGCTGGGGGGGCGACTGCGTATTGGGTGTGTTGCTAAAAATGGTCCGCAATGTGATGTTTGCAAACCCAACGCTGTGATGGTTCTGAACATCCTTGAACTGTATGTTTCAAAATGGTGTGTGTTTTATAGGATAAAAACAAGGAGGATTAAGTGAGATCATGCAAAAAAGCATATAACTCAAAAATATAGCTGGTATTATGATGATTATTAAGAGTTTAAGATGCAGGATTCTAAGTTTGAAGGGCTAGATTTTTCCAATTAAAATATAGTTGACTTAAAATGCTGTGTGAGTTCAGGTGTACAGCACAGTGATTCAGTTAACTTTACATATATGTGTGTTACATATATGTGTATATTGACGTATATTATTTTTCAGATTCTTTTCCTTTATATGTTATTACAAAATATTGAGTATAGTTCCCTGTGCTATACAGTAGATCCTTGTTGTTTATTATTATTTTATTTATTTATTTTTGGCTGTGCTGGGTCTTCACTGCTATGCACAGGCTTTCTCTAGTTGCGGTGAGTGGGGGCTACTCTTCACTGGGGTGCCTGGATTTCTCATTGTGGTGCCTTCTCTTGTTCAAGAGCACAGACTCAGTAGTTGTGGCACAGGCTTAGTTGCTCCATGGCAACATGGAATCTTCCTGAACCAGGGATCAAACCCATGTCCTTTGCATTGGCAGGCAGATTCTTAACCAGTGGGCCGTCAGGAAAGTCCTATCTATTTTATATGTCTTAGTCATTCAGTCGTGTCCAACTCTTTACGACCCCATGGACTGTAGCCCACCAGCTCCTCTGTCCATGTGGATTCTCCAGGCAAAAATACTGGAGTGGGTAGCCTATCCCTTCTCCAGGGGATCTTCCCAACCCAGGAATCAAACCGGGGTATCCTGCATTGCAGGTAGATAATCAGCTGAGCAACCAGGGAAGCCCATTCTATATATATAGTACTGTGAGTAGTCAGTCAATTCATTCGCTCAGTCATGTTCAACTCTGGGACCCCATGGACTGCCGCATGCCAGGCTTCCCTGTCCGTCACCAGCTCCCGGAGCTTGCTCAAACTCATGTCCATAGAGTCAGTGATGCCATCCAACCATCTCATCCTCTGATGTCCCCTTCTCCTTCCGCCTTCAATCTTTCCCAGCATCAGGGTCTTTTCTAAGGAGTCAGTTCTTCGCATCAGGTAACCAAAAATGTGTGAATCCCAAATTCCTAATTTAATCCCTCTCCTTCAAAGACAGATTTTTTTTTTTTTTTTGGCTTTGGTTTTGGTGTTGGTTGGTTGGTTCCATTTGTTTTATTTTGCTTTCTCATCCGTTATCTCCGGGCCTCTCACGCTCCCCTGCCAGGCCCCTCAGCAGCCGGCTGCCCTAGAGATGGGCACGCCTCTCTCTCCACTGCAGGCACAGCCTCAGCTGTCACCACCCAGGCCAGCGGTCACTGCCCTCCACCCACCCCAGGAATGGAAAATGAGCATCAGCCAAAACAATAGCACACCAGGAAGTCTTCCCTTCCTGGGAAATGGAGCCAATTAATGCAGCTCCCCGGGCCCAGCCGTGTTTGGGGCGCTGGGGTGTCCTGGGCAAAATCTCTGCCCTCTGACCCTGCTCTGGTGAGGCCATTGAGGGTGAGTCTGGTGAGTCTGGCACACGACTCCTCATCATACTCTAATGGTGACTGTGGGTATGTACCCCCAAGGGCCTGATGCGCAAGGGAGAGAGATGCCTTGGGAATCAGTGAGGCCCGAGAGGGGGGCCGGGCAAGCCCTCCCTTTGGGGACAGGGTCCCGTCACATCCTTGCAGCCCTGGCTCCCTGCCTGAGGACTCTGAGAAGGAGGAATTGGTCATTTGGTCTCAAGTGCGAAGGGGAATTCTTGGTCCCAGCTCTGATTAAAACACTGTGTTATAGGTTTTTTTTTTGGAAAACACATTCATGTGACTCAGAATTCAAAAGGCATGGAATTCCCCTACCCTCTTCTCCCAGCCACCCAGTTCCTCCCAGAGGCAGCCCATGTTTTTAGCATCTTGTGACCCACCCAGCGGTAATTTGTGCCTATCAAGCGAAAGCCGATATACAGGGGTCCTTATGGGGTCCACCGCCGTTATCTCCTTGGCTGCAAAGGGCGACAATCATCCCTCCCCCATTTGATAGATGAGGAAACTGAGGTTCAGAGAGAGCCAGTGACCAATCCACGGTGACACCGAGTGAGTCGGGGGCCAGCTGGACCCCCTCTCTGACTCCTGATGTGTGCTCCTACCCCACCCCCACTCAGGGCTTGGGAACTTGTAAAAGCCCTGTGAAAAGAATACAGGCCTTACTGTTTAAGTCCTGCCTCTGATGTCCATCTGTTTGAACATCTAGAATATGTTGCTGTACCTCTCTGAGCTCAGATCCCTTGCCTATAAAATGGAGATACTTGATAGCTCCTTACAGGTTTATCATAAGAACTGAATAATATAAAGCATGTAAAGACCTCAGCACAACACCTGTCTTCTCTACTCTCTTCAACAAGAGAGTAGAACACTTGTTGCAGGCCTACTGTGTGCCGAGCACCTACTATGTGCAGATCCAGTGCAGCCACAGTCCTGGCTCAGGGAGCTCACAGCCTAGCAGATCCATAATAAGAGCTCAGGATATGCGGGTGTTATTATCCAGCAAATAGTCACCTCTCCTCCTGGTTCTGCGAAGTGGGGGTGAGATGGCTGTACCCAAGTCTCCCCCGGAGTCTGTATCTCCCAGCGGAACGTGGAACTGTGAGAGGAGTGGCCAGCATCTTGTTCCCCACCCTCTGTGTGCCTGCCAGGGCTCACACTGGTGACCAGATGCTCAGCACATAATTGTGGAATGAATGTGCAAAGGAAAAAAGACTTGGGAGAGGAAAGCCCATCCCCCCAACACAAACACTAAGATTGCTCTAGGATGGGGGGATGAACAAGTGATGTGATCTCCTTTTCTATGACTTTTGACTATTCAGACAGCCATTTTATGTTTTTTATGTGTATTTATTTATTTGGCTGCACTGGATCTTAGTTGCGGCATTTAGGGTCTTTGATCTTTGATCTTTGCAGCGTGCAGGATCTTTAGCTGTGCCGTGTGAACTCTTAGTTGAGGCATGTGGGATCTAGTTCCCTGACCAGAGGTCAAACACAGGCTCCCTGCATTGGGAGCACAGAATCTTAGCCACTGAACCACCAGAGAAGCCCCTATATTTATAAAATTAATGTGATTAATATTGAAAAGTTGAATGGCACAAGAGCTCATCCATGCTGAACGCTGTTATGTGTCCAGTGACTGGTGCAGGTGAGAATTCAGAAGGGGAGGGGCTGGCAAGGACGAGGCGCCCGGGAAGGCGTCCTATAGAGGGTGGTCATGGAGACTGAAATGTTGGCATGAGGAGCCCCGATTGTTGTCACCCTGGCTCCTGTTGCCATCGAGGATGTGCGGTTAAGCTCAGTGGGGCAGAACGCCCTTCTCTCAGTCTGTCCCGGGCCTCCTGTCCTCGCGGGACCTAGACATCCCAGACTTCCTGAGCTGCAACTGCAAGGTGCCAGGTGAGTGCCAGCACCTCCCTCCATGTGTTCATGGGCCCATAGAGCTGCTGGCGGTGGAGGCTGGGGGCACTGGGATGATGGGTGTGCTGCCAGGCCTGGGTGTGGCAGGTATTCACTCAAAACATTCAGACTTGTTCCCTTCCTATCTCTTAATCCTCTGGAAGCCAAGGACATGGGAACCCAACTGGCAGGAGTGGTCCAGACACCCCCCAAAACCTGATTCCAGGCTACTCTAATGGCAAAGAGAACTTGAAGGGTGGTACCCTTCAAGGCAAGGGGATGGGGGTCCACTCCAGGACAGCGCCTGCCCCAGAAACAGGCTGTCGGTGATGGAGGAGGTTTGGGAATCTCCAAGGAGGGCAGGTCAGCGGGGGTGAAGCAAGAGCCCGGGGTGGGGAGGCCCTCCCACTGGCTGCTGTGTGGCCTTGAGCCTCCCATCTCTGGGCCTCAGCTTCTTGCAGAATTCAATAAGGGAGGCTAAATACCGTGGTCTCTAAAGCAGAATACCAAAGTGTGAGACACGTACCTCTGGGGGGATGCAAGAGAATGCCGTCCGATACACAGATACAGCATTAAATACCCTATATTCCAAATCACAGTCTTTCCTGGTGACTCGGATGGTTAAAAATCCTCCTGGCAATGCAGGAGACCCGGTTTTGATCCCTGGATCAGGAAGATCCCCTGGAGAAGGAAATGGCAACCCACTCCAGTAATTTTGCCTGGGAAATCTGATGGGCAGAGGAGGCTGGCGGGCTACAGCCCATGAGGTCACAAAGAGTCAGACACGACTTAGCGACTCAACAACACATTCCAACTACAGCGAGGAAAAAGGTCTCAGTGCTAGAGTATCTTGAAAACCCACGAAGCTGTCTCACTTTTTCAACTGTTTTAATTTACATCCAATAGCATGCTTCAAAGCTAGGGTCATTGTCAAGCAAGACTATCTGGCAAGAATTAAATATCTTTATTGTCATTATATGTTGACCTCTTTGCAAATAAGAGATAAAGTTTATTTTTACATACATTTAAGTAAAAAAGAATGGATTTAAAAAAAAAATATTAAGCAATTATCCTTGGACTGCAAGGAGATCAAACCAGTCAATCCTAAAGGAAATCAACCCTGAATGTTTATTGGAAGGACTGGTGCTGAAGCTGAAGCTCCTATACTTTGGTCACCTGATGCAAAAAGCCAGCTCATTGGAAAAGACCCTGATGCTGGGAAAGACTGAGGGCAGGAGAAGGGGACGAGAGAGGATGAGATGGTTGGATGGCATCCCTGACTCAATGGGCATGAGTTTGAGTAAACTCAGGGAGATGGTGAAGAACAGGGAAGTCTGGTGTGCTGCAGTCCATGGGGTCGCGAAGAGTCGGACATGACTGAGTGAGTGAACAGCCACAGCAGTTATCCAGGTACAAAGGAGATGGGAGACATAGTGCAGATGGGGAAACGAGCAGAAGGTGGGGACTCTGGTTGGAGGTCCGCCTCTGAACCTGAGAGGAGGTCAAGAGGCTCGGCTTCAGAAGCGCATCACATCCCATGGCGTTATGTGGACACCAACTCCAGGTGGGTCTGCCTGCTCCTGCCGCTCTCCTGCCGCCAGCTCTGCTGTGCAGTGTTTGCACCTGCCCAAAGGCACTTTGCAGGTGGGCATCATGTGCCGAGTTGGCAAGCCTGCTTTCTTGGAATGTAAGTGCCACTACCATTGCTCTGTGCTTGCGTCTGCCTGTCCACCCATCTGTCTGTCCATCCAGGGCTCCTCTGGGGGGCACCCACTGAGAAGGAGAGTCCTGGCTCCGAGGCAGGGGCTGCCACACTGTAGCCCAGAGAGAGGACAGCCCTCTTTCTCCTGACCTCACTTTTAAGTCAAGCTCTTTGGTGAGAAGGTCCCCTAGGGGCTGTAAACAGCCACATGTGGGAGTTTGTGTTTGACCGGAACCCAGGGTTTTGCTTCCAGTGAAGTTTGGAGCAGGGCCAAGTGGAGGGTCAGGTTAGGGGGTGAAGGTTAGGAGGTCAGTGTGTATTTGGTAGGATCAGGCATTGGCATGAGCCCAAGCTGGAGAGGCTCTGTCACTGACTGCTGTGTGACCTTGGTCAGCTCCCCTACCTTCTCTGGGCCTCAACATCTTGCTCAAAACAATAAAGGCATAAGGAGGCTAAATGCAATGATCTCTAAAGTTTGCATCCCAAGACTATAGATTGACTTTGAACTTCGGGCAGGGAGTGTCCCAGGGGAGGGACAGGTGAGGCTGGACTCAGTGCGTGGTTGATTCAGAGGCTGCATTTGACTAGGATCATGGGGTTCCAGTGTGTGGGATCCTGAAGCTAGGGTATGACCAGGATCTCTGGTCAGGGTCAGAGGTCAGGGCTCTCTCTACGTGCCCTGAGCATAGCCATCTAACTTAGGCCAGAGTGGGGCCCAGTCCAAACCCTCATCCCAGAGAGGCTGAGCCATGGCCAAGAACCCCCTGTAACCCTCTCCACTGCCATCCCTTCTCATGAACGAGGAGACCACCAAGGGGGTCCAGACAGCCTCCAGCAAGCCAGCTGCCCAGATATCAAGGGCAAAGGGCCATGACGACCCTTGGCCAAGTCAGGTAAGGTCTGCACAAGTGAATCAGACCTGGGGTGTGCACAGTTGGGGATTGGTGGGGTGAAGCCTGAGACTAGCCCCCAGCCCCCAGAGAGGAAGGGCAGTCAGGAGAACTCAGTCTTCCCCACCCGACTTGGGGGCAGAAGCTTGGAATTGCAATCCCCTACCCCCACCTAGCTTTTTCAACCTATTCACCACCCCTCTCCTCAAGTACCCCTAATGCAGATATATTGTAGTGTATTGATCTCTCCAACAGACCCAATAAGATTCAGACCTTAGAAAGACCCTTTCTCTCGCCTACAGACGGGGTCTTTTGGGGGTAGCAGGAGGCAGGGTTGTGAGATCCCTTGGTAAAATGAGTCTCCTAGATTTACCTGGGCCGAGGGTGCGCTCTGGGCCAGGCACCTTTACAAACGACGCCTCCTTTTATCTTCAGCACATCCCACTGCTGGCCCTGCTTACTGAACAAAGAAACAGGAGCTCAGAGAGGCTAAGCAGCTCGGAGCTCACACAGCAAGGCTGGCAGTGGCAGGTTTGGGTTCTAACCCAGGTCTGAGCACTAGACTTGGCCCCTGGAACACAATACATCCACCTTCTGGGCCCCTCAGGCTACACTGGAGCTTGGGTCCACGTCTGTGTGTATGAGGCCTCAGGGGGTGGGGAAGATACTATTCTGAGGCCTTAGCTTTGTCCTAAAACTAACCCCGCCCCTCCCATGCCAAAAATAGGCTCAACAAAGGTGGATTCGGAAAACCAGCACCTGGATATCCAGGTGCTGGAATCGGTGTGATCATTTTACTACCACTAGGGGGCGCTGGCGATGCTGAATGCCGCTGTGTCTTTTGTGAGGAAAGCACCTGCCACCAGCAGTTGGAGAGGGGGTGGGTGTCCCAGACCTAGTGAGGAGGGGGATCCAGCGGGGCTGCCCCAGCCCCTCATTCTCTGTGTGACCTCGGGCTTCAGTTTCCCTTCTGCAAAAGGAGGATAAAGGCATCCTAGACCTACAGCACAAAGGGTGAGAGCTGGCAAAGTTGCCCACAGATGTTAAGAGAGATTACCTGGAATAAATCACAAGCAATTCAATAAGGCCAGACTTCCACAGAATAAATTTCGTTAATATGCAACTTAGCCAAAGTAAACATGGGTGGAGCAGAGCTTACATGTAATTAACCATGATTGATATTAGGTGAAGCTGCACTCAGCTCCGGGAGGACAGGACGGGGCTTTGCCCACTGCATCCCTGAGCAGCGCAGGATGGCAAAGAGTGGAGAGGTGACAAAGACACCCACTGGCCTCATCCCAGACCCCATGACACCCTTCCTTTTTTCTCTTTGTTCTCCCAGCATCCAGAGCAGCCACCTCCCATCACCAGCAGCCAGGTAGAGCTGGTGGAAAACAAGTCCATGGGTGTCTCCATTCAGAACATGTCTGTGATCTTCAAGGGATCTCTAGGTGCTGGGGGGTAAGCTTTCCCAGGCTGACCACAGCTCCCTGGCCCTCTTTGGGCTGAGGACAGAATGAAGGTCCCTGGCTCTTTGTACGCTGAGTTAATCAGTCTATAGATTTTGAAATCGACCCCTCTGTTGACCAACACACAACTGAATATGTGTCCTACTCCCTCTGTGAAGGCAGGGAGGCTGGACTCCATGGCCGCTGTGTGGCTCTGACATTTAGCGATTGGTTATGGTTAGGCTATGGCAAGTAGCTTCCCCTCAGGGCTGCAGCCCGGCAGGCTGTGTGACCTTGGGCACTCCACCTAACCTCACTGAATCTCAGTTTTCTCATCTGTAGGATGAGAGTGATAATAGCAACCGGCCCACATGGTGGTTGTGAGATTTGAGTGAAAAAACTGTGTGTAAAATTCTTAAGATTATACTCGGCTCAGCTGGTCCTTATTATTACTACTGCTGTGACCACCCTGGTACCCCCCAGCATGAGCATACTCAAGTATTTTTCAAGCAGCAGCAAACATCGAGTGAAAGCTAAGAAGGAAGAAAGCGGTTTGGAAATCTAGGACTCCTCCACCTTTCCTAGGGTCACTTCCCTTCCTTCCCATGCAGCCTTGGGTTAAGGGGGATGGATCTCCCACAAGGCCTTCAAGATTGAAGGCGGGAGGAGAAGGGGATGACAGAGGATGAGATGGTTGGATGGCATCACCGACTCAATGGACATGAGTTTGAGTAAACTCCGGGAGTTGGTGATGGACAGGGAGGCCTGGTGTGCTGCAGTCCAAGGGGTCGCAAAGAGTTGGACATGACTGAGCGTCTGAACTGAACTGAACCCACAAGGCTGTGCAGTGAAGAAAAAACTACTCAGGACTCAGTTTCTCATCTGCCCAACAGCGACATCACTAGGCCATTGAGAGGAACTCAGAACCCGGGCCAGATGGTGCAGTGGTAAAGAACCCACCTGCCAATGCAGGAGGTGCAAGAGAAGCAGTTAAGATCCCTGCGTCGGCAAGCTCTCCTGGAGTAGGAAACGACAACTTACTCCAGTATTCTCACCTGGAAAATTCCAAGGACAAGCTACAGTCCATGGGGTCACAGAGAGTCTGACAGAACTGAGCAACTGAGCACCAAGACTGGAGGAGAAGGTGATCTGAGAGGTAGGAAGCACTATCCTGTCCCAATCCTAATACAAATACAAGTCAATGTTTGCAGAACTTGCTACTAATCAGCTACTTGACTTAGATTAACTGTGGAATCCTCACAATCACCCAGCAAAGAAGATGCTGCCAACACCCCCATTTTATGGCTGAAGAAACAAAAATTCAGAGAGTCAAGGGGGACTCCCTCACCCTGAGCTGAAAAGCAGAAGAGCATAATTTGAGCCTGAACCATCTAAATATTCCAAGTCCCTGTTCCTACTACATCATGACTGCTCCCACATGGAATCTCTATGGTTGGCTGGCAGAGCAGGAGGTGGCCAGGCTGAGGGATGTGCCTGGCTCATTGGACCCTGGCACACAGTAGGTGCTCAGTGAACAGAAGCAATAAAAAATATTCAAATCACATCTTCTTCATCCATTCAACAGTCGATTGGCAGTTAACCTCTTCCATATCTTGGCTGTTGCAGATAACACCACAGCGAACATGGGGGTGCATATTTTTTTGAATTAGTGTTTTTCTTTGGAAAAAATACCCAGAGATGGAATTGCTGGGTCATATGGTAGTTCTACTTTTAACTTTAGAGGAATCTCCATACTGTTTTCCATAGTGGAGAAGCGGATGACAGAGGCTAGGATGGTTGGATGGTGTCACTGACTCGATGGACATGAGTTTGAACAAGCTCCGGAGTCAGTGATGGACAGGGAAGCCTGGCATGCTGCAATCCATGGGGTCGCGAAGAGTTGGACACGAATGGCCGCTGAACTGAACTGAACTATGTCAATTTACATTCCCACCACACTGTGCAAGGGTTCTCTTTTCTCCACATCCTCTTGAGTTCATTTCCAAATTTTCGTTTTTCAAATCCATCCATCCTTGCCTCCCCCCGTGGAGTCCTATGATTTCATGTGGCGCTATTTCTTTAATCATTGAACAGTTAGTTCCTGCGTGGCGTCTTCCAGGTCGCTCTATTATATCAGAACCTTGGGGTGCTAATCCTCTTATTAACTGTGTTTGCTAGTTCTCTCTTGGGGTGAATGGTTTCCTTTGTTTGTGAAATTTATTTTCTTAGAAGCTCACCTTTAGTGGAATTTGGTTTTTCTGTGGACAGACTCTGCTCCCTGAATCACCTACATTTCCTTGGAGAATAATTTTGCACTTGGACCTGCCAGGGACCCCCAAGGTTACATCATTCATTCATTCCTGTCTTTGTAGGTCCATTTCTCAGCTCAGGAAGTCTTGCACCATGCTGGTAATATACATGCATACACGCTTCAGAAAGGCGTGTGCCTGGGCTCAGGTTCTCAATTTGCTCCCGCTCAGACCCACCCCAAAACTTCCTGCAGCTTGCTTTGGTGGATGAAGTCATTTGGTCTCCGCTTCACCAAGAGGAAGTATTTTCACTCCCCATCTTGTCTCACTTCTCTCCCTCAGACAGTGTTAAAACCCCAACCCAGTTTGCTCTCAAACCCACAACCTGATGCTCATCTCTTTGGGTCATCTTAATTACAGCTTTAGCTATCATTTCCCTCCTCATCTTTAGTATCTGGGATTGTCCCTTTCTTTTGTTTGAGCTCAGCTGTGTATTAAATAAAACCTTTTGTTGCAAGGTACCTATTGGTTTGGGATTTCCCTGGTGGTCCAGTGGTTAAGACATCACCTTCCAGTAAAGGGGAACAGGTTCCATGGTTTTATTTAATATACAGCTGCGTTCAAACAAAAGAAAGGGATAATCACAGATACTAAAGATAAAGAGGTCAGGGAACTAAGATCCCACATTCCTCCTGGGGAAAAAAAAAAAAACACCATACAAAACAGAAGCAATATTGTAACAAATTCAATTGTTTCTTGGTCACTAAGTTGCTCTTTGCAACCCCATGGACTGTAGCCCACCAGACTCCTCTGTCCATGGGATTCTCCAGGCAAGAATACTAGTGTGTTGCCTTGCCCTCCTCCAGGGGATCTTCCTGACCCAGGGATCAAACCAGTGTCTCCTGCATTGGCAAGCTAGTTCTTTACCACTGAACCTCCTGGGAAGCCT
>NW_011495034.1:18245688-18252993 GCF_000754665.1 Bison bison bison | reverse complement strand
GGCAAGAATACTAGTGTGTTGCCTTGCCCTCCTCCAGGGGATCTTCCTGACCCAGGGATCAAACTTATGTCTCCTGCATTGGCAAGCTAGTTCTTTACCGCTGTGCCTCCATGGAAGCCTGACAAATTCAACAGAGACTTTATGTGCTCTGCTTATCACTCAGTCATGTCCAACTCTTTGCGACCCCATGGACTGTAGCCCGCCAGGCTCCTCTGTCCATGGAATTCTCTAGGCAAGAATCCTGGAGTGGGTTGCCATGCCCTCCTCCAGGTGATCTTCCCAACTCAGGGATCGAATCCAGGTCTCCTGCATTGCAGGTGGATTCTTTACTGTCTGAGCCACTTAAAAAAAAAGTACCTATTGGTTCAATTTTTTGATGGGGAGAGATCTCCCTGAGCCCAGACATCCCAGTCCCTGGCCACCTACCCATCCCGTGCCTTGGCCCTGTTCCCACCACAGGGCTTTTGCACATGCTGTTCCCCCAGTCCAGAAGTCCTCTCCCTCTTCCTTGCTCCATCTGATTTTCCTTCTCCTCGGGGAGGGCCTCCCCACACCCTAACTAGGTGAGGTTTTCTCTCTAAGACTCCCAAACCACAGCCTGGTGCATCTGTCGTTTAAGACACTCCTCAGGGGCCATTTTACATTTAGGTCTGGGATTATCTGAGAAACCTTGAGCCTCTTGAAGGTAGAAACCAAGTGTATTGAGCTCTGCACTGTCCCCCACCTCTTCTCCCAGGAATGAAGCATGGTCACCACGTCATGAATATTGTTAGACAAAAGCAATGGCAGTATCTTTTGGAGAGTAACCATGCGCAATTCCTTCTCTTTATGTGGATTTCCTCATTTAATCTTTGCCACAACCCTTGGAGGTAGCCAATATTATCATCCCCATTTTACAGATGAAGAAGGCGAGGCCCAGGAGGCCTTTTCCTAGATGAGAGAGGCGGACAAGGCAAGGGATTACTTCCCTATCACACAGGCAAGAAAACCAAGGGCCAAAGAGAGTAAGAGGGTGCCCACATCATTGGCAAATTAGCCATGGGGTGACCTGGGCCCAGGCATTGCTCAGCAGCTTCCTTTTTTCTCAGCCTGGGAACGCTGGGTCAGCTTTGGCCCTTCCATCTCCAGAGGCAGATGACCACAGTGGTTCTGATGGGCCCCCATCCAGGCCATGGGACCCCCTCTGAGTCTCCCTCTACTGTCCCACAGTGTCCTGTCAAACCGGCCCAGGTAGCAGTCTTCAGCCTCCAGATGCTCAAGCCCTCCTATGAGAACAAGAGTATCATGGTTCCACCACGATTGTATAAGTCCCCTCCCGACACCCAGGCAGGCAACTTTTTGTGGCTTTCACTTCAGGAAAGTTGAGGTGGGTGGGTAGAGGTAGAGGGAGTGGGGGAGGCTGGAGGGTGGGAATTCCACCCACACAGATGGGCCTCTGAAACCTCCAAGTTCTTCTCACTGCCCCTGCTGTGACTGGTTGTGTTTCTAAAACATGGCTGTCCTCTTGATCATCAAAATCGTGCAAGTTATGGATGGGGTACCCCTGGCAGGGGGTGGGAGGGGAGTTGACAGTTTTAGTAATATTAGATTTCTTAAGCTGAGTGGAAGGGCAGGGGTGTTTGTAACACAGATCCCCAAACCACTGCCCGTCTCTATTAGGGCCACATGGCTTTCCAAATCCAGAATTCTGTGGATTTTAGAAGGTAGTACAGGGTGCGTGCACACTAGGTACGTTACAGGACACGCCCATGGGATCACGGTGATGCCCTGCAGTCAAGCCCACTGATATTTCTCAGCATATGAATGATCACATGAAGCAAGATAAGTACTGTGTTAATATTATTAACAGCCTTCCATCCAAGCGGTCACGTTTGCTGACAAAATGTAAAAAAATCTTGCAGCCTTCAGAGCTTGTTTGATTTTGTCTTGCAAATGGGATTGACAGTCTTAGTGGTGGCAAGTGAGATCTGTGATCTTCACTGCAGCGTGAAGGAGCTTTTAGTTGCGGCAAGCACTGTCTGGTGCCCTGACCAGGGATTGAACCCAGGCCCTCTCCATTCGGAGCACAGAGTCTTAGCCACTGGACCACCAGGGAAGTCCCTTCAATATCTCTTCATGCATGAAAATGACAGCCAACTGTAATGTAGGCACATGGTGGAAAACAGAGAAAAGCATAAAGAAAAAAACTCACCCTGCTCATTCACGGCCATCACCCATTTGCCATAACTAAGAGATCAATGTGGGTTTGTTGCTATTAACCACATTCCAGACTTTGAATTTCACAAGTTTTTTCACTGATATACTTTTTCTGTCCTAGGACCCAATCCAGGTTAGCACATTGCCTTTAGGTTTTTTTAAAAAATCTTAAAAAAATGTATATTATTTACTTTTTTTTTTAATCTGAAAAGTTCAGAGTCCTCTAACAACCAGCTATAAACCCCGTCTCCCGGAGTGCCCTTCTTCTTTCCTCCTCCCCTGCCTTTTCTCGGAGCCCCCTCTTATTTCTGGTTCCTGAGGACTTCCCTTCTTGCATTTGAGTCTAACTATGGACATCATGCTTTTTAGGAAACTGTTAACCAAGACTTGGGCGTGCTGGAGTGCTTCCAGAAATCAGTTTGAAGCAACTCTTCAGGGGCAGAGAGCGTGCCAAGCAGATGTGTCCTGGCCAGGGAAGAGCAGTTCCAGGACCAGGGTGGGAGTGGGGGTGGGGGGAAGCCTGCAGGGGGAGGAATCCCAGGGTGGCTGAGGGAGGGGTTGTTTTCTGGGAGGTGGGTAAAGGACTTGCAAATCAGGCCAGGAGTTAGGTCGAGATCACGTCAAGGAGACTTAAAGGCCCGAAGAAAGGAGTAGCAGCACATAGACGGCTTTGGTGTGGGGTGTGGAAGGACGTTCCTTGGTTTGCCACTGGTGCAGAACGGCTGGACTGGGGAGGCGTCAGCCTGAACCTGTGTTAAAGTGATAAGAGGAGTGGCCCTCAAGCGTCCTTCATTGCACACAGGGAGCTCCAGAGGCCGAGAACCAGGATGCTTGTTCAAGGTCACAGGTCACATTCACATCAGAGTCCGTGACTGTGGCCCCAGCATTTTTATGTAAGTATGGATGGGTTTCCAACAACAGCTGTTTCGTTCTTACTCTGGGCCAGGCCCACATAGCTCCTGACTTCATGAATCATAAAGCTTAGAGGGCATGGACAGTGATAGATAATACCTAACTAGCCAAACAAAAGACTATGTAACCACTCATTGTGCCTGGAGCTATGAATTAAAGCCAGGTGGTCAGAGAAGGGGCTTATACAACTTATAACCCCAAATTAGGAGGCTATTTGGAAGTTATCTAGTGCTCTGGGTCTTGGACTTTGGCCTACATCAGAATCACCTGCAGGGGTGGTTAAAACAGATTCCTGGCTCATGCTCAGTTTCTACCTTGGTGGGCCAAGCGTGGCGCCTAGGGTCTGCATCTCCAACAAGCTCTCTCCCAGGTGGTGCCAATGCTGCTGGTTGAGGGGCCATGCTTGGTCTCTGGAGTATAAAAATGCAGTTAGATCCATGGCTAGCAGATGACGTATCACTTGGCTTTGCCGATGGTTTCATTTCAGAGGTGGAGGAAGTGAGCCATGCGGGGAAGTCCTGATACCTGTTCAAACCTGAAAGAAGCTGTTGAGAATGTGGATAAGTGAGAATTCAGGAGAGGAAGAGCCACGTGATCCCCCAGCTGCAGGTCCTGGGGAACTCCCTTCCGTTTTCAGATGACTGGTGCTAGGCTGTCTCCAAGAGTCCCTGGGGCCCACTGCTCCGCACACCTCTCCCATCACTCAGCATGGAGAGTCAAGGGTCCTGGGCTTGCAGGTTGCTGTCTGCTCTGAGGAGGGCCCCCTCTCACAGTGAACCTGGTTTCTTCCCCTCTACCCCCACTGCCCTGGAGATATATCTATTGGGCTGCTGTCTGCAGGCCTCTGAGCCTTGTAGTTACCCAGCCTTGAGACCAAAGAAGGGCCAGGAAACAGCAACAGAGACATCAATGGTTTATTAGACAGGAGATCTTAAGCAGGAGGTCCTGGAGTGACTGGCTATCCTAGACAGAATGTGGCAGAAGGGGAGGAGGAGGCTACTATTTATAGAATAACTAACATCACGTGGGTCTCATCAGTTACCAGGGAAACCAGCAGCTAGGGCGTGTCCCTCACCACCCTTCAGGTTAAGGACCACGACTATCTGAATCACTTTGAGGGCAGGTGTTTCCCTTTAATAAACTAGCAGGTGGAGCCATTCTGACTTCAGGATTAGAACAGTCAATCCCTAACCCGGGGCCCAGGGCAAAGGTATTCCTGTGAGTTGGGGGTAGGTGAAGCAGAGAGTCCTCGAGCGGGGGGTGTACAAAGAGCAAGTGAACTTGTAGAGTAGCCTGATCAGACACCATCCCTACCATCCACGCCTCCTACTCCAGGAAGGAGATTTTCTTAAACCTCTTGGATTCTGCAGTGGGGTGAGTGGTTGACTCAGCAAATCCCACCCTCGTCCCTCTGATGTCAAGCATAGAATATTGGTGGGGGAAATGCTATTCCTTTCCTCCAGGACTTGTGACCTGACTTCTGGTAAGGGAGAAGACTCCAGAGTCGTGATTGGGAGGAAGAGGCACCATGAACGATGGAAGCAAGGGTGAGGGGAGGTGGGGGTTGGGAGGGCATAAACCGGAAGGGCCTGCCCGAGCAAAGGCCTAGCAGCTGGCATGGCAAATCCCTTGAGAGTGCTCAAAAAGTCTCTCTGCAGAGTGCCCTAAATATAGACAGAAGCACTTGGAATAATTCCTAGAGTTTCTTTTCTGGGGGATGGGAGCACAGGGCCAAATTTGCATCTCTCTCCTTTTTTTAAAGTATACTTTTAAAAATCATTGTGATTTTAAAACTAATTTTTATTTATTTATTTTTGGTTGTGCTGGGTCTTCGTTGCTACGCTGGCTTTTCTCTAGCTGCAGTGAGTGGGGCCTACTCCCTGGTAGGGTGCGTGGGCTTCTCATTGCGGTGGTTTCTCCTGTTGTGGCTCCCGGGCTCTAGAGCACAGGCGCAATTGTGGTGGCACATGGGCTTTGTTTGCCCCGAGGCATATGGGATCTTCCCAGATCTTGGATGGAACCTATCTATGTCTCCTGCATTGGCAGGCGGATTCTATACCACTGAGCAACCAGGAAAGCCCTGCATCTCTTTTTGACTTCAGGATTAAACTGACTTTTTTCCACATTGACCAAGGTAGGTGGTCTTGGCAGACCTGGAGAAATAAGCCCCAAAGTATCTCATGTCTTAAAAAAAAAAAACAAAGGGCCCTGATGTCTGTCTGCAACAGGATCAGATGATCCCTCCCTGATCTCACGGCCCTTCTGCCTGTGTTTGTGTTGGGAAGACAATGAGATTGGAGAAATGGGATCCTGGTGATGTCAGTTAAGGGGGTAGGGAGGGCAGGAGAGCTCCCTGGGCCTTGGATCCCCTCTGTGGATGGGACGATAGTCCCAGCACATATATGCCCCCACCCCAGGGCCTAGGAGGGACCACTTGGGAGATGTACCACTTGGGGGGTGGGGGACAGGAAGAGAGGATGGGTTAGGATGTAGTTTTTCATGGACATGTGGATGAATGCCCTGCAGGCCATGGGGCCGTCTGTCCCATGGGTCACTTTGTGCCCGGGGAGGTTCACCGTGGGCCTGTGACCTGCGGAGCAGTGTTGAGTCTGCCCAGAACTCCCTGTGGATGAGCATCACCACTATGGGTGCCCTTTGAGGTCGCGTCTCCAACGTGTGGTCTAGAGGAGGGTTTGGGGACACATGCCTGAGACCAAGGCTCTTGCTCACCTTCTAGACTCTTCCCAGACAGAGCTGCAAGTGCCCCTGACTCTCAGTCATCGAAGCTTAGTGGTCCTGGGTCCCCACTCTCAAGGTGCCATTCCCCGCAGGTGGCAATGCACACCCACAACCCGGCCAGAGCACGGACCCTGGCTCCTGGTTCAGTGGAGAATATTGTGTCTGGCTCAACCCATCTTTTTTTTTTTTTCAGTTGTGCTGGGTCTTCGCTGCCGTGTGCCGGCTCTCTAGTTGCAGTGAGCCGGGGCTACTCTCCAGCTGCGGTGCTCAGACTTCTCACTGTGGTGGCTTCTCTTGTGGAGGGGCTCTAGAGTGCTGGCCCAGCAGCTGTGGCACTCAGGCTTTAGTTGCCGCGGCATGTGAGACCTTCCTGGACCAGGGATCAAACCTGTGTCCCCTGCATTTGGCAGGCGGATTCTAATCCACTGGACCACCAAGGAAGTCCACACAGGCCTTGCAATGGCACTTCAAGTGGCAGCAAGAGCCCTGGGCTGGGAGGCTGAGGCTTGGTTCCTGCCCAGCCCTGGGCCTCATTTTCCCTTCCTGTAAAATGAGAGGGTTAGACCTGATGATCCCCAAGTTCCCTTTTGATGCTGACCTTGTAAGATATTTGTCCACATGACATGACTCTAATGGCGGAATCTCAGGCACCATTACTGGGGTGAGCAGGAGGTATTTTGGAGAAGGCCCTGCCTAGCGCATTCTGCTGCCTTCCCCACAGGACAAGTTGAGCTGGCCCTGCAGTCTTTTTGAATATCTGCCTGTGCATATGGCTTTGGTAGAGAGGAAGGGAGCAGGAGCTAGAATTACCCTGGCTGGGTTTCCCAGCCTCCTCCTTGGTCAGCAGAGAGCATCTCTCAGACAATCTCTCTTCTCTCCGCCTTTGACCCCCTTCCCCAGCTACCAGCAGAAGTCCCATTTCCTGACCCGCTTCCTGCATGAGCTGTCACTCATTTCTGTCCCATGTGGTTCCAGCGTTGGGCAGGAAATATGGGACTGTGGGGGCTTCAGATTCAGACGACAGCAGGGAGGGTAAGGGGATGGCACCAAGGTCCAGTTTCTCATGGAAGAGGGGGAGGGTGGAGCCTCTAAAAAGCAAATCAGACTTTAACATGGAAGAGAAACTCTGATGAGCCTCAGCCAGACCACTTTATGATGCTCAAAGCATATGTCGTCTTCCCACCTCAGGCTAGAATACAAGAGGTTTCTTTCTGCCATCTCAGTCTTGGGAGGTACCAGGCTCCTGAGAAGCTGTGTGAAGAAAATCCCTCATTGCCACACTGGCCAAATGGAATGGGGAAATGGCACAGGAAGACACTGGCATGTGCAAAGTCCCTGGGGTAGAAGGGAACACGAAAGAGTCAAGAACCTGAAAGGAGGTCGATGTAGCAGGGAGGAGAGGGAGAGAGGGGAGGCCTGGGTCCACGCTGTGAAGGTGCAGAGGGGGCCTGGCCTTTA
>NW_011495034.1:18243515-18245588 GCF_000754665.1 Bison bison bison | reverse complement strand
ACTTTGATGAGCAGGAGAGATGGCCAGGGGCAAGGGCCAGAGTGGAACTTGGCAGAGGGACACTACTTAGAGTTTGGGAAGATTTGAGGGGACAGCACCATCTTCTGAGCCAGATTCTTTCCTCCTCTCTCCCCTCCAAATGCTCTCTTGGGCCTGTTTCTCTTCTCTTGGGGTCCAAAGCAAGGTCTGACCCAGGAAGCTGACCAGGAGCGCTCATGCAGGCTGGCAGGCAGGGCTCCTGGCAGAGGAGTCGATGTGGTCTCACCAGTTCCCAAGTCCTGAGTCCAACATGGAAATTACAGGCCTTGGGATGTAAGCCTCTGTGGGTAGTGACACCAGTTGGGAGACTCACTGTACCCGAGACAGCCCCCCCGAGGGGGTTGGGAAGCCCAGGCCCCCACATTGATGCCCCAAGGACAGTATGAGGATAACCCGGCAGCTCCTTCCCCAAAACAGAAACTTTCACCATCACAAGTGCCAGAGAGCTTGCTTGGAGCTCTGCCTCATGTGGACCACAGCCCAGCCAGAACCCCACAAGGCCCCGGGGCTCATTTCTACTCCAGAAAAGTGCAGCCCCTCAGCTTCTTTCACCATCCCGGGAGAGCATCTCTGCACAAGAGATGCAGTTAGCATCTCATCACTGTGGTTAGCAGGACATGTGGAGTCCCAGAGCTTGCCAGAACAGCACCAACCTGCTGGACACCTCTCCTAACTCCTGCCCCTTCCCTCCAAGCCCAGAGACTCAGACCTAGGCTTACATCAAAAGACTGGGAAGTCCCCCAGCACAGCTGGGGGCATCTGCTGCTTCCTCCAGGGAGGAAACAAGGGCTGCCCAAGGCCAGGTCCTGTGGACGCACATCCTGCCACCTGGGCTGCTGACCCAGGAGAGGTTAGGGCCCTTGTGTGGGACCAGCCTTGGGCAATGGGGAATGCAGGGGGAAGGCTTGGTCTTCAAATCTACATCCAAATACCAGTATCTTGAAATAGTAGTTTGGAGTTCCTCTGCCTCGGTTCCCTCATCTGTTAAATGGGATGATGATAATACTTTCCACACAGTGGTCTGGTAAGGACTGAGTTCGTTTGGAGGGACTAACATGGTGGCCAAGAGCAGGGGTTCTGGAGTGCCCCTGCTTGGGTCCAAACCCCAGCTTCTTCGCTGCTAGCTGTGTAATCTCGACATGTTACCTCCCTGTTTCCTCACCTGTAAAAATGGAGATTAAAAGGCTGCCATGAGGATTAAAGGGGCAAGCATAAGTACTTAGAGTAGGTACTAGTGCTCACAAATGTCAGGTATTGGTTTTACTCCATGGAAACGGTACTTGGCACACAAGCTAAATGGTACTTGCCCAGTAAATGTAGGCTCCACCCTCTGGTCCCCTTGATTGTTATGTCTTGTGTTTCCTACCCCCAAATTCAAACACACAAGATTCCCTTTGATCTCCCATCTGTAAAATGTTTTTACCTTGTTCATACTCAAGTGTAAATGACTGGTAGTCATTTAATTTATACCAGAGGAGCAGTCAAAAATTCAGCCAAAAGAACGATGTGCTGATGGTGGATTCTCAGGCCACCAGCCAGGCTGAGGGTAGGGGGCACTTGGGAAGGTAGCTCTCCCAGAGTCCTTCAGTGATAACCTTATCAGCCGGCCAGGTACCTCGAGGGTAGAAAGGATATCAGGCCCAAGACCCAGCTCTGCTTCTAAGTGCTGTGTGACTTTCAGCAACTCACTGACCTCTCTGAATTTCAGCTTCCTCATCTGCTTAATGGGATTACTTTTCTGCCTTTCTCAAGGGGCTGTTTGAAATTAAATGCACCTGAAAATGGTCTGCATTTGTCTCTCCAGATTGTGGTTATCTGTCCATGCGTCTGTCCGCTCTCCCCAGCCTGGGCAGGGAGGAGGTGTTCTGTGAACACGAGTGGTACTGAAGTGCACATCCTGATCTTGGGACATAACCCCATCCATGCATCCAGTCACAGCCCACATGCACTTTCTCTTCCATCTCCCACCATGCCCTGCAGTGACCCGGCGAAGCTGGGAATACCCCATTTAGCAGAGGAGGAAACTGAGGCCAA
>NW_011495034.1:18242216-18243415 GCF_000754665.1 Bison bison bison | reverse complement strand
GCCTGGGGAGGTCAGGGCATTTGCCTGAGGCCACATAGCTAGAAGTGGTGGGCCTGGGAATCAGCCACAAGCACTTGACTGCCAAATCTCTGCCATCACATGATATCTGGTCATCAGAGCTGGTGCTGGAAGGGCAGCAGCTTCCCTTCTCCCTTCTCACAGAGCTGTGGGATGGGCAGAAGGATGCCTCGCTCACTTCAGGCACAGGCTGCATCAGCCTTAACTGTAGGAGGTCACGTTTTAAAGATCTCTACGTGGAGGGATCATCACCCTACAGACAGCAAACTTCAGGCTCAGAGAAGTAAAGGCATTTGGCCAGGAAGTTGAGGGCAGGACTTGAACCCAAGGATGTCAGACCCCGATGGTTGTGCTCTGACCACTACTTGGCAGTGCCCTGACGCCTACACACCTGGCTTGAGAGGCAGGAGGACAGATCTGGGAGTACGTACTACTTCACTGTGGAGATGCCAGGGTGAGGTGGGCAGATGGTCTTCCTAGCAGGCAGACCTGTCCCGGGAATGTACCCTCTGCAGGAGGACAGGACCGCCTGTCCCCAGAGGAATGCAAAACGCCAGGGAGGTTGTAGTCAGTCCTGAAAGGGCAGTGACCAGTGGCCATTCAGGACTGCTGCTGACCCTTCCGGGGGGCGCCTTCGCACCCTCTTACCTCTCCTCCAGTCCCCTTTGTCCCACTCCTCCCTGTCTCTGCCTGTGACCCTTATGTGAGTTGGGCAAGTTCCTTGACCTCCCTCCTAAATTCGTAGGTAGTGTGTTTAAGCACCGTCCAAAGGATCAAGGGCTCAGTAAGACCAATTTCGATTCTCCCCTCCCTTCATCCCGGAGAGCAACGAGGAACAGGAGGCTGGACCCCTGGGGGCTAAGTCTCCTCCTCCTACCCAGCGGGCATCCCTTCCCACCCTGCCCACCCCTCCTTAGTCTCCAGGGAGGCAGGGAAAGCGGAACTCAGCCCGGGGTCTACCGGCGCCCCCCGGGTGCGCCCATCCTCATCCCTGCGCCTCGGTTTCACATCCACGGAAGGGGCTTTCCCTTGGTGCCATCCCCGGGTCCTGTCCGCACAGGTGGCTGAGCGCAGGAGGCACTGGAGCGGGTGTGCCGCCCCGCCCGTCCCGCGCCCGGGCACCGAGAACCCACGTGATTTCCCAGCAGAGGCAGCCGGCTCCGAGAGCCCGCCGCCGGGCT
>NW_011495034.1:18226546-18241749 GCF_000754665.1 Bison bison bison | reverse complement strand
GCTCCTGTCACCTCCTGGAGCTTCAACTTCTAATTGCCTGGTAAAAAAATTCAGAAGTCCCGCTGCTCCTGGGGTGCAGTTCAGACTTTTTAGCCGAAAAAGCTTTTTAGGATGGACAATTCCAAACACATGCAAAGGTAGCCCTAGAATTTAGGTTGAGCTCCACAGATAATGCCTGTTCTGATATAACCAAGCCCGTGTAACCACCACGGTGGTTAGCTTCAACAGACCAGTCCAGTTTCGTCCCTGCCACACGTCATTTTGAAACAAATGGCAAACAGACATCACAGCACCTCAACCGAAAAAATTTTCACAAAGTACTCAAAGAGTTGTTAAACAGACGTAGCCACCGCACCATCTCTTTAAATTTTTTAACAGTAATTCCTTCATGTCAGATCTCCACAGACTATTCCTGATGAATATTTTAACCTCATAAGTAATAGGTGAATACACGGGTGGCTTTTTGTTTACATGGGTGCCGTTTTGTTACTTGCTTTTTGTGTTTTCAAGTTGTTTTCAGCCATTTTCTCATGGAGGGCACCGGAGGGGGACAAGATCTGAAGTTTGCTGGAATGGCCCTTCTGTGCCGTTTGCCTCCATTTTATAAGTTAGGGTTCTTAAGTTTATGTTTTAAGAAGTTGGAGGACTTGAAGCAATTTGAAAACCAGTACTTCCCAACCTCCCAAACCTGGGGATAGCAGAAGGTGGTGTGTATACGGGGTCAATACCTGGAGTCGCCTTTCTCCAAATTGGTTTTCTTTCTCTCTAAGAAGCTGTAAGCTCAGAAAAGCACAAGGCCCAGTCTCTTACCAGAGAACAGAAGGGGAAACAAAGCTGATGATTTCATGGTGTGTGCAGGTTCCCCATCTAGGGCGCTTTTCTCAAAGCTTAATGAAAGATAGAATTCACTGGGCTGGTCATTGATTATGCCCACCTGCCTTGCCTGCAAAGCATAGCACCAGCTTGATTGGCACCTAGCACAGGAAGCAGACAAACCAGGGCTTTCAGCACCTTGAATTTGCTTGGTGGTGGTGGTGGTGTTCAGTCAATAAGTCATGTCCGACTCTTTACGACCCCATGGACTGCAGCTCGCCAGGCTTCCCTGTCCTTCACTGTCTCCTGGAGTTTGCTCAAACTCATGTCCATTGAATCGGTACTGCTCTCTAACCATCTCATCCTCTGTTGCCCCCTTCTCTTCCTGCCCTCCATCTTTCCCAGCATCAGGGTCTTGCTTGATGACCACGGCTGTTGTATCTCTCAGAACCTTGGTCTCTCACCTGTAAAATAGGGATGACAATATGTCCTTCCAAGTGTGTTTTATGGGTTGCTCGATGAGAGTGCCCTGTTCATGGTCAACCTCAAGGTATGGCACGAGCATGAGGGGTGAGAGTCCTTAACGAAGGCAGACAAGCAGAAGGGAAAGTGTTTTGGAAGAGTCTGACGATGTGCTTGGCCTTATTCCTCCAACAGATACAGAGGTGATGTGGCACCGGTCTGTCTCCCTACACTCCCTACATACACCTACCTCCCCTCTGAGAAAATCCAGCCAAATCACTTAGGATGTCTTCCTCTGTCTGTTATGGGTTGAATTGTGTCCCTGAAAAAGCTAATGGTGAAGTTCTAAGCCCTCTATTTCAGAATGTGACTTTACTTTGAAAAAAAGATCATAGCAGATGTAATTAATTAAGATGAGGTCATATGAGAGTAGGTGGGCCCTTAATTCAGTATGACTGGTGTCCTTATAAGAAGGAGGCCAGCACAGAAGATAGAGATATGCAGGGGGAGAAGACAGCCATGTGACACAGAGGCAGAGATTGGAATGAGACATCAACAGACTAAGGAAGCTCAAGAACTGCCCGAAACCATCAGAAGCCAAAATGGGCCAGGCAGAGCCCACGCCTTGAAGCTTCAGAGGGAGGGTGGCCCTGCCCGCACCTTGATTTCAGATGTCTGGCCTCCAGAACTATTAGAGTATAAACTTCCGTCATTTTAATTCACCCATTTTGTGGTCCTTTGTTACAGCTGTAGCAAAACTAGAAAACTAATTTGCCATCCCAGAATCTCCCCTCTGCTTTCCAATTAAATACATATGCAAATACTTTGTGAAAACTTTGTGAAGACTCTGTGCTTTCAGTGCAGGGGGCACGGTTCAATCCCTGTCCCAGGAACTAAGATTCCACATGCCATGCAGTATGGCCAAAACAAAACAAAACAAAACTTTTTGGAGGCATTCTAAAGATGTAAAGTACTGGTTTTCTTTACCAGATCTGTTTTTTGAATGTTGGCTGGTAGCCCAAAGTCTTGACTGAAACTCAGTCTGCAAGACAAACACCCAGTTGATTTGAGTAGGAAAAAACAAGTCTGAAAAATTGATCAGGCTGGGGGTTGGTGCAAGGTGTCTGGAGAAGAGAAGGCTTTTGGTCCCTGAGACTACCCTGAAAGACCATGTTTCTGTCATCCACTCCCCTTGAAACGAGGTGGAAGTGGTGAGGCAGGCAAGCATCTTGGTTATATATTTGGAACTTGATACTCATAAAATAAGCATGATTATGTAACCTCCATGCCATCTGGGGTTTCCTAGATCCTTGAGAGCTGGGTGAAATTGTCATGAAACCCCTTTATACCCCTTTGAGAAGCCCTAAGTATTCTCAAGCTCTTTGTGGATCTGAAAGGTGAAGACGAATGTGAGCTTAGTTCTTCTGGCCACCTCTGACCCCAGACTCTTCCGCTCTGCCGTCATCCTCTCTGCCTACTAGACCAGGGCGTGAAACCAGGTTTCCTGGGGTGAAAAGATGGTGGGCCTGGAGAAACCTGAGTTCATTTGTCTACCCTACCAGTTCCATTCTCTGGGATGGAACTCGCGCTACATCCTGTGAGTCACTCCAGAATCTTCTGATAAATTCCCAGACACAGGAGTATTTCCCAGAAAGGTTTTTAGCAGCCCTTCTGGCTGGGATGCCTCTGACATTTGGCAAAGGAGAATTTCAATGAACTTGAGGGAATATCAGTATTCACACTCAGGTGACCTGTCTTCTCAGTTTGGTTTTCCTCCTTCGGGTCTTTTTTCTGCATATGTATATTCCTTTTTTTTTTTTTTTTAATAATGAACTCATAAAAACCAAAATGGAATTACACTTTTCAACTAAGTAACATAGAATTATATATTGAAGGAAAATCAATAGCAACCCACTCCAGTATTCTTGCCTGGAAAATCCCATGGACAGAGGAGCCTGGCGGGCTATGGTCCATGGGGTCGCAAAAGAGTCGGACACAACTTAGCAACAACAACCAAATGCTGTGATATCATTTTTTGAAATTAATTTATTTATTTGGCTACAAGTCTTAATTGCAGCATGCAGGATCTTTAGTTGCAGCATGTGAACTCTTGGTTGTGACATGTGGGATCTAGTTCCCTGACCAGAGATCAAACCTGGGTCCCCTGCATTGGAAGCAGAGTCTTAGCCACTGGACCACCAGGAAAGTCCATGTGATATCATTTTTAATTGTTCATTTATTTTTTTTTAATAGCAGAGTTTTATTAAAGTGAAAAGGGACAGAGAAGGCTTCTGACATAGACATCAGAAGGGGGACGGAGAATGCCCCCCTTGCTAGTATTAGCAAAGGAGTTATATACTTTTTTAATTAGTTATTACAGTAAATCAAAAGATTGTCTCCAGGTTGTAAAGATCTTACTAGACCGACTCCCATAATTTACATTATAAGATAACAGGATTAGCCAGAAGGTTTTCAGGAAGGAGAAACTGTCCTCAAGCAGGATACATTGTTATATAATCCTTAGTACAGAGTTTAAACTGAGTTGTTTGTTATATAATCATCAGTTCTGGACTTAAAGAAAAAAACATTTTATGTAATTAAGACTAAGGAATGTAGAGGAGAAAAAGATGTTTTCCTTTCCTCCTCCTCGAGAATTCCAGACCTCTATCTCCAAGAACCCTAGACCGCTTTCTCCTCCTTGGGGATCCCAGACTTCTTATCAACCTGCCTAGGAATTGACTCTCTCATTCCCCCCTTTTCTTTTAGGAGAATTATGTTGCCAAGGTAAAGGGGCATTGTTTTCATTCCATTAACTACTTCCTGCTATTGAGGGGCGTGTTGAGGCAACATATTCTCCTAACCCTCATACGGAGGGTCTCTGATCCAGGGGCCCCAAGTAATAGTTGGAGGATGCTGTGGCACTTGTAGGAGCCTGGACAACCTTTTGTAACTTAAAAGCTTTCAGACAGTTAGAAACAAACCCCATTTTACAGTTACAGATGATGTAAGGCAAAATAGTCATTGCTGCTGCTGCTGCTGCTGCTGCTAAGTCACTTCAGTCGTGTCCAGCTCTGTGTGACCCCATAGATGGCAGCCCACCAGGCTCCCCCATCCCTGGGATTCTCCAGGCAAGAATACTGGAGTGGGTTGCCATTTCCTTCTCCAATGCAGGAAAGTGAAAAGTGAAAGTGAAGTCACTGAGTCATGTCTGACTCTTAGCGAGCTACCCCATGGACTGCAGCCCACCAGGCTCCTCCATCCATGGGATTTTCCAGGCAAGAGTACTGGAGTGGGGTGCCATTGCCTTCTCCAAAAATAGTCATTAAACCAAGTTAAAACCTAATCAAAATTAAAAGTCACATTATGTCCATAGTTAAGGTACAATATGTTATACCAGTCCATCTTAGGATTGCTAGATGTCATCACAGGGTTGAAGAAAGTCCTTTCCTTGAAGCGAAGAAACCCACCATGGGAAGTCTTCAACTGATGAGGAGGTTGAAAAGCTGAAAGTTTATCCTGAAGATTCTAGACAAGCCCCCAAGATGATAGCTTACAGTGAACAGTGTTGGATTCGTGATCTCCAAAGAGGAAGATTTAACTTTGGGAACAGGGACCAGCCTTGATCATTCAAGAGCTTTCATATTGCAGAATTTTACTAAAGTGAAAAGAGACAGAGAAGGCTTCTGACATAGACATCAGAAGGGGGACGGAGAATGTCCCAGGTGTTTAGTTTTTAGAGGCTAGTAGTGATACATCCACATAGTAAAATAATACAAAACACACAAAAAAGTATGTAATGAAAAGTCAGTCTCCCCCTCTCCCCTGTCTCCCAGCCACCTGATAACGCTTCCTGAAAACAGTCATTTATCAGATTCTTATGTCTCCTTTCGTAGATAGTCTAGGTGGGCCTTTACAGACATATATATCTATATCTATGTATAATGTTTGTGTATAAATCCCCTTCTCAGAAATGGTAGTATACTGGATATAGTATTTTTTATCTTGCTTTTTTTAATTAAAAATTTTTTAAATTGCTTATTTGTTTTTTGACTGTGCTGGGTCTTCACTGCTGCTGGGCCTTCACTGCTGCTGGGCCTTCACTGCTGCTTGGGCCTTCTAGGTGCCGCGAGCGGGGTGACTCTTGGCTGAGGTGTGTGGGCTTCCCATTGTGGTGGCTTCTCTTGTTATGGAGCACGGCTCCAGGAGCACTGGCTGCAGCAGTTGTGACGCGTGCCCTCAGTTGGTGCGGCTCGTGGGCTTAGCTGCTCTCAGCATGTGAAATCTTCCTGGACCAGGGGTTGAACCTGTGTCCCCCTGCATGGACAGGTGGATTCTTGTCCACTGTGCCGCCAGGGAAGTCCTATCTTGCTTTCTTTTTAATTGTAATTTGGAAATCTTTCCACATCAAAACAAACAAAAAAAATCTGCCTTTTTCCTTTCTAAGAGCTACATAGTATTTTTCACTGCTTGTTCCACAATTGATTTAACTATTGTTGGACAACTAGGCCTTTTCCCATCTCTTATTATTCTAATCAGCACTGTAGCACATATCCTTGGGCAATCATCATTTTTACCCGTATGAGAATAAATCTTTAGGGAAAACATCCAAGAGTGTATTTGCAAGGTCAAGGGCAATGTTTTCTGTATATTTGCAGTTTGGACTTTGATAAATCTGGCAAATTACCCTCCTTAAGTCTTGTACTGATTTTCACTCCCACCAGCCATGTGTGGAGGGAGCCAACTTCCCACCCCTCCCCAATACATATGTTTTCAGATTTTCCGTATTTGCAGATCTGGTAGACAAATAATGGTATCTCAGGTTTTTTTTTCAGTTCTCTTATGAATGATTTGAGGCATCTTTTCAAATATTTAAGGGTCACTTTTCACAAACTATTCATATCCTTTGCCTCCTTTTCCATTGGGTTGTTGGTCTTTTTCCTATTGAGTTTTGAATGCACTTTACATATTAAGGAGATGTTTCACTGAAAGTTTTGCTTTCAGGTTCAAAGGATTCATTAACAAATGACTCATCATACACAATAAGCAAATTTCAGTATTTAATAGAGTATTAATTGACTTAATTTCAACATATAGTCATTAAAAGAAGAGAAATAGAAAAAATAGGGAAAAGTAACAGCACATACATCACCAAATTGGGCTGCCTAACATCTAGACTTAAACAGCATGCTGGGAAGTCCCTCGTTAACAGCAATCTGGAGTCCCAGCTGGCAAAAGGTCCCGGATGGTGCATCCACCCCCACAAGGGAGACTTCAAATTGCAGTTTCAGGGGCTCCTGCTTATAATCCTAGGCTATGAATTAATATCGTCATCAGTTTGCATTCACAAATTCAGCTCTTTTTTTACTTTCACCTTTTTACAATGCTGTTTGTTTCACCTTGTGAGTCATAAGATTTCCTTAGACTCCAGGGGATTGGGCCAGACCCTCAGAGGTCCAAGAATTGCAAGACCCACTCCCTTTCTTTTCTAAAGTAAGATGAGACTCCTGATGACTCATCTGACTCATGGTGTCTAGGCAGATCAGAAGCAGGTCAGAGGCCCACTCTCCTGAAGCCTGCACAAGACTTCCTCCATTTTACTTTCCCTAACATGAAATTATCTATTTGTATTCAGTTCAGTCACTCAGTCGTGTCCGACTCTTTGCAACCCCGTGAATCACAGCACACCAGGCCTCCCTGTACATCACCAACTCCCGGAGTTCACTCAAACTCATGTCCATCAAGTCAGTGATGCCATCCCGCCATCTCATCCTCTGTCGTCCCCTTCTCCTCCTGCCCCCAATCCCTCCCAGCATCAGAGTCTTTTCCAATGAGTCAACTCTTCGCATGAGGTGGCCAAAGTATTGGAGTTTCAGCTTCAGCATCAGTCCTTTCAGTGAACACCCAGGACTGATCTCCTTTAGAATGGACTGGTTGGACCTCCTTACAGTCCAAGGGACTCTCAAGAGTCTTCTCCAACACCATAGTTCAAAAGCATCAGTTCTTCAGTGCTCAGCTTTCATTACAGTCCAACTCTCACATCCATACGTGACCACTAGAAAAACCATAGCCTTGACTAGACGGACCTTTGTTGGCAAAGTAATATCTCTGCTTTTCAACATACTATCTAGGTTGGTCATAACTTTCCTTCGAAGGAGTAAGCGTCTTTAATTTCATGGCTGCAGTCACCACCCGCAGTGATTTTGGAGCCCAAAAAAATAAAGTCAGCCACTGTTTCCACTGTTTCCCCATCTATTTGCCATGAAGTTGATGGGACCAGATGCCATGATCTTCGTTTTCTGAATGTTGAGCTTTAAGCCAACTTTTTCACTCTCCTCTTTCACTTTCATCAAGAGGCTTTCGAGTTCCTCTTCACTTTCTGCCTGAAGGGTGGTGTCATCTGCATATCTGAGTTTATTGATATTTCTCCTGGCAGTGTTGATTCCAGCTTGTGCTTCTTCCAGCCCAGCGTTTCTCATGATGTACTCTGCATAGAAGTTAAATAAGCAGAGTGACAATATACAGCCTTGACGTACTCCTTTCCTTATTTGGAACCAGTCTGTTGTTCCATGTCCAGTTCTATATATATTTGTATTAGGAATATACTATCATTTAAAAAATATTTTATACTTTTTATTTTGTATTAAGGTATAGCCAATTAACAATGCTGTGATAGTTTCAAGTGAACAGGGAAAGGACTCAGCCATATACCTACATGTATTCATTCTCCCCCAAACGCCCTTCCCATCCAGGCTGCCACACAACGTTGAGCAGAGTTCCCTATGCTGTACAGTAAGTATTCTATCATCTTAAGTGGCTACATACTTGTCCAAAGAATGGTTGAACTGTATTTGTTAGACGTTTAGATTGGATCTTGTTTTCTCCTGCATACATGGACTGTTTCCTCTGTTTTATATTAAAAGGAAAAAAAAACCCAAAACAAGATGTGGCAGTTTAATTCTTTCCATAACCCTTACCAGAATTCTTCTCAGGGAAGGAAGTATTTCTGGAAAAATGCTTTGATGGGATTGGGGTCAGTGGAACCTGTGTGCAAAGAGGTCATCAGGGATCAGCAGGTCAGCAGAGCTTGTGCGACGGCTAGGGGTGCAAAATGTGCTCCTGAAATGAAGGAAGGAGGGGATAGGAGAGAAGGGAGGACGAGGAGAAGGTGGAGGGGAGCAAGGCTAAACAGGAAGAAGACCCCCAGACTTCCTCGGGATAGGATGCCCAAAGTGCACTTCCATTAAGGAGATGCACATACTTCATGCGAGGTGGATACCGACAACAGAGTCTAGCACCGGCTCCACTCTGCGATCGTTAACTCAGCACACATCTGCTTGGATTCTGCAATGTGCCGGGCCATGTGCTAGGTACTGGGCTCTAGCTGGGGACATAACAGAGTCCCCACCCAGGGAGCTGATGTGCCAGTAGACACAGACAGTACCCAAGTATACAAAGATGTGTAGTAGACGTCAGGTAACGGTGAAGGAGATAAGGCAACTGAGCTCCTTTTGCCTGTAATGTAACAGAACCTGAGTCGGAGCCCTCTGTCCAAGGAGATCTGCCTGTGTGGGAGCTGTAAGCTTCCCCAGGCCATGGTACTTCAGGGTGTCTGAGCCAGTTCATCTGTATTGGGAAAGAGGGGGCTGCCCCAGCTGACTTCCAGCCCTGTGAACATTCTGGTGACCAGAGGGCTGCTCACAGCCTGGATGGTTTCCTTCAGCTCTGTTTCCACTGTGGACTTGTGAAAGGATATATGGACTTTATTTTTAATTCTATTGTTGTGTTAAAATACACATAAAAGTTTCCATCAACCATTTTTAATGTTTTTAAAATTTATTCATTTTTGGCTGTACTGCGTCTTCGTTGCTACACAGGCTTTCTTTTGTTGTGGCAAGTGGGGGCTACTCTCTAGTTACAATGCATGGGCTTCTCATTGCAGTGGCTTCTCTCGTGGAGCACGGGCTCCAATAGTTGCAGCACATGGGGCTCAGTAGTTGTAGCTCGCACGCTCTACAGCATGGGCTCAGTAGTTGTGGCAAATGACTTAGTTGCTCCATGCATGCGGAATCCTCTCAGACCGGGATTCGAACCCAAGTCCCCTGCATTGGCAGGCAAATACTTATCCACTGTGCCACCAGGAAGTCCTCTGTCAACCATTTTTAAGTGCACAGTTCAGCACTTTTAAGGACATTCATGTTGTGAATCCATCACCATCATCCATTTGCATAACTCTTTTCATCTTGTAAAACTGGAATCTTGTGCCCCTCTCCCCCTAGCAGCTGTCATTCTCCTATCTGTATGGATTTGATTACTCTAAATATCTCATATAGGTGAATCATACATTATTTGTCTTTGGGGGACTGACATATCACTTAGCTTAGGTGTCCTCAAGATTCGTTTATCTTGTAACATGTTGCAGAATTTCCTTCCTTTTAAAGGCTGAGTAATATTCCATTATATGTATAATCATATTTTTCTTACTGATTCATCCATCAATGGACACTTGGATTGCTTCCGTGTTTTACCTATTATAACCAAAGCTGCTGTGAGCACAGGAGTACAAATATCTCTTCAAGACCCTGCTTTTAATTCTCTTGAGTACATATCCAGGATCCAGGGTCATAGTGTAGTTCTGTTTTTGATTTTTGAAACACCTCCTTACCGTTTTCCACAGCAGCTGTACTATTTTACTTTCCTACCAACAATGCACGAGGGTTCCAGTTTCTCCACAGCCTCCCCACCACTTTTTGTTTTCTGTTTGTTCTGTTTGTTTCAGTTGCCATCCTAATGGAAGTGAGGTGATATCTCATTGTAGTTCTGACTGTGTGTGTGTGTATGCGTAGTTGCTCAGTTGTATCTGATTGTTTGTGACCCCATGGACTGCAACCTGCCAGGCTTCTCTGTACATGGAATTTTCCAAGCAAGAATACTGGAGTGGGTTGCCATTTTCTACTCTAGGGGATCTTTCCAACCAGGGTTTCAGCCCACATCTCCTGTATCTCCTGCTTTGGCAGGCAGATTCTTTACCACTGAGTTACCAGAAGCCCATTTCCCTAACGATTAGTAGGGCTTCTCTGATGGCTCAGTGGTAAAGAATCTGCCTCCAGTGTGGGATATGTGGGTTTGACCCCTAGGTCGGGAAGATTCCCTAGAGAAGGAAATGGCTGCCCACTCCAGTATTCTTGCTTTGGAAATTCCATGGACAGAGGAGCCTTGCGGGCTACAGTCCATAGGGTTGCAAAAGAGTCGAACACAGCTTAGCGATTAAACAGCAACAGCAGCCGTTAGTAATGCTGAGTGCCTTTCCATGTGTGTGTTGACCATTCATATATCTCTTTGGAGAAATATGTTTTCAGATCCTTTGCCCAGTTTTTAACTGACTTCTTTGGTCTCTTGTTGAATTGCAGGAGTTCTGTCTGTATGCTGGTTATCAACCCCTTATCAGATAGGTACTTTGCAGATATTCTCCTGTTCTATGTGTTGTTCTGTGGGTAGGATCTTTTGATGTATGATTTAAAATTTTTTTTATGAAGTCCAGATTATTCTGTTCTTTTGATGTCTGTGCTTTCAGTGTCATCTCCAAGAAACCATTGCCAAACCAGATGTCACAGCTTTCATTCCATGTTTGCTTCTAAAAATTTTATTCTTTTAGGTCTTACACTTAGGGCCTTATCCATTTTGAGTTAGTTTTTATATATGGTGTTAGGTAAGGGGCCAGCTTCATCCTTTCACAGGTGGATATCCAGTTTTCCCAGAACCATTTGTTGAAAAGATTGTCCTTTTCCCCATTGAATGATCTTGGCACTATCTCAAAAGTAAGACTAGACTCCTTTTTCTATCCCATTGGTCTGTATATCTGCCTTTATGCCAGTACCACGGTTTTGATAACTGTAGCAAGTTTTGAAATCAGGAAATATGATTCCTCGAGTCTTGTTCTTTTTTTCAGGATTGTTTTGACTATTTGGGGTCCCTTAAGATTCCGTTTGAATTTTAGGATTTTTTTTTTTTAATCTTTGCAAAAAAGAGGTCATTGGGGTTTTGACAGAGATTGCATTGAATCTGTAGATCACTCTGGGTAATTCTGACATTTTAACAATTGTAAGCTTTCCAATCCATGAACATGAGATGTGTTTCCATTTATTTATGTCTTATTTAATTATTTAATGTCTTACTCTTTCAGCAATATTTTGTAGTTACATTGTACAAATCTTTCACCCCCTTGGTTGAGTTAACTTCTGAGTATTGGGTTGGCCAAAAAGTTCGTTCGGATTTTCCTGTAAGATATGGAAAAACCTGAACAAGATTTTTGGCCAACCCAATGTTTTATTTATTTTTGATGCCATTGTAAATGGAATTGTTTGGGTCATTTCCTTTTCAGATTACTCATCATTCATATTTAGAAACAACTGATCTGTTTGTGTTGACTTTGTATCTTGCTGCCTTGCTGAATTTACTTATTAAGTCTAACAAGTTTTATTGGTGGAATCTTTCGGGTTTTCTACATATAAGATCCTGTCACCTGCAAACAGATAATTTAACTTCTTCCTTTACAATTTGGATGCCTTTTATTTCTTTTTCTTGCCTAATTCAGTGGCTAGAACTGCTGGTTCCCTGTTGTATAGAAGTGGTGAAAGCAAGCATCCTTACTTTGTTCCTGGTCTTAGGGGAAAAGTTTTCTGTCTTTCACCATTGAGTATGATGTTTGCTATGTGTTTTTCATGTATAACTTTTATTATGTGGAGGTAGTTTCCTTCTATTCCTAGTTTGTTGAATATTTTAATCATAAATGGGTGTTTAATTTTGTCAGGTTTTTTTTTTTTTGTAGCAATTGACATGATTGTGTGGTTTCTTCTCTTCATTTTGTTGATGTGACACACTTCATTGATCATTTTTCATATGTTGAACTATCCTTGCATTCTAGGACTAAATCTAACTTGGTTACAGTGCATAATCTTTTGATTTGCTGAATTTGGTTTGGGAGAAGGCAATGGCACCCCACTCTGGTACTCTTGCCTGGAAAATCCCATGGACGGAGGAGCCTGGTGGGCTGCAGTCCATGGGGTCGCTAAGAGTCGGACATGACTGAGCAACTTCACTTTCACTTTTCACTTTCACGCATTGGAGAAGGAAATAGCAACCCACTCCAGTGTTCTTGCCTGGAGAACCCGAGGGATGGGGGAGCCTGGTGGGCTGCCGTCTATGGGGTCGCACAGAGTTGGACACGACTGAAACAACTTAGCAGCAGTGTTTTGTTGGGAATATTTGCATAATTGTTCATGAGGGACATTAGTCTCTAGTTTTCTTGCAGTGTCTTTGTCTGGCTTTGATATCAGAGAGTGCTGGCCTCCAAGAATGAGTTAGGAAGCGCTCCCCCTCTTCAACTTTTGGGAAAAGATCGAAAAGGATTGATATTAGTTCTTTTTTAACTTTTAGGTAGAATTCACTGTGAAGCCATCCAGTCCAGGACTTTTCTTTATTGGGAGATTTTTTTTTTATTATTATTGCTGATGTATTTACTTACTAGTTATAAGTCTATTCAGATTTTCTACTTCTTTGTGACTTAATGTTGTAAGGTTTTGTGTTCCTGGGAATTTGTCCATTTCGTGTAGGTTATTCAATTTGTTGATGTACATAGTATTTACGTCATACAAATAAATACAATTTTAATTTTGTATTTGTAAATTTGTAAATACAAATTTAATTTTGTATTTACTAGTAAGTAAATACAAATTTAAAATACATTTGTATTTACTTACTAGTTATAAGTCTATTCAGATTTTCTACTTCTTTGTAACTTAATGTTGTAAGGTTTTGTGTTCCTGGGGATTTGTAGGTTATTCAATTTGTTGATGTTCATAGTATTGTAATTCTTTTTATTTCTGTAGAATTGGTAGTGATGTGCCCACATTCTGACTTTAGTAATTTGAGTCTTCTCTCTTTTTTTATTAGTCCAAAAGGCACGTCAATTTTGTTGATGTTTTGAAGAACCAGCTTTTGGTTTCATTAGCTTTTCTCTATTATTTTTCTATTCTCCTTTTACTTTATTTACACTTTAATTGCTATTATTAGGCAAACCATTCAATATCACGGTAATCCAAGTCTATGCCCTGACCAGTAACGCTGAAGAAGCTGAATTTGAACAGTTCTATGAAGACCTACAAGACCTTCTAGAACTAACACCCAAAAAAGATGTCCTTTTCATTATAGGGGACTGGAATGCAAAAGTAGGAAGTCAAGAAACACCTAGAGTAACAGGCAAATTTGGTCTTGGAGCACAGAATGAAGCAGGGCAACGACTAATAGAGTTCTGCCAAGAGAATGCACTGGTCATAGCAAACACCCTCTTCCAACAACACAAGAGAAGACTCAACACGTGGACATCACCAGATGGTCAACACCGAAATCAGATTGATTATATTCTTTGCAGCCAAAGATGGAGAAGCTCTATACAGTCAGCAAAAGCAAGACCAGGAGCTGACTGTGGCTCAGATCATGAACTCCTTATTGCCAAATTCAGACTTAAATTGAAGAAAGTAGGGGAAACCACTAGATCATTCAGATATGACCTAAATCAAATCCCTTATGACTATACAGTAGAAGTGAGAAATAGATTTAAGGGGCTAGATCTGATAGACAGAGTGCCTGATGAACTATGGATGGAGGTTCGTGACATTGTACAGGAGACAGGGATCAAGACCATCCCCAAGAAAAAGAAATGCCAAAAAGCAAAATGGCTGTCTGAGAAGGCCTTTCAAATAGCTGTGAAAAGATGGGAAGCAAAAATCAAAGGAGAAAAGGAAAGATATACCCATTTGAATGCAGAGTTCCAAAGAATAGCAAGGAGAGATAAGAAAGCCTTCCTCGGTGATCAATGCAAAGTAATAGAGGAAAATAATAGAATGAGAAAGACTAGAGATCTCGTCAAGAAAATTAGAGATCCCAAGGGAACATTTCGTGCAAAGATGGGCTCAATAAAGGACAGAAATTGTATGGATATTAAGAAGATGTTAAGAGGTGGCAAGAATACACAGAAGAACCGTACAAAAAACATCTTCATGACCCGGATAATCATGATGGTATGATCATTCACCTAGAGCCAGACATCCTGGAGTGTGAAGTCAAATGGGCCTTAGGAAGCATCACTACAAACAAAGCTAGTGGAGATGATGGAATTCCAGTTGAGCTATTTCAAATCCTGAAAGATGATGCTGTGGAAGTGCTGCACTCAATATGCCAGCAAATTTGGAAAACTCAGCAGTGGCCACAGGACTAGAAAAGGTCAGTTTTCATTCCAATCCCAAAGAAAGGCAATGCAAAGAATGCTCAAACTACCGCACAATAGCACTCAGCTCACACACTAGTAAAGTAATGCTCAAAATTCTCCAAGCCAGGCTTCAGCAATACGTGAACCGTGAACTTCCAGATGTTCAAGCTGGTTTTAGAAAAGGCAGAGGAACCAGAGATCAAATTGCCAACATCTGCTGGATCGTGGAAAAAGCAAAAGAGTTCCAGAAAAACATCTATTTCTGCTTTATTGACTATGCCAAAGCCTTTGACTGTGTGGATCACAATAAACTGTGGGAAATTCTGAAAGAGATGGGAATACCAGACCACCTGTCCTGCCTCTTGAGAAATTTGTATGCAGGTCAGGAAGCAATAGTTAGAACTAGGCATGGAACAACAGACTGGTTCCAAATAGGAAAAGGATTATGTCAAGGCTGTGTACTGTCACCCTGCTTATTTAACTTATATGCAAAGTACATCGTGAGAAACTCTGGGCTGGATGAAGCACAAGCTGGAATCAAGATTGCTGGGAGAAATACCAATAACCTCAGATATGAAGATGACACCACCCTTCAGGCAGAAAATGAAGAAGAACTAAAAAGCCTCTTGATGAAAGTGAAAGAGGAGAGTGAAAAAGTTGGCTT
>NW_011495034.1:18203010-18226446 GCF_000754665.1 Bison bison bison | reverse complement strand
GGTCCCATCACTTCATGGCAAATAGATGGGGAAACAGTGGAAACAGTGTCAGACTTTATTTTTTTGGGCTCCAAAATCACAGCAGATGGTGATTGCAGCCATGAAATTAAAAGACACTTACTCCTTGGAAGGAAAGTTCTGACCAACCTAGATAGCATATTCAAAAGCAGAGACATTACTTTGCCAACAAAGATCCGTCTAGTCAAGGCTATGGTTTTTCCCGTGGTCATGTATGAATGTGAGAGTTGGACTGTGAAGAAAGCTGAGCGCCAAAGAATTGATGCTTTTGAACTGTGGTGTTGGAGAAGAATCTTGAGAGTCCCTTGGACTGCAAGGAGATCCAACCAGTCCATCCTGATGGAGATCAGTCCTGAATATTCATTGGAAGGACTGATGCTGAAGCTGAAACTCCAATATTTTGGCCATCTGATGCGAAGAGTGACTCATTTGAAAAGACCCTGATGCTGGGAGGGATTGGGGGCAGGAGGAGAAGGGGACGACAGAAGATGAGGTGGTTGGATGGCATCACTGACTCAATGGACATGGGTTTGGGTGAACTCCAGGAGTTGGTGATGGACAGGGAGGCCTGGCGTGCTGCAGTTCATGGGGTCGCAAAGAGTCAGACACGACTGAGCGACTGAACTGAACCGAATTGTTATTATTTCATTCCTTCTGCTAGTTTTGCATTTAATTTACTTTTCTTTCCTAGTTTCTTAAGTTATAAAGTTAGGCTGTTGATTTGAGATCTTTCTTGTTTTCAAATGTAAACATTTATACCTATAAAATTTCTCCTTAGCACTGCTTTTGCTGTGTCCCATAAATTTTGGTTTTGTTTTCATTCATCTGTAAACATTTTCTAATTTCCATTGTGATTTCTTCTTTGATTTGCTTGACTGTGGGCAGTCTTGTTTCCACGATTTTGTGAGTTTTCCAGTTTCCTTTATGTTATTGATTTCTAACACCACTGTGGTCAAAGACTATACTTTGTATGATATTTATCTTTTAGAATCTATCGAGATATCATTTGTGCCCTTACATACAGTCTATCCTGGAAAAGACCTCATGTGCAACTGAGAATGTGTATCCTGTTGTTGTGGGTGGAGAATCCTGTATATATCTGTCAGATCTTTTTGACTTATCGTACTCTTTAAGTCCTCTATTTCTTCACTTGTCTTCTGTTTGATTATTCTATCCCTTATTGCGAGTGGGTATTAAAGCCTCCAAATATTATTGTAAAAATGCTTATGTCTCACTTCAATTCTATCAGTTTTTGCCTTGTATATTTTGGTTGTCTGTTATTAGGCATGTAAATGTTATAACTGGTATATCTTCTTGATATATTTAACCTTTTATTAACATGTAAAGTCCTTCTTTGTCTCTTATAACCTTTTTTCTAATTTAAAGTCTACTTTATCTTTTTTTTAAATTTTTTATTTTTTAATATAAATTTATTTATTTTAATTGGAGGCTAATTACTTTACAATATTGTATTGGTCTTGCCATACATCAACATGAGTCTGCCAGGGGTGTACATGTGCTCCCCATCCTGAACCCCCCTCCTACCTCCCTCCCGTACCATCCCTCTGGGTCATCCCAGTGCACTAGCCCCAAGCATCCTGTATCATGCATTGAGCCTGGACTGGTGATCCGTTTCACATTAGTCTACCCATTCCTTCTCTCCTTTGATTACTATTTTCATGGGATATCTTTTTCCATCCCTTTACTTTCAATCTGTTTTTGCCCTTGAATTTCAAGTGTGTCTCTTGTAGACAGCATATGGTTAGATCAGTGTTTTTATCCATTCAGCCAATGTCTTTTGATTGGAGAGTTTAATCCATTTGCACTTAGGTTACTACTGATGAGGAGGGACTTATTTCTGTCATTTTGCTCTTTGCTTTTTATATGCCTTATAGCTTTTTGGTCCCTCACTTTTTGCATTCCTCTTTCGTGTTTAGTTAACTTTTTGTAGTGAAATGTTTAAATTCTTTCTTAGTTTTCTTTTGAGTATATTCTATAGCTAGTTTCCTTGTGGTTAGCATGAGGATTACATTTAACATCCTAATATAACATTCTAATTTGAATATAGTGATTTCACTTCAGTAATGTACAAAAACTCTGCTATTTTACAGCTCCATTCCCACTGTTTTCTGTTGTTGGTGTCACAAAATTACATCTTTATACTTTATGTGCCTCAAATATAAAATAATAATTTTAAAAAATGCATTAGTCTCCTAGTGTTTGTAGAAGACAAGATTTGGAATTAAAAACCAGTTACAGCAGTACTAGTCTTTACACTAATAATTGTTTTTCTTTACATGTATACATAAATCCTATAGAAAACAAAAAATACAAACTATTACTGCAATAATACTAGCTTTTATAACTGTCCATATACTTGCCTTTATTGATATCTTTATTTTTCACATGGCTTCAACTGTCTAGAGTCCTTTCATTTCCCTTTGCAGGAGTACCTTGAGCATTTCTTGCTGGGCACATCATGAACCCCCTCAGCTTTTGTTTATCTGGGAATGTCTTGATTTCCCCCTTACTTTTGCAGGACAGTTTTGCCGGATATAGGATTTTTGGTTGGCAGTTTTTCTTTTAGCACTTTGAATGTATGGGCCTACCGTCCTCAGGTTTCAGAGGAGAAATTTGCAGATAATCATATTGAGGAGCCCGTGTATGTGATGATTCACTTCTCTCTTGCTGCTTTCAAGACTTGAACTTTATCTTTGAGATTTGGGCATTTTTTACATAATTGTATGTGTTTTTGGCTGTGCTGGGTCTTTGTTGCTGCATGAGCTTTTCTCTAGTTGTAGAGAGTGGAGACTACCCTCTAGCTGCACTGTGTGGCCTTCTCATTTTGTTGGCTTCTGTTGTAGAGCATGGTCTTCAGGGCACATGGGCTTCAGTAGTTGTGGCACACAAGCTCAGTAGCTGCACTTCCCAGGCTCTGAAGCACTGGCTCAGTAGTTGTGGTGCACAGGCTTAGTTGCTCTGCAGCATGTGGGGTCTCCCCAGATCCGGGATTGAACCTGTGTCTTCTGCATTGGCAGGCAGATTCTTTACCACAAGGGCAACCAGGGAAGCCCCTCTTTTGTTTTTGAAAGTCTGCTTATAATGTGTTTTGATGTGGGTCTCTGAGTTAATTTCACTTGAAATTCGTTGAGGTTTTTGAATGTTTATATTCAACTCTTCCATCAAATTTGAGAACTTTTCAGCCATTATTTCTTCAATTTTTCTCTCTGTCCCTTTCTCTTCCTTCTTCTGGGGCTCCCATAGTACATATGGTGGCCCACTTAATCATGTCTCACACATCCCTTAAACTCTGTTCACTTTCTTCAGGCTTTTTCTGTTTCTCAGCCTTTATAATTTCCTTTATTCTATCTTGAAGTTCCCTGATTCTTTCTTCTGCCTACTCAAATCTGCCTTTGAATCCCTCTATGAATTTTTCATTTTCAATATTACATTTTTTCAGCTCCAGAATCTTTTCTTGGTTTCTTTTTAGGTTTTCTATCTCTTTATTGATATTTACATTTTGTCCGCACAACTTTTTTTTTTTTTTTTTTAGCTCTTTGGGACTCTTTAAGGCAGTTGTTTTAAAGTATTTGTCTAATATATCCGTCACTAATTTTTTTCAGAGACGGAGTCTATTGAATATTTTTTCCTTTCAGTGGGCCGTTGTTTCCTGTGTATGCTTTGTGATTTTGTTGTTGCTGTTGTTCTTGTTGAACACTGGACGTTTGAATCTAATAATGTGTAAAATCTGGGAATCAGATTCTCCCCCTCTCCAGGGTTGCTGGTTTTGGTTATTGGGTGTTATTTTTTTGTATTGTTGTAAACTGTTTCTGGGCCTAGAGTCAACCTGAGATGTAAACTTAATGTCTTCTTATGTCTTTTCTGAACCTTTTCTTAGGCATGTGCAGTCACTTTATAATTTTCCCCATATGTGCAGTTGTTTCTAAATGTCCTTGTCTTTAATGTCTGGCTCCCAAAAGGGGAAAAGCAGAATTGAAGGAAGAAACAAAGGGCATTAACTGAAAGTTGCACAGTCGTGTCCAACTTTTTATGACCCCATGGACTGTAGCCCTTCAGGCTCCTCTCGCCATGGAATTTTCCAGGCAATACTGGAGAGGGTTGCCATTCCCTTCTCCATGGGATCTTCCCAACCCAGGGATTGAATCTAGGTCTCCCTAATTGCAGGCAGATTCTTTACCACTGCTGCTGCTGCTGCTGCTGCTAAGTCACTTCAGTCATGTCCGACTCTTAGCGACCCCATGGACTGCAGCCCACCAGGCTCCTCTGTCCCTGGGATTCTTCAGGCAAGAGTACTGGAGTGGGGTGCCATTGCCTAAATCTCCTGGAGGTCAGTTCAGCTGAGAAGAGGCTTGCAACATGGAGGGAGTGGGGTGTATCAACAATAGCTGCCTGTTTCTGTCTGCGCCTCTGAGATCAGAAGCAGCAGTCAACAGTTACGGCCCAAGTCTCCAGTATCTGGAGAACAGGGCCCTTTCCACCCACCCAGCTCCTGCAAGCTGTGTGCAGGCTGTTCCAGGTGCACAGCTGACTGCCATGAGTCTGAGGTGGAAGGGACAGGCACCTATTACTGTGTTAAGAGCTGAAATGGACCAAAATTAACCAAAATTTAACAGTCCAGACTTCCCCTTGCAGTTGTAAGCTTTCAACAGACTCCAGAGTTCCAAAACAGTTATACCAGATTCTGCTCACACCATTTTTGTCTAAATGAGGAGACAGAATCCTAATGTTTCCTACTCTGCCATCTTTCCCGAATCCTGTCCTGAACCATTGTTTTTTATATACATTCTTTTTCTTAATATTCTTTTCCACTATGGTTTATCATAGGATACTGAATATAGTTCTTTGTGCTATACAGTTGGATCTTGTTGTTTATCCATTCCACACGTAAAAGCTTACATCTGCTAACCGCAACCTCCCACTCCATCCTTCCTCCAGCCCTCTCCCCTTTGGCAACCAACAGTCTGATCTCTGTGTCCCTGAATGAACCATTATTTTAAAAATTTGAGACCATGTTGCTAAATTTCTTTCCTAGAAGACTGTGTGGACACAGAGGCTGCAGGCAGCTATAAAACTGCTTGATCCCCCAACATCCATCTTCTGAGGGGAGGCATGGAGCCTGTACCATCAGCAAAACCCAAACCCCCATTAACTCCTTGCCTGAGAGGTTGCTTCTGCTCTTCATGCCAAGTGGAGGGAAGACTCAAACCCTGGGGAACTTGTATTCCGAGGCATTCAGGTCTTGTCACAGCATCTTGTTTGAAGAGAGAAATAGCTTTCTGTTTTGCATGTCTCACAATAGTCTTTTCCTTACATTCTTGAAGGTGTCCTGTGCATTTGGCACCCACAGAATTCTCTTCTTGAAACGGACAAGTCAAGCTTTGTCTCAGACTTACACAGCAGAGTCAGCCAGATAGTGTTAAGTGGTGCGTGGACAAGGCATTCGTTGAATCACAAAGTGAGAGCAGCTGTGCTGTTTTCACTTCTCTCTGATCCTTCCTGATTCATCAAGAAGAAAGTCTCAGTTGACTGCTAATATCTGTAATGCCTCTCACACTGAGGACCACCTTTTTAACAACTGGAGGCCAGGCCTCAGGCCAGAGCCCCAGGGGGGCAGTTTCAGTGGGCATCATTTTAGTTTTGTTTCCCTTGGGTTTGTTTGGAGGAGTTACCTTCCATGCAAGGCAAATGATACTAGAAAATCAAGTTCAAAGTGAAATGATTTCTAGAAAATGTTTAAGGAAACGATACTCTGATTCTCATATAAGGCAAAAATGTTCTCCAACATGGGTAAAAAAAGTCTTGGAACTTGTATTCTTCTCCCTAAAGAGTAAGATTGTGAGAAAATTCACATGATATATTTCTAAAATGTTTGGAACTTTTCAAATGAGTGCAGATTATATTTTATAGCAGAAAAATAATCAAGAGCTATGGAAATGATTATTTTGTTCAGAAAGAAGATCATTGGTTGAAGGCAGTGTGGTGCTTCAGTTAGGAAAGCGCCTCTGAGTTCAGTGGAGGGGTTTTAAAAAAAATTTTTTTTTTAATTTTTGGCCATGCTGGGTCTTTGTTGCTATGTGAGGGCTTTCTCTAGTTGCAGCGAGTAGGGGCTACTCTCTAGTTGTGGTGCACAGGCGTCTCATTCTGGTGTTCTATCTTGCTGCAGAGCATGGGTTCTAAGGCACAGGATCAGTAGTTGTGGCTCACAAGCTTAGTTGCTCCGTGGCATGTTGGATCTTCCCAGATCAGGGATCAAACGCTTGTCCCCTGTATTGGCAGGCAAATTCTTAACCACTGGACCACCAACGAAGTCCTCAGCAGAGCTTTTAATGTCTTTTTTTCTTTTTTAAAAAAAATTTGGAAAAAAAAAAATTGGGGGCCATTTACCATATGGGATCTTATTTCCCTGACCAGGGATCAAACCCATGCCCCCTGCATTGGAAGCACAGAGTCCTAACCGCTGGACCACCAGGGAAGTCCCTTAGCAGAGGTTTTTAATCCACTCTTTGCTTCTTGACTTCCCAGAATCTGTAACATCTGCCTTGAAAGGGTGACTGAGAACCTGCTGAGGAAATGCAAGTGGAATGCTGTAGCATGTTGCCCAGACCTGTGCTAAGAACCCAGTATATGAGACTGGCATCAGCTAGCATCCGCTGCAGATGGGCAGTCCCCCTCATCGTGCTGTAATCTTCATTATTGTCTTCCAGCCTCAGAATGACCATGTGAAGTGGATGCAGAGTCATCACCCCATTTGCAGATGAGGAACTGGAGGTACAGAGGAGTTAGGAAACTTGCCCTAGGTTGCACAGCACATGTTGAAATCAGGATTTGCACCCAAGCCTCCCGACCCCTTATCAGCTCCACCAGTCCCTGTAAGACGGGCTGGTATTAACCCTACTTGAGGTACAAGTGAGTTACAGCTCAGAGAGGGTAGGGACTTGCCTAGTATCACCCAGCAAATCAGTTTGGGGCAGTGAAGCTCAGAACTGAGGCTCCAACCAATGATCACTAACCTCCAGCCCTCTCCCCAAGCCTTTCTTCTGCCCACATTTCGTGTGCCTGGGCACTGCCACTTGGCATGGGAGGACATAGGTCAGCTGATCCAGCCTGGAAGTAGAACTCCTCTTCTGACTTCAAAGAGTGCAGCTTTCTGGTCACTGATCTTCTGTCTTCTTTCACTTTCAAAAAAATGTTTTCAGCTTAAACCACACAGGTAATACATGATTAAATTCGCTTTGCGAACAGCTGGATGCCATGTCAGGTGCCTATATCTCCATTACTCACTTCTTCCCGCCCCAGGCCAGTCCTCTCCTAGTTTGAGATAACCAGTTTGGTGTGTTGCCTTCCAGAACTTTATCTAAGGCTTTGCATTAAAAAACAAACACACAAGGGGATTCCCTGGAGGTCCAGTGGTCAGGACTCTGCGCTCTCAATGCAGATCCCACAAGCCATGTTGTACAACTGAAAAAAAAAAACCCAAAACCAACAATTAAAAAAAACCCAAAACACTTCTATTGGGCTCACTAACTGCAAGGCCTTGTTTTAAGCACTTTACATGTATTGACACAGTCCCAACCCTGTGAGGTAGATACTGAAGTTATCCTTGGTTTATTTATTTTCATTTATTTTTTTTATTTTTGGCTGTGCTGGGTCTTTGTTGCTGTGCGCACAGGCTTTCTCTGGTTGCGGCGAGTGGAGCCTAGTCTTCACTGTGGTCCGAGGGTGTCTCATTGCAGTGGCTTCTCTTGTTGCAGAGTGTGGGCTCTAGGGCTCAAGGGTTCAGTAGTTGTGGTACCTGGGCTTAGTTGCCCTGAGGTATGTGCATCTTCACAGACCAGGGACTGAACCTGCATCCCCTGCAGTGCCTGCCGGACTCTTAACTACTGGACCACCAGGGAAGTCCTATCCTTGTTTTATAGATGAGAACACTGAAGCCTAGAGAGGCTATACAATTTGCCTGATGCCGCACAGCCTGCAGATGATGAAATGCTTAGTTCCAAGCTAGACAGCTGGCTCCAAAATTCATGCTCTTAACCTCTAAGTTATAAAAACATGGGATTATAGACCTGGATGAAGACATACAGTGTTGGTGCTTTGTTTTCTATGTATTCTTCAAACAAATAGTATCATATTATGCATATCATTATTCATGTGTCTTGTTTATTCAGTTAATACATATAAGGATCCAGCCATGTCAGTGGTCTTCATGCCCATAACCCAGAGGTATGGTCACACCAACCTTACTGAGATATCAGTTGGTCAAACACGGCTGCAGGATTTCCTTATCCAGTACGCTCTGCGTATTCCAGGCTGTGTGGCTCTCCCTGGGCTTCCTGCCAAGCAGTTTGGTTATAGAGTCAAAGGGTGGACACATTTAGGTTTTAGAAATTGCCTCCAATTTGCCTTTGGAAGTGGGCAGACCAATCTCCAGGCTGTGAATTTGAACCTCAGGATCTAATTTCTCCGCTTTACATCTTGAGCCTTCTTTGCCCCCCAAACCAGCACATAATTCCTCCAGGATCCTCTTCAACCACATGGTTGGAGATGAAAAAGGGATTTCCAGATCTCAGCTTCATTTTCGGTTTGGTGTGGACATGGGAGGAGTTGGCAGGGCCACAAGGTGCCAAGGTGCAGGCCAGAGGCGGAAGTGCAAGAGGAGCGGCAGTTTTCAGCAGGCACCCTCAGGGTCCCATCTAAATGCGGCCATCTCGGTGGCCTTCCTGTCCCCAGCCTCTCGAAGGCAAGAAGCCTCGGCTCTGCTGGGGAAGCAAGGTGCTGGGTACAAGGGAACATGAAACCTCTCTGCCCACCTGGAGTGGAGCGCTGGGTGGCTGCATGGCCTAGAATAGTAGTCCTCAAGCTCAGCTGGGTTGCTTCCAAAGGTGCCTGTGTCCCACCCTCAGAGACTGTGCTGTGATTAATCTGGGGTTCAGCCCACTGGAATTTTTAAAACCCCGGATGACTCTAACATGTAGGCAGGTTTGGGACCCACTGGCCCTCTGGAGGCCCAGGACCCTGTTGGGAAGGAGCCTTCTCACCGGCCACTTCTGGTGGGTGCTGGACCCAAACCGCCAGGGCTGAGTGGAAAAGGCAAGATCCCTCCCTGGCCACCTGCTGTCCACGTTTCGGAGAAGGGTGCACCTGGAAACCCCAGGCGGTCTTTTGGTGGAGAGTCTGAGCTGTCTGAGCAGGAAGTCGGCCGGAATAAAGGAGGCAGTTTCAGTTCTAGTGATGGGGGCTGGGAGCCAGATTCCTGGTTTCTAGTGACAAGAAGAGAGAGTCGCTGCTGGATTTAGAACAGGGACCACCCAGGCCCGGGGCTCAGAGTGCAGGCTCGTGCCACCCTCCTCAAAGACTTTGAGACAAGAAGATGCTTCCTCAACTCCCAGCTCTGTATCCTTCTAGCTGGTGATGTGGGGGGGGCCCCTCACTGCTGGGAGCCTTGGTTCCTTTTTCTTTTTTAAATTCGTTAATTCGGCTGTGTCAGGTCTTAGTTGTGGCACTCGGGATCTTTGATCTTTGTTGAGGCAGGTGGGCTGTTAGTTGTGGCATGTGGGATCCAGTTCCCTGACCAGGTATCAAACCCGGGCCCTCTGCACTGGGAGCAGGGAGTCTTGGCCACTAGACCACCAGGGAAGCCTTGGGCCTCGGTTTCTGCTTTGGTAAGACACATGGGGGTGCGTGTTAAGTCCTGCAGGACCCTGTCATTGTGAGGGACAATAAAGATGATGGCTTTCAAAAGAAATCACCCCCATCGCACACCCTCCCCCCACCCCCACCCCATGGAAATGTGCCGGATCAAGGACCCCTCTTGCCCTCTCTGCCCACTTTTATGGATGAGGGAAGAAATGGCTGCTCACATCTCCCTGAAGGTACCCCGTTGTGGGGACCCATGAAAAGAGGATGATTCCTGGGGTGGGGCTGCATTAGCCCCCCCTAGAAAAAGCCTGATAGCTCAGTCTGGTCTCACTTTCACTTCTTACTTGCTATGAGTGTCAGTAAGGCCTTCCCCTCTCGGGACTTCAGTTTCCCCATCTGTAAAATGGGCCTGGGAACATCCCTGGCCATCTGGTGGTTAGGACTCCGCACTCCCACTGCAAGGGGCATGGGGTTCGATCCCTGATCAGGGAACTGTGTGGCCAGAGGGGGAAAAAAGGCCAGGAAGTTGGGGAGGGGAGCTGGCATGGATTCTTCCAGCTAGGTTCGCCTTTGCTTCTGGCCTCAGGCATCCTCCAAAGCCTTGGACTGTGATCATCCACCCTGGGGGGATGCAGAGGCCCTGAGTTTTCTGTTGTCAGCCCTGTAGGACTCGGTGTGAGAGGGCCTGAGGGCCTCTGTGGACTCTGGTCCACCCCGGGGTCCCCAGGCCTGACCTGTCCACTCGGTCCTGAGAAACCGACTCCAGCAGCACTTTGCTTGCCCTCCTTCAGATATTTTGGTCCGAACGTCTGGAGTGGCTGTCATGGCCCAGGCCATGCTTTTCTTATTGTCCCTACCAGCCATACCCTTCCTGTCTTGAGGTTGGGGTTCTAGCCTTCTTATTTCTGGTCCTCTCTTCCCACTGTCTGACCTCAGTGGCCCTCTTCTGTCCTCTTTCCTCCCACCAGGGCCCTGGAGCTGGGGCAGAACCCCAGGTCTGTCAGAACCAGCCAGAGGATAGGGCTTCCAGCCACCCACGGGCCTTGATGCTCGGCTTGACCCTCCCAGACAGGCCGGGGAACAGGGACGGCCCGTGATTCCCCCCCTGTAGAGATGAGGAAACAGAACCCAACAAGTGAGGTTTGGGGGTGCGGCCAGCACCTGTGACTGCCGAGCCCCAGCCTCAAAGGGCCTCCCTCTCAATCCAAGCAGGAAGAAGGAAGAAGCAGCCAGAGGTCTGTGACTCCAACCATATCCTCTCCTCCTTCCCTCCCTCTTTTCCATCTAGCCTGTGCTGGGCCGGGGCTGCAGAGCAAACAACACTGGTAATAATAGCTAATGTGCCAGATGCCGTGTCAGGGGATTTGCCTGCTTCACCTCCCGATGCCCTTGCCAGTTAACTGTTATTACCCCAAAAGCTGACCCTGCTGGTGCTCCGGGTCTCCAGTCTACTGGGCCCCCCTTCATGGGCCAGTCCCCCACCCCCGTTCTCCATCCATTGTGGGTGTAGGCTGCTCACACTGCACCCTGCCCTTAAAGATTGCCCTTGGCCGATCGGAATGCCCCTCCTCCACTACTTTGATATGGCCTATAGCCAGTGTCGGGCGGATGTGGCCACTGCGGGGGGGCGGGAAATAGCAGCCCAGCCCCCTTGCCTCTTGGCAGGATAGGCCTGTTGACCTGTCACTCACATTCCAGAGCTCCCTGTGGTCAAGCTGAAGCTAGACCGCTCCTGAAACCTCATCTTTGCCTAACTTCTTCCCTTGCCCCATCCTGCTTCCCTTTCAGCCTTAATAAATAACTTCAACAGACACCCCTATCTTGGGTTCTGCTTTTAGCAGCCTGACCTCAAACATCCTCCTTTTACAGATGAGGACACTGAAGTACCAAGCCATGGGGTAACCAAACCAAAGCCACACAGCCGGTACCAAGTAGAGACTCCAATCCAGGGCCCTGTTGCCAAGGCGTTTGCTCTTGTCCAGAATCAGGTGGTGTTCCCAGCTGCTGAAGGAAGGACTGACCAAGAGGAAATGACGGTGCAGAATGACAAGCCCTGCTGTGGGGGAGGAAGGAGACATTGCTAAGGAGGGAAGCCCAGTGGTGGCGGCGTGACTCAGTCTGGGAAGGCAGCCGGCAGGACTTCCCTGAGAAGGGAGCAGGAGTTGATTGGAGCTGAGTCCGTAAGAAAAAGGAGGAATTTGCAAGATGGAAGGGAAAGGGCAGGGCATTCGAGGCAGAGCAGGGCATGTGTGCAAGGTGAGGAGCTGTGAAAGAGGATGGCTGGGTGGGGCCGGGAGCGTGGTCAAGTGGCAGGCAGCAGAGGTGGCGTGAGAGGGCCCGAAAGTGGCCAGGACCCAGACGGTGAAGGACCATTTGTTACTCATCCTTTGAACCTTTCTTGAGCACCTGATGTGGACCTGCTTCGTGGAAGTCCCACTAACTGTGGTGCCACACTGCATCTTACAGGTGATGGGAAACTGTAGGAGGTTTAGACAGAAATGAGACCAGACCAGAGCTGAGTTTTAGAGATGACTCTGGCCAGAGAAGTGCATGTTGGCATGTGTGCACATGTGCATGAGTGTGGACTGGAGGTCGAGGGGCGGGGGTGGGGGCGGCAGTCTCCAGGCATAGGGAGCAGCAAGAGCAAAGGACTGGGCAAAGGAACTGGCTCCCCTAACCTCCACAGCACGGCATGCCCCGGATAGCAAGAGAGACTCCCCAAGAGCACAGTGATTAGGGCGACGGAAGCCAGGATGGAGCTCCCCTCTGGGCAAGCCTCCTATGCCCACCCCTCAGTGAGACCAGCGCCCCGACAAGGCCCCCTGCCTTTTTCCCTCTTCCTGTCTGGACCTGGACTGGAGTGGCAGGAGCATGGGACCACAAACCCATATGCCTGGATTCCCTTGGGAGTCTTACTGTGTGATGCTGGCTTTTCATTACTGCTCTCTGAGCCCCATGTCCCAGGAGTGCATTGGTGATTCTTAGAGGTAACACATTTACTAGGGAATCTTCCTGACCCAGGGATCGAACCCTAGTTTTTAATATGAACATTTTATGGCTTTGAAACAGTTGTACTTGCTGAAAAGTTTTAATGTATGCAGTTGTCCAAAGAGTACGAGTGGCCCTCAGTGTCCCTATCCTTGGATGCTCAAGTCCTTTATATAAGATGGCATAGTACAGTCAGCACTCCATATCTATGGGTTCCACCCTTGAAGATTCAGATCCACAGATACAGAGAGCGAACTGTACAGTGTAAAGGGCTCTCCTTTGCCTGCTTCTCCCACGTCCACTCCCCACGTGCAATCCTGTCACCAGTTTTCTTGGGTAGCCCTAGAGTTGGTCTCTCTGTATGCAGATTCACACAGCACATTTAAAACAGACATATGCCGTAGCTTTTAAAAGTTGAATTCACTTACTAATATACTTTGGAGCTTTTTTCACTTAGCATATTTTAACTGTTCATCCATCTTGTAGTACGTAATAGTGGCTCAGCAGTAAACAATTCGTCTGCAATACAGGACATGCAGGAGATGTGAGTTTGATCCCTGGGTCGGAAGGACCCCCTGGAGGAGGGCATGGCAGCCCACTCCAGTATTCTTGCCTGGAGAATCCCATGGACTGAGGAGCCTGGCAGGCTACAGTCCATAGGGTCGCAAACAGTGGACATGACTGAAGTGACTGAACACTATATTCCTTTTTTCCTTTTTGTTGCTAAATAATATTCTGTTGTAGTGACATACCATATTTTGCTTACTCATCTGTGAGTTATGGAAATTTTGATTTTTTTCACTTTTTGGCTATGAGGGATGATAAACATTTGTGTATATGTTTTTGTGTAAGTATATATATTTCATTTCTCTTGAGTATAAACCTAGGAGTAGAAAATTGCTGAGTTATAACTCTGGTTAACATTTTAAAGAACTGCCAACCTTCTCCAAAGAGGCTGCACCATTTTGCATTCCCACCAGCAGTACATAAGGGTTCCTATTTTTCCACATCCTCATTAACAGTTGTATTATCTTCTCTTTCATTGTAGATATTTGAGGGGGGTATGAAATGATATCTGGTTGTGGTATTAATAAGAAAACTTTACTTACTTAATTTAAAAATAATTCTTAAAAAAAAAAAAAAGGAATTCCCAGGCGGTCCAGTGGTTAGGACCCAGTACGCTCACTGCCAAGGGCCTTTGTTCAATACCTGGTCCAGGAACTAAGATCCCATAAGTAGTGTGGCACAGCCAATAATAATAATTCTTTCCATTTAAAATACTTGTATTACTATGTGTTTTAATACTATGTATTTTTCTATATTTTCCCTCTCAATACCATTGATCAAATAGTGGATTTTAAATGGGTGTGAAGCTAATTTGAACTCTCTTCCATTCCTTAGATCAATCTGTTCTATTTTAAATCTGGCACCATCAGGTTTTAATGACATTTACTTTATAAAATGCGTTTGTTTGAAAGTCTCTCCATTATTGCCTGCCTTTCCCAATGAATAGTCTCTGATATAATTGCCATTTGTGTCATATTTTAGATTCTACATATAAGTGATATCATATGGTATTTGTCTTTCTCTTTCTGACCTACTTCACTTAGTATGATAATCTCTAGTTCAGTTCACGTTGCTGCAAATGGCACCATTTCATTCTTTTAATGGCTGAGTAGTATTCCATTATATGTATGTACCTCATCTTCTTTATCCATTCATCTGTCAATGGACATTTAGGTTGTATCCATGTCTTGGCTATTGTAAATAATGCTGCTATGAACATAGCGGTACGTGTATCTTTTTGAATGATAGTTTTGTCTGGGTTTTGTCCAGGAGTAGGATTGCTGAATCACATGGTAACTCTATTTTTAGTTTTTTGAAGAATTTCCATACTGTTCTCCGTAGTGGCTACACCGATTTACAACAATGTTAAGAGGGTTCCCTTTTCTTCACACTCTCTCCAGCATTTGTTATTTGTAGACTTTTTAATGATGGTCATTCTGACTGCTGTGAAGTGGTACCTCATTGTAGTCTTGATTTGCATTTCTCTAATAATTAGCAATGTTAAACATATTTTTATATGCCTATTGGCCATCTATGTGTCTTCTTTGAAGAAATATCTCTCTAGATCTTTTGCCCATTTTTGGATTGAACTGTTTGTATATTTTGGAAATTAAGCCCTTGTCTATTGCATTATTTGCAGATATTTTCTCCCAGTCAATAGGTTGTCTTCTAGTTTTGTTTATGGTTTCCTTTGCTATACAAAAGCTTGTACATTTGACTAGGTCTCGTTTGTTAATTTTTGGTTTTATTTCTATTGTCTTGGGAGACTGACCTAAAAAAATATTGGTGCTATTATGTCAGAGAATGTTTTGCCTATGTTCTCTTCTAGGAGTTTTATGGTGTCATGTCCCATAATTGTTAGGCCATTTTGAGTTTATTGCTGTGCATTGTGTGAGGTCGGAGAAGGCAATGGCACCCCACTCCAGCACTCTTGCCTGGAAAATCCCATGGATGGAGGAGCCTGGTGGGCTGCCGTCTATGGGGTCGCACAGAGTCAGACACGACTGAAGCGACTTAGCATGGTGTGAGGTGTAAATCAACTTCATTGATTTACATACAGTTGTCCAGCTTTTTCAGTAGCACTTGCTGAAGAGACTGTCTTTTCCCCATTGTATTCTTGCCTCCTTTGTCAAAGATTAGTTGACAGTAGCTGTGTGAGTTTATCTCTGGGCTCTCTATAAAATGTGCCCTCTTGATGTGGATTGATCTGAAGTCTGGAACTTTGTTGTTACCTTCCTCATACTTCTTAGCTACTCCATCAGTGCATACTTTGATCTTTTGCCTTTCTTCCATTCTTCCATATCCTTTTTAGCCATCTTTTCTTTTGTCAGTTCCTTATTGTTAGACAAGATCTCGGAAGCTGTGTTACACAGACATCTGTACCAGTGTCATTTTATTTTATACTTATTTATTTATCTGTGGCTGTTCTGGGTCTTCATTACTGTTTGGGCTCTTTTCTTTAGTTGTGGCGCCCAGGGGCTGCTCTCTAGTTGCAGGGCTCGGGCCTCTCATTGCCGTGGCTTCCCTCGTTGCAGAGCACAGGCTTCAGTAGTTGAGGCACGTGGGCTTGGTAGTTGCAGCTCCTGGGCTCTAGAGCACAGGCTCAGGGTTGTGGCCACAGGCTTCGTTGCTCCACAGCATGTGGGCTTTTTCCAGATCAGGGATTGAACCAGTGCCTACTGCATTCGCAGGCAGATTCTTTGCCCACTAAGCCACCAGGGAAGCGCTGTTTGTTCATTTCCATTTTTGGTTATGCTGGATCTTCTGTGCTGTGTATGGGCTTTCTCTGAAAGTGGTGAGCAGGGCTACTCTCTAGTCGAGGCGTGTGGGCTTCTCATTGCTGTGGCCTCTCTTGTGGCAGAGCACAGGTTCTAGTCTCATGGGCTTCAGTAGTTGTAGCACTTGGGCTCAGGAGTTCTGGAGTGCAGGCTCAGGAGTTGTAGCACATGGGCTTAGTTGCTCCATGGCATGTGGAATTTTCCCAGACCAAGGATCAAACCCACATCCCCTGCACTGGCAAGCGGATTCCTATTCACTGTACCACCAGGGATGTCCTTACTTTATTTTTTATTGAGATATGGTTGATATAAAATATTATATAAATTACAGGGATGCAACATAGTGATTCACAATTTCTACAGGTCACACTTCATTTATAGTTTTTATAATAGAGGAGCTAATAAAATAAAACTGATTAAATGATCATCATTTTATTGTTCTCTTGGTGAGACAGTGATCAGTGCCTCTGGGTTTTCTCATTAAGAAGGATGTTTACTCTCAATTATTTAAAAACTTCATGATGTATGAAGAGAGAAAGCTGCACATTCAAACCTCTTTGAGGTTTTATTAGGAAAGAAGGCTGACATATTTGGTAAGAGTTATTCCATCTTCATTTAATAAATTAGCTGTAATAAATCTACTGGGTTGGAGAGGTATGTAGTGATGGAACAAGTCACTGTAAGGGGAATATTCAAATTGGAAGAGTAAGAGGGGCATCCTCTGGGCCGGTTGTGGCGGGAAGTGATGCCGAGGAGGGTTGCGCTGTGCATGGTTCGGGGACAAGAGAATCTTGCTTGGGGAAGAATAAGATCTGCACATGAAGATGAGAAGGCTGTTTCTGGGTTGATGTCCTCAGGGGAGTTAGGAGTGAGGGTCGGTGCCTTCTTTACAGAGTTCCTCTTGGAATGCGGAACAATGATAAGAAAGTCATCTTTCTCCTATCTCTTAGGAGCCTGTCCTATGGAAAGAACCTGAAAATCCAGCTCCAGGACTTGGCCCAAGAACTCAGGAGACCCTCTCTGTGGACATCCTAGAACATCTATGATGAACCAGGGAGCCAGGTCAGTGATCATCCCTTCACTGAGGATCTTTCTACTATAATCCTCTGTCTCCAAGGCTGTTTGCTACTGACTTTCACAATGACCAATAATGATATAGTGTGTTTTTTCTTCCAGGGCTGGTTATTTTTTAAGAGCTAATGTCTTACTCAAAGGGGACAGAGCACTCATGGTGGAAACAAAGGCATCATGTTAGACTGGCTGGGGGAGAAATTTGAATTTGAAGGACTTTCCCCGAAATTATACCAACCAGGCACTCCTCACTTCCGCCCGGCACCTTGCTGCCCTGGATGAGTTCTTTATGGGCCGCATGGACTTTGGACACTCTAGCCCGGAAAAGAAGCCATGCCGTAGGCACCAAAATCACACAGAAGCCAGGGATTAGCCCTTGTCTGGTGCCACCTAGGGTTCCCAAGCCTTGGAAATTAACTGGCCTGAGAGGTAAGAAATCTCAGTTCTGAGCATGTGTCCTCCATGGACTTAAATGGTGATCTTGGGTCTGTCCTTTACCCTTCCCCAGCTTAGCATTTTCATCTGTTGAGTGGGGATGGTGATCCATGCCATAGATGTGAGCATATTTCTTGAAGTCTCAAACTCTGTGCCTGAGCAAGGAGTTGTTGCTATTAGTTTGGTTGAAGAGGGGTGACCAGAAGGAGCTTGGGACATGTGCCCAGTAGGTCTCTTGGGGGTCAAGGGAGAAGCTGGAGTCTGAACCCCACAACACATGGTGTTGGCCCCAGCATCTGGGAGTTGATAAGGCTGGCCCCTGCATGGGCCTCCTGTCTTTTTCAGTGTTAGAAATGAAGTCTCTGGAGTTGTGAGGATTCAATGAGACACATAAAGCACATAAAACAGAGTCTAACACACAGTAAGTGCTTTCTGAGCATTTATCTCTATAATTAAGACAATAGTGCCAGAAAGTACATTTGGAAACGTTCTAGCATATTCCACCATGTGATGGGTAACCAGTTAATCTCTAGCTGTTGGATATTTAGGTTGCTTCCAATTTTTAACTATTAAAAATACTCTTGCAGTGCACAGCTTTGTAACTAAAAATTCTGTTTAAGTCCATGATTGTGTCCCAAGGCCAGCATATTAGAAATGTAATTGCTGAATCAAAGGGCCTTCAGACTTTTTAAACTTTCACAAAATACGTTCTCCTTGCCTCATTTTAATACACCTATCAGCAAGTTGTTTGAGTTCCATTTTAGAAAGGGAGAATTTGCTAAGAGAGAAGAGAGGGTCTGTATTAGCTAGGATTATATTTCACTGTGAATAGCAAAAGGGCCTAAGCAACAGTAGTTTAAACAGAATAGAAATGAATTGCCTTGTCATGTATTAGAAATTCGAAGTCAGAGAGTCCAGGACAGGAAAGCTTTACTCTCCACCTTCCTCAGTGCTGGCTTCTACCTCACAATCCAATGTGGCTGCCCAAGGTTTGGCCATCACATCAGCATTCCAGCCAACAAGAAGAGGTTAAGAATGATATACAACATTTCCACCGACATCTCATTGGCCAAAATTTAATTACATGAGTCTATCTAGCTGCAAGGGAGGCTGGGAAATAGTCTATTTCAGATAACTAGGGAATATTTAGGGGTTCTAGTGCTAAGAAAGAAGAGAAGAACAAATACAGGGGGACAGCTAGTTGTCTCTACCAGAGAAAACTTAGGTCAGACAGAGAGCAGCACAAATGGGTCCATGGAAACAAGAACAAATAAAGCATTATCAGGGCTTATCCACAAGGGATGAACTAAACCATCTGGACCCATGACATAGGCAGAGAATACAGAAGGAGATTAATTTCTGGGCCTGAGCTCTGGGCGATGGCATCGAGACACTACAGAGAGACCACTTCTCTACCTTCTGTGTCCATCTCTTCTCTTCCCCTTAGCTGTGGGGAGTGGTTTCTGACTGCCCCTCCTGGCTTTCCCCCCAGCTCACCTGTCCCCCAGCTCACCTACTTCGCAGCTCACCCACCTACCTGGTCCCTGTAGGGTCAGCTCCTCATGGACCCCATTAGCCTCCAACTGGGCACCAAGAACCTGCATGGATATCTCGTGAGGCTGCTCAGCAGAAACCTAGGATGGCTAGACGCCAAGGTGAAGTTATTCCTCCCCAGCGTGGACCTGGGCTCCGGATATCAGGCCCTAGACCCCACACAGAGGGTCATCCTGCAACTCCCAAAACTGCATGCCCAGGGTCCGACCACCTGGAAGTCATTCATCCAGTGCGTGTGCATGGAGCTGGATGTGCCAATGGACATGGAGGTGCTGCTGATGAGCACGTGGGGCCATGAAGATGGTAAGAGTGGCCGTGGGAGGTGCAGTGCCGCCAGCTAGTGCCTGGGGCCTGGGGAGCCAGAGAGCCCCAGGCAACACCAGGACTTGCCAGGGTCACACAGAGACGTGTGGCCCAGCCAGGAACAAACTTCCATGTTTCTGTGCACCTCCCAGAGCAAATGCCCTAATGCCACCACGTCTGCTGGGGACCTGGAGGGCTCCTCCTTCCACCTTGTACCACCCCAGTTGCCCAGAAAGGCAGGATGCAGAGAGAAAGGACCAGGTGACTCCTTCCTGCCAGGAAATTCCTGATAGCCCATACTGCCCAAGAGGTTTATTTTTGCAAAGAAACAGTCCTAGGGAGAGCCCTCTGGCCGCCACTTAGGGGCAGGCTGATTGGACTCTGTCCTGTTCAGTGAATGTCCCTTGGGCTCTTCCATTTACAGAGCACTGTGGGGAAGCTCAGAACACTGATTGTGTTCATGGAGAGGAAGTGAGAGCTCACTCAATAACTCTACAAGGCAGAGTACGGGGCAGGTGGGGGTGCACAGTGTGCACATGCGTGGATACACAGGCGTGCACTTGTGCACAGGCATGAATAAACACGTGTGCACGCACCCATATACTTGTATGTGCACAAACCTTTAGATATGCACGTGTTTCTGCCCCCAGCTGCCTTCAGGGCTCACTACCGGCTGTGCCCTCCACAGATCGCCAAGTGTAGATTTCTGGCTTGCTAGGAACACCCCCTGAGGGATGAGCCCTGAGCCAGACACAGGGCCAGAGCTGGTCCCAGGGCATCCTAGCACATCCTCATGGCATATCATCTCCTTCCCTCTTCCAGGCTTCTCCAGTCTTCTGGAAATTGACAAGGAAAGCCAATCAGACTCTCAGCTCCACCCTGGTAAGGCCTGGGGTTGGGCGGTAGGGGTGGGATGTGGAGGGTAGGTGCATGCTAAGTCCCCCACCTCAAACCCAGAACAGGCTGGTGGTGGCTGGTCAGAGCCATTTTCCGTAAACTAGCCTCCCCGTGCTTGGACCCATTTGCACCTTTCCCATGCCCCTCACTAGAGCTCCCAGCCTCGCCTGCACCCCGTTTCTGCCCCTCAAGGCTTTGGCTTGTCTGATAGCTTTTCCCATGGGTCTCACCTGGAGCCTCCTGGGAGAGTTTGAGGTTTTCAGCCCTTAGCCACTGCCGGAATCCCCCACCTGGTTTCACTTGGGGAAGCCCGTTCTCATTTCCCTGTCCCCAAACCTCAGGGCCTCAGGCTCCAAGCCCACAGACTCAGGCCTCTCACCATTCAGACACCCTCAAGCCTGACACTGACCCACAGTCTGGCGTCCACACCCAGGGAGCCTCTGACTGGTTTTCTGGTGGAGCACAGAGAGGTCAGTGATCAGATGGTCCACTTCACTGATTCACCACTCTCTTTTCAGAACTTTTCTTTCCCTTTTGTTCCATCTTTCTTTTTTAACCATGGTCAATTACATAGCATCAAATTTACCATCTTAACCATTTTTAAGTGTACTGCTGCTAAGTCACTTCAGTCGTGTCCGACTCTGTGCGACCCCATAGACGGCAGCCCACCAGGCTTCCCCGTCCCTGGGATTCTCCAGGCAAGAACGCTGGAGTGGGTTGCCATTTCCTTCTCCAATGCATGAAAGTGAAAAGTGAAAGTGAAGTCGCTCAGTCGTGTCTGACTCTAGCGACCCCACGGACTGCAGCCTACCAGGCTCCTCCATCCGTGGGATTTTCTAGGCAAAAATACTGGAGTGGGGTGCCATCACCTTCTCCTTTAAGTGTACAGTTCAGTGTATTAAACACGTTTACACTGTTGCACAGCCATCACATCATATGAGAGGCACTCAGTCATGTCCGACTCTTTGGGACCCCATGAACTATATTCACCAGGCTCCTCTGTCCATGGGATTCTCCAGGCAAGAATACTGGAGGGAGTTGCCATACCTTCCTCCAGGGAATCTTCCCGAGTCAGGGATAGAACCTGCATCTCTTATGTCTCCTGCATTTGCAAGTGGGTTCTTTTCCACTAGCGCCACCCGGGAAACCCATGACCACCATCCATCTCCAATACTCTTTTCTTCTTGCAAAACTGAGATTCTATACCCATCAAATAATAACTCCCCATTCATCTCTCCCCCAGCCCCTGGTAACCACCATTTACTTTCCATCTCTATGACTTTACTCTAAGTACGTTGTATAAGTGGACTCATACAATATTTGTCTTTTTTGACTGACTTATTTCACTTAGCATAATGTTTTCAAGGTTCATCTGTGTTGTGTCATATGTCAGAATTTCCTTCCTTTTTAAGGCTGACTAATATTCTACTGTATGTATAAATCCCATTTTGCTTATCCATTCATCCTTCAGTGGACTTTTGGGTTGTTTCCATATTTTAGCTATTGTGACTAATGCTGCCATGAATATGGGTAAACAAATATCTCTTCAAGCCCCTGTTTCAATTCTTTTGACTATATGTCCAGGATCCAGGTTCATATGGCGACCCTATCTTTAATTTTTTTGAGACACCTCCATAGTGTTTTCCACAGAAATTGCACCATTTTACATTCCTTCCAACAGTCCACAAGGCTTCCAGTTTCTCCACATCCTCGCCAACACCTTTTTGTTTTCTTTTCTGATAGTTGCCATCCTAATGGGTGTGAGGTGGTATCTCACTGTCGTTTTGGTTAGCATTTCCCTAATGATCAGTCATGCTGAGCATCCTTTCATGTGCCTATTGGCCTTCATATTCCTTTTTTGGAGAAATGTCTGTTTAAGTCCTTTATCTATTTTTGAATTGACTTCTCTGTTTATTTTGTTGTTGTTTTAGGAGTTCTCTCTGTATTCTGGTTATTAACCCCTTATCAAATATATGTTTTGCAAATATTTTTCCTATTCTGTGGGTTGCCTTTTTACTCTGTGGGAATGGTCTTTAGATGTATGATTTTTTAGTTTTTTATGAAGTCCAGTTTTTCTATTAATTCTTTTGATATCTGTGCCTTTGGTGTCATCTTCAAGGTCACAAGCTTTCATCTTATGTTTGCTTCTAAGAGTTTTATTGTTTTAAAAACATTTATGTTTTACATTTATGTTTTTCATCTGTTTTGAGTTAGTTTTTGTATGTGGTGTTAGGTAAAAAGCAAGAGAGTTCCAGAAAAACATCTATTTCTGCTTTATTGACTATGCCAAAGCCTTTTACTGTGTGGATCACAATAAACTGTGGAAAATTCTGAAAGAGATGGGAATACCAGACCACCTGACCTGCCTCTTGAGAAACCTACATGCAGGTCAGGAAGCAACAGTTAGAACTGGACATGGAACAACAGACTGGTTCCAAATAGGGAAAGGAGTACGTCAAGGGTGTATATTGTTACCCTGCTTATTTAACTTATATGCAGAGTACATCATGAGAAACGCTGGGCTGGAAGAAGCACAAGCTGGAATCAAGATTGCTGGGAGAAATATCAGTAACCTCAGATATGCAGATGACACCACCCTTATGGCAGAAAGTGAAGAGGAACTAAAAAGCCTCTTGATGAAAGTGAAAGAGGAGAGTGAAAAAGTTGGCTTAAAGCTCAACATCCAGAAAACAAAGATCATGGCATGTGGTCCCATCACTTCATGATAAATAGATGGGGAATTGTGGAAACAGTGTCAGACTTTATTTTTGGGGGGGCTCCAAAATCACTGCAGATGGTGACTGCAGCCATGAAATTAAAAGATGCTTACTCCTTGGAAGGAAAGTTATGACCAACCTAGACAGCATATTCAAAAGCAAAGACATTACTTTGCCAACAAAGGTCCATCTAGTCACGGCTATGGTTTTTTCCAGTGGTGATGTATGGATGTGAGAGTTGGACAGTGAAGAAAGCTGAGCGCCAAAGAATTGATGCTTTTTGAACTGTGGTCTGGAGAAGACTCTTGAAAGTCCCTTGGACTGCAAGGAGATCCAACCAGTCCATTCTAAAGGAGATCAGTCCTGGGTGTTCATTGGAAGGACTGATGCTAAAGCTGAAACTCCAATACTTTGGCCACTTCATGCAAAGAGTTGACTCATTGGAAAAGACT
>NW_011495034.1:18177792-18202910 GCF_000754665.1 Bison bison bison | reverse complement strand
CAGTGTCAGACTTTATTTTTGGGGGGGCTCCAAAATCACTGCAGATGGTGACTGCAGCCATGAAATTAAAAGATGCTTACTCCTTGGAAGGAAAGTTATGACCAACCTAGACAGCATATTCAAAAGCAAAGACATTACTTTGCCAACAAAGGTCCATCTAGTCACGGCTATGGTTTTTCCAGTGGTGATGTATGGATGTGAGAGTTGGACAGTGAAGAAAGCTGAGCGCCAAAGAATTGATGCTTTTGAACTGTGGTGCTGGAGAAGACTCTTGACAGCCCTTGGACTGCAAGGAGATCCAACCAGTCCATTCTAAAGGAGATCAGTCCTGGGTGTTCATTGGAAGGACTGATGCTAAAGCTGAAACTCCAATACTTTGGCCACTTCATGCAAAGAGTTGACTCATTGGAAAAGACTCTGATGCTGGGAGGGATTGGGGGCAGGAGGAGAAGGGGACGACAGAGGATGAGATGGTGGGATGGCATCACCGACTCGATGGACAAGAGTTTGGGTGAACTCCAGGAGTTGGTGATGGACAGGGAGGCCTGGCGTGCTGCAATTCATGGGGTCGCAAAGAGTCAGATGTGACTGAACTGAACTGAACTGAAGGGTCCAGCCTCATTCCATAGCCTGTTTGTGGATACCCAGTTTTCCCAGCACTGTTGAAAAGACTGTCCTCTCCCTAACTGAATGCTCTTGGCACCCTTGTCAAAAATCACTCCACTGTATATGTGAGGGTTTACTTCTGGACTCTCTATTCCATTGGTCTTTATGTCTGTCTTTATGCCGATACCACACTGTTTTTGATTACTGTAGCTTTTTAGTAAGTTTTGAAATCAGAAAGTGTGAATCTTCCAGATTTTTTTCTTTGGGGGATTGTTTTGACTATTTGGATTCCCTTGAGATTCCACATGAATTTTAGAATGGACTTTTCTATTTCTGCAAAAAAACAAAAAACAAAAAAAAACAGGCATTTGGATTATAAGGGCATTGAATCTATAGATCACTTTGGATAGTATTGATATTTTCAATGTTAGTAAGTCTTCCAATCCATGAGTATGTGATACCGTTTCATTTATTTATGTCTTCTTTCATTTCTTCCAGCAACATTTTGTAGTTTTCATTGTACAAATCTTTCACTTCCTTGGTTAAGTTAATTCCTAAGTACTGATTCTTTTTGATGCTATTGTAAATGGAATTGTTTTGGTAGTTTTTTTCTCAGATTGTTCATGTATAGAAATGTAGCTGACTTTTGTGTGTTGACTTTTTATTCCTGCTACTTTGCTGGTTTCATTTATTAGTTCTAACAGCTTTTTTTGTGGTGTCTTTAGGGTTCTCTATGTATAAGATCCTATCACTTGCAAACAGAGATTATTTTACTTCTCTTTTTCAATTTGGACGTCTTTTATCTCTTTTTCTCACCTAATTGCTCTGGCTAGAACTGTCAGTTCTATGTTGAATAGACATGGTGAATACCTTTTCCCTGATCTTAGAGGAAAAACTTTTAGTCTTTGACCATTGAGTATAATGTTTCTGTGGTTTTGTAACCTTTATTTCTATAGAAGTACTGACTTTTTACTTACAGGTATACATGGTAGTTGGAGAAGGCAATGGCACCCCACTCCAGTACTCTTGCTGGAAAATCCCATGGATGGAGGAGCCTGGTGGACTGCAGTCCATGGGGTCGCTTAGAGTCAGACACGACTGAGCGGCTTCACTTTCACTTTTCACTTTCATGCATTGGAGAAGGAAATGGCAACCCACTCCAGTGTTCTTGCCTGGAGAATCTGAGGGACGGGGGAGCCTGGTGGGCTGCCGTCTACAGGGTCACACAGAGTTGGACACGACTGAAGTGACTTAGCAGCAGCAGCATACATGGTAGTAACATCTCCAGGCTTTAACAGAAAACATCCTTTTGGACCATAGCCCACCAGACTCCTCTGTCCATGGGATTCTCCAGGCAAGCATACTGGAGTGGGGTGCCATTCACTTCTCCAGGGGATCTTCCCAACCCAGGGTTCGAACTCATGTTCCCTGCATTATAGGCAGATTCTTTACCACTGAGCCACCAGGGAAGCCCCATCCTAGCTCCCCAACAAATCAAAACTGATACCTGGTCCTTCTGTCCCTTATCACTGAGATGGCATAATTGTCACCTGGCTGTAACCAGGTCTGGTTGATATTTAGCTAATGAGTCCCTTATTAGTACAAGGGACTAGTACAAGTCCCTTATTAGTACAATTATTAAAATATTGCAATACAAGGCAATTCCCTGGCAGTCCAGTGGTTAGGACTCTGTGCGGTCACTGCCAAGGGCCCAGGATTAGTCCCTGGTTGGGGAACAAAGATCCTGCAAGCCACGCAGTGTAGCCAAGTATACACATTGGCTACATATATATATGCACACGCTCTTAGACTGATTGCAGCCCCTCTTTGGGACCCCTGGCTTTCCCTGCAAACCAGCAACTAAAAATTTAACATCTGGCAGGGTAAGGGGCCTGCTTCAGGGCCATTCTGATTGATCAATAAAGCCTGGCTTTAGGAGTATCCACCTTTCTTTTATTTTATTTTAGACTTTTTTTTTAATGTGGACCATTTTAAAGTCTTTATTAAGTTTGTTACAACTTCTGCATTTGGTTTTTTGGTCCTGAGTCTTGTGAGATCTTAGCTCCCCTACCAGGGACCCATCCCGCACCCCCTGCATTGGAAGGCGAAGTCTTAACTACTGGATCACCAGGGAAGTCTCCTGCTTTACTTCTTAAAATCCTTTCTTCATCCTCTTTCTCTCTTCCTCCCTTCCTTTCTGTCTCCCCTTCATTCTTGTTCTCCTTCCTTACCCAACCTCTTCAGAAAACTATTAGCTCTTGAAAATCCATGCACCCAGACAAGAACTCAGGAGACTAGTGAGAGCAGTGAGGACGTGTGGAAGAGGGGAACTAAGAGGGATAAAGCACACGGGTGCAGGAGGGAGGGCACAGGCCTGACCAAGCCTGGGGGAAGCTCTGCTTTTCTAACCAGGAGTGCCCTTGACAGAGCTGGGTCCTTTCCAACCCGTTTAGTGCTTAAGGCTGTTGGCTGTGGGCTTGGCTCCCTGCATTCTGGGCTTGGAGGTCCCCAGGCCCAGAGCCTCCAGCCCTCTCACTTGGGCCCAGGGACCCCTCTGCAGACAGAAGCTTATGTGGACACAGCCTTTGCTTGCTGTCAGCCTTCACTCAGTCCTTGAGTGTAGATATATTTGTCTGGCTGCTGCCTGTCTGTGGATTGGAGCTCCCTGAAAGTGCTGGGTACCTCCTCAGCCCAGGCCCCCAAACGTCACCCCTTACTCCTCCTTTCTTTCCTTCCAGGCCTCAAGCGGACTCATCAGAGCTGTGGGTCCTCACCTCGCCCAAAACAGTTCAGGAAGCAGCAACAAGGTGGGTACCAAGGTGAGAAGTGGATTGCCTTGGGGCAGGGACCCAGACCCTGGACTCTGTCCCCTGATCACAGGCTTCCAGCTGGTCAGGGGCTCTTGTCTTCCAGGCTCCCAGGAGGTCCTGGGTGGGCAGAGGAGGGAGGTAGATCTGGCAGGGAGGCCTTGCCAAGTCCCCAGGAGTAGGGCTTCTGCAGAGATGAGGGAGCTCAAAGCATCCTGGAGGTCTCAGCTCCATCACCCAGGCTTTTCTGGGGATGCTTCCAGGTCCTCAGGGTTTAGGGAGCCCCAGGGATGTGACAAGCATGACCTCAGAACTGGGCTGTCAATGACCAGGTTAGAGCTGAGCTGGATGCCAGGATAGAAGCCTCGGGGGTCCCCAGGGAGACATGGAGGCTACTGAGAACCAGTCAGGACAGGCAGAAGCTTCTCTCATTCTCTACCAGTTGTCCCATCAGCTGTGATACCCAGCCCCACCAGGCATAGCCAGAGGATTTGAAGCTGGTCAGAGGGTTTGCATCAATATAAAATAGGACACTATGTCAGGGGTCCCCCCTCTTTGTGGGCATCTCCAGTGTCCCTCAACGTTAGAGCCCTCCCTGAGACCCCAAGCCCTCCCCGAACTACCAAAGATCTCCTAAATGACTCAGCAGTTAAAGTCAACACCTGGCACTGTAGGCGTTGACTGTTGACTGGTTTTGGAAGTTCTGATTGGTCAGAACCGCGGCCCATAGGTGATTGGTGCTCATCCCTGACCTCGCAGAACTGAAACATTGTCGGGGGGAGGTGGTGGCAAAGGCAGGTTACTCCGGTATCATAGTAAAAGTTTGTTCCAATAAGATATTGCAAAGGAAGTGCCCCCCTTTCCTCTCCTCCATCTTTTTGAAAACTTTATGTCACTTGCATTGTTGCAAAACAAACAAGAGCCATGATCCACACGTCCCCATTCATTATTTCTGTGTGTAAATGGCAGCCAAAGCCTGTGCTTCTGTACAGCCAGTTAATTCTGGGAATTTGGGTGGCACAAGACCACATGTGTGCCCTTTCCATCTCTGCCCCCACACCCACACACACATGCAGAGCTGAGGCTGCAGGCTCCCAACCACCTGATGAGGGGGAGTGGGGTTCAGGGGAGGAAGGGGAGCTGGGGGCAGGGAGGCATTCTGCTCTCATGCCATCTCCCTGTCCCCTGCAGAGTTGGCCAAGAGGTACCTGCAGCTACTGAGAACTTCTGCCCAGCAGCGCTATGGCAACAGGACCCCCGGGCCGGGACAGCCATTGGCCTTCCACCAAGCCTACGTCCCTCCAATCTTGAAATGGAGCCGGGCCTCGGCGCCCTTCCACACTCAGGAGGGTGCCACAACAGGGAACCCCAAGGCAGAAGACGGCACTGATGTGAACATTCGGGACCTCTTCAGTACCAAGGCCAGCAAGGGCCCGAGAGTGACGGTGCTTCTGGGGAAGGCGGGCATGGGCAAGACCACGCTGGCTCACCGGCTCTGCCAGAAGTGGGCTGATGGTCAGCTGGACCGCTTCCAGGCTGTGTTCCTTTTCGAATTCCGCCAGCTCAACCTGATCACAGGTTCCTTGACACTGCCGCAGCTCCTTTTCGACATGTACCTAAGGCCTGAGGCCAGCCCGGAGGCCGTCTTCCAGCACCTGAAGGAGAACGCGGAGGGAATCCTGCTGATCTTCGACGGGCTGGACGAGATCCTCCAGCCCTGCTCCGACAAGGAGACCGCGGACCCCGAGGACCCAGCGTCAGCCCTCACCCTCTTCTCCCGCCTCTGCCGTGGGACCCTGCTGCCCGGCTGCTCGGTGATGGCCACCTCCCGTCCAGGGAAGCTGCCCGCCTGCCTGCCCACCGAGGCGGCCACGGTCCACATGTGGGGCTTCGACGGCCCGCGGGTGGAGGAGTATGTGAACCACTTCTTCAGCGACCAGCCGTCCCAGGAGGCGGCCCTGGCGGAGCTGCAGATGGACAGACACCTCTGGAGCATGTGTGCAGTGCCTGCGCTGTGCCGAATCGCCTGCCTCTGCCTCCATCACCTGCTCCCGGGCAGGTCTCGAGGCCAGTCTGCGGCCCTCCTGCCCACCATGACGCAGAACTACGTGCAGATGCTCCTCACCCTCAACCCCCAAGGGGTCCTGCGGGCTGAGCCCCTGCTGGGTCTCGGGGAGGTGGCCCTGAGCGGCCTGGAGTCAGGGAAGGTCATCTTCTCTGCAGGAGACATCCCTGCATCCACCCTAGACTTTGGGGCTGCCCTCGGTCTGCTGACCTCCTTCTGCGTGTGCCTGGGGCCCGGGCACCGGGACACAGGCTACGCCTTCTCCCACCTCAGCCTGCAGGAGTTCTTCGCAGCCCTGCACCTGCTGGCCAGCCCCCAGGTGGACAGAGAGGCCCTCAGCCAACATGTCACCCTCCATTCTCGCTGGGTGCAGCGGACCAAAGCCAGACTGGGCCTGTCGGACCACCTGCCCACCTTTCTGGCTGGCCTGGCATCCCGTGCCTGCCGCTCCTTCCTCAGCCTCCTGGCTGAGCGGGAGGAGGAATGGGTGGCTGCCAAGCAGGAGGTAGTCCTGCAGGCGCTGAAGAAGTTGGCCACCCGTCGGCTCACGGGGCCCAAGGTTGTAGAGCTGTGTCACCGTGTGGGTGAGACGCAGGATCCTGAGTTGGCCAGCTTCATGGCCCGCAGCCTCCCCCAGCAGCTGCCCTTCCACAACTTCCTGCTGACCTACGCCGACCTGGCCTCCCTGGCCAGCATCCTGGGGCACAGGGATGGCCCCATCCACCTGGATTTTGAGGGCTGCCCCCTGGAGCCCCGCTGCCCTGAAACCCTGGCAGGCTGTGGGCAGGTAGAGAATCTCAGGTGAGAGTGAGGACAGGGGAGCTCTGGGGAGGACCTGGGGACATCCCTGGGAGAGAACTGGACTTTGGGGGCAGTGGAGGCCAGCCAGTTTGGCAGACCCCTACTGAGAGAAGCAGAGCAAGAATCTTGACTATCGTAGCAGGGACTTCTCTGGTTGTCCAACAGTTAGGACACCATGCTTTCAATGACAAGGGCACAGGCTCAGTCCCTGGTTGGGGAATTAAGATCCCAGAAGCCACATGGCATGACCTAATTAACTAATTGATTATATAAAGGACAGATGGGCCCCTCCTTACTGCCCTGTAGCTTGTAACACAGTGAGGAAGCTCCATGCCTTGCCAGGAACTCTGGGGTCTAGTTAGATGTCCTGTAGTCATGGTTCCTGGATTCAGTCTTTCCCTCCCTTTCCCTCAGTAATGGGCTGGAACACCAATCCAGGCTGTGCTACTAGAGCCTATTGGGTTTGGACAGGTTCTTTAACTTTGCAACCTGAGTTTCCCTATCCCTCAGATGAATCAGTAATTGTACCTAATGCATAGGGTTGTTGTGAGAATGCATGGAAAACACTTCTTAACACAATTCCCAGCAGGAGTAAAGTCTCAATATGTGTAGTATCTAGAAAAAAAGGTTAGGGTACAGTAACAAAGAACCCCTCTCTTCCCTGGCCAAATACAGTGGGTTAAATAATGTAGTTTTTATTATTATTATTCTTATAGAAGACTCAGAAGTAAAGGGTCCAGGTCAGTGGGATGGCTCAGCTCCCACGATCATGCAAGAACCCAGGTTCCTTCCATGGTTGCTCCATCATCTCCTAGGGTATCTTGATCTGCATGGGCACAGACATATCTGTGCTCTGGCATGGGGGAAAAGTGAAAAGATGGATTAGTCATGCCCAATGTGTTAAAGCTGGTCCTGGAACTAGGCACATCCTTTCCACCCCCATTCCAGTGGTGACAACATAATTGGAGTCGTATGATCAATACTGAGCTGCAGGTGAGGCTGGGAAACACCACCTCTGTCTGGAAAACTATGTCCGCAGTTACAGCTGTAGTGGAGGGTAGGTTTTGGTGGAAAGTCAGCGGTGTTTGCCATATGTGTATTTGTTACTACTGCAGCAATTACAACGACTACTGCTGCTACTACTGTCATTACTGTATTAAATCCCTCCTCTCAGAGGAGGGGTAAGTGATGAGCTCCTCTAAGCCCTGCCCATTCTTGATCTTCTGCCACTTTGCCTTTTCCTGTGGCAGCTTTAAGAGTCGGAAGTGTGGGGACGCCTTTGCAGAAGCCCTCTCCAGGAGCTTGCCAACGATGGGGAGCCTGAAGAAGCTGGGGTGAGTCAGACCTTGGAACCAAGACGGATCCTCAGCTGGGGATGCTTGAAACTCCCCTCCCTTCCCTCAGCCCTACACAGGGAAGATTCCTGGTCTACCCCCTTCCCCATCCCCATTCCACCTGCCATCTTTGCTTCCCCTGTAGGTTAGCAGGAAGTAAGATCACTGCTCAAGGCATCAGCCACCTGGTGCAGGCTTTGCCCTTCTGCCCACAGCTGGAGGAGGTCAGGTGAGTGATCTCCAGGAGGGCTCGCTGGTTGAGGAGAGAATTCACTGCCCAGGGCCCTCCTTGGGCCTGGACTGGGTGCTGTGTATTCCGTTAGGGTCTGGCCAGTACTTCTTCAGTGAGACCCAGAGAGAAGAGGCATCAGCCTGAGAAACAGGTGGGACTGGGTCCAAACTCAAGGCTCCCAGAGAAGTGCTAATATTTTGGGCCATCTTGAAGGAGCTTGAGTTTTGAGGCTCCCTCCCCTCCTTCTGTGACCCTGAGAGAAGGGATGGCAGTGTGTAGGCAGGTGCTGGGTGGGTACACATAAAGGCACGAAGCATACACATACCTTCATATTCATGCACATATGTCTATACACACTTAAACTCACCTGCTCACTTAAGTACGTGCCCCACTTGCATGCAAACATGCAGCAGAATATGCCTGCATACTTAGATCCACATACACATCTAAACACATACGCACGAATATACTCCTGCCTTGTATCTGTGATGTGTGACCTGAGAAGGGTGGGGCCAGGGATCCTCTCCAGCAGTTCCCTGGCAGGACCTCTGCTACCTTATATGACACCTTTATGAGCTTTAGAAGTCACCCCTTTGTCCAGGCAGATGCAGCTAGCATCAGGGTGCACTGCTTGTTGAGAGGAGCATTAGCTGGACCGGGCTCTACTCCGCCCCCTCTGCTGGGTGTCTTTGTTCACGGTCACTCTGGGTGATTGGAGAAAAGATGAAGATCACTCTCAATAATTACAAAAGAAAAGCAAATGTCATCAAGTTCACTATCACCAATCTTTTGTCCTGACCAAGTGGTTCCACACAGAGCCACCCTTACACTCTTCATCTCTTTTGTCCCTTGAGCTCAGAATCCAGGCAGAGCTGGTTGTAGACAGGTGGGAAATGTGAGGTCAGAAAGGACAGTGCTTGGCCTAGGGTTCTGGATGAATCAGAACCAGAGATGAGGCCAGGAGCCACTTCTGCTGTGTCCCAGTCTGCTTATCACCTGGGAGCCTAGAGACCCTGATGAACTCAGGTCTCAGGCAGATCCTGAGTTAGAGCCCTGAGCACAGGGCCCTGGGTCTTTAAACCCCTCATGAGACCTCACTGTCCATCATCTGCATCCCCTGGGCCACCAGGCAGAAACTCCCCCAGGAGGACTGAACAGGGACAGAAGTGAGGCCATCAGAGGGCCTCTCCTCCCACCTAGAACTGCTGGATACCATGAACTTCTTGTGGGCTCCTGTCTTGTGTCTCCTGCCTGATGATGGCCATGCCTGTCACCTGCCAACTGGGGCTTCCAAGTCTCCCAACTCCAGAGCTGAGGGACTGGGCCTTGGTCTCTCTGCAGCTTCCAGGACAATCAGCTCAAGGACAGGGAAGTGCTGAACATCGTGGAGGTACTCTCTTGCCTACCACGGCTCCAGAAACTTGAGTAAGCAGTCTTTCTACTGCCCCTGCCTAAGACACCCTCCCCCCACCCACCCATTCTTTGGAGACAAAGAGAGTCTGGGGTGGCTGGGAAGGGGGATTCATTCCTGGCACCCTTGCCACAATCATGCAGCCTGAGCCGCAACAATGTCTCCGTGTCAACACTACTCTCCTTGACAAAGGTGGCGGTCATGTGCCCTACCATCAGGATGCTGCAGGTCAGGTGAGCAGGAGTGGGGTCCTGGCCTTCAGGGTCTTGAAAAAGGGGGAGGAGAAAGTAGGGGATGGGAAAAGGAGGAGACTACTGGTCTGTAAGACTTATGTGTATATGCGTGAGTCTGTTTTACTCACATTGATATCTCCAGAGGCTAACTCAGGCTGGCACCTCGTACTCAATAAATAGTGAATGAATGGAAAGATAAATGGATGGGTGGATGAATGAGGGAATGAATCAGCAAATCTAGGAACTATGGGCAGAGTGGAAGGAATCCTGAGTCACATGTCGCTCTCCATGGTGCTGAACTAGCATTGCCAGTTTGGGTCACGGGGTAGATCAAATGTCATGCCTCTTAATCCTGAAACACTGACTCCTGCAGAAACTCTCAGCAGTCCTAATTTTTGTTTTTCTAGCAAAAAAAGAAAAAAAAAGAAAAAGTGTTTTCCTGACTTTTTAAACCACTCAGGATTCATCTAGCAATGTCATAGTCACAATTGTACATTTTGAGCACTTTGAGCAATTTGCGCAATTGTCTGATTTTGAGCACTTTCACCGGTTCTGCTGTTTCTCTGTGAATTACAAATCAGCTTTCTCTGGAGGTTTGGGGCAGCCTGGGGTGCACAGGTGGGGGTGATGTACTGGTTTCACAGCTCAGTGTCCAACCTTACAGGGAGACGGACCTCATCTTCCTCCTCTCCCCGCCCACAGAGACAGATCCTGAGCTACAAGGGTAAGAAGCTAGGGATGGAGCTAGTCTGGGCTCATTCTGAGAAGCAATCTGGCCTTAGGCAGCTGTGGGGGAAATTGCAAAAGAACTTAAGAACTGGAATGCAGGCGGGTTTTCTTGCTACTGCTTCCCTGAGAAATGACTTACTTCTCAGAGTTGGCCAAGGTTTTAGCTTCCTCTAGTGTCTCTGGACCACATCCAGCTCCTGTGATGAGAAGGTATCCTCAGAAGTCTCAGAGTGATCAGACCCTTAGGGAGGGCATGAAGACACAGTGAGTTTGGCATTGCTAGGCAGGGAAACACTTCCAACTAAAAAAGAAGGAAGGCAATTATGGTTTCAGCATCTTAGACTTGTTCTGAGAATTGAATAAATTAACACATTTAAAGTGCTTAGAACACTGCTGGCATCCAGTTGCCATGCAAATGCTGGCTGTTTCAGCTCTTTGTGGATTCCAGCTTGGCTATTCCTGGCTGGGCAGAAATAGGGAAGTTACCATCCCATTAAATTTTTTTTTATGTGTTTCTGTCACACCTCCCCCTTGTGAGACTCAAGAGATGAATGAAGTTGTATGTCCTCATAAGACTCTGAGCCTCAATTTGCTCACCTATTCAAGGATCTGGGGGCCTTCCCTGATGGCTCAGATGGTAAAAAAATCTGCCTGCAATGCAGGAGACCCAGGTTCAGTCCCTGGGTTGGGAAGTCCCTGGAGAAGGGAATAGCTACCCACTCCAGTATTCTTGCCTGGAAAAATTCATGGGCAGAGGAGTCTGGTGGGCTATAGTCCAGGGAGTTGTAAAGAGTCAGACACAACTGAGTGATTAACACTTTTACTTTTTTCGTAAGGATTTGGGAGGACCAATATGTTTTTACCCTCTGACTGCATAGAGCTATGATGCCCCTCTGGCCATTTAATTTTATATTAATTAGCATTAAGTAAAATGAACATTTCAGTTCATCAGCACTTTAGCTACTGTTCAAGGGCTCAATGGCCATGAGTGACTCTAGTGGCTCCCATAGTGGATGCCACAAATAGAAAACATTTCCATCGTTGCAGAAAGTTCTTTTGGACAGCACCGCTCTAGAAGTTGGTGAAAACCTGTGATGTCCCAGCTTCCCTGCAGCCCCCAGTCCTTTCTTGGTTTCCCACCATATGCACCTATGTACCATTCCATCCATTCTCCCAGCCTTCTGAACCACAGATGGTACAAGTGAAGACCATCACATCTTAACAATAACAGCTTCTTTTTACTAAGCTTCAGTTTTATGCCTGTGCCAGACACTTGACCATATGTTGTCTCATTCAATCACTTTATGTGTTGGATGTTGTCACCCCAGTTTAAAAAAAGAAAGTGGAGCCTCAGATGGATGAAGTGACTTGCCCAAGGCCACACAGCTAAATATGGCAGAAACAATTTGAATCAAGGCCCCAGTTGACTGCAGACCTCGTTTTCTGCTGCTTTGTTGAATAGCACCTTCAGTACATTCAAGCACCCATCTTTGCTACTCATTGACTGTGGGTCATGCTGTAGGGTTATCATTTCCTAGAAACTAAGGGGAAAGGTTTGGTCCTTCATGCCTGGGTCTCCTGAGCTAATGCTGGATTTGTTCTTGCCAGAGACCCAGACTTACAGGGAAATGCCAACCAGAGCAAAGAGGCTCAGAGAAGAAGCCTGGCACTCAGGTACGGTGGGATCCATTGCCCTGAGGGGAGGGATATGATGTGGGGAGATGGTACCTTGCCAGAGGAGTCATGGCAGGGGCAGGGAAGATAAAGGGAAAAGCAGATGTGTGGCAGGGAAAGGATATGAATAACCCATCCTAGCCTGAACCAGGAGCATCTGTCATAAGAACAACACTAAAATCTGTTATTCAACAGCCCTTTGCTTTGCGCTTGACATTGTAATATTTTATATCCATTACCTCATTTTAATTGTTTTGAAAACCTGCAAAGTACACATTAGCCCCATTTGGTAGAGGAGGCAACTGGGTCTTAGACAGGTTAGGTGCCCTGTCTAAGGTCACTCGGCTACTGAAACACAGGGCCAAGATTAAACCCAGGTCTGCTGGCCTCCTGGCTCCTCCAGCTCCCAGCAGCCACACTCAGAGCTACAGGAGCCATAGTGTAGCTTCTGACCTTGAGCTTCTCTGCTCTGACCCCCACTTCAGGCTCCAGAAGTGTCAGCTTGGGGTCCATGATGTGGAGGTGCTCATAGCCCAGCTGCGGGAAGGCCCTCAACTGGATGAAGTGGAGTGAGTATCATGGGGAGCACTGGGACAGGAGGCGGGAGGGAGGACAGGGCAGCGTAGGCAAGGCCTTTTGGGTGGATGGTGTGGGGAAGGGCACACTCTTCATTAAGAATTTGGGGGAATCAGATCATCAGAACATATTATTTACCATTATTTAGCACCTGTCACGTACCAGGCACTTTTACATACATCCTCTCATTTAATCCTTGTATCTCTATGATGTAAGTACTGCTACTGTGGGCATTTTATAGTGGAGGAAATTTAGCCACAGAAAAGTAAATTTGCTCACAGTCACAAAGCTAGGAAGACTCCAGGCCAGGGTTCAGGCTCAGTCTGACTCCTGTCCTTATCCTCACAGAGGTTTGCAAAGCAGAAAGCTCATGGCACTTAGGTCTTACCTTCTAAACCACAACCCTCAGGGTCCCTCACCCTGTCTTCCTCCCAGAGTAGCATGAGATGACCTCTTTGGGACTGGAGAAAGTTCTCAGGATGTCCAACTCCTGGGTGATGCCTTTGAGAGTGTGGTTTGGGGATCACTGGAGGTCCTGTTATGTCACCAGGAAGGGACCCCTGCCAGGATCATCCCAGAAAGTCAAATGGGCTTGAAGTTGGGTTGGGGCAAGATGAATGGGCAGATGAAGGCAGCCTTGATGACCAAAGTTTCAGCCTTGATGTTGTCCCATTGCAAGAACCAAGACAGGATTAAAAGCTGGTTTTTACCAAACTCACATACTTCCACCCAGCTCCCACCAGCTTCCACCAGCCACCATCAGGCCTGTCCCTCCCGTGTTCTCACCCGCAGGTGGGGCTCATCACCCACCTGGTTACACAGATCAGACAACCGCATAGCCCCCTTATCCTCCTCCTATAGCCAGTCTATCCTGAGTTGTCCTTCCCCCTGTATAGTTCCCTTGGGACATTCTCTTGAGATTTTCCTGGTGGTCTAGTGGTTAAGACTCCACACTTCCACTGGAGGGGGAATGAGTTTGATCCCTGGTAGGGGAGCTAAAACCGCACATGATCTGGGACTAAGATCCCACATGTGGCATGACACGACCATTCTCTTTTCTCCATCCTCTTCATCCACCTCCCTAGTCTAAACCACTCTCACCTTCCACTTGGACGCGTCCTCACTAGGTTTCCCTGCTTCCATCCTGGCCACCTCCACCTGGCAGTGAACTGCCTTTTATTGCTGCCTGCCCCTTCCCCTTGCTCAGGATAAAGTCCAAATCCTTAAATACTGTCTGATCCAGAACCAGCCCGCAACCCCACAAGCCCCATCTGACCCCACTTTCCCACTCAATCTTATTTATCTATTTCTTTGTTTAATTTGTTTATTTACTTTTTTGTGGCTGTGCTGGGTCTTCCTTGCTGCACTTTTCTAGGATTTTCTAGTTGCAGCTTTTTTTTCAACTAGGCTTTTCTCTAGTTGCAGCAGGTGGGAGACTACTCTCTAGTTGCAGTGCACGGGCTTCTCATAGCAGTGGCTTTTCTTGTTGCAGAGCACAGGCTCTAGGCACACAGGCTTCAATAATTTCAGTTCCCAGGCTCTAGAGCACAGACTCAATAGTTGTGGTGCCCGGGCTTAGCTGCTCCGCAGCTTGTGGGATCTTCCTGGACCAGGGATCAAATCCATGTCTCCTGCATTGGCAGGCGGATCGCTTACCACTGAGCCACCAGGGAAGCCCCCACTCAATCTTTAACCTAGACATACTGGCTCTTGTTCAGGTCCTTGAATGTGCTATGCCACAGGGTCTTTGTGCTCTCCCTGCTACCAGGAACCCCCTCCCTCATCTCTCTCCCACCCCTTACCTGTTGAACTCCTAGTTTTTCTAGCAAGTAGCTCAAACATCAGGGAAGTCTTCTCTTTTCCCCAGATTAGATCAGATCCCCCTATAAGCATGGAGCTCATCATAAGAAGTAATTATGTAGGTTGTAGCATAAGGAAACAGTCAAGGGTGGGGCCTTAAAGTCAGGCTGCCTGAGTTCAAATCCCAGGTCCAGCTTTGATCGAATATTTCAACCACTCGGGAAGTCAGTTTACTCATCAGTACAGTGAGGATAATAATAGTGCCTACTGCACAGGGTTGTTATGAGGATTCAACATCCAACATCATGAAAGCACCTAGGACAGTTTCAGGCATATAGCACACAATCTTTCACTGTTCTTTATAACTGAGTCTCATTTATTGGGGTGATGCTTTGACTAAAGTCATTGAGGGACTGTGTGAATGCTGAGGGTGGAGGGGGCACCCCACCCTAGCTGCACAGGACATCAGACCCCTCTGTCTCAGCCTCTCAGGGAACCAGCTCAAAGATAAAGGCTGTCAACTGATGGCAGAGGCTGCTCCCCAACTGCACATCACGAAGAAGCTGGAGTGAGTTGCCTGCCCCACTGTCGGGTACCAGGGAGGGTCTAGCAGAGCCCCAGCTGGTCCCTGCCACCCCTGATCCCCGTGCCCACAGTCGCCAGAAATGATGCTGCTCCATGACCTCCCATGCTTTCTCCCAACTCCAGTGTGGCTGGAGTGGTTCAGCCACGTCTTGCTCTTGCCTCTGGCATGCGCCACCTAGGTCCCGTTATGAAAACCGCTTGTACACGTAGAGCATGTTCAGTGTACATCAGTAGCTTGTGTTCCAGTTTGCCCTGACAGCCACCCCGTGGTGGGTGGGGTGCAGTGTTTTACTGGCGCAGCTTTAGGGTATTGGGTGGATGGGTGCTGGTGTGTTGGGTTGGGATATTGGAGTGGAAAGTAGTATGTTAGGGTGGGGGTATGGTTTGGGGGTGAAAGGATGGCTTGTGGTGTTGGTGGGATGAAAAGAAAGGGTAGTGGGCTATTGGGTGTGCTGTGGTGATGCATGGGGTGGGGTAGGGTGCTGTTTGCGGGGGATGTTTTGGGTTCTTAGCATCAAGTGTGAGTTATGTGTGGGGGAGGGTGTTGAGGTTAACAGTGATTTGGATTCTTGGCCTTGGATTTAGACCCTGGCTCTGTCACTCAGTAGCTCTGTGATCCTGGGAAAGTAACATAGTGTTTCTTGGCCTCAGTTTCCCTCACTGGTAAAAATGGGATTAAAATAGTGGTTATTTTTCAGATTGGAAAACAGAATCAGAGAGGCAAAAACAGTAAGTCAGCGCTTATTGCTCCAGCTGGAGAACTTTATTCTCTGTGTGGGTCACATGCCTCTTGGCTCATCCACCTGGGCCAGAAGCCTTTGAGACCCCTTGGTTAGGGACCCAGGACATTCCAAGAGTGACAGCTGCTGAGCCAGGAAGAGGAGCTGGAGCTGTCTGGGGCCGGGACTCCAACCACCTGCTGATGGCTGCCTCCCTCCTCCTGTCCACAGCCTCAGCGACAATGAGCTTTCTGTGGCCGGGGTGCTGGGAGTACTGAGTGTGGTGAACACGTGCCAAACCCTGACAGAGCTACATATCAGGTAGGAACTCCCAGCGGACCACCGTCACCCACTGCCACCCACAGCGTGGAGCTCCCAGGCTCTCCCATCATCCCTCTCCAAGTTTTCGGCGTTCTTTCTGGCCGTGGGCCTTTGGGTCCTATAGAAGAAGCTGCTGCTGCCTGCCCAGACCCCTTTACAGCTGGGCACCCATTCCCAGCTACTAAAGGTGTTGGCCGCTCACAGTTTATACCTCTTCTGGAGAACTGACCCAGGCGGATAAGATCCAGTGATGCCTGGGAGCGTACACTTCCACCCTGTCCCCCCAACCGGGAATAGCCAATGATGGAGACAGAGGTGTAACTTACCAGCCCCTTTGCCTCAGGGGAGGCAAACATTTAGTGCTCTTCATGCACCCCAAGGGATCTGGCTGAGGATCTGCCCTGTTATGCTTCCCTCTGTCCCTTATTGATTTCTCCTGAGATCAGACCCTCAGGACATCATGTACACGGTGACCAAGGGACTCTGCTTCTAAGGGGGCTTGACCTTAGATGGGGCCCAACCTTATTTCTGTAAGTCTCTGTGTTCAATCTGGGCAGCTGAGGACAGATGTTAATAAATGTCAACATGGTCCCCACCCACAGGGACTCTCAACTTAGTTTGGAGGCCCTGCTTTAAACATTCCTCAGAGGAGGAAAGGGAGACCAAGTTCACCCAAGAGGTGGAATTAGGGGACCTTGGTTCACTGTATATAATAATTGAGTAAAGGCCCCTATGGTGTTGCAAATGTCACTGTATTCACTTCTAGGAATTTATAATGAAGAGGTCACCGTGATGGTGCAAACACTTAGTCCTGCAGGGGTGTTCATCTCTGTCTTGGTTGTAATAGGAAAAACTGAAAATAACTTAAATCTTTAACAATAGGATATTAGTGCTGTTAGTTAAATAGACTAAGTTGCCTCCAGAGAGAACTCGAGGGAACCATGATACAGCTGCAGCTTTAGTGCAGAGGGAAGACTGTGGCCTATTAAGTAAACATAAAAATTTTAATTCATTGTTTATATAATAAAGTTTTTCAATCACACTGAAAGGGAGAATAGTATAATGAACTCCCCAGCCCCCACCAATAACTGTTAATATCATGTAACCCTTGCTTCATCTGTCCTTTGAAATATTAATTTTTAAGAGAGAACCTGTAAATATATACATTGTTTAAGAAAGAAAAAGAAAGACTGTTAACTGCATTAAGAAGAGAAAAGACTTGAAGGGCCCACTCCACATGTTATTAATACCATCAGTGGTAATTGATATGTGGACGAGATTGTGGGTGAATTTTCTTTATTTTCTTTTTACTTTACTCATTTTCTAAGTTCTCTAGAGGGAAGAAGAATGACTTTTGTAATTGGAAATATATTGGGTTGGCCCAAAAGTTCATGCATGTTTTTCCATTACATGGAAAAACCCTAATGAATTTTTGGGACAACGTGGTGTCTATAACATTCAGTTGGGAAGGCGAGGTTAGGGCTGCACTGACTGTCAGTCACAGCCTTCTGTGGACTGCCAGTGCCCGTCCGGGCCCGGCAGTGGCCTCCCTACGTGGGGCCGAGCACCCGCCGCCTCCAGGCACAGAGGAGCAGGAAGGAGGAAGAGAGGTTTCAGCCTGAGGCACAGAGAAAGCAGAGCTGAAGTTTGATTTCAGAGAAAGAAAAGACTTACCAGGAAATGAGGGCCCATACCTTTATGAAATTTCTGCAGTAGAAAGACTCCAGGCCCCCAGAAAGCTCAGAGGATGTTGGGGCAAATTAGAGGAAGTGCTGCAGCTAGAGGCAGGGGGGTGACCCCTTAGAGGCCCAGCTGAAAAAATGACTTCAGGGAACCCCGTAAACCACCTGCCTCCTCCCTCCTCTCTTCTCTCTGCAGCCTGCTGCACAAAACTGTGGTCTTCACGTTTGCCCCAGAGCTGGAGGAGCAGGAGGGGATCCAGAAGAGGTAGGGCCCTGATGTCATCCCGGCCCAGCCCTCAGCCTGGACCATCCCCTCCTTGAGCTCCACAGCTAGACTGTGCAAGTCAGCCGTGGTGGGTGGGGACGACAGATTCACAAAGGTGCAGGAAGTCAGCAGGCTCGGCTGGGATGCTACCCAAAAGGGGAGGCTCAGAGGACGAACCACCTCCCCCCTTTCCCAAAGTGGTCCCTGAAGAGAGCCCTAGGGTGCCAGATGCAGCCTGGTACAGGGTGGAGTAGCCAGAGAGCTCCTCCTGGGAGACTAAGGCCCTGCAGCCTAAACCCAGAGGACCCCTGGTCTGCAGCTCTGATTTTGGTCAGAACGTCAGGCTCCCTTTGGTGTGAGGACCGTTTAGAGGGTGTTTGCCTCCTCCAGGGTTCCTTCCTGGGTTTGCCCAGCCCAGCACACAGGCAGAGACTCAGCTCAGTGCTCGACTACAGTCTTCTTCTGTAGGATCTGAGCTTTTGAAGGCTTGCTTGCCACTGAGGCTGACATCTTTGAAGGCACAGACGATGATGAGATCAAAGATACTAAGAGCCAAGGTTAACTGAGAGGCAGCAAACTAAGGCAATTCACTTATATTCTCCCAGTGCCAGGCTGAGTGATTTGTCCCAGGCTACCCAGCCAGGAAGTCAAGAGGACCTGTTGAAACCAAGATCTCTGACTGTCCGCAGGCCTCACACAGGGACTGAATGGTGGGGAGTAGCACTAAGGCTGGAGTTTGAGACAGTGGGTAAGGCATTTGCTGAGGCTGGCCTTGGTGTGTGTCCCTCCAGGGCTACGTTTCCTGACAGCCTTATGTTCCAGATGTCCTCTGAGCCATCTCTGCGCTCCCCGAGGATCAGGTACCACTGTGATGGCCTGCAGGCTCCTCCGTGGCTCCAGCCTCCTCCCTTCCTGGGTGCAGAGTCTGTCCCTGGGCCCCAGCCCCAGGTGCTCTCAGAGGACCTGACCTGCTGTCACAGTCTGGTTTTCCTGCCTGTCGCCTCCCTTGCCCAGCCCACCCTACATGGGGCTCACAGGGCAGCCCCTCAGTCACTTCCCTGCCCAAGGTCCCCACCCCTGTTAGCCCTCCAGACCTCCAGTAGCTGAGGAGTTACGGGAACTCTGGATACAGAGAATGGGTAGCACATAGCCCCTTCTTTCCTGATCCAGGGGCCTAGGCCTAAGGGCTCAGCTCAGCCCCACAGGGCTCCCATCACAACTCTTCCAGCCTTCTCTCTGTGTCTGTGTCCATCCAAATTTCCCTCTCTGTCCGTCTGTCCTCCTCTGGCCGTCAGTCTGTCTCTCAATCTCTCTCTCTCTCCTCTCCTTCTCTTATCTCTGTGTCTTCCCTGGTGGCTCAGTGGTAAAGAATCCACCTGCCAATACAGGAGACCTAGGTTCAATCCCTGGGTTGGGAGGATCACCTGGAGGAGGTCATGGCAACCCACTCCAGTATTCTTGCCTGGAGAAGCCTGGAGGGCTACAGTCCATGGGGTCGCCGAGAGTCAGACATGAAGCGGCTAAGCACGCCTGCTGACTCTGACTCTTATGGCCCGTGTGACATCCTTGTGTGCCATGTGTCGGTCCCTCTTGGTCTGTCTGGGTGCCAGACACACCCTTCCACCAGCCCCTCCACCTGTGTGTCTGGGGGTGGCGGGCCTGTCTGCTGAGCGGTGCGGGCGTTGCAGGGCTGTGGTTCTGCCCTTCTCAGGCTGACGCACTGTGCCCTGCAAGCCCAGCGCCTGGAGCTGCTCTGCAAAGCGCTGGGAGGAAGTTGCCGCCTCAGTCACCTTGAGTAAGTGGTTGTGGCTGGCGGGTGGGTGGGTGGGGCCATCAGTTGGTAGGTCTTAGTGTGGTGCGTTTTTTTGTTTCTTAAGATTTAGATCATGTGTTCGTTCCCCGCTGCATCCCCTTAGAGAACCTGGTCAAAGTCGTGACTCATCCCCCTAAAACATAGCCCACCCCCCAACATTTGACACTTTGAAGCCCAACTCTGATCCCTTGGGGGTCACAAACCTGAAGATGAGAACCCCCGGGGTTGGGGGGACCCCACCTGACCCAGTGCTGGGTGCTGAGATCCAGCCTGGCAGCCCAGGACCGTATCCCAGTTGTGGGAGACGCTGAGTAGCTGAGTACCAGGGGTGGAGACTTGAAATTTTGCCATCTCCACCCCTGCCACCCTGCACTGACTTGTCCTCCCCATCACCCCTCCCAGCTTATCAGGCAATGCTCTGGGGGATGAAGGTGTGGCCCTGCTGGCTCGGCTGCTCCCAGGACTGGGTTCTCTGCAGTCCTTGAAGTGAGTAGCCCTCTGGGCAAAGCCTCTGAGATGGGATCTCATCAGGATGAGCGTGGCAGGGGGGGCGGGCAGAGGGGATGGTGATGAAGGGGTGGGGGGATAGTCTGTGTCCCATCTCATTCCCATCTGGGGTTATCATAAAGATCAAATCAGACAGGTGGTCCTATTCAGGACAGGGTAGCTACTGCTGTGATTCTCACTAAAAGAGAAACTGGATTCTATGACTCTGCAACCCAGCTTCTGAGTTGAGGTTTCACTTCTCAAACTTGGCTCCTTGTCTCTGTGCATGCTCTCAGGAAGGCCCAGGCAGGAAGGTCTGGGGAGTTTTTCCTGATTAACGTAACAGCTGGCAGCCATTCTGGCCCTGGGGAAGGGGCTGTTTGATGGGGCCCTGGCCGGGTTGGCAGGGACGGTTTGAACTAAAGAAGACATCCAAAGCAGTGTGACTGGAGACTTGAGAGCCCTGAGCACCTGCCAAGAGAGGGGAGAAGTTCACTACGGGAGGGGGGCCCTGGAAGGAGGCCGGGAACCCCCAGACTTTGCCTGCAGCCAACCAGAGTTTCTAGGCCCTTAAAGGTCCAAGTGTTCCAGGCTCACACGCCCCCCGCTCCTCCTCCTCCCTGGCTCTTCAAGGAGAGCCTTCCTGGCCACAGGAACCTGGTTATAGGTCCTAGGTTCCCAGTGTCCCTGGACAAATTACATCACCTCTCTGAGCTCCTGGTTCTAGTCAGTTCACACGGAAACACAGAAGCGGGTAGCTGTGGCTTGGACTATAACCCGTGCTGTGGCTTGAGAGCACTGCCCACTCCACCCGCCTTTCTCTGGGAGGCTGGGACAAGCAGAGGTTGCTTCTGTTCCTGTTCATAGCCTCCAGAGGGTGGGGAGGAAAGCCTCACTGATGGAGGCAAATGTTATGCAGATATGAAGTGAAGTGAAAATTGCTCAGTCGTGTCTTGTTATGACCCCATGGACTATACAGTTCATGGATTTTTCTAGGCCAGAATACTGGAGTGGTTAGCCTTTCCTTCTCCAGGAGATCTTCCCAACCCAGGGATCAAACCCAGGTCTCCCTCATTGCAGGAGGATTCTTTACCAGCTGAGCCACAGGGGAAGCCCAGGAATAATGGAGTGGGTAGCCTATCCCTTCTCCTGGGATCTTTTCCCTCCTGAAAAGATCCTGACCCAGGAATCAAAACGGGGTCTCCTGCATTGCAGGCGGATTCTTTACCAGCTGAGCTATCAAGGAGCCTTCCAGAATATCCTCCTGTGACCTTGTCAATACTGGGAATGGCTGCTGGTATGGCTTCCAGCCTGTGAGGGTCTGCACCACCTGCCAGTCTCCCAGGGCCTGAGGAGTGCTACGTTAAGTGGCAAATATTAAACCACTAGGATGGCTTGACAGGCCATGAAAGAGGAAAAGCTCTGTTCTGCTTTTTCACCAAGGGGCCTCACATCTTCACTTAGCACTGGGCACTGCCCCTCCTGGATCAAATGGGGAAACCGAGGCACAAGTCACCCCAGATTCATTATAGATAGAGGGAACCACTGAGTTCTAATCTCAGCTCTGTCACCAACTTGTCTCTTAATCTTGGGCCAGACCTTGCTGCTCTCTGGGCCTCAGTTTCCCCATCTGTACAATAAGAAGTTAGCAGAGACACTCTGAGTAACTCTGGGGTTCAGAGTGTTCCATTGTCTGGTACAGAGAGGGACAGCCCTCCCCAACCTTGTGCTCTAACCACAAAGAGGGTGTTATTGAGTCCTGAGTGACCTCGTCCACAACATCCCTCTGATTCTCCAGCCTCAGTGAGAACCATTTGTCCCTGGAGGGTGTGTGCAGTTTGACCCAGTGCTTCTCTACTCTGCGGTGGCTTCTACATTTGGAATTCAGGTGAGAGTGCCCCTGGGACCCTGTCCTGTCCCTCGTCTGTCCCACTCATGACGCAGCATCCTCAGGGCTCTGGTGTGATACCAGGCCCAGGGAACAACTGGTGTGTGTCTGTGGAATGATTGAATAGATGAATGATGAAATATAGCTCCAGGAATGCTCAAATTTCTCGAAATGCACCATGGGACACAATCTGTATACTGTCCCATACTTACTCTCTGGATTGCCCTGGGAGACTTCTAAGGAAACTGAGCGCTCTCCGGTAGCCATTGAATTTTCAGGGACCCGCCCCAGTGGTGGGGTCTCTGGAGCTGATGAGAGTGTAGAAGGGAAGGCACCATTAAAAAGAATGAAATTATGCCACTGACAGCAACATGGATGGATCTAGAGACTGTCACACTGAGTGAAGTAAATCAGACAAAGAGGGAGAAATATTGTATGACATCCCTTATGTGTGGAATCTAAAGAGAAATGATACAAATGAACTTACCAAGCAGAAACAGACTCACAGAGAACAAACTTATGGTTGCCAGTGGGAAGGATAGGGGAAAGGGATAGTTAGGGAGTTTGGGATGGACTGATACACTCTTCTATATTTAAAATGTATAACCAGCAAGGCCCTACTGATAGCACAGGGAACTCTGCTCAGTGTTGTGCGGCAGCCTGGATGGGGGGGATGTTTGGAGGAAAATGGATATATGTATACGTATGCCTGAGTCCCTTCCTTGTTCACCTGAAGCTACCACAACATTGTTAATTGGCTATGGCCCAATACAAAACTTAAAGTTTAAAAAAAAAAGAAGAAAAAGGGAAGGCACCCAGCCAAGCAGCCCCGGGCCAGGCAAAGCAGATCTTCCCTGGTTTCAGGTAAAATCTGCCCGTTCCTCCCCTCCCCCTTCCCAGAGTTGGTGGAGCAGTAGCAGAAAGACCAGGTTCAAAAGTCCAGGCTCACTGCTCACTGGCTGGGTTGCTTTGAGCAGATCACTAGGTCTCTCTATACCTCAGTTTCCTCGTCTGTGACGTGGACAATTTTATCGTGAGCAGCGCTCACTGACGTGAGCAGCACATCAGTGGCGTGCTTTGTATGTAGTATGTTTATTGTCCCGTTTGCTGAGAAAACAGGCCACCATTAATTAACCCAGCATGTCTGGTCTCTTGCCTTGCCGCTGCCCGGGTAGGGAGCCCTTGGCCCTTTCTTACGCTACTGCTTTCTCTCTGTCTACAGCTCTGCAAGCCAACACGTCATCCTGAGAGGCGACAAAAGAGGCAGGTAAGGAGGGGAAGCTCTGAGGTGTGGACAGGGTATGGTCCCCTCTCTCTCTGGTCCCCACTTCCTATAGGTGCCCCCACCCCCAGACCCATACTGACCGCTGTTAGCTATAGAGTAACCCACCCATATCTGACAGGCTGGAATGGATCACTTCTGTAACCCTCTTCCCCATATTAACGTGCAGTAATGAGCTGCCTTAAATCTTTTCTCAGAAGGCCTGCATGTGGGAGGGAGGGCGGAGCCGACGGGTGATGCTACCGCAAGACAGGTGCCAGCAGATAGCGGCTGTGTGGGAGGGTGGCGGGGAGCAACCCTGTCTCTGCCTCCGGAGACCTTTGTAGAACGGTGGGCTGCCTGCTGTCCATGGGGTCACACAGAGTCGGACACGACTGAAGTGACTTAGCAGCAGCAGCGGCAGCAGACTCCTCCCTTCCTGTGAATCACTGCCCTTCCACACGCTGAGTATCACATTTGAGAAACCAAGAACCGTTGGTGCTCTGAAAAAGTTTCCATGCCTTTGCGGTAAACAAGTTCCTCCTGTGCCAGGGCTCTGGGCTGCCCCCTAGTGGAGGCAGGCCACCTGGTCTCACCTTGGCCGGTACAAGAGCGCCTCAAGTGGGGCCAGCTGGGCAGAGTGCATTTCCAGACAGTGCCTTAGAGAAAAGCCTTACGGTAGTAAGTGGGCTGCCTGAAGCCAGGGTGGTCTTGCTTGCAGAGCTAGGGTCTCCATTTCTAGGGACTCTCTGGGTTCTTGAAACCAGAAGGATCAAGGCACAGAGAGGGGAAGTCATGTGAATGCTGCCCACAGTGATGGTCAGAAAGAGGAGGGCTCTTGTCCTCGCACCCCTCAACCTGGTCAGGTGCTGCCCACGTGGACAGGTATAAGCTGTGGGCATCCTCGCTCTGACTTCCCTTCCCTGGGCCTCGGTTGCCCCATCTGTCCAGGGAGGGGCTTGACTGTGACAAGGGCTCCTACCAGCCCTAATGAGTCGAGTCTTCCGATATGGATGCTTGGAATTTTCCTCTCAAGATGGTTTCCCCGCTTGCAGGGATCTGTTGGCTGCTGGATCTTTGCCAGAGTTCCGAGCTGGAGCCCGGTTGGGATTTGGTCAGCGCCACGTCCCCAGGAGCTTCTGGTACCGTCTTACCGCCTCTTGTTTGGGGGTAACCACAATGGGGTGAAGGGTGAGGGAGTGGAGAGTCTGGGAGGGCTGCTGATGGGGCTGCGGGATCCAGCATTCCCCTTGTGGAGGAGTCTATGTTATTTTCTCGGAAGACTTCCCAGCCCTACCATGAGGGGCTGTGAGACCCTGGCTGGGCCCCTTCTGTCTCTGGGGTTGATTTCCTCACCTAAGAAGAGAGACACCGTAGCTCATAGCTGGTGCCTGAACAGGGTTATCAGGGAGCAGGGAGGGGCAGGAAGCAGGCAGGGTATAAACACCTCGTGGGGAGGGGGCGGTGGCGGGGAGTGAAGGTTTGGCTCCCAGGGAGCATTTCTGGGTGGCTAAAACTTATATGGGGAGAGTGGAGGTGAGTGGAGACATGGGAAAGGCGTTTCACTTTTACCCTAAGGATACTGGGGAGCCACAAAGGGTTTTCAGCACAGGAGAGGGTGGTCAGATTTATACTGTTACAGATAAGATGCCAGCAGGGTGGAGGCTGGCAGGGAGGCAAGAGGGGGAACCCAGGGGATGTTAAAGTAATGCTGGTAAGTGAAAGTGGTAGCCTGGATGTAGGCAGGAGTCCCAGGAGGACTTGGGACTGGATCAGAGCTGCTGAGCACTCAGGGGGCCTTGATTGTGACTGTCAGAGTAGGGGGCCTGG
>NW_011495034.1:18140935-18177692 GCF_000754665.1 Bison bison bison | reverse complement strand
TTGGGGGCTGCACAGGGTCCCTGAGCCCTCCCTGACCTCATCATGCCTGCTGGCCCCTTTTCAGCCTCAAGGAATGTCAGCTGGAGCCCCTGAGCCTCTCCTACCTCTGCAAGTCTCTGGAGAAGTGCCCAGGGCCCCTGGAAGTCCAGTAAGTACTGAGGACACAGCCCAGGGCCACAGCATGGGCACCTGCCCAGTGACCTGGGGTGTGGGTGGCCTGGTTAGAGGCCAGGTGAGTCCTTCCTGGTCCCTTCCTGCCAGACCCCGCAGCCCGACCTCAGGGGAGTTCCTGGAGGCTTGGTGCCTCCCAGTGGCCCCAGCTTCAGGCACCTCACCCCTCCCCCCGAGAGAGGCTGTGCCAGGCCTGGGGCTTCATCTCCCATCTGCTCAACTCAGGGCACCTGGGAGCCCCAGTCTGCCCCCACCCCACCCTGGGAGCCCCACCCTGGCTCCCACCTGGGCCTGCCTCTGTGGCTGGAACCTGTCACTCTGAAGGCTCCTCCTCAGGGGACCCCGTCCACCCCGGATACCAGCTCACCCCAGAATACCTGGGTCTGTGACCAGAGGCTGGGCTTAGAATCAGGAGTCCTGGCTCAGCCACCGACCAGCTAGATGACTTAAGGCAAACAAATGGCTTTAACCCTTTGGTTCTCAGCTTTGTCATCTGCAAAGTGGTCAGTCAGACTTTTCCTGCCCTCATCATCATTGCTGTCATTTTCTTATAATAATTACCGTAAAATAAAGAAACCCAAGACAAACCTGCCTCACCTAAATAACCCCTTCCCTTTTCAACTCAGCATCGTTGTTTGTCCTGGTGGCCCTCTCCATTTGTGTATACAGCTTTTTCCTGTTTGAAGTCACAGGCCAGCTACATTGTGCAGTTTCACTTTACATTGCCCTGTATGTTCTTTTCCATTTTGCTAGGTTTTTTATTTTCCCTTGCGTTCTGGCTCCCATTTCCAATGCCCTTCTGGCCCTTGCAACAAGCTCATTATCCATTATTATTAACATTATCATTGTTAACAATATCCTTATGTTGACACCAGAGGTGTGTCCTTTCATGCCTCTCTCCTTGTTCAAATACATATGAACACAGAGGACGAGGGAGTGTGATGTTGTTAACAGACACAGGATCTCAACAAGCTCCGCAACAACCTTTTGTCTATCACAGAACATTGTGGCTTTCCTGAAATATCGAGACGTGTGGAACCAATGAATTTTCAAACAAACCATTTATTTTAGAACAGTTGGTGACTTGCTTTATAGAAAAGCTGCAAAGCTAGTCCAGAGTTCCCTCACCCACTCACCCCTGCTTGTTAATATCATTTATATCATGGTACATGACGTGTATGTTTCAGCATTCCATGTGAGATGTTGTAATGGGTAAAGGTTCTGTTGCTTCAAAAACAACAACAACAGTGTGTAAACCCAGCATTGACCCAAGCAGAGGCCATGGCACTATGTCTGTTGGGTGTCCAGTGGAAAGCCACTGGTGTTTGTGGTCAGACCACCCCTCAATGAAAGCCACTGCCTGTGCCCTGAGCCCCAGACCCAGTCCTAGGACAGAGGAGGTATAGCTGAGCCTACAGCCTGGGTCCTGACAGGCTCCTCGCTTCCAACTCCAGAACCACAGGTGGCCCCTGCCACTGTTCCCCACAAGCTGGGTTCCCCTCCAGCCAGAAAAGCACATGTTGGGGTGCTCCTGACAACCCCAGCAAGGGGAAAGGGCAGCCTTCAGGGGACCAAGGACAGGGAGAGAGAGAAGAAGGGGAAGCAAGAGGGGAGGAGGCAGAAGGAAAACACTGTCCAAATGCCTCTGGGGGTCAGGTGGTGGCTCCCAACTCCCAGGGAGGGCTGTATGTAAATCCCAGAGTGCTGGGAGATGCTGGTCAACACAGTCCTCCAGCCAGAGCAGAGATCACAGGGTGGGTATCAGGAGTTCCTCCTAAGAGGGCTGGCTTCTGATGAGTTATCTAGACAAGCTATCAGCTGGTTGGTCTGGTTTTGATGGACAATCAGAGACCCGAGCTACCTTGCGTCTCTTCTTTGCTGACCCATTAAATGCCTGAATTGCCACTGGTCTGTTCACTACCTTGAGTTAAGGCAGCATTCTCTTCTTAACAAGTATGTTCCACTGAGTACCAGTTTTCAAGGCCCTCAAAAGAATGATCCTTCTTGTCCATGTCTTTTGGGGAAAAATATACCTACTATAGCCCCTTAGAAATTCACAAGGCACAAGGGCAGATTAAAGGCTCTGAGAAGTCCTGCAGCCGAGAAAGTTAATGTGACTTAACCCAGCATTTTCCAAGCATGTACGACTTTCCTTTTCCTCCAGCCTCAATGATAACTCAAGGACCCAGTATTCAGAGGGGGTGTTTTGGGCAGTCCTGGTATAGAACCCATCTAGCTTTTCCCGATGTCCCCCAGCTCATTCAGATGCTTTGTTTCTCAGATTGTCCTGCGAGGTGCTGAGTGACCAGAGCCTGGAGACCCTGCTGCACCACCTACCGCAGCTCCCCCAGCTAAGCCTGCTGCAGTAAGACTGGTTTCCCCGTTTCCCCGTGCAGAGCTGAGGCTCTTGCATTGGAAAGCCATTCCCTTCTGTCCCTCCATCCTTCTCTTGAGCTGTTTCATAATTTTTCCTGGCACAATTTGGAGCTTAAGTCTGCTTTCAGCTCTTCGCTAATACTTTATCAACCTCGGAGGAGTTATTGGACCCCTCTAAGCCTCAGTTTCCTCATCTGACAAATGGGACTAGTAGTCTTCACCCTCCCCCCAGGGTTGGGATTCAGACAAGACAGTTGCTCTAAAAGCACCTTGAAGAATGGAAAGCCTGTGACAACCGGGCCAATTTACCTCTTCCTACCCACAGAAAGGTCACCTGCTCCTCTAAAGAGACTTTACAGTTGTAGGTCATGTATACATCACACACTTGTTTTGAAAGGTCACCATCTAATTCTGTAAAAGGGGAATTTAAACAGCATTCCCCAAAGTATTTAAAACTCTGTTTTCTAATTTCAGCTCAGACTGCTTAGAATTTAAAAAGGATTTACTTTAAATATTTCTCTAGCAGGGAGCAAAAGCATCTGTAGCTGAGATGGAAAAATACAGCAGAAAATTAAATTGTACCATTAAAAACAGCAACATTAAATACTCCTGCTAAGGATCTCTCAGCCCTGAGACAGTTCTCGTCACACCCAGGATCTTACTTATCCCTGAGTCCTATGGGAGAGGGAGGAGACATGTGACTTCTCAGAGGTGGGCAAGTGTTGGACTGTAGCCTGCCAGGCTCCCCTGTCCATGGAATTCTCCAGGCAAGAATAGTGGAGTGGTTGCCCATTCCTTTCTGTAGGGGATCTTCCCGACCCAAGGTCTCCTGCATTGCAGGCAGATTCTTTACCGTCTGAGCCACCAGGGAAGCCCCAAGTGTGGCAGAGCCCATGTCAAAATACAGAACCCACTATGGTTCCTCCCTGCCAGGAAAGGGTGGGTTCCTTGGGACACATAAGTTGCAGGTTAAAATAAATAAGTAGGAAACCTCAGGCCAGAGAGGGGCTTCTCTATGCCCAGGTCACACAGCACCAGTGCCCGACTCTTCATCTGTCTTTGGAATGAGGTGACCAGCCTGACTCTCACCAGTGCTTAAGCTTTGTATTACTCAGTCCATACTGTTTGTACGCTGCTCTGAAGCACTGTTTGGGGTGCTGGAGACACAACGGAGAGGGAAAAAAAATGACCAGACCTTTGTCTACTTGGAGCTTACCTTGTAGTAGGAGAGGTCAATAAGCAGAGTGAAAGCAAGTAAGATGAATTCAGACAGTGATAATGTATTTTTCTAGGTAATATAGTAAAGAGTGATTATTGGAGGTGATTTAGACAATGGCGAGAGTGGTCAGGGACCACCTCTAAGGAGGGACACTGGGGTATGGCCAGAGGGAGGAGAGGGAGCCAGCCTTGTGCAAAGCAGGGAACAGCATGCCAAGGAGATGGAACAGCATGCATGAGGCCCTGAGGCAGGGTGGAGCTTTGCGTGTTCAAGGAACAGGCAGAAGGCCAGTGCGGCCAGAGCACAGTGGCCAGCAGAGTTGTAGGAGAGAAGGTAGAGAAACAAGCCTGGGCCCGGTCACACAGGGCCTGGTAGCCATGGGGAGGAGTTTGGGATTTTGCCCAAGGAGACCTGAAAAGGAGAGGAATGATTTGTGTTTTCAAAAGCTTAGTCTGGCGGCTGGGTGGAGAAGGGATCCCGGGACAAGCAAGTCAGAGCACGGAGGAGCTGTGCAGCCAGAATAAGAGACGAGGGGGCTGGGAAGGGGAAGGGGAGAGGGAAGTATATAGATTCAGGGTGGACCTTGCAGGTGGAACTGACAAGACACGCTGATGGAAGGCTGATGGAGCGAGGCAGATGGAGGCAAGTCACTTTCTCTAAGGCAATGCTTCCCAACTGTGGGTGATTTTGCTCCTTAGGGGACACTCAGGATGGAGACGTTTTTGTTGTCTTTGGTGGAGGGGGTGGGAGGTTGTGCTCCTGCTGGCATCTAGGGAGTTGTTCAGTCGCTTGGTCTCGTCTGACTCTGTGACCCCATGGACTGCTGCATGCCAGGCTTCCCCGTCCTTCACTATCTCCCAGAGTCTGCTCAAACTCATGTCCACTGAGTCAATGATACCATCCAACCATCTCGTCCTCTGTCATCCCCTTCTCCTCCTGCCCTCAATCTTTCCTGGCATCTAGTGAGTAAGGTCTGGGATGCTGTTAAACTTCCTACTGGACAGCCCCCAATACCAAAGAATCATCTTGGTAGTGCTGACCTTGAGAAACTCTTATGGCTTGCATCTTCCCGCTCCCTGTCAGCAAGGGCTCACCTGTTAGTCCTTGGGATAAAAGCAGTATAATAATAACAACACAACAAGCATGGGGTATTGTGTTAGGCAGTGCACAAGCTTAATGTTTCAGTACTCACAACACCCTAGAGGAAGGTATGTCATAAGTAGTCCGTGTTTTTCAGATAAGGAAACTGAGGCTCAGAGAGGTTAAGTGACTTGTCCAAGGACACACAGCCTACAAGCAGGACTAGAGCCAAACCTAAGCCCAATTGACCCCAAGCTCCTATTTTTCCCTCTTGAGTCGCTGCCTCCTTCCTTATTGCCTGGCTCACCTGCTAGTGCCCCCCATCCTTTGTGTCCAGGTTTCTTGCCCACCGATCTTGCTTGGCTCCAACTTGCTCACATAGGACCCCACCTCTTTCCCTGTCAGACTGAGCCAGATGCAACTGCCTCCAGAGAGCCCCCTCCTGCTAGCTGACCTCTTCAGCCTGTGCCCACAGGTTCAGAAGGTGGATCTCAGGTGGGCATTGCCCTGGGGCAACCAGAACTCAGCTGGGAGGGTGGTGCTGGAGGTTGTTGGATGTGAAGGGTGGGGGTGAGGGCAGAGGGACCCAAATCAGAGATTCAGCTGCTCAAGAAGGGGAACCTGCCCCCGGGGGCATCCTGAAGCTGTGGTCGAAGGTGGCTGACGAAGGTGCTGTCTGTTCCAGGTCCCTGCGTCATTTGACCCTGCATCTCAGGTCTAGTGAGGAGCAGGAAGACAGGTGCTGTTGGTAAGTCCCCCGGAACCGGGCCCTGGTATGATAGGGGATTATCGGGGACAGACAGACAGTTCTCGTATGTCCAGAGCAGAGGACAGACTGAGAGGGCCAGGCACTGTCGTGGGCAAATGAGGAGTCCACAGCAGACTGGATTAGAGCTCAAGGACTGCTCCGAGGAAAAGGACTCCACTCCACTCCTGCCCCCAGGCTTTAACAGCCCCGGAACTTCCCTGGTGGTCTAGTGGCTAAGACTCTGCACTTCGCTTGCAGTGGGGTATGGGTTTGATCACTGGTCAGAGAACTAAGATCTGGCATGCCATGTGGCATGGTCAAAAATAAATAAATAAAATCTTAAAAAAAAAAAAAAAAAATCCCAGCCTCACCAGGATCTGGCACCCTGGGCAGGTTCCTTAAGCTCTCCGATCCTCAGCTTCCACTGAGAGAAGGGAGCTGGTGATGGCAGATGGTAGACTGCAGGCTGTTGGCAAAGATGATACAAGGTGACATATAAAACACAAGCGGCACTCACGGTTACAAAAGCCCCCTCCCCTGACTCCTGGACCAATGCTTTGTGGTTGTCTCGGTGACCGGGGGCAGGCATTGCACAGGAGGCAGGATGATGGGCTGAGGGGGCAACCTTTAAACGCACAGATGACATTTCTGGTAGCTACCCGATGCCACCGGCTCACCAAGTGACCATGGACCAGACCTTTCTCCTCTGTGTCTCAGCCTTCTCAGCTGTGAAATAACAATACACGAAGAGCTGATATTTGTTGAGCATCTGCAGGACACCATTCTGAGAGCCTCATGCACATTACATCCTAGAAGCCTCTCAGCTGTGGTCACGCCACAGGTTGGGGTGCAGCTAGGACTTGAATCCAGGCAGTGCTACAGAGCTCCTAGCCCAGGGGTGAACAAATGTGCTCTGTAAAGGGTTAGATCAGAAGTTTGAAAGCAGCACAGACAATATATAAACAATGGCGTGTCTGTGTGCCAGTAAAGTTGGAGTTGTGAATGCTGAGACTTGAATTCGTGTAATGTTTACATGTCATGAAATGTTACTCTTCTTTTGACTTTCTTTTTCTCAGCTATTTGAAAATGGATAGACCATTCTTAGCGTGCTGGTCATATAAAACAGGCGGCCTTGGGCGGTAGTTTTTCCAGTTCCTATCCTAACCCAGCACGATGGTGACTTCTAGAATACCTTCATAGTTTCCAAATCTTATTTCCAAAATGTAGGACATAGACCAGGATGGGATGATTTTTAGGAGGTTGAGCTGATAGTAGAGTACTTCAGTTCAGTTCAGTCGCTCAGTCGTGACCCCATGGACTGCAGCACGCCAGGCTTCCCTGTCCATCACCAACTCCCAGAGCTTGCTCAAACTCAAGTCCATCAAGTTGGTGAGGCCATCCAACCATCTCATCCCCTGTTGTCCCCTTCTCCTCCTGTCCTCAATCTTTCCCAGCATCAGGGTCTATTCCAATGAGTCAGTTCTTCATATCAGGTAGCTAAAGTATTGGAGCTTCAGCATCAGTCCTTTGAGTGAATATTCAGAGCTGATTTCCTTTAGGATTGACTGGTTTGATCTGCTTGCAGTCCAAGGGACTCTCAAGAGTCTTCTCCACCACAATTCAAAAGCATCAATTCTCCCACGCTCAGCTTTCTTTATAGTCCAACTCTCACATCCATACTTGACTACTGGTTCACTTTCATCAGATTCTTCCTTTTTCAAAATTTCTGTGTTTGATTAAGGCCCTGGTGGCTCAGACAGTAAAGAATCTGCCTGCAATGCAGGAGATTCCTGGGTTAGATCCCTGGGTCGGGAAGATCCCCTGGAGAAGAGAGTGGCTACCCACTCCAGTATTCTTGCCTGGAGAATTCCATGGACAGAGGAGCCTGGGGGCTACAGTCCATGGGGTCACAAAGAGTCAGACATGACTGAAGCACCAAGCACGCACAAGGCCAAGAGGAAGTGTCAGTTGCCTCTTAGCATGTCTGTAACACCTCTTCACGTCTGCTAAGCTGTAGGAGGAGAGCCCTCAGCAGGTGCCAATATCTGGCTTGAATATAATGATGATATTTTGTCCTCATTTCCTGCATCCTTATCCTTACGGTCTGTTTAGGGCAGGAAATGCTAGTTTTCTATTGGAGTAAGTGATACAAGGTTTTCTTTTCTGGTAAGTGCATTAAATAAAAAGAATGAGCTGATTTAAAAATAAGATATAAATAATAGTATAATAAGGAATTTGGGACTGAAAAAAATGGAAAGTAACTGATAAAAATTTGAGTTACTGGTTTTAGGTACTTTATCATTCTAAGTTTATTTTTTAAGTTGCTAGCTGGCCATAAGCTATTCATTTACCTTGTTGTTGTGTGGTATCCGTGTAAGCCTCTCAAAGACAGACTTTACTATTACTTTGATTCCAGTATGAATAATCCTCCGCATAAGGAGACATCACTCTGGGTCTCCTCCACTCCACCCCCATGTCTGCTCATTAAAGTGACCCTAAGAGCTATAGTTCACCTTGACTGAATCAGAATCACCCTGGAGAGCCTTGTTCCAGAGGCTGTTTGTTCAGCGGGTCTGGGTTGTGTTCCCAGCATGTGCCTCTCACCACGCTCCCAAAGGAGTGCTATTGGGGCTGGTCAGGGACCCCACTTTGAGAACCATCCCCTCAAAGAGGAAACATATGTGGGATCTGCTGGGCGGGGCAGGTGGTACGGGTGGGTGCTGGATGTTTCTAGACAGTCCAAGCTTGAGTGAAGCCCCGCTGGAGCTTCGAAGCTATACCCAGCTTAGGGACCCCATCTCCCTTCCTGCCGCAGGTTCACTGACTGCGGCCTCCGCCAGGAGCACGTGGAGCCGCTGTGCGGGTTGCTGAGCAAGTGTGAAGACCTCCACCAGCTGGAGTAAGTTGGAGCATGTTCTGCGTGGCACCTGAAGGATGTGTGTGTGTGTTTGTGTGTACACACCCATGCATGCTCTCAGGACCACCTAACAGAGGAGAGGATGCCTGGGACTGTCACATCTGTAAAGTTTCTGTCCCCATCTTATCCCTCCCATCCTCCACTGCTACCATGTAGAGCTAGTTCAGGGTGTACCCCTGATCAATTTAGGGGAGCCCTTTGCAAAGGACTGGGCCTCCCTGGTGGCTCAGATGGTTAAGAATCCACCTGCAATGCAAGAGACTTCGGTTCGATCCCTGGGTCCGGAAGATCCCCTAGAGAAGGGAATGGCCACCCACGCCAGTATTCTTGCCTGGAGAATCCCACGGACAGAGGAGCCTGGAGGGCTGCAGTCCACAGGGTCGCAAAGAGTCAAACACAACTGAGACTAACACTTTTAGTTACTTTCACTTCGCAAAGGGCCACAGGAGCCCCTTGGCCTCTTGTTATTCAAGGCATTGGGGCTCTGCTGGCTGGTGGAGCCTGAAATGAAGGGTCCGTTGACGTGCTGAGCAGTTGGTTAAGAATAGCCAATGCCTCTGCTTGCGGAGGGCCCGGAGCCAGCCAGCGTAGGGATGTGTGCCTGGGCTCTCAGGCTGATGAGAAGTGGTATCAGTGTGGCCTGTCTTGGGTGCCTGAATAGCGCAGCCCTGCATGGGTAGGGAAAAAAGAGCTTTGAGCACTTTTTCCACTATTCTAAGTGCTTTACATATCCTTTTTATCCTCCTTCTCAACAACCCTGGATATCATAGATGAGCGGACTGAGAGAGTTTAAAGATCTGTGTTAAGTCACACACTTAGTTCAATGCAGAGCTTTTACTCAGAACTGTTAGAACTCCAGCTTAGGACAAGCAGAACATACAGAGAGCTATCCACCAAAAAAAACCCCACAATTTCAATTCCTTGTGGTGTGGCCAAGGAGAGAAATGTGGCTGATGAAAATCATGGATTTTAAAGAAAGATGAATAAGCAAAGATGTCTTTTGAATTTTTCAGTTTTTTCATTCTAGAGGGAACTTTCTCATATTCTAAAAATTATTTCAATAAGTGGCTTCCTGAGACAGATTTTTTCGTTTTCAAAGTGTCTCAGGAAAAGATGGAAATAAATGAGCCTCAAAAGTCTTATCATCAGGGGCAAAATGAGTTCAAAATTGCAGGGTAAAAATCAGATATTCCCAGGCACACTGATTATTTTGTTCCTGAAACTGTAGCTAAAACCATAGGATGCTACAAATGAAGGGAAATAGTCTTCAAGTGCAGTTTCTGATATTGCATTCCCAAATCAAAAGCAAAAATATTTTGGGTAAATGCATCCTCCAAATGTCTGTCTTTTTCCTGAATTTACTCTGGTTCAAAAATGACGGCTCCCAACAGGTAGAGGCCGAGTGCACAGTAAAAAGACAATTGCTTTTTCTCTAATTGCTGAAAGCCTGCTGGAGTCCCAGGAGTGGTCACCAGATACTGAAGGGGAAGATGAGGATTGGTTAACTGTGGTGCTGGTGAGGGGATGGGGGTGCTCGTGCTAGTGCTGATGGAGGTGACGGGGATGCAGGCAGGGATGCCAAGTAGTAGGGATGGGATGGTGCTGGTGGTGATGATGGTGCTGTTGGAACAGAAGTTGCGCACAGTGGTGGAGGTGATGGTGGAGGCGGTGACGGTGCGGGGCGGGTAGAGTAGCAGTGATGCTCACTGAAGAGCAGGCACGTCAGATCACCAACCACCTCCTCCTCGTACCTCTTGCAGCCTCTCAGCAAACCTGCTGGGTGATGATGGGCTCAGGTGCCTCCTGGAATGTCTCCCCAAGGTGCCCATCTCCGGTTCGCTTGAGTAAGTGATGAGCAGCCCCGAGGACAACTAGGAGGAAGACTCCCCAGGGCCCGGAATGTTAGTGGGCTTCTTTTCAGGCACCCCTGAAGAACTCCAGGGGACAAGGGCTGGGGAGGGGGTTATCTTTACCTTGATTCCCCCCACCCACCCACCTTGGGTCCTTTCCTCCTTCCTTCATTGCCCACTATTGGCAGAGCTGTCACCAAACACCCGCAAGAGACTGTGACTAGTGTTTGGTGGCCCAAGTTGACTCCAGGCAGGGAGCAACAATTCATCCCCAGTCAGCTGCGGAAATCTCAGTTGTCCTGGCTCTTGGTCCGTCCATCCTGTCCCTGAAGCTCCTCTGACCAGAGTTAGGGGACACAGATTTGGAGATGTTGCCACAGCAGGGAGGGCCCCTGGGGACTCATCTTCAGTCACTCAGTCTCCCCAGTGACCTGCGAGACTGACGTCCAGACCCAGGATACAGTCCGTTGCTAGGCAACTAAGCTTTGCGCTCTGGGCATCCCTGGCCCCCATGGAGCTGGAGCTGGCAGCCTGGCCTTATCACTGCCCTCACCCCTGGTCTCAGACCACAGGGGCAGCAGTGGGGGTGACTCTCAAAGATTTCAGAGTATGCTGCCTGGCCTGCCAGGGTGGCGATAGCGTCCCTCTGGCTTATCTCTGGACCTCGGTGTCTCCACCTTGAGGATGGAGACTTGGACGCTGAGGACTCCCTTCTAGGAGATGACAGCTGGAATGGAGGAGGTGAGGACCTGGGCAGGGCTCCACTGAGGTCTTACCTCACCCCTTATCCTGAACCTCTTTTCTCTTCTAGTCTAAGCCACAACAGTATGTCTCAGGAAAGCGTCTTGTGCCTGGTGGAGGCGCTCCCCTCCTGCCCACGTCTCCGGGAGGCCTCAGTGAAGTAAGGAAACATTGGTGCTACTTGCTGATGATGGGGAAGCAAGACTCACATGCTCAGTGGCCCTCTGTCTGTGTGACTTAGGGCAACTGAGCCTCTCTGAGTCTCCGAGTTCACTGATTGTGGGATCACAGTTTCCATCTTCTGAGGCCCGTGTGTGCACGCATGGGGCCCAGGGAGGCCACCGGGTGGGGAAACGCCAGATTTAGCATCCTCGAAGGAGGAGGTGGGGGTCTCCTCTGGTCAGCAAGGGCCTCTGCCGTGGCTCCACCCTCCCGTGCCCCTGTGGACCCAGCCCCCATCCCTCCCTGTGCCCCCTGGCACCTGGGTCCTAGGCACGCTGGCAAGGCTGGGCCTTGGGCTTCCATACACCCTTCTCTCTGCAGCCTGGGCTCCAAGCAGAGCTTCTGGATTCTCTTCTCCCGACAGGAAGAGACTGGGAAGACACTGAGGTAATTTGTGGTCTGGGGTGACGGGAAAGGCAGAGGAACCAGGGATAGGCGGATGACCCTGTGGTGGCCTCCATGCCTCCTTCCTCCCAGGGTCCCCTCCTCCTTCACACACCCTGCCTGGAGCTACCACCTGGGTTTGTCTCTCCTACACCTGCCCCCAGTCTCCCCATACCTTCAGACCCTGGACCAGGCCTTCGAGTGGTGTTTATGTGCCTTAGCCACAGCCTAACTGAGTCTGGAGGCTTCTGAGTTAAACAACCAGACTCTGGACCCTCTTGGGGTAGATCTCAGCAAAGAATCCACCTGCCAATGCAGGAGACGCAGCTTTGATCCCTGGGTCAGGAAGATCCCCTGGAGAGGGGAGTGGCAACCCCCTCCAGTGTTCTTGCCTGGAGGATCCCCGTGGACAAGGAGCCTGGCGGACTATAGTTTATGGTGTTGCAAAGAGTCAGACATGAGTTAGCGACTAACACTTTCCCTTCTTCCACTCTACCACTTAATAGCTGTGTGACCGTGGACCAGTGACTTGACTGCTCTGTGTTTCAATTCCTCACCTGTAAAATGAGGGTTGTTGTGAGGATTAAATGAGTAAATGTGTTTCAAGTGCCTGGAAACGACCTGCCTTATTTGAGTGCTGTATCAGTGATTTTTTATTTAATCCCCCACTGGTAGCCTCAGGCTCTGTCTTTCTCAGCCTTGGGTGAGTTTCTCTACATGTCTTGCTTCACCTGTGATCGTGGCCTCTGCATTGGTCCCCTGCCTCTGACCAGGCCTCCTCCAATCCCCCCGCAACCCCCAGAGGAACTTTCCCAGCATGCACGTCTGACCGTGGTACTCCACTGCTCTGAGCCCTGCAGTAGCTCCCAAGTGCCCTGAGGATAAAGTTCAAATCCTTAGCCTGGTCTTCGCAGAGTCTGATCTGGTTGCCACTTCCTGCCGTGTTCTCTCTCACTTCTCCCACCCCTCTACACACACCACCCTCACACCAAGTATATACATACCACACACAGACACACACACACGTACGCAGCATAATACATCACACACATGCACACACACCAGACATATCCCCTGTACACACCACACATAACAGGCACACATCACACACACCACTCATATACCGCATGTGTGCACACAGATTCAGCCACAAGGGATCTTCGTTCACCAAGCACGCACTGCCTGATGAAGCATCCCTGCTTCTGGGCACTCAGCCTAGCATTCTCTTCCCTGCCTTTTCTGAGATCAAATTATCCCAATGCTGTATGACCCAGCTCACATGTCAGCCCTTCCTGGACACCTCCGGTGGCCCCTGTCCTGTGAGAGGGAGTGGCCCTCTTGTGCTACGCTGGGCTCTCTTTTCAGCCCGTCTGTGAGACAGTGCCCCGGGGCCTGTCTGCCAGCCGCACGGGCCGGGCCCTGGGAGGACAGGGCCATAGCAAGAATCCCAGCCCCAGCCCCACCCTCCGCACCCAAGGGAGCCTGGAGTAGGGTGGGCCTGGAGACTAGAGAAGTGGTTACAGGTTTAGGGGCTGGAGTCAGGCTGACTTGGATTGAAACCCAAATCTGTCGCTGCATTTTTCCAACTGTGCGTCCTTGGGTTGGTCAGTCTCTTTGCCTGTAGGTGATGCTATTGGGGTTCAGTGAGATGCCACACATAAGGCAGGCATGCCTGCTTGCTCATGGGGTGCACCCAGAGGCTGGGCCAGGGCCGGCCTTAGAGTCAGGGCTCAGTGAGTGATGACTCTAGCACTTTCTTGGGCGGTGTTCTCTCCAAAGAGAAGCTCCCAGAGCACAGGTTGCACTTGGGCCTTTTTTCAGGTCCTGGTCCAGGCCTTTGCACCCAGTGGGGGCTCCCCCAGGACCCATGGGGGACAGCAGGACTGTAGTCCCGACAGGCTTTGCCCAAGCTCTGCCCCTTGCCCTCTGCCCTCAGGCTGAGCGAGTGCCACTTCAAGCCAGAGCACATGCCCAGACTGGCCGCCAGCCTGAGCCAGGCCCTGCAGCTGACGGAGCTCACGTGAGTGACTGGGCCCAGCCCGTGGGGGCAGCTGAGGGGTAGGGGCTCCCTTCCAGAATGACCTCTGTCCACAGGCTGACCTGGTGTTTCCCGGGCCTGGAGCAGCTGACTGTCCTCCTGGGTCTGCTAACGTGGCCGACGGGGGTGCTCACTCTCAGGTACTGCCTGCCCGTGACTCTGGGAGGGGACTGTGGTAGGAATGGAGGGCAGAAGTGGGCTCTGAAGAAGAGTTTCCCCCAAGGTCACAGTCTTAGCCATTTCCTGCATCCAGAACCCTGCCATCTGGATGCAGAGGCCCCCCCACCCCATTAGTCCCAGAAACCCCTTCAGGTGCAGAAAAGCTCCCCCACCCCTGCCCAAGGCAGGGCCTGTACTTGAGGACTTCAGAAAAAAAGGAGACTTAAAAGCACACCCGGGGACTTCCCGTACTTCCTCTGCAGGGGCACAGGTGTGATCCCTGGTTGGGATACTAAGATCCGCATGCCCCACCACATGGCCATAAAAATAAAAGACACTCAGCCAAGGTCAGAAATAACATGTAACAAATATGTTCACTCTGATCTTTTGAAAACTTTCAGAAAAACAGAGAAGATTCCAGAAAGTAGAAAAGCAATTTTGAAAACTCCTCATCACCTAGGTTTGACAGTTCATGTTTTTCCGTATTTGCTTTGTATTTTTTAACTAAGATAAATTATTGATCTCATAAACTATCACGCCAAAGAGTTCACCTCAAGTCTTTAAAAAATAAGGACATTATTTACATAACCACAGTTGAATTAGGACCCCTACAAAAATGAGTAACAAGTCCTTAGTGTCGGGTATTAGCCAAGCCAGCCTGAAATTTCCACTGCCCCCATATGGGACAGCTGGCTCTTTGGATCCAGGATCCCATCAAGGTCCACATTTTTGTGACAAAGAGGTGACAGCTCTTTGGACTTTTTTAATGGGTGATCTGTACTTGGGGACTTCAGGAAAAAAAGGAAACTTCGACACCCAGGCACTTCCCTGGTGGTCTGGTTTTGTTGAGAAAACCGGTCCCCTGGGACACTTTCTGGCTCCGTCTGGTGCTTCCTTGTGAGGTCAGTGAGTTTGTTCCTCTTAACCCCTGACTTTCCTAGAACTGGAAAGGCTCCGTGAGATTCAGTTACATATTTGTGTCCCAAAATACCTACTTGGCGGCCAAGGCTGTGCACTTCCCAACGCCGCCTCTGATGAGACACATGAAGTCTGGTTGTTCCCCAGCATGACATTTTTTAAAATCCTGATAGAATACACATAACAAAGTTTACCATCTTAACCATTTGTAAGTGGACAGTTCAGTAGTGTTAAGTAACATTCACGTTGTACAACCGAAACACTTCATGAAAACGGAAACTCACTGCCCGTTAAGGCCCCCACCGTGCCTCCTCCCCCGACCCCTAGCAACCACCTTTCTACTCTCTGTTTCTATGGATCTGACCCCTCTCGGACTTAACCAAGTGGAGTCATACAGTATTTGTCTTTTTGTGATGGGTCTGTTTCATTTAGCACAATATCCTCAGGGTTCATCTTTATTGTACCTTCTTATAGAATCCCCTTTCTATTTAAGGCTGAATAATATTCCACCATGTATATAAGCCACATTCATTTACCCATTCGTTCTTCACCCATTCATCCATCCGTGGCCATTTGGGTTGCCTCCACCTTTTGGCTGTTGTGAACATGCTGCTCTGATGTATCTGTGCACGTATCTCTTTGCATCTCTGCTTTCAGTTCTTTGGGGTATATACCCAGAAGCACTGGATCACCCCAAATAATATTTTTACTTAAAACTTGCCTTACTCTAAAAATAATATGTACTCCTCGTAGAAGTTTGTGGGAAATCCAGAACATAAGAAAATAGTACTTTGAAAAAAAAATTCAACATAACTTTAAAAGCAGCAATATTTTAAATAACTCTCTTTTTTCCTTCTTCTAAATTAATCTGTGCACATTGTACGAAGTTCAGAAAATATTGACAACTACAAAAGAAAACCATCCAGGAGAATTCTGCAATTGATACCATCACCATTAACATTTAATATATTTTTCTCATAGCTCTATCTCCCTCTTCCTCACCATATGTGTTTCTATATATATTTTCCCTTTTTGGAAATACAAAATTGGGATCATGTCTTATATATAGTCTAATTTCCTTATCTTTGCAACGTGATGTTATATAGACTTTTTCTAAACCTAAAAGTACTATTTAAAAAAAAAAATTTCTCTTTGAATGATTGGAACAAGGATGTTAATTTTGTTTTATGCTTATGCCTAATTTTTAAATTTATTTTATTGTTATTCAGCAAAACCCAAAAAGCCTCTAGCCGCAACCCCCCGACCCTCTCCTCCCCTCCCACACTAACCTTGGGGGAACCTTTGCCCCACAAGGGACACCTCTGTGTCCACCTCTATGACTTCCCTGGTAGTTCAGATGGTAAAGAATCTGCCTGCAGTGCAGGAGACCTGGGTTCGATCCCTGTCTCGGGAAGATGTCCTGGAGAAGGGAATGGCAACTCACTCCAGTATTCTTGCCTGGAGAATCCCATGGACAGAGGAGCCTGGCGGGCTACAGTGCATGGGGTTGCAGAGTCAGACAGGACTGAGCAACTGTCACCATCACCTCTCTGACAGGGTGGAAGAGCCATGGGTGGGCAGAGTCGGGGTGCTCACGCTGCTGGAAGTCTGTGCCCAGGCCTCAGGCAACATCACTGGAATAAGGTAAGTTCAGGAAGGAGGCCCCTGAGGTTCTTTCATCTTTTCATGACCACTGGGATCATCCCTTATGTAGCCATTGGTCTCTTGTCCTCTGGTGTCATAGCTGGGTCCCTAGTGGGTTCTCTGGGTCCCCAAGATGGCAGGAGCTCCTGGGACCTATGTGAGGGGCTACACATATTCCCAGATGGCTCAGCAGTAAAGAATCTGCCTGCCAATGCAGGAGACTTGGTTTCAATCCCTGGGTTGAGAAGATTCCCCTGGAGAAGGAGATGGCAACCCACTGGACTATTCTTGCCTGAAGAATCCCATAGACAGAGGAGCGTGATGGGCTACAGTCATGGGATCACAAAAGAGTTGGACACAACTTAGCGACTAAACAACACCGCCACACATACTTGCTGGGACTTGTGCAGTATTTAGGCAGCAGTGCTGGAGAGAGGAAGGTAGCCCTAGATCCAAGACAATGAGCTGTTAGGTCCCAGATGGACACTGCTGGGAGTCCATGCTGGTTGTCTGGAAGTGGCCCCTGGTGACAGCAATGCACACCATGGCTCTATGACCAGAGGCACCAGAATCCCATGGATTAGCCAAGAGCAAAGGCTTTGGTGTCTCGTTGGCCTATGTCTGGATCCCCACTGGGTCTGGGAGCTGTCGGCTGAGTGGCCCAGTCCCAGCACAGCCTACAGGGGAAGCTCCCGTGGACCTCACGCTGACCACCCCTTCCCTCCTCAGCATCTCTGAGACCCAGAAACAGCTCTGTATCCAGCTGGAATTTCCCCATCAGGAGAACCCAGAAGCCGTGGCCCTCAGGTGGGACCCAGTACCTGGGACCCCAAGAAAGAGGTTGAATGGTGATGGGGAGGGAGAGGAGGGACAATGCCGCTTCTTACCAATATTTCTCATACCCCTACTCAGAATTCTTTGATGCCTAAAGTCTCTCCGTGGCCTATGAGACCTAGCCTGACCTGCCTCTCCATGCTGTCCATCCCCACCCCAAACCCTGGTCTTGGCTCCAGCCATCCCCGCTAGCTTTCAGTCCTCAAACACCACCTTTCTCCCTTTGATCTCAGGGCCTTTGCACAGGCTGTTCCCCCCAACTCAGCATGCTCTCTCCTCTCTTTCCTTCTTCATCCTTCTTCATCTGGCTAACTCAATCCCATCCTTCAGGTTTCAGCTTGAATGCCACCATCTCAGGGAGGTCCCTGCAACCACCCAGACTTAGTCAAGTCCTCCCTTTATCCACTCTCATAGACGCCTGGGCTCACAGCTCCTCTGATCCATATAGCACATTTATGGAAACTAAAAAGTCACCTCTCTGGGGTGAGTGCAACCCTGCATGTATACACTGTGAGGCATAGACCATGCCTGGATCTCAGCCCCGACTCACTTCCTTGGTTGGACCCCCCTTGTGCAGTGAACAACCTGCACAGCCGTGCCAGGCCCCCACATGGACCTCTCCTTCACAGTACTTCCCATGGTCGACCGGCAAATTGTGGGACCTTATTTGATTAGCGTTTATTTACCACCTTCAGACACACTCCTTGTAGGCAGGGACTGAGTCCTCAATACTGACCCAGGTGTTTACAGACAGCTGCTTCCCTCTCCACCTCCAGGCTGGCTCACTGTGACCTGGGAACCCACCAAAACCTCCTCGCCAGGAAGTTGATGGAGACATGTGCCCGGCTGCGGCAGCTCAGGTCAGTACCCTGAAACACTGAGGCCCTGAGTTCTCTGGTCGACCCCAGTGCCTGCTTCAGGCCATAGGTGAGAGGTTGGCCAGGGCAGGATGGGGATGAACAGAGCCTGGGGCCATGCTAACCCCGGCATTCTTGCTTCTCTCGTTGGGCCAGTGGGGGAGAGCCCCAGGGTGGCAGAGGGGAGTCCTGCCCCATTGGGAGCTCCTTGGTGGGGCCTTTCCCCTCTCTTGGCCTCCCCATCCCTATGTTGATCCCTGAAGTGTGTTCAGCCTGAAATCCTCTGGAATATGCTTGGACCTTTTCAGTTTGTCCCAGGTGAACCTCTGCGATGCCAGCTCTCTGCTGCTGCAAAGCCTCCTGCTGTCCCTCTCTGAGCTGAAGAACTTCAGGTATGTGGACAAGACTTTCACTCAGGAACACCTCTTTCATCCCCCACCCCCATACTTCCTGTTCCCTCCAACCCTGGGCTCAAAGGAGCTCCGTGTCCCCCTCCCATGGCCTGGGACTCCACACAGCCCTGGAGATGATGCTCGGGTGCATGGTCATCAACATGGCCACGTGGCGAGGAACAGTGCCTTGTCTGTTCTCTTTCTTTTTCTTTTATTATTTCAAAGTAATTGCAAACTCAGAAAATTTGCAAGAAGACTGAGAAGAAGCCCCGGAGGCCCTTTTCCGAATTTCGCCTTCCATCTTTATTTTCTCACATTTGCTCTTTTCTTCCTCCCTCCTCACCCCTCCCCTCTCTCCACCCCGCCCCCACTTTCTTTTTCTGAACCATTTGAAAGTAAGTTGCATAATCATGCCTCTTGACCCCTAATATTTCAGTGTATTTCCTAAGAACAAGAACATTCTCTCCCCTAATCCAGTAAAAGTATGAAATTCAGGCAATTTAACATTGATACCCTACTGTTACCTAAACTGCAGTTCATATTCCAGTTTTGCCAATTTGTCTCAGTCATGTTTATTGCTTTTTTTTTTTTTTTTTAGTCCCAGATTGCATCCAGGGTCACACACTGTGTCATCTCTCTTTAGTCTCCTCCAATTTGGAATGTGTTCTCAGCCCTTTTTTGTGTTTCATGATACTGTCATGACATTTCTACGCCAGTTATTAATGTTTTGTATCAGAACGCCCTTGTGCTTGGGTTTCTCTGCTGTTTCTTCCTGCTTCGGTTCCTGCCTCCGGGGCAGGAATATCACAGAGATGCTGCTGTGTTCGTCTCAGGAACATATCACGTGTGCCACATTGGGAAGCACATGATGTCTGCTTGTCTCCTTACCCATGATGTTAACTGTGATCGCCTGGTTAAGGCGGGGTGTCTGCCAGGTTTCTTCGCTCAAAAAGCTACTGTTTTCCCCTTTGTAATTAACCAGTTATCTGGTAGGAAGACACTTGAAGACAATGTAAATATCCGGTTCTCCCTCAAACTTTCACTCACAAATTTTGGCAAGCATTGATCATTCCTGCCTGAATCAAATATCAGTCTAATGGTTGCAAAATGGAGCTTTTCTAACTGTCAGTTCTCTTTTAAACCAACTGCATCAGGGGAAATTCTCCTTTTGGTGCCAGTATACCTTTAAACACCCTCTCCAGTACTTGCTATGCTTTTTTGTTGTTTAAGTAAAGATGCAGGGCTCGTGGGAAGTGAGGGTAACTAGCTAGATTTTACACGCTATGCCTGATTATGGCAGACATTGTGAAGTTGCTACCTGAATGACTGTGGTTTAAAGAACTATTCAACTCGTCTATGTTCCTGCCTCCAACCTGTATCTTGACTTAATGATTGCCTGATGGGAGAGGTTTATGAAGGGAAGGTGGGTCCCCTCCCACTGCCCCAGAACCACTCCCCACCCCTACCTCCCTGCCCTCTGCCACTACCATCAGAGCTCCCAGACCCAGAGCTCCTCTCTGACCTGCTGCCTTTTGACCTCCACAAGGCTGACCTCCAGCTGTGTGAGCTCCAAGGGGCTAGCCCTCCTGACATCTGGTCTGAGCCATTGTCACCTTCTGGAGGAGCTAGAGTGAGTCACGGATTGGAAGGGTCTGGGAACCCAGCTGAGGGAAGGGGTGGAGAGGACAGTTGGGCCTTTGCTAAAGTGGGTGGTGGGACTTCAGACTATTACTTTTTTCCCTGATGAAGGCCAGCAACTCTGAGTGTGGTTTAGGGAAGGCTGAGCGCTGCGTTCTTGGTCCCGACTTTATCAGTCACTCAGAGTGACCTTGAACGAGTAACTGTGCCTCTTTAGACTTGGACTAGACTTAGACTAGAGTAGACCTACAGCCTCATCTGTAAACTGGGGCTCATCACCTTTCTCTGCCTAGAGTGGTGTTGGGTACAGAGAGAGCTTAGAGGCAGAAGGTATCATTGAATGTGTGTGTACGTGTCCCTCGTCCCTGGCTTCCTCTGGTACAGCCATCATCCAAAGCACCCTTTCTCAGGTGGGTCAGCTATAACTACACTGCGCCCCTCCTTGGGGACCCCTAAGCCTGACCCTTGGGGCCAGGAATACCCCCATGGAGCCTGGATAGGAAGTGTGGTCTGGGACCTGCAGGCCCAGAGCTAGTCTCCTAGGGGTGACTCAGAGGGTGTGGAGGTGCTGATGAGACAACTCAGCTCCAGGGGCTGGGCAGGCTTTTCTAACCCTTATCTCATGCTTGGTCCCCTCCAGCTTGTCTAACAATCAACTTGGAGACGAGGGCACCAAAGTGTTGTTGGGGGCTCTTGAGGGCAAGTGCAGGCTGAAGAGACTTGAGTAAGTGGTGCTGGTTAATGGGGGTGGGGCGGGGGTGTTGGGAGCATGCCTCAAAACTGTTGTATCTCTTATGAACACGATTGTCACTGTCCTCAGTGGACCCAGGTGAGCTGGACACCCTCCCTTTTTACTTCCTTACCTGGCTCTTGAGTGTTAACTAAAATACTTGCTCATAAGAAACAGAACACTCACTCAAAGCAACCCAACCCAGAACTATATTAACTCATATCATGGAAAATGACAAGGCAACTGACTTCAGGCTTGGCTGGATCCAGATTCTGTATTTGTTCCTCTTTTTCTTTCTTTGTCTCCCCAACTTGACTTCATCCTCAGGCAGTGTTCCTCATCTGTAAAACTGAGATGATTGTATATCACATCATCTCTACATGGCCCTTAGTATGTGCTCGATATGTGGTTGCTCTGTTTACCAATCAGTAGTCTGGGTCCAGTGTGATTCAGAGCATAGAACTGCTGCCTGGATGACCTTAATTATTTGTACAGAGAAACAGCATTTGAATTTCCCAGTGCAGTTTTGTTTGTACAGTTATTTTTTAAATACTGCGTGGCTGTCTTGGAGATCACTGGTCATTGCTGAGCACTCGGGGTCCATGTTGGGGACCCAAGCCCACTACGCTAAGTCCTCCTGTGGCCTCCTCTCCTCCAGCCTCAGCCACCTGCCACTGGGCGGCTCCACCCTGGCTGTGCTCACTCAAGGACTAGGCCACATGACACTCCTGCAGAGCCTCCGGTGAGTGACCCCACGGGAGTGAGTGGGGGGTGTGCTGCCCAGCTTTGCTGGGACCACCCGTCCAGGGAAGCCCTGGGGCACCTTCCTGAGAAACTCCATGGCTCCCGTCCTCGGGACATTCCTGTACCCTCCCAGGTCAGTGTCACAGCCTTTCACTACCCAGGTGGCTCAATGAGTAAAGAACCCGCCTGCAATGCAGGAGATGTGGGTTTGGTCCCTGGGTTGGGAAGTTCCCCTGGAGGAGGAAATGACAACCCACTTCAGTACTCTCACCTGGAGAATCCCATGGACAGAGGAGCCTGGCGGGTAACAGTCCATGGGGTTGCGAAGAGTTGGACATGACTGAGCGGCTGAGCACACACACATGCAGCCTCCTCCTAAAGAATGGCCAGAAGGGGCTGGGCCCAAGTCCTAGGACAGCCCTCCATGTGCACAAATTCATCCTGTGTTCTTGTTCTTGTTTCTGATTCATGATGTGGGTGGCCTAGATTCTGCATTTTAAGCTCCCAGGGGATGCCCATTCTGGGGGCCACTGACCCCACTTTGAGCAGTGACAGTCTAGTCTCAGAGCTGATGACCTTGATATTCTACCCTGTGCCCCTGGCCACTTTGATAAACAAATAGCCCATGTTCTTTTTGTGTAGTCTTTCAAAACAGGAAATATTGTAACTCTAAACAAACCCAAGACAGGATGGAGCATATAGGATATGAGCTCAGAGAGTTTGGGGGACCAGGTCATTTCACCCTAAATTAATTCACCTAAAGGAGGCTCCCTAAAAATTTGCAAAACAAAAGACAGCAAAACAACCCTCAGACTAATACTTTGAGTCAGCTGTTTCGTTTGGTTCCCCACTGTCCCTCCCACCCCCATCTACCCTCCCCCACCCCCGACCCCCATCCCCTGCTACTCAACAGAGGCAGGGTGTGGTCAAGTGCAGAAAAGACCATAAATTGAGTGGGTTAAAGGAAAAGCCCACTATTTGTGTAGATTAGAGTAGGGTGAGTTGTGAGAGACACGTGATATTGACATTCAGGCCAAGATCCCCAACTTGAGTGCCGAGGCAAAGCCTGGCCAAACCAAAAAATGAGGCTACTGTTCCAGGCCAACGGCTCTGGGCTTCCATTTCCACCTTGCCTGTGAGTCCCTGGGAGTCTTTGGCCCATCACAGCTCGTCCCTGGGCCTCTGATTTCTCATCTGGATATTGGGTACAGTCTGCCCACCTTGCCCATTCCCATCCCCTGAAAGTTTTATGACTGGTGTTTGAGTTCCTGGATGTGTAAAGGCTTTGCAGACTGTAGAGTGCTTAGCACAGCACTTGCAAGTGCCTTTACTCCTGACTGAGGCCTCTTGGCCCTGCTTCTCCAGTCTGAGCAAGAGCAACATCGATGACGTCGGCTGCTGCCACCTTTCGAAGGCTCTCAGAGCTGCCACCAGCTTGGAGGAGCTGAGGTGAGTTGCCTGTCCCTCCCCCAGACCGAAGACAACTTTGGCAGGGGCAGGTGACAAAAGTAAGGGGCTCCTTGAGGACACTCTCCACTTCTTAGTCTTGTCCCCTTCACCCACTTCTATACTGCATAACCCCAGACCCAGGATCTTGGGAGACCCAAAGATAGGATATAGGATATTGATTGCAGCGAGAAGGATTTAGGTCAGACACCAGGGGGATCATCCTAAACAGAAGACAAGAGTTTGGAATCCTCATCCAACATAGGGTGAGGGGACTTACCAGTGTGGCTTGAGGCCCTTTCTCTAGACTCCAGCCTCCTCTTCTGGGATGGAGATGAGATGGGTGGTGAGCTAACACTTCCGGTTCTCCTGCTGTTCTCTCCCCAAGCTTGAGCCACAACCAGATCGGAAACACCGGTGCCCAGGACTTAGCTGCTGTCCTGCCGGGGCTCCCTGAGCTCAGGAAGATAGAGTGAGTGGCCAGCCCTCCAGACAGGGGCCCTTGGCAACCACGCTATGGTCTGGGGAGACTGTGGCTTCCTCCCCTAACCCTAGTGTTCAGGCAGTGGGGCTGGTTACCTCCTGGCACTACTGATTCAGGGACCTTGAGCCAGCCCAGCCCCTGCTCCTCTCTGGGTCTCTCTGCCACATCAGTGGGTGGTGGGGGTGCTGTGGGTGGTGGGGGGCCCAGCGGATGTGGTGGGGTGAGGGATAAGGGAGTCGAGAGTCTGACATCTGCCCCTGTTTAGCCTCTCAGCAAATGGCATCGGCCCAGCAGGCGGAGCGCGGTTGGCAGAATCTCTCACCCTTTGCAGGCACCTCGAGGAGCTGATGTGAGTGTCTGCCCGGGTGGGCTGCCCTCTGCCCTCTGTGTCCTTGTGGCCCACCTGGCGCTCGGGTCCCCCACTAGGCACAGGGCAGGGGTCTGGAGCGGGCCAGCCTGGTGCTCAATTTCCTCCCCTCTCTTTTTCCAGGCTTGGCTGCAATGCCCTGGGAGACTGCACAGCCCTGGGTCTGGCCAAGGGGCTGCCCCAGCGCCTGAGGGTCCTGCAGTGAGTGGCCCCTGTCTGTGGTGTGTGCAGGGTTAGCGGGAAGCTCTCCCCACCCCCGCCAGGAGCACTAGGGGATCAAGGCCCCATCGCTGAACGGCCCTGCCGTAGGAGAAACTGGGATGTGTCCTGGGGCTAGCTGCCCTACCTCTGAGGCCGGGAAATCAGGGGACCCAGCCTAATCCAGACTCAGCCACCAGCCTTTGGCCAAGCCCCTGCCCTTTCTGCGTCTCGGTTTCCTCGTCTGTAAAAGAACAAGGATCCCAGCTTGGTGTACCCTGAGAGCCAGTCTCTGAGGGTAAAGGAGGAAGTGCCAGCAAAGGGCTATGCAGGAGCAAAGCACCCCATAGCATGGCCTCGGCACTTTACAGTGTATGTCCAGGGTCTCATCTGAGCCCTGTGAGACCGCGATTTCTACCGGCTCCATTTTCCAGGCAAGGGAACTAAAGCCAGGAGAAGTATGGAAAGCTTACCCTATTACCCTATTCATACATGGAGGAGCCAGGCCTTGAACTTGGGATCTCAGATCCCAAAGCCAGGGCCCCTTGATACCCTCCCATGTCCTGTGTTGGGGGAGGGGGTTGGGGTGGCAGTTACCCAGAGAGGGTCTAAGGTCTGGCAGTGCAGCCTGAGACAGGCTGAGGCTGGGGGGATCCAGCTCCTCCCAATCCCCATACCTGCCCCTCCAGGCTGCCCTCACCCCTTCCCTTTCCCCAGCCTGCCATCCAGCCATCTGAGCCCAGAGGGGGTGCTGAGTCTGGGCCAGGCCCTGGATGGATGCCCACACGTGGAAGAGATCAGGTGAGTAGGTGCCCTGGAACCTGGGCAGAGGGACAGGCCGGGGAGGGTCTGGGGCTTCTTCTCAAGGCTATCTCCCCTGCCCTGCAGCTTGGCAGAGAACTGCCTGGCCGGAGGGGTCCCGCGTTTCCATCAGGGGTTCCCAGTGCTCCGGAAGCTTGAGTAAGTAGCCTGCTCTGACCAGCTGGGGTGCTGTGGCAGACAGCCCTTCTTTGGCTGAGCTTGACATCTGGGAAGGCTTTCGAAGTGACAGAGACCTCAGGTATAGGGGGAGCCTGGGACAAAAAAGGGGGAGCACTTTCTTAACACTCCCAGCATGTTCCAGCCCCTAGCCATTCTGCTCCCTCCTGCTCTGATTGCAGGCTGGGGCACCCCTGACTCAAACACCTCCATCCCATCCCCTTCTTCTCTCTAGCCTGGTGTCGTGTGAGATTGACAACCAGACCGCCAAGCCCCTTGCCGCCAGCTTCGTGCTCTGTCTGGCCCTGGAAGAAATCACGTGAGTGTTTGGGGGACTAGCCCAGAGCTGGGAAGAGCAGCCACCTGGGGGCCTGGTTCCTTCCTCCCTGGAGACCTTCCCGTCTTGCATGGGGAAGGTCATTCTTGCTCAAACATCCTCTCAAAGAAGCTTTAACACTTGAGCTCCAAGTGTTGTTGGGGACAAGTGTCCCCAACCTTTTTGGCTCCAGGGACCAATTTTCTGGAAGACAAGTTTTCCACGACTGTGGGGGTTGGCGGGGGATGGTTTCAGGATGATTCAAGCACATTACATGTATTGTACACTTTATTTGTATTATGATATCAGCTCCACCTCATATCATCAGGCATTAGATCCCAGAGGCTGGGGACCCCTGCTCTAAGCCATTCAGCCTCTTCCCCTGTTTCCCCAGCTAAGGAGGGTGGAAGGGAAGGTGGACCAGATGGAGATGAGCTAGATGGTCAGGACCATTCCCCCTGACTCTCCCTTTGGGAGGCATCTGGATGGACCACCCCACGTGGTTGATGGAGTCTTGATTTTCAAACCACCTGTTGGTAGTGAAGAGTGACTGAAACCAGCAGGCCCCCTGACCTTCCCCCTGACTGTGTCCACCTCTCCCTTGGCAATCAGAGGTGCTTGGAAACTTGGGGCCTGACAGTATTGCCTCAGAGATAAACTAGACTGCCAGGGCCAACCTGGACCCCTGAGCATGGCAGAAGAAAATGCGATTTCCTTAAATAAGATTTTAGGCTTGCATCCTGAAGATTTTAATTCTTCTCATTTCTTTATACAACAAAGAGAAAGTCTCAGATCAGTGCTAACTCACCCAACACGGGTGATTGCCCCTTTTAGCCAGCAGGGGGCAGACCACAGGGTCAGCACTTCCGGAAGGACCCAGGTTCCAGTTAGGAGTGAATGCCATTGTTTGCCCTTTTGCTATCCTTGTAACTACTTTCTGTTTAGGGTCCCCAACACAGGCTTCTCATTCATAGTAGTGATAGATGTTTCTGAAGATGAACTTCTTAAAGTGAATAAAAGAGGGGATAGAGGTCTGATTTAAAGAAAAATGTGAAACATAATAATACAGGTGGTGCATGGATGTGGCAAAGTCAGGAGGGAGGCAGGTGCATGGTGGAAGCTTAGATCCTGATGTTTCCACAGTCATGTGTCCTGAACTCTCAGGACAGCCAGCTCCTAAGCTGTCTGGGTTCCTGTGGGATAACCAGCTTGGGAATGGGGTTGGGAGAGTAGGGAGGAGCCCTCTGTGCCTGGTACAGTCTTCAGGGAGGGCACACAGGTCCCCATCAGGCACCTCTCTGGTGCCTGCACAGCAACCCCTAGCCCTCCCCATTGCCACCTTGTCTCCCCCTCACAGCTCTTCTTCTGCTGACTTTTGGACCCCTCCCTACCCTGCAGGCTGTCCTGGAATCTGCTCGGGGATGAGGCAGCTGCTGAGCTGGCCCGGGTCCTGCCGCAGATGGGCCGGCTGAAGAGAATGGAGTATGATGGGCACATATGGGGAAGCCAGAAAGGAGTGAGAGGACCAAAGGGGGCCCTGTGTCCTGGGGAAAGCCAGGAGGCCACTGGGTTAGGCCCCTGCCTCCAGGAAGCCCTCCTGGACTTCCCCACTTTGTCCATTAGCTCTCCTGTGTCCCAGTCTTCAGCCTTCTCACTGGACTGCTGAATGTTGAGTTCTCTAAGCAGATGTGTGGGGAGCCTGTGTCCCCCAGCCTTGCCCCGGGGAAGAGACATAGAGAAGGCCCCTAGGCCATCCCCTCCCCATCTCATGTCAATCTCTTTCCCTTTGTTGTCCATCCGGAAGCCTGGAGAAAAATCAGATCACAGCTTATGGAGCCTGGCTCCTGGCTGAAGGGCTGGCACAGGGATCTGGCATCCAAGTCATTCGGTAATAGGGCTTGTGGGGGCAGGGCTGGTGGGGGTGGGGTGAGCACACCAGCCCTTCAGTGTAAGAGGACTTCCTGTAGGAGGAGGCAGGACCTGGATTGGGGGTTATCAAAGGAGACTTGGACCCACTCATCAGGGATTTGGCAGCAAGCAGACCTGGATCAAACCCCAGCTCTGTCAGTTACCAACTGTGTAATTTCACATCAATAACTCAACCTCTTTGAGTTTCAGTTTCCTCATTTGTAAAATGGCAGTAGTGATAGTATCTACCTCCGAGAGCTGCTCTGCAGACTAAATGATCAGATTAAGCCCCGAGCACAATGCCAGGCACATAGTAAGCACATAACATGGTAGCTGTAATCAGGGCCAGTTGTACAGGTTGTGTACTGCACCAGGGCACAGCATCTAAGGGACACCACTCACGTAGTAGAAGTATTACATTCCTAGTGGTAGTGAAGTGTCTCTCTCTATAAAATTCAATATATTACGACAGTTTCAGACAATGGAAGTGGTGTCATAAAGAAGGGGAGCTTTTTTCTCATTTATACAATGTGTCATATGAGCATGGCTCTGGGGAAGAGGCTAGCTTCTGGGGAAGAAAGTGGAGGGGGACTTCTCTGGTAATCCAGTAGTTACAGCTCCATGCTTCCACTTCAGGGGGCACAGGTTCAATCCCTGGTCCAGGAACTAAGATCCTGCATGCTGCAAAGTGCAGCAAAAAAAAAAAAAAAAATGGAGTGGAAGAAGTTAGGGTGAGCGTGGGGGATACCATCTCCCGAAGGCAACCATGCTGGCCTTCCACCTGCTCTTGCCTGCCACCTAACTCTGACAGCAGCTCTTCCCCTTTGGAGCCTCGGTTTCCCCATCTGTAGGTAGGACAGAGGGCAGAGAGAAGAGGGTGAGTGAGCAGCGCCCAGTGCTAAGTGTCTGTCTCTGTGTCCGGCAGCCTCTGGAATAACCGTATTCCCCCGGACATGGCCCAGCATCTGCAGAACCAGGAGCCCAGGCTGGACTTTGCTTTCTTTGACAACCAGCCACAGGTCATCCCTCGGGGTACCTGATGGTGCCCTCAAGTCCCTTTGAATCCAGCCGAGTGATGCCAGTTTTCATCCACGAGGATAGAGGGCTCATGAAAAAAGCTGGCTGTCCCTGGATCAAGAGGGAGAAACACATTTTTCCTGCAACAGTCTTCAGGGAGGACATTTTTGGTGACAAAGAGCGGAGTATGACTACCCTACATCCCTTGGGACATGCATGACCAGTCAGGAACATGAAGCAAAATGAGCATGTCATGGTGTGGTGTGTGATGTGGAAGGTCACACGTGGCGACATTCCGTGTGACCTTGCACGATACCTGAAACGTGGCCTGTGGGTCGATGGCATGCGTCCCGGCACTGCATGTGATGGGTGGTGCATATATGAGACGTGACAAATGTCCGGGTCTTGTGCCATGTGACTGGCCATATTCCCTCAGGCAGGTCCAAGATCTAATTTATTACTTTTTAAGACCAAATCTGTATTTATAAATTGCATTTCCAGAGCAGCTAAACCAGGGACCATCTTCTGCCCAGAATGGGCTGGGGAGACTGTCCAAGCACTGACAAGCCAGGGATTTAGCCATGAGGCTTCTGAATGAGTGTCTTCCTGCCTCAAGTCTCAGTTTTCCCATCTGTAAACTGGATCACCCCCTCTCCCTTAATTTCCAAGGACTTTGGGCCCAGCTCCAGGTCGTGCCAGCATGACCTTGGGGGGGCCCAGTCTGTGTGGTGTAAGGGACGAAGCTAGGCCTAAGGGTGCAGGGGGCAGGGACTGTCAAGACCGTCAGGAAAGACCACTGGATCCAGCCACTACCTCAGCGCAATCTGCACAAGCGCCCAGGGGCTGCCGGCTACATGCGTCCGCATTACTTCCAAGAGCGGCCAAGGGTGGTCCTGCTGCACTGTAAGCCTAGTTCGACCAATAAATGTGGGTGATCTTCCAGCCTCTAGTCTCTAGTCTGATGTGTTCTACCACCTAGCCAAAGTCAGAAATGGTTCACACCCAACCCTGGGGCCTGGAGAGCAGCCAGAACACAGAGAAACACGCTGAGATGAGCCCAGGAGTCAGGAGACACGGGGTCAGGTCCAGACCCTGTCATGGTCATGTGATCACAGGTAAGTCACCTCCTCTCTCCAGAGCTTACCTGTCGTGTCTGACTCTTTGCGACCCCATGGACTGTAGCCTGCCAGGTTCCTCTGTCCATGGAATTCTCCAGGCAAGAACCCTGGAGTGGGTTGCCATTTCCTCTCCAGCGGATCTTCCCAACCCAGAGATCGAACCCCGGTTTCCTACATTGCAGGCCGATTCTTTACCATCTGAGCTACCAGGGAAGCCCAAGCTTACCTGTACCATAAGGCTATTGTAAAAGCTCCTAGTGTTAAAAACAGTCTTTGTTTGGCTTGCGATATATCTACACTCTTCTCTGATTTGTGGATATTTTAAATTGGGAACTTATACCCCCGATTTACCTTTCAGTTTCTCTTAGGTGCTAGTCCAGCATTCCTACTCAAGAGTAATCTGCTGGGGACATCTGAGTGTGTCCTTTAGATGTGGTGCACGTCCCTTAGTTTGTCACCATGCCCAGCACTCCCCTCCCTCTTGCTACTTGCCTGGACCTGGTAAGAGCCTAGGACTCCTAGCTAAAAGGTTTCCACAGGCAGGTGGTACATTAAGAATATGGCGTTGGAAGTCAGATGGGCATGGAAAGGAATGTGACTTGACCCCTTGCCACCAGCCCTCAAGGCCAGGAACTGATCCTTTACGTGTGAGTAACACCCCTGGCCTCCCAGGACTTTTGGAGGGATCAGGGAGCAAGAACACAGAGTCCCTAGAATGAAGAAAGTATCTGTTACATGCTCATTCATTACATACCCCCTTTAGGGCTGAATGTCATATGAAGTGGAGAGGTGTCTGAAGTGGCAGGTGGAGAGCACCCCCTGTCCATCACCCACCTGTAGGTTGAACAAGTTGATATCTGGGGAGCCTTAATCCAGAGCTGCAGTCCCTTGTCAAAAGTGGAGCAGGGAGGGTGCAGTTACTGATGAGCCCCACTGGAGGGCAGGCTGGCCCACTGGCAAGTCCTGAGAGTGCTTCACCGCTGTATCCAGAAGTTAGGTGGTGATGCTGGAGGCTGTTCCCGCCTGGCTTGGGAACCTGAGATGTCCCAGCCGGCTTGTGATTCACCTGGATGGCTCCGTCCTGGACCTTTGCCATCCGTCATGTTGTCCTTGGTCCCCCACCAAGTGGGAGGAGAAAGTCCTCTGGCCAAAGTGCCAAGCACCCAGACCTTACACTGGGACTCCAGGCAAGAATACTTGCCTGGAGTCAGCATTAGTCAGTCAATACAAGAAGTCTGGGCAGGGCCAGGATCAGGGCACCCTGGCATGGAGTGGGGCCAGCAGCCTGCTTATGGGGGAAAGGGTGGGCAGGTAGAAGATTCAAGAAGCTTACCTGGAAACCTTGAGCCCCAATTAGTCTTTCCCTTCTGGGAAATGACCCCAAGGCCATCATGGTGCACCTTCACACTGAGGGGGTTTGTACTGCCTTCTCCTTTTGTCTAAGACTGGAGGATAAATTCCTCAAAGCCTGAGGAGCCCTTGACCATGGAGGTCACAGCTGAGGAAGGAACAGCCTGGATCGAAAGCTCCAGGCCAGGTGGGTTGCACACCAAGCAGAACCCAGAGCTCAGAGCCACTCTTCATTTGCTGCTCGTTTTCCCTTCTTCTTTCCCCTTTGCTGCTGCTGCTAAGTCGCTTCAGTTGTGTCTGACTCTGTGCCACCCCATAGACAGCAGCCCACCAGGCTCCTCCGTCCCCAGGAGTCTCCAGGCAAGAACACTGGAGTGTGTTGCCATTTCCTTCTCCAACGCATGAAAGTGAAAAATGAAAGTGAAGTCACTCAGTCGTGTCCCTGTCCAAGTTCTAAACTCCAAGAAACTTGCAGCAAATGCCCTGAAATAAACCTCAGCACTGTCAGCCCTGAAGAGCTGCCCAGGCTGACGTCAGGGACAGTCACGATGCTCATTTTACTAAAAAACTTACTCTCTGGGGGCTTCCCTGGTGGTCCAGTGGTTAAGAATCTTCCTTCCAATGCAGGGGGCCAAGGTGCCATCCCTGGTTGGGGAACTAGGATCCCATATGCCATGGGGCAACTTAGCCCATGCACCACAATTACTGAGCCCGCGTGCCACAACCTAAGATCCAAAGCAGCCAAATAAATAAATATTTTTAAAATGGCCACACTTGGTTTCCTGGAGCATAGCAACTTCAGTGTTCTTGCCTAGAGAATCCCCATGGATGGAGGAGCCTGGTGGGCTGCAGTCCATGGGGTCGCAAAGAATCAGACATGACTGAGCGATGAAGCACACTCACTTGGTTTAAAAAAAAGAAACTACCTTTCCCGCAACCAACTTGTTTCCAGGCTGGGACTATTTTTCTACCCCACACTGATGAGATCCAGTCTCCCTGTCTCTTTCCTTCCCAAAGTAAGCCTCAGTTTAAACAGATAAAGCAGATAAAACTCAAAGAAACTTAAGGCTCTGGGCCAGTAATCAAAATGGTGCTCCATGTGCTCACTCCAGAGCACATGTACTAAAAAGGTGCTCCCCGTTTCTGTGCCTGAGTCTTCTCACGAAGAATGGACCAGGCTGGTGAGTTCCCAGGTCTAACTGCAAGGCTAGGATCAGCTCATTTTGCTACTTTGTCTCTTGGCCTCCATCCTATGGTTTTACAGACTGCCTTTCTGAAGGGAGTCACAGAATCGCCCTTTCCCACTCCCTTAGGTCTCAAATCCTCCCCAATTGCCCCCTCCATCCTTCTGCTAAACACGTGTCTGAAGTTCATGCTCTGAGCCAGTACCTCTCGAGCTAAAAAAAACCCACTGTTACAGACACTGTCATGTGCACTGAACTGTCTGAGGAGTTCGGTAACTTGCAAATTCTGATTCAGCAGGTCTGGGGCGGGGCCTGGGATTCTGCATTTCTAAGAAGCGCCTGAGTGATGTCAGTGCTGCTGGCTGCACTGAGTAAAACCACAGACCGGTGAGTGGATCTTGAGCCGGACTGCATGTTAGAATCACCTGAGGAGCTTGTTAGCCTCCCCTCCTAAGAATGGAGCCGTACTTCGAAAGCTCCACAGGTGACTCTGATGTGCAGCCACGTTGGTGACCCACTAGAGTATGCTGCCCCTCAGGCGAGGTAAACCTTTGCATGTATGCTCCTTGTCTTGTCCTGTTAGATCCTGGTGACCCTCCTTCCCCAGAAGAGGACACTGAGACCCAGAGATTCTTCCTAGTTTGCCCAAAGGCAGCCTAGTAAGCATTGTGTGTGAAAGCTAGTAAATGGTAGCGCCAGGAGTTGAACCTGGGTCTTTACAACTTTTTTGTTTGTTTGTTTTCTTTACAGTTTATTGAGATATAATTGACACATAGCACTGTATAAGTTTAGGGCTTCCCAGGTGGCTCAGGGGTAAAGAATCTGCCTGCTAATGCAGGAGATGCAGGTTCGATCCCTGGGTCTGGAAGATCCCCTGGAGGAGGAAATGGCAACCCACTCCAGGCAACCCAATCTCTGTCCATGGGATTTCTCCAACCTGGGAAATCCCATGGACACAGGAACCTGGTGGGCTACGGTCCATGGGGTTGCAAAGAGTCGGACACGACTGAGCACGCATGCCCTGTATAAATTTAAAATATATGATAAAATGACTTATGAACACCTACATTGTGAGATGATTACCATGCTAAGTTTATTAACATCATCATTTCCTATAGATACAAATAAAAGAAAAAAATGTTTTTTCCTTGAGAGAACTCTTAGGATCTACTCTCTTCACAACTTTCAAATTTGGCGACTCTGAATCCCACAGGCGCTGCCCCAGTTTCTGCATCTGTTTAGTGAGGGCATGAGCAAAATGAGGCAAAGCACAAGGGCCTACTTTCTCCAGGTGCCAAGATGACCTGATGCCTCCTCGCTGCACTCCCTCAGGTGGGGTCTGAATCCTTGGCTGGCTGCCCCTCCTGGTGAGAGTTCTGTAGGACTTCACCCTCTGGAAACTCCTCTAGACCCTTAGCCACAGTCTCCGTGACGATGTCCTCCATTTTACACATGAGGCCCAGAGACGCACAAGAGGTGCCCAAAGTCACACAGCAAGTATTTAGGGGAGCTCCAATTCCAAGTTTGGAGCATTTAAGGAGGGAGGACTTGGGGGCGGTCCTGGCTGGGGTCTGTGTGTTCCTCAAAGAGAAGGGCCCTAGGAAGGCACGGGGGCTCTATGACCTGGTAGCCTTGCCTCTGGCCTCAGCCGCACCCTTATGTGGCCACGGCCAGGCCTGAGGGCCGTGGCCCCAGACAGAACTGTGTGTGCCATCTGGACACATCCGGAGCTTCCTGGATGAGACCTTGCAGTGGCTGGTTTGGCAAAGATCCTCCCAGGACTGGGCCCGGGGCAGCTGGTCTTCCTTCCCTCAGCCACCCCAGCGCAGCAGCCCACCCCCACCCAGTGTGCTCCAGAGCTGGGGCCCTTGCCCCCCCCCCACCCTCCCTTCGGCCTTTGGAAGCCACACCTTGTTGCTCATCCCACACCAGCCCCAGCCCTGCCCTGGCTGCCCAGAAATTGACCTTTGCCCTGAGGAGGAGGTGACAGAAGAGGAACTTTCACTAGAGAAGGAAGGCCAGATGGGGTCCTCAGGTGGAGTCTTGGAGGCCAGAATCCTCAGTCTTTGGTGCCCGTAGTCCCCACCCCTGCACACACTTGCACACTGCAGGACAAGACCTGGGCTGATGGGAATGTCTGGGAGCGAATAAAGGGCGAGCCCGAGGAAGTGGGGGCAGTCCTGGGCATCCTGACCCTAGAAGGAGATATCTCTGTATTAGAGTGACTACAACCCTGGATCTTAAAAGTAGTAATAACAACAGGCTAGCCCTGTTGTCCAGGCATGCCTGGTACCAGGCTAGACACCAGATACTAACTCTGTCCTTCCATTTTACAGAGGAGGAAACTGAGGCCCAGAGGATTGAGTGATCTCACCTAGGCGGTCACTGGACAGGCTGGAATTCAAACCGGGGGCCACAACTCCGTGCCTGAGATGTAGTAGTGGGGTGAGCCACACCCACCTCTCAATGAGATCCTGGAGTGGGATGTCTCTATAACTAATGTGTCTCCACATCAACCCCCTTTGTGGGCTGATGGTATTTTCCAAAGATGGTCACCATAATATCTCCCCTCCCACATACTCTTCCTAAAGATAAAGATGATTCCTAAAAACTCCTCTCACCTCAAGGCAGGGCCTATGGAACGAGCCAGTGACTATAGTTGAAGTGATGTTATACGAATTCCAAAGCCGAATTCTAGAAAAGATAATAAGGCTTCCACCTGGTTCCCTTGGATACTTGCACTTGGAACCCAGCCGCCATGCTACGAGGAAGCCCAGGCCACATGGAAGGGTCACAGGCAGGTGTTCCAGCTGCAGTCCCAGCTGGCAGCCAGCATCGATTGCCAGATAAACGTGTAAGAAAACTTCTAGGTAACTCCAGGCCTGGCCATGGCCTGACTGCAAATCTGTGAGAAATCCTGAGCAAGAACTGCCCTAGTTGAGCCAGCAGGCCTCCAGAGCCATGAGAGATGACGATGCCTGGGGTGATTTAAGAGATAGTGTAGATTACTGGACACGCTCTCACCCTGCTTACACACACCTGAGGCCAGCCAGGGCCTCCGACACAGGTGGTGCTGCTTCAGGTCAGTCTAATCCACGAGCCATAGGTGCATGTGGACACACCCCCCCCCCTTCTATCAGCCCTTTTTAGGGAAATAGAGGCTTCCCAACTATGCACAGAGAAGTCTCTATCAGGGCAAGAAAAGACTTCAACATTTTGTAGTAACAGCCCTGCATTGTGTGTGGATCAAAGACAGACTGTAGAATCCACCATGATGGACAGTTGGCCTTAAACAACTGACCTCTATGCTCTCCTAATTCCTGACATTTTTTTAAAAAAGATATAATTCACATGTTATAACATTCACCTCTTTAAAGTATACAAGTCAGTGGTTTTGAATATATCTACAGATGTGTAACCATCACTATAATTTTATACTTTTTAACTAATTAGCCTAAGCCAGGTCTTAGTTGCAGCACTCAGGATCTTTGATTTTCTTTGTGGCATGTGGGATCCTTAGTTGAGGCACAGGAATTCTTATTTGTGGGATCTATTTCCCTGACCGAGGATCGAACCTGGGGCCCCCTGCACTCGAGTGCAGAGGCTTAGCCACTGGACCACCAGGGAAGTTCCCTTTGTACTTTTCATACAGTAGTATGATTGCCTGGGCCATGGTCTTGCCTCTGAGAGGTGAGCACCTTGAGGGAAGGGACTCTCAGCTTGGAATCACCACCATCCATCCCAGAGCCTGACTCTTCTGCTCTGGAGCAAGGACAGGAGAGGGACTCTAGGGGTCAGATCAATCAGAAAAGGCTTCCTGGAGGAAGAGGGGCTGCAGCTGGGTCTAAGAATGATTCTGGATTGGTTTGCCCCACAGCTGGGCTGAGGGCTTTGAGGACTTTTAGGTGGAAGAAAGAGGAGTTTGTAGGAAAGAAGGATGGATGGGGGAGCAGGCAGGCAGAGAACAAAGCTCAGAGCCTTGGGGCTGTTTAACAGCCGCCCTCTAAGGCTGCAAAGTGCCAGTGACTCAGACGTGGAGGGAAGCTCGCTGGCTGCAGCGTGAGTCTCCCAGTTAACCCTCGCCTGCCTGGAATGGAAAACTCACAACCTAAGTGCTCCGGGTTAACTCCAGTCCCTGAGCCCTGGCGCCAAGGGCTTTGGACGTGGACTTGAGGTCCGGAGACCTGTCCTCCACAGTTTGGTTAAATGAGGCTCCTGTCTGGAGCACTGGACTGGGGAGAGGGGCGGGGGAGCAGGCACGGAAATACTGTCGATTGACCTGTAGCGCGAAATCAGTGCCTCTTATAGGGGAAAGAGGGCCACCGCCGAAGGATGGACTGGGCGCCAGGCTCTCAGGGGCCCGCCTAGTCGCCCTCCCGCTGCCTAGTCCCAGGCACCGTTCGAACTGTCTTTATCCCATTGTCTCTGTCAGAGAAATACGTATGTGTGGTATGTGTCATCTTCCACGTCCCTGGCGGCGACAAGAAAACGCCGAGCTCTTTTACTAAGAAAAAAAGAAAAAAGGGGAGGGGTGGAGAGAAAACACGGCGATCTCAGTGCTGTCAGTACAGCCCAGAACCAAACCCCGTGGTGCATCCCCCGAGGGCGCAGCGTTGAGTCCCACAGCCCTTGGGGTCGAGGCAGCAGGCGGCGCCCTACGGCCCCGCAGGCCCGGGCAGAGCCCACCCTCGGACCCGGGCGCACAGTGCAGGCAACTCAGAGGTGCCCG
>NW_011495034.1:18136038-18139808 GCF_000754665.1 Bison bison bison | reverse complement strand
GAGAATCAGCTCCCGGCCGGGGAAGGGGGAGTAAAGAGAGGGAGTGGAACTGGGCACCTTCCCAGAAGTCGGAGTGTGTTTGCAAACTAGTTTTTTCGTAAAAGCTGTCTGGCACCTGTGTGTTTGGAGAGGGGGGCGGGGAGGGAGGAAGCATGGAAAAAGAGCAAGACCCTTTCTTCCTTCCAGGTCCCCGTCTCCCCGCAGCGCTGCTTCTTTGAAAAGATAGAGGGCTCTGACTTTCCTCTTCCTATTCCATCCCCCAGCCTCGTTGGACAAGCCTCTTTGGGGAAGGGGCTCCTTCAAAGGGGGTTGTGATTTGTGATTTGCCCAAGGTCACAGGTGGAACTCAGGGCTCTGGTAGCCAGGTGGAGGTGGTTCTTGCTGTTTGGGACTCCCCCTGGCCCTGTTACTGGCGGGGGAAGTGACGAGGGGGTGGAGAATTGCCCCACTGACCCTTAGTTTCTGCTCCCCTAGGAATGTCAGCTGTCACTGAGGGATGGGGAACTTTTTCGGTTTCTTGGGGTACCCACAGCTTCAGTCATTGGGGGGAGGAGCCAGGTTGTAACCTTCGGCAGCTGCAGCTGCCTCTGACCAGCCCTCATGGGGAGCTGGGGAGACCTGGGTCTGAACACCTAGCCAGCAGTGGGTCCCTGGCTGAGACCTTCCCTCTGAGTCTCCAGGTCGTTATCTGTAAAATGGGCGGATTGTCCCCAGACTATGCGTACCGAGGCAGGGTGTAAACATAAAGAGTAGTTTTATTGCAGTACCTTGATGTGGAGCCCAGAGTGGGAATGCCCCAGGCACGTGAGAGAGCTGGCCCGAGTGAGAGGGTCATCCAGGCAGTTTGCTCCGTGGAAAGAATCGTGGGCTAAGAAAGTGGATTCTTGGGTTCTGGCCCTCTGCCCTGTCCCTTTTTAGGTGCCTTGCCACTTCTAAGGTTTAAGGGCTTTTCCGGTGGTAAAATGAAGCAAAATATGACTCAATCCAGTTTACCGGGCTGCTGGGAGACTAGAACTGGGGGCAGGGGGCAGGTGTTCCGCCAAGTTGGGTGCACCGGTGGTCATGGGACCTTCCTCCCAGAGGCCATAAAATTTAAAAACTCAGGGATGTAAGAAGGGTCGGAGAGAGATCCTCAGTTTCTGTACCAGTAAAGTAGTGAGAGCACTACTCTACACCTTTATAATCTTTTAAGGGTGATTGTATTGTTCTCGAAAGGAAGCCGTGAGGATTAAATTCGACAACAGAGGGCTCATGCGCCAGCGCGGTGGCTGTCTGTAATAAGTGCTGGGTTAACGTTAACCGTGGTTATCATGGTTATGGGAATATTAGTAAGCCTGATGTGGGTTGCTGATTTGAGGATTCCTTCTGGGATTTTTTCAGGCCAGCTCGGCTCTTCTCTCTCCCACCTTCTTCCTGGAGAGAGAAGCCTCAGAATCCAGATGGCAGACTTTTAGGCTATTCCAGGGGCCGGTCCTGAGCAGGAAGGGGCCAATAGGCTGAAGAGAGCACCATGGGGGGTGGTACATCCGGTGGGGTGGTCCCATTTCCCCCACCTTGGGCCGGCCTCCCAGGGCTCTAATGGGTGATGGAAAACAGAAGAGCGTTCTCTAGGAGTTCCCGCAGGAGCAGGGTCACCAGGCAAGGTCTGAGAAGCCCTCAGCTGACGCCGGGGTCCCATCTGCCTGATGCTCTCCCCTCCTCAAATACTTGCAGGGTGGTCACTTCAGGAATCCAGCCCTCTCCAGCTGGGAGAATATGGCCTCAGAAAGGGGGCAGGGTTCCTTCCCCTCCTGCCTGCTCCCCCTCTACCACCACCACAGGACACAGGGTGGGCTCTTTGGGAGCTGGGAGGCCAGGTCACCCTAGGATCTGGGAAGGCAGCAGGTGGAGAAGATGAATCATGGCCTGCCCCCGTTCCCCAGAGGGAGGATGCGAGTCCCAAGGGGATTCAAGGCTTCCTGAAGTCCCACGGCACCTCATGGCTTCCAGACCAGTGTCCCCTCCCTTTGCTGGGCAACCCGGCCTCTGCTCTATGGTGAAGCCAAGGGCTCTGCAGGCCCATGGCCTGGAGCATTTCTCCACCCGCACGGAGATGAAACGACTGGCTGCTGATCCCTCCCTCACTATTGCATCACCTTGCTTAGTTTTTCTTGGGCTCTTGGCCACTCTCTCCCCTCATCTGGGGGGCGGGGGTGGTGTGTGTATGTCAGCTTGTTCTCTGCCCTCCTCCCCATCGGGTCAGCTCCAGGGACGACACGGGCATCTTACGTCCATCCTATTCAGGGCATTTTCCCTGCACTTACAGGTGCTCGGTCGCTGTTGGAGAGATGGCTCAGTCTGCCCCTCCTTGTTGAATGGGTCTGTGATGTTGGGTCATGGAACTCAGAAGAGTCCAGAGCTCACCCTCTGGGGACTCTGGGAAGATCCTTGTCTCACTGTGCTGAGTGCTGGGGCAGTATCTGAGGGCGGTGGCCCTGCCGATGGAGGAGGAGCAAGCGCTGGCCTGGGGGAAGGGAAAGGTGTGAGTCTGGGAGAGGTGAGATTCATCCAGCACTGATTGACCCTGGGATCTGGGGGAGGAGGGCTTGGCAGCTGCTGACCTGGGTGGGTCATGGTCTGCAGACTCAGGGATCTGGGGTGTTCTGGGGAGAGTCACCCATCCTCCAGGTGACCTGGGCCACATTTTTTAATCTCTCTGGCCTCAGTTTCTTCATCTAGACATGCAGGAACTTTGCATTAGGAGCTCTTCCTTTGCTTTCTTCACATGGTTCTTAAAGGCAGCTATGAAAGGGCTTGTAAACGAAAGAAGGCTTTGCCCAGGTTTCCACCAGTGCCTTTGGCTCCCTGCCATGCAGGAAGGCTTTTCTCATCATGTAGCCATCTATTCGTTCCTCAACAATGTTTTGTAATAGCATAATATGTCAAGGGTTTATTTACTGTTTTAGGTATGATTTGTTTATTCACAGACTTTAACAAACTTTTTATTTTATATTATAGTTGATTTATCGTATTGTGTTAGTTTCAAGTGTACAGCAAAGTGATTCAGTTATACATGTATCCATCCGTTTTCAGATTATTTTCCCATATAGGTTATTACAGAATATTGAGTAGAGTTCCTTGTGCTATACAATAGGTCCTTGTTGATTATCTGTTTTACATATGGTAGTGTGTATGTGTTAATCCCAACCTCCTCATTTATCCATCTCCCCCCACCCCCGACTGCCACACCTTTCCCCTTTGGTAAGTTTGTTTGCAAAGTCTATTTCTATTTTGTAAATAAGTTCATTTGTATAACCTTTTAAAATATTTTACATTTAAGTGATACATGATATTTGTGTTTCTCTGACTTACTTCACTTACTGTGATAATCTCTGGGTCCATCCCTGTTGCTGTGAATGATGGTAATAGGATAGGATCATGTGGTCGTTCTACTTTTAGTTTTTTTAAGGAACTTCCATACTGTTCTCTGTAGTGGCGGCTAGTTAGTTAGTTCAGTCGCTCAGTCGTGTCCGACTCTTTGCGACCCCATGAATCGCAGCACGCCAGGCCTCCCTGTCCATCACCAACTCCCGGAGTTCACCCAGACTCACGTCCATCGAGTCAGTGATGCCATCCAGCCATCTCATCCTCTGTCGTCCCCTTCTCCTGCCCCCAATCCCTCCCAGCATCAGAGTCTTTTCCAATGAGTCAACTCTTCCCATGAGGTGGCCAAAGTACTGGAGTTTCAGCTTTAGCATCATTCCTTCCAAAGAAATCCCAGGGCTGATCTC
>NW_011495034.1:18134878-18135511 GCF_000754665.1 Bison bison bison | reverse complement strand
CTCAGAATGGACTGGTTGGATCTCCTTGCAGTCCAAGGGACTCTCAAGAGTCTTCTCCAACACCACAGTTCAAAAGCATCAATTCTTCGGCTCTCAGCTTTCTTCACAGTCCAACTCTCACATCCATACATGACCACAGGAAAAACCATAGCCTTGACTAGACGAACCTTTGTTGGCAAAGTAATGTCTCTGCTTTTGAATATGCTATCTAGGTTGGTCATAACTTTCCTTCTGAGGAGTAAGCGTCTTTTAATTTCATGGCTGCAGTCACCATCTGCAGTGATTTGTGAGCCCAAAAAAATAAAGTCTGACACTTTCCACTGTTTCCCCATCTATTTCCCATGAAATGATGGGACTGGATGCCATGATCTTCGTTTTCTGAATGTTGAGTTTTAAGCCAACTTTTTCACTCTCCACTTTCACTTTCATCAAGAGGCTTTTTAGTTCCTCTTCACTTTCTGCCATAAGGGTGGTGTCATCTGCATATCTGAAGTTATTGATATTTTTCCTGGCAGTGTTGATTCCAGCTTGTGCTTCTTCCAGCCCAGCGTTTCTTACGATGCACTCTGCATAGAAGTTAAATAAGCACAGTGACAATATACAGCCTTGACGTACTCCTTTTCCTATTTGGAA
>NW_011495034.1:18112350-18134778 GCF_000754665.1 Bison bison bison | reverse complement strand
ATTTTGAGCATTACTTTACTAGCGTGTGAGCTGAGTGCAATTGTGTGGTAGTTTGAGCATTCATTGGCATTGCCTTTCTTTGGGATTGGAATGAAAACTGACCTTTTCCAGTCCTGTGGCCATTGCTGAGTTTTCCAAATTTGCTGGCATATTGAGTGCAGCACTTTCACAGCATCATCTTTCAGGATTTGAAATAGCTTAACTGTCTGTACCAGTTTACATTCCCACCAACAGTGTAGGAGGATTCCCTTTTCTCCACATCCTCTCCAGCATTTGTTGTTTGTAAACTTTTTGATGATGGCCTGGCTGGTGTGAGGCGATACCTCATTGTAGTTTTGATTTGCATTTCTCTAATAATTAGCAGTGTTTAGCATCTTTTCATGTACTTTTTAACCATGTGTACATCTTTTTTTTGGAGAAATGTCTGTTTAGATCTATTTTTTGATTGGGTTATTTGTTTTGATATTGAGCTGCATAATCTGTTTGTATATTTTAGAAATTAATCCCTTGTTGGTAGCATCATTTGCAAATATTTTCTCCCATTCTGTCTTTTTGTTTTGTTTATGGTTTCCTTTGCTATGCATAATTTTTTAAATTTAATTAGGTCCCATTTGTTTGTTTTTGTTTTTATTTTCATTACTCTAGGGGATGAATCAAAAAAAATATTACTGTGGTATGTCAAAAAGCATTCTGCCTATGTTTTCCTCTAAGAGTTTTATAGTATCAGTCTTAGATTTAGGTCTTTAATTGATTTTTATTTTATTTCTGTATATGATGTAAAATAATTATTTTACATGTAGCTGTCCAGTTTTCCTGGCACCACTTATGGAAGAGCCTGTCTTTTCTCCATTATATTCTTGTCTCCTTTTGTCATGGATTAGTTGGCCATAGCTGCATGGGTTTATTTTGGGGCTTTCTATCTTATTCCATTGATCTGTAAGTCTGTCTTTGTGCCAGTACCATACTGTTTTTGATCACTGCAGCTTTACAGTATATTCTGAAGTCAGGGAGCCCAATTCCTCCAGCTCAGTTTTTCTTTCTCAAGATTGCTTTCGATTATCAGAGTCTTGTGTTTCCACACAAATTTTAAGGTTTTTTTCTTCTAAGTCTGCAAAAAATGCCATTGGTAATTCGATAGGGATTGCATTGAATCTCTAGGTTACCTTGGGTGCTACAGTCATTTTGGCAGTATTGATTCTTCCAATCCAAGAATATGGTATACCTTTCCATCTGTTGTGTTATCTTCAGTTTCTTTCATCAGTGTTTTAGTTTTCAGAGTTCAGGTCTTTAGTTTCCTTAGGTAGGTTTATTCTTAGGTATTTTCTTCCTTTTGATGCAGTGGTAAATAAGATTGTTTCCTTAATTTCTCTTTCTGATCTTTTGCTTTTACTGTATAGAAATGCAACAGATTGGTATTATTTTTTATAGTGCAACTTTACCAAATTCACTGATGGGCTCTACTAGTTTTTTGGTAGCATCTTTAGGTATTTTGCAGTCAGACATGACTTAACAACTGGAAAACAACAACAAATGTATCATGTCACCCACAAACAGTGACAGTTTACCTTTGCTCCTAATTTGGATTCCTTTTTTTATTTCTCTGATTGCTGTGGCTAGGACTTCCGAAGCTATGTTGAATAAAAGTGGTGGAAGTGGACATCTTTGTCTTATTCTTGATCTTTCAGGGTTTTACTTTTGAGTATGATGTTAGTTGTGGCTTTGTCATATATGGCCTCTGTTAAGCTGAGGTATAGTCCCTCTTTGTTCACTTTCTGGAGAGTTTTTATCATAAATGAATGTTGGATTTTATCAAAAGTGTTTTCTGCATTTTTGAGGTGGTCATATGGTTTTTATTCTTCAGTTTGTTAATGTGGTGTATCACACTGATTGATTTGTGGATATTGAAAAATCCCTGCATCCCTGGGGTAAATCCCACTTGGTGATGGTATATGGTATATGATCCTTTTAATGTATTGTTGGATTCAGTTTGCTAGTTGAAGATTTTTGCATCTATATTTTTCAGTGATCAGATCAGATCAGATCAGTCGCTCAGTCGTGTCCGACTCTTTGAAACCCCATGAATCGCAGCACACCAGGCCTCCCTGTCCATCACCAACTCCCGGAGTTCACCCAGACTCACGTCCATCGAGACAGTGATGCCATCCAGCCATCTCATCCTCTGTCGTCCCCTTCTCCTCCTGCCCCCAATCCCTCCCAGCATCAGAGTCTTTTCCAATAAGTCAACTCTTCACATGAGGTAGCCAAAGTACTGGAGTTTCAGCTTTAGCATCATTCCTTCTGAAGAAATTCCAGGGCTGATCTCCTTCAGAATGGACTGGTTGGATCTCCTTGCAGTCCAAGGGACTCTCAAGAGTCTTCTCCAATACCACAGTTCAAAAGCATCAATTTTTCAGTGCTCAGCCTTCTTCACAGTCCAACTCTCACATCTATACATGACCACAGGAAAAACCACAGCCTTGACTAGCCGGACCTTTGTTGGCAAAGTAATGTCTCTGCTTTTGAATATGCTGTCTAGGTTGGTCATAACTTTCCTTCCAAGGAGTAAGCGTCTCAGTGATGCTGGCCTATAATCGTGTGTGTGTGAGAGAGAGATATCTTTGTCTGGTTTTAGTATCATGGTGATTGTGGCTTTATAGATGAATTTAGGAATGTTCCTTCGTCTGCAATTTAACTACACACACATACACACACACACACACACGTATGTGTGTGTGTGTGTGTATGTATGTGTGTGTATATATATATTTGTGTATTTGTCTGCGCCAGGTCTTTGATCTTTGTTGTATGATGGAGGATCTTCAGATCTTTAGTTATATCATGTAGACTCTCAGTTGCAGCATGTGTTAATAGGATCTAGCTCCCTGACCAGGGATTGAACAGAGCCACTTGCATTAGGAGCATGGAGTCTTAGCCACTGGACCACCAGGAAAGTCCCTCCTCTGTGATTTTTTGAAATCGTTTCAGAAGGATGGGTATTAACTCTTCTCTAAATGTTTCATGGAACTCACCTGTGAAACCGTCTGGTCCTGCACTTTTGTTTGTTGGGAGTTTTGTAATCACAGTTTCAATTTCAATGCTTGTGATTGACCTTTCATGTTTTCTGTTTCTTCCGGTTCAGTTTTGGGAGACTGTATCCTTCTAAGAATTCATCCGTTTCTTCTAGGTTGTCCATATTATTGGCGTATAGTTACTCATAGTAGTCTCTTATGACCCTTTGTATTTCTGTGATGTCCATTGCAACTTCTCCTTTTTCACTTCTGATTTTACTGATTTTATTGAGCACTCCTTTTTTTTTCTTGATGAGTCTGCCTAAAGGATTATCAATTTTCTCTTTTCAAAGAGAAACTAAAAGAAACTTTTAGTTTCATTGATCTTTTCTATTGTTTTGTTTATCTCTATTTCATTTATTTGTGCTCTGATCTTTATGATATCGTTCCTTCTGCTAAACTTTGGGTTTTGTTTGTTCTTTTTTTTCTAGTTGCTTTGGGTGTAAATTTAGGTTGTTTATTTGGCAGTGTTCTTGTTTCCTGAGGTGAGATTGTGTTGCTGTAAACTTCCCTCTTACAACTGCCTTTGCTGTGTCCCACATGTTTTGGATCATCATGCTTTTGTTTTCATTGTCTCTAGGTTTTTTTTTTTTTAATTTCTTCTGTGATTTCTTCAGTGACCCATTGGTCATTTAGTACCATATTGTTTAGCTTCCACATGTTTATGTTTTTTACAGGTTTTTTCTTATAGTTCATTTCTAATCTCATAGTGTTATGGTTGGAAGATGCTTGATATGATTTCAGTTTTCTTAAATTTATCAAGGCTTGCTTTATGGCCCAGCATATGATCTATCCTGGAGAATGTTCTGTGTGCACTTGAGAAGAATGTGTATTCTGCTACTTTGGGATGGAATACTCTATAAATATGAATTAAGTTCATCTGGTCTAATATGCCATTTAAAGTCTGTGTTTGTTTATCGATTTTCTGTCTGGATGAGCTGTTCACTGATGTAAGTGCATGTTAAAGTCCCCCCCACAGTTACTGTTGATTTCTCCTTTGATGGCTATTAGTATTTGCCTTATAAGTTGAAATACTCCTATGCTGGGTGTATATACATTTACAATTGTTGTATCTTCTTGGATTGATCCCTTGATCATTATGTAGTATTTTTCTTTGTTTCTTATAACAATATTTTAAAATCAGTTTTGGCTGACACGAGTATTCCTGTTACTATTCCAGCTTTGATTTCTGTTCGCATGGAATACCTTTTTCTATCCCCTCACTTGCAGTCTGTTTGTGTACCCAGATCTGAAGTGGGTCTCTGTAGACTGCATATGTATGGGTCTTGTTTTTATATCCATTCAGCCAGTCTGTGTCTTTTGGTTGGAGCATTTAATCCATTTGCATTTAAGGTAATTACCAATATGTATGTTCTTGTTGCCATTTTGTTCATTGCTTTGGGATTGTTTCTGTAGGTCTTTTTTCTTCCCTTCCTCTTTTGTTCTTTTGTGATTTGATGACTATCTTTAGCGTTGTGCTTGGATTCCTTTTCCATTTTTGTGTGTACAGCTATTGTAGATTTTTGTTTTACAGTTCCCATGAGGTTTTGATATAGCAGTTTGGTATATAAACAAGATTGTATTAAGTTGCTGTTCTCTTAACTTCAATGTGTTTCCAAACATCCTGCATTTGTGCTTTCCTCACAGTTGCTGGTTTTGATGTCATATTTGTACATGGATGATTTCCTACCTTTACTCTATGTTTGCCTTCACCAGTGAGCTTTCCTACTTGTGATTTTCTTGTTTCTAGTTGTGGGGTTTACTTTCCGCCCTAGAGAAGTTCCTTTAGCATTTGTTGCAAAGCTGGTCTGATGGTGCAGAATTCTCTTAGCTTTTGTTTGTCTATAAAGCTTTTGATTTCTCTATTGAATCTGGATAAAAGCCTTGCGGTAGAGTATTCTTGGTTGTAGCTTTTTCTCTTTCATTACTTTAAATATATCATGTCCCTCCCTCCTGGCCTGCAAAGTTTCTGCTGAAAACTCAGCTGATAACCTATGGGCATTCTCTTGTGTTATTTGTTGCTTTTCCCTTTTTGATTGTAATATTTGCTCTTTGTCTTTAATTTTTGTCAGTCTGATTAATATGTGTCTCAGTGTGTTCCTCCTTGGGTATATCTGTATGGAACTCTCTGTGCTTCCTGGACTTGGTGACTGTCTCCTTTCCCATGTTTTAGAAATTTTCAGCTTTATCTCTTTAAATGTTTTGTCATACCCCTTCTCTCTCTTCTTCTTCTAAGACCCTTATAATGTGAATATCGATGCATTTAATGTTGTCCCAGAGTCCTCATTTTTTTTTTTTCATTCTTTTTTCTTTATTCTTTTCCAAGGCAGTGATTTCCACCATTCTGTCTTTGAGCTCACTTATTTATTCTTCTGCCTCATTTATTCTGCTATTGATTTCTTCTACTGTATTTTTTCTTTTGGTTATTATATTGTTTATCTCTGCTTGTTTGAATTTTCTTTGTTAAACATGTCTTATATCTTGTTGATCTGTGCACTCCATTCTTTTCTCAAGATATTGGATTATCTTTATTATCACTACTCTGAATTTTTTCAGGTCAGTTGCCTATCTCTGCTTTACTTAGTTGTTCTTCTGGCGTTCTATTTTGTCCCTTCATCTGAAACATATTCCTCTGCTGTTTCATTTTATCTAACTTGCTGTGTCTGCAGTCTCACAGGCTGCAGGATCATAGTTCCTCTTGCTTCTGGTGTCTGTCCCCATCTCGTCATGGCTTCTTCTTTGTCTTTGGAGGTAGAAGATCTTCTCTTCGTAGATTCCACTTCTTTCTTGTCAATGGTTGTTCAGCAGTTAGTTGTGATTTTGATGTCTCCATGAGAGCAGGTGAGCTCAGATCCTTCTATTCTACCATCTTGTTTGGGCAGGCTTCTCAGCAAATGTTTTCTGAACCAGCTCCTCTGTGCCAGGGACTGTGTCAAAGCTGAGGCACAACTACAGAGCTCCAAATAGAGTTGAGGGGACAGAGTAAGGCAAGCAAATGACAAAGAGATAGGAAAACTCTAGGTGGTCAAAAATGCCATAGAAAACATAAACCAAGGGGAGTAATTGAGATGTGATGGGGTGGGGGTGGGGAGGGGACGTGGGTCAAGGAGACTTCGGAGCAGGAGGTGGTGACATTCAGGCTGAGATGTTAATGGACGGCATGACATTCATGGCTGGTTCCCAGCCTACCTGGTTCCCAGCAGGTGCTCTGTGGGTGTTTTTGAATGAATGAAGGAGGGAGGGGTGCCTGGGCAGAGAGAGCAGCACCTGCAAAGGCCCTGAGGTGGGAACTTGCTCAGGGTATTCCAAGAGCCTGTTCTCTCCACCACCCGCCTCTCTGTCTCCTTTGGTGGCTGTCATGTCTCCTCAGGAGCTTGGGGCATCTGGCCTGCCCGCTGTACCTTGACTATCCCCTTCCCCATGACATGGGAGAGCACATGCTTGGCTCCCAGCAGATGGTGCTGTCCAACTGCTCCCTCCTTTGGGGTCTCAACAATCTTCCCAAGTCAAAGTCCCATCCCCATGGGCTCCCCGAGGGCTGTGCTGGGCTGGGCAAGAGCACAGTGGGCCCTGCCTCACTTCACACTGTGCTTTGCCCCCGACTAGCTGAGTGACCTTGGGTGGAGTATTAGTTCCCCAGGACCCCTGTAATGAAGCACCTCAACTGGGTGGCTTCAAACAACAGAAATGCATTCGCTCACAGTTCTGGAGGCTGGAAGTCCAAATTCAAGGTGTTGGCAGAGCTATGCTCCCTCTGTGGGTTCTAGGGGAGGGTGCCTCCTTGCCTCTTCCAGCTCCTGGTAGCTGTAGGCACCCCTTGCTTTGTGGCAGTGTCACTCTGGTCTCTGCCTGCTTCTCATGACTGCCTTCCCTCTGTGTCTCACACATTATCCTCCCCTACGGACATAAGTCACGTGGGAATCTGGGCCTATCGTGTGCCAGGATGTCCTCATCTTAACTCCACATCTGCAACTACCGTTTCCAAATAAGGTTGCACTCTTAGGTGCCAGGGGTGAAGGTTTAACACCTCTTCCAGGGGACACAGTTCAGCTTCTGATAGGTGGGTAACATGACCTCTCTGTGCCTAGGCTGTCTGATCTGTGAAATGGAATGGTAGTAATAGGGCTCATCTGCCAGGCTTGCAGGGCTGCCTAAATGGAATGGTGGAAACCTCAGGACAGGGCCAGGCACTCAGTCTATGCTATTATTTCCATCTCCTCCATGAAGGCTTCCTGAGAGCTGGGACTAGGAGCTGGGGAGCAGGTGGCCATGTCCTTGCCCAGAAGGACTTGCTGAGGCAGACTAGGGGCTGGGTGGCCTGGGATGCAGAGGCTTGGAGAGGCCCCTCCACACTGTCTGGAGGGTAGGGGTGGCTGGGCACCTCTTCAGTGTGGTAGGATGAAAGCTCTTAACAAAAAGTGGGGAGTCCCATCTGTAGAGAGCTAGGGTGCCCGGCCATGGTAGGAGCCCACAAAGCCATTCACACACTTGAGTGAGCCCAGACGATCTTTCAGACCCAGTCAGCCTGGAGATTCTGGGCAGGAGCTTGGGCTAGAAGCCCGGTGCAGCCCAGCAAAGACAGAGGAGCGTATGTAGACTCCCCAGAGCTGGGAGGAGCCTGCAGTCTGACAGGCAGGGAAACTGAGGCAAAGAGTGAAAGCGACTTGTGGGGAGTTCACATCTAGAGGTGGGAGCCCTTGTCTCCTTGTCTCCCCATGGAGGGCCCCTGGGTGGGTGTGGGCACCAGGGCTTAGAGCCCCAGGGCTGTACCCCAGTCCCTGAGGCTGCCCCACTTGCAGCTCCTGGTGGCTGCAGGCAGCTACCCTTCAAGTGAAGCTAGGTTGGAATGACTTTGGCTGGTGATCATTGTCACCATGCCCTCCACCCTCCATTAGTTTATTCCCCACTCTGAGCCTAGCCAGACCCCCCCCTACCCACCCACTGCCCCAGGTCCCTGATGTACTTTCCACACCCCAGAGTCCAACTACGCCCATCCCCTAGAGTGCTTACTAGTAGGCCAGAGGCCAGGGTATGGCCAGCCCCACTTTGCAGATAAAGGAGCAGAGACATGGGGTGGGGGCAAAAATTGGGCAGAAACCGGTGCCTGGCTCCTTGGGGGTCAGGGCCAACCCCTAGGGTGGTAGGCTGGGAGACCCTGGGACCGAGCCCTTCCAAACAAGGCTCAGTGGAACCAGGGTCCCTGGGATCCTAGAGGAGGCCCCTTCCCCCAAGTCTAGAGCTTATGGATTTGGTGGGGGCTGCAGGGAATAATCTCCCTCTGGGTGTGGTCTGGCCAAAGCTGGGGGCCTCAGAGGACAGAAGAGGGCATCAGGGCTGACCCCCGCAGCAGCATCCTCCCCACACTGTCTGTATCTATATTTATCCCTACAATAGTCTGACTGCCTGTCGGGAGTGCAGCATTTTCAGGGCACAGCAGCCTTAGTTAAAGTGGAGAAGTGATTTGTGTCAAAATGCTGCCCCCCCCCCAACCTTGACGAGAGCACTGGGCTGTTCCCTGGGGTCTGCACACCTGCTGGCGGGGGCCAGTGCAGCAGTGGGTAGGCAGGGAGGGACCCAGGGGGTATGAGCAGCTGGAGGCTGGACCCCCACACACATACACTTCAGAGAACCAGGGCTGTGGGACATGGGGATGCTGGGGCTGTGGCTGGAAGGTGGGACCAGATAAACTCTAAAGCCTTTCAAGCTCAGAGATTCAGTGAAGTCCTAATTTCTGGAATCCCAGGGTTCTGGATTCTTTGCATCCCTAGTCGCGGACCTCTGCAATTCCAAGATGCCATGAGTCGTCTCCCCTTCACCCTAACTCTTCTGTACTTTCAGCAAAGGTTTGTCGAGCTCCCATTCTATGCTTCTCTGCGCCAATAGGCCTGGTCCCGTCTTTAAGCTCACGTGAGGGTGACATTTCCTAAGTCAGTGGTTGCAATATGGTGACAATTGTAAGTGCATCCCTGTCTGGGGCCAGGGGCTCAGGGGGCAGTTGTAGAGCAGTCTCCAAGTTGTGTTTTTTTAAACATTTTGTTGAAGTATAATACACAATATAGAGCAGACTTCCCAGGTGTACAACTCAATGACTGTTCACAAACTGAAGACATCCGTGTTAGCACTCCCTAGACTGAGACACAAACATGACTGTCCCCGAAGCCCCCTGGTAGCCCCTCCCAGTTACTAACACCCTCCCCCACTATCTTGCAACCCCGACTCCCAACAACATAGATTTGTTTTGTCCGTGTTTAACTTCACTGATGTAATGGACGTGAACTTGGGTAAATTCCCAGAGATGGTGGGGGGTAGGGAGGCCTGGCATGCTGCAGTCCATGGGGTCGAGAAGAGTCGGACACGACTGGGCGACTGAACAACAACAACAAAATGAGATCGTACAGGATGACATGCTCCTCTGTGTCTGGCTTCCTCCACTCAGCATGTTCGGGAGACCCCGTTCCTGTTGTTGGTGTCCTGTGCTTCCTTGGGCTCATGGCACTTCAGCCCATTGTGTGCGCATCGCATTCATCGTTTATTTATCCCCTTTCCTGATGATAGGCACACAGGGGACTCCTGGCCTGGGGCTGTTACAAACAGTGCTGCTCTGGAAGTTCTCAGGTGTGTCTTTTGGGGAACATACTGCATGTTTCTGCTGGGCATTGCTGGGATCGTCATAACGGATACATTTATTTAGCTTTGTAAACACTGCCAGACGTTTCTCCCAAGTAGTTGTCCCAGTCTACACTCCCGTTGGTAGCACATGAGAGTTCCAGTTGCTCCACATCCTTGCCAACACTTTGTATTGCCAGCTTTTAAAGCATATTTTTTATTTACTCATTTTGGCCGCACTGCATGGCATGCGGGATCTTAGTTCCCCGACCAGGGATCAAACCCGCACTCCCTGCAGTGGAAGCATGGAGTCTTAACCACTGGACCAACTTTTAAGATGTTATCCTGGGGGTGGGAGCATAGTGACATTGATTTTGTTTGGTTTTGCTCAGCTGAGTTTGAAGAAGGAGAGAGCTAACTCAAGAAGAGGGAAGGGCATTCCAGGCAGGTGGAACAACATATGCAAAATTACGGAGATGTGAAAAAGTATTGTTGGGACCCTGTGAACAGCATAGCTAGAACCAGAAATGTGTTGAGGCAGTGTGAGGGGGACTGTCAAGGTGTTTGGATGTTGTCCTGAGAATGGTAGAGAGTCCTGGAGAAGATGGTCTCATTTTGAGCTGGCACCTACAGTGTATCAGGCACTTTGTAATTTCTGCTTGGTGGACAAGAAAACTAAGCTAAGATTCAGAAAGGCCTATGACTTGTCCAGAGTCATATTAGCAGAGGCTCTAGAATGCAAATCCTTCCAAGCCTCAGTTTGCTCATCTGGAGAGTGGGAGTGGTGAGAGCTCCTTGCTCAAGGATGTTGTGAAGCTATAGAAGTTAAAGTCTCTAACACACTGGGCCCGGCGCCTCAGGCAGGTGTTATTATTATTCTTGTTTTACCTCGTGTCTCTGTCTGCGTGGCCACACCACCACCTGTCTTCCCTGCCAGCTGACAGGATAGGCGTGGGCTCCCCTAGCTCATGTGATTAAGGAAGGCCTGGCTGAGAACTCCAGCCTCAGCACCTTGTTTTCCTGCCCCAGGTAGGTCTCCTAGGACCTGAAGGTTGCTCTGATGGTTAATCCTATGTGTCAACTTGGCTAGGCTATGGTGACCAGTTGTTCAGTTAAACAACTGTCTGATGTTGCTTTTGCAGGTGTTTTTCAGATGTGATTAGCGTTTAAATCGGTAGATTTATGTTAATCCTCCATTACGTGGGTGGGCTACATTCAATCAGAGGCCTTAAAAGAAAGGACTAAGGTTTCTCCCAGAAGAAGGAATTCAGCCCCAAGACTGCAACATAGAAACCTTGTCTAGTTTCCAGTCCGCCTGGCTTGCCCTGCAGATTTGGGACTCAAGAATGCAATATCAACTGTAACCCAAATTTCCAGCTTTGCATCTCACCCTGCAGATTTCAGACTTGTCAGCCCCCACAAATGCATGCGCTGATTCCTTAAAAGAAATCTCTCTCTATGCAGATATCCTCCTAGTGGTTCTGTTTTCTCAGGAGAACTCTAATACAGTTGCCATTTTTCTTCCTGGGTCTTCTCCTCTGGGAAATGGGGTGAAGGAGGCAACTTAGATCTGGATGCATTCAAGGCACATTCCCACCCTTAAAGCTCAGTAAACACGGCCATCAGGGCCAGTGGGGACCAGGCATGTGGCTGGCCAACCAAGGGTTCCGGCTACCGGGGTGTCACCACCTAAGACCAGAGGCTACAGACTCAGAGGTCTGCCGAGACACAGCAGGAACTCAGCGTGTGAAGCTGGCAGGGCTTTTATGGGGACCAAGTATGATGACTGCCTCATTATGCCGAGAGCAGGCTAAACCACAGCCATCCCCGGGTGTGGTCAGCCACTGGGGAGCCATGGAGCAGGTTGGTGTTCAAAGTGTGGTCTCAGATGGGCCGCCTCAGTAGCACCCAGGAGCTTGTTGGAAATGCAGACTCTCAGCTCCCTCCCCAGACCTGTGGGCACTGGCAACTGCATTTTAACAAGATACCCCACCTACCCACCCCTCTGGGATCTGTGTGTCCTGAACCCACTGCTAGTGTCACCAGGAACGTGAAAGTATCAGTCGCTCAGTTGTGTCTGACTCTTTGAGACCCCATGACCTGGAGCCCGCCAGGCTCCTCTGTCCATGGAATTCTCCAGGCAAGAATACTGGAGTGGGTTGCCATTCCCTTCTCCGGGGGATCTTCCCAACCCAGGGATCAAACCCAGGTCTCTTGCATTGCAGGCAAAATCTTTACCATCCGAGCCATCAGGGAAGCCCTGCCACCAGGAGGGCTTGTTAAAACACAAATGCCACTCTGGGGACTCTGACTAAGCGGGTCTGTTTGGGGCCCAGGAACCTGCAGGAGGGAGGGAGGAGGCCCATCTGGGAACCATAGTTGGAGCGATGACAGTAGAGGCCACTGTGGGAACCTCTGCTGTCAGTGATCAGACCCCATTGAGCACGGTCTGCTGCCTGAATGAAGGCTCAGATGCCCTCGGGATCCTGGGGACCATGGCCCAGGAGTATAGGCCTTGAAGTGTGTGGGGTCTGAGTCTGTTATTCTCTCCCTGACCCTGCATTTACCATCCTTGGCATCTCTGAGCTTTGACTTACGGCTGAAAAGGGGAGCCTAGGATCATGTACTCAACCAGTTTTAACCCCTGGTCCCCTTTATACGCACCATAAACCTCACACATCTGTCCCCCTGACCCCAGCCATCTGGAATCACTGCTAATAGCAGGAGCTGCAGAGTGGCATTCTAAGTGCTTCACCTCGCTTAATCCTCGATATCAATACCTGATGAAAGCGCTTTTATTGTTCCTGTTTTTTTTTTTTAAGGTTTCTGTATTTTATTTATTTATTTAATTTTGGCTGCACTGGATCTTCATTGCTGGATGCAGACGTTCTCTCGTGGTGAGAAGGGGCTGCTTCTCACTGCAGTGGCTTCTCCTGCTGCAGGGCAGGAGCTCTAGGCGCGAAGCCTCCATAGTTGTGGCCCATGGCACTTAGTTGCTCTGGGCCTGTGGAATCTTAACAGGGATGGAACCCATGGCCCCTGCGTTGGTAGGCAGATTCTTAACCTCTGGACCACCAGGGAAGTCCCTGTTCCGGTTTTTTATAGAAGGGGAACAAAGACCGGAGAGGGTAAGTAACTTGCTTGAGACCACACAGCAGGTAAATGAAAGCCCCAAGGATTCAAACCCCGACAGTCTGAGTCGAGTCTGTGCTCTCAACTTCGGCACGGTACTATCCAGAGGACCGCACTCCTGTCCTTGTAACTTCCACGACAAGAGTCTATAGAGCGTTACTTCGTGTGGTTGGCACTGAAAACAGGATTTCATTTTTCAGGTGTCAGGTTGAGCAGGCTTGTTCAGAGGGCGCACGAGGCCCCCCATTTCTGACAGGCCACCCGCTGTTGCACTTGCCCCCTGGTCTCCACCAGATGAGACTCTGCAGTGGAGGCTGCTGCCTCCACCTCCCCCCCGCTGCCTCCCCTGCCCCCTGCCATCCCTCTCCCCGCGCCTGCCCCTTGAGCCTGCCCCTCTCAGTGTCTCCCGTCACTGTCCATCTCTGAATTGGGGTTTCTGCAGGCCACCTTGGCGTCTCTTCCCCACAGTGGGTGGGGTGCATAACCCAGCTTCTGGGTCCTGAGCCACTGGGGTCAGCAGAGAGGGAGAAAGATGGTTGGGTGGCCATAGCTCTTAGCCTCAGCACCACCCTTCCCTGGCACCACTGCCCCTTCTTGAGCCTCAGTTTCTACCTCTGTGAAGTGGGACTGTGAACCCCTCTAGTGCTGGCCTCTTGGAGCAGTGATGAGAGTCCCAGGATTCAGAAAGGGCTTTGTGATCTCTTGCGTGATGTGTGCAGTGGGGCAGTGGTTGTGATTCCTCTGGGGCTGTCGGTGGCGGGGCTGGTGGGGGGGCGGTCCCTTCCTCATTCATCTGGCACCTGTTTATCCCACACCTGCCCACAGTGTAAGTGCTCTTCTAGGTGCTGGGAAAACAGTGGTGATCCCTCCCTTGTGGAATGTACACTCTAGAAGGACAGGCAGCACACAAGGCAGTTGGACAAATAGTAGAATGCTCGTACATCACATTGATCTGCAAAGAAAATGGTGTGGGGCTGAGATTACATTCGCTTGGGTGACCAGGGAAGGCCTCTGGGGGGGTGACATTAAGCTGACAACCAAGATGTGTCGTGTGAAGAAAGGCATCTCTGGCAGGGGGAAGAGCAAGTGCAAAGGCCCTGAGGCAGGAGCGAGGTTGGCACATTTGCAGAGCGGGAGGAGACCAGTGTGCTGGGGCACAGGGAGCGAGGGCGAGCATGGCATGAAGGGGAGGGTCGGGAGAGGATTTGGGTTGTGTGACCAGGAAGCGCAGGCCCTGGGAGATTTTCAGGGAGAGCTGTGGTAGCATCTGATTTGCATGTTTTTTTCTTTTAGTTAATGTATTTATTTTTGGCTGTCCTGGATCTTCGTTCCTGCTCGGGCTTTTCTCTAGTTGCAGAGAGTGGGGAGCTACTCTCCAGTTGCAGTGCTCAGGCTTCTCATGTGGTGGCTTCTCTTGTTGCGGAGCACAAGCTCTAGGCAAGCGGGCTTCAGTAGTTGTAGCTCCCGGGCTCTAGATTACAGGCTCAGTAGTTGTGGCGCACGGGCTTAGTTGCTCCGTGGTATGTGGGATCTTCCTGGATTAGGGATCTAACCTAAATGTGTCTCCTGCATTGGCAGGCAGATTCTTTACCACTGAGCCACCAGGGAAGCCCCTGCCCCCAAATTGAATGTTTCGAGACTCCCTCTGGCTCTGGTGTGGAAAAGAGAGTCTGGGGTTGCTCAGGGAGACCTGACATTGGCCAGGGGAGTGGAAGGGGCAGGATGGGGATGACACTGGATACATCTTGGAGGTAGAACTGACCGCAGGAGTAGGATAGGGGCTGAAGGAAAGAGGGAGGCCAAGGATGATGGGTTCCTAGGTTTCTGGCTGAAACTGGAATGTTCTTAGGCCTGTGGCTCAGCACCAGAGTCCGCAAATTCTGTTTTTTTCTGCTTAAAGAGTAAGATGCCTTAGAAGCCTGGGGCCAGTGGACCCTGTGGGAGCTTAAGCCTGAGTCTTGTCCATTGTTGTAGCCCAAGGTGCTCAAGGAATGTTGACTGAATGAATGAAGGGGAATTCCCAAGCCCTGCCCGCTCTCTGCCTGGCTTTCTATAAAAAGGAATACTATCCCTTCTGTATCCCTGCCTTCCGATTCCTTCCCTGGGGTGCTGGTCACCCCAGAAGGCTTATGTCCATCTGGGCCAGGAGTCAGGACCATCCACAAGCGGGCCCGGACTCCCCAGACCCCCTCTCCAGCCCGAAGCCTCCAATTACCTGCGGGGCTCGGGGTGCGCCGGGGCGAAGCATCAGGGAGCTTTCCGCCCTGCCCAGATGCGCATGGCAGGCCCAGCCCTCCCTTAATGACACCTTGCCTGCCGGCCCTCTTGCTGGAGTAGGAGGGGAGGGGGCCCGGCCCAGCCTAGGCTGTGGTTTCTTTTTCCATTGCGTCAGGCCTCAGGGTCTGGCCCGCCTGCCCGCTGCCGGCTGGCACAGAGGGACCCACACTGCCCCTCGCCTGCCCCCACTGCAGACACCATGTGCTCCCCGTTTCGGGCATCTAGAAGCTTCCAGCCAGAGGGTGAGTTGGGGATGGGGGACCTGCCCCTAACTGGGGGAGGAGTGCCCCTTCCCCACCCACCCATCGCTCTGGCTCTCTGGGGCCTGCGAGCTGATCCAGGTGGGGTGGCAGTGGGCTTTGAGGAGCCCCACCCAGTCCAACCCTCCCATGGGACCTGGCCCTCCTGGCCACACCCTCAGCCAGGCTGAGCCAGTGAGGGGAAGGAGGACAGTGCAGTAACCGCGTGGTGATGGTGGCTCAGATCCGGGGGAGAGCGGGAAGAAGAGGCCCCAGTGTGATCATTTGAGTGCTTGCCTTCACACTTGTTAGTCTGGGGGCCTAAGTATATGTGTGTGTCCGTGTGTACATGCACGAGGAAGTGTGTGAACCTGGCCCCCCAGAATGAAACAGAGGTCTCTGACTTGGCAGTGGGGGTGGGGATGGAGGCCCAAGTGGCATCTTGGCTGTTAGGAAGGGAGCCTGTGAGGTGGAGAGGAGATGGAGCTGGAATCCACCCCATCAGTGATGATGAGAGAGACGGGGGTATGGGCAGGGCAACCCCAGAGGAACTAGTGACCTTGGGCGCTCTGGGGCCCTCTGAGCCTCAGGTTCCCTCGGGCTTGGCTGACACCCCAGACAGCCCCCACCTGGGTTCTAGATTCCCACCATGCCCAGCAGTCCCCCTGCCCTGGCCGGAACGCATACCTTGGCCTGGGAGTCTGGAGACTTGGCTCACGCCCTGCCTCTGCTGGTTCCTATGTGACCTTGGACAGGTGATTTCTGCTTCTGAGCCTCAATTTGCTTATCTGCGAAATGGGAGTGGCTGCCATGCTTCCCCTCCCCATCCTCCATGGGTAGGTATAAGCATAAACAGGTATTCTCTCAGCCCCCTGGCAAGATGTCCTTTTTTTTTTAAAAAAAAAAATATTTATTTAGCTGCACCGGGTCTTAGTTGCAGGACACGGGATCTTTAATTGGGGCATGCAGGATCTAGCTCCCTGACCAGGAATCGAATCTGGGCCCCCTGCGTTGGGAGCGCAAAGTCTTAGCCACTGGATCACCAGGAAGTCCACGATGTCTATGCAGGACATCACCATTCCCCGTTCTCCTTGCTGAGTCGAGGATTTGCTTGCCCCTCCCCCACGGGGCACGGCTACCCAGCTGCACAGTGAGCGGGAGCGCGACTCTCCAGCCCCTGATGGAAACTAATTTTTACACGACATGAATAAATCCTGCAGGCAAATTGCAGTGCTGTCCTGATGCTCTGGGCTCCTGTGATTGTAATGAGGTTCTAGGGACAGACGGTGGGAGGGAGGGGGCTGAGCACTGGCTTTGTCTCTGCCCAGATCCTCTGCCTGCCAGGCACGCCCCGGGGCGATTTCCTATGGAGCCCCACACTCAGGCCTCCTGAGACCTGGGCCCAGGGAGAAGCTAGCGCTCAGGGAGTGGGCTGGGCCCCAGGTTGCCACTGTGACTCCATCCTTCTGCTTGGATGACAGCCACCTCCTCGCTGGCCTCCCTGCTGCCTCTCCTCTGTCTAACAACCCCTTCTCCCCACAGGGGCTGGAGTGAGCTTTTAAAAACACAAATCAGATCATGTCACCTCTCTGCTTAAAACCCTCCAAGGCTTCCATCACTCTCAGAACAAAGCCCTGGCTCCCCCTGGGAGCCTCCAGCCCACAAGACCTGGCTGCCCTCCAGGCTGGAACGGGAGCTCAGAGAGGGCTGAGGCTAGGCCATCTTCTTAACTGCCAGGCCCAGCCCTGGCACAGTTCTTGGGACTCAGCAGATGCTTGGTAAACACTCTGGAGTGAATGAGCGAGCCTCGGTGTCGCAAGGCGCCAAGGTGTCAGTTGCTCAGGAGAAGCCCAGGTTTTCCTGGCAACATGAATGGGATGCCTGTGTCCACCGTGATCTGTTACTGCCCTGACAGGAGCAACTTGGACCTGCGTGTATCTCACGGGTAAAGACAGACCAAAGCAGAGAACAACTTCAGGGACAAACTAAACACTCACCTACAGAGACTCCTTTTTCATGCATTTCATGCATTCTTTCTCCAGGCTTTGCCCCATCCCCACCCCCTTCCCCTCCCCAACCACACACGCACACTTCAGTCTCCGCATCTTGAGGGCCTGGTGGTGCCTCCCCAGGGTGTGGAGGGCCTTAGCAGATGTCTGTCCCCTCTCTGACCCTCAGCGTTGTCTCCCTAGACTGTGAGGCGCTGCTGCCGCCGCCGCTGCCAGCCCCGATGGCCTACATACCCGGTGGGGGTGCCCCAGCCTTGGGGGCGGCCCCCGTGGGCTCCCAGTACTGCGTGTGCAAGGTGGAGCTGTCGGTCAGTGGCCAGAACCTGCTGGACCGGGATGTCACCTCCAAGTCCGACCCCTTCTGTGTCCTCTTCACAGAGATGGATGGCAGGTGGATGGAGGTGAGGCTCCTTGGTGTGCGGCTGCCCTGGGTGGTGGGCGACGCAGTCGTTGGGGAGCGTTCCCCCTGCCTCCCTGGGGTCAGGCCCTTAGAAGTACTTGGAGGGGGAGCTGGGGATTACCTGGAAAATTGTTATTCTGAAATGTTTATAATATTAGTTAAAATATTTATATTTGTGTTTATTATAATTCATTGGTGATGGACAGGGAAGCCTGGCATGCTGCAGTCCATGGGGTTGCAGAGTTGGACACGACTGAGCGATAGAACTGAATAATTTGTAGATTTATGTTTACATAATTTTATATTTAGTGTTTGTTATATTTTAAGTTACTGTTGATGTTTAGTCGCTCAGTTGTGTCCGACTCTCTGCGACCCCATGGACTGTAGCCCGCCAGGCTCCTCTGTCCATGGGGTTTCCCAGGCAAGAATACTGGAGTGGGTTGTGTTTTCTTCTCCAGGGGATCCTCCCAAACCAGGGATCGAACCCGTGTCTCCTGCATTGTTAGGTGGGTTCTTTACCACTGAGCCACCAAGGAAGCCCTTAGGTTACTATGCTGCTGCTAAGTCGCTTCAGTCGTGTCTGACTCTGTGCGACCCCATAGATGGCAGCCCACCAGGCTCTGCCGTCCCTGGGATTCTCCAGGCAAGAACACTGGAGTGGGTTGCCATTTCCTTCTCCAATGCATGAAAGTGAAAAGTGAAAGTGAAGTCACTCAGTCATGTCCGACTCTGTGTGACCCCATAGACGGCAGCCCACCAGGCTCCTCCGTCCATGGGATTTTCCAGGCAAGAGTACTGGAGTGGGGTGCCATTGCCTTCTCCGTTAGGTTACTATAATAGATGGTTAGAAGAGAGTTTTGCAAAATGCTTGCTTCCATTTTTAAAATAACTTTCCCCACTTATTCCTCAATGAGCACAGTCAGTGAGGAGCAAAGAGAGAAACAGGGAACTCTTACGCTTTGGTCCCGTCTCAGCGGGGGACCAAAGCCTAACAGAGTTCCCTGTTTCTGACAAGTCTCAGCTCTGTTACTCCCTGCTGTGTGGTTTTGGGCAGGTGGCTCTCCCTCTCTGAGCCTGTCTCCTCATCTGTGAAATGATTTTTTCTTTTTATGCCTACCTTGGAGAGCCTCAGAGCTGAGGATGCTGATGGTGCCACAGCCAAGGATTTCTGAGCTAGAAGACTTCAGCCTGTGGACTGGGGAAAGATGTAGCTTAAGGAAGGATACTGAGAAATGCAAACCATTAAGGCTTTCAAGGTTTAAAAATGGCTTTGTTTCCTATTCCAAAAGGGATCTATATGCATTGTAGTAAACTGAGACAATCCAGAAAATCAAAGTGGTTGGGAACTCACCTGTCAGGGAGAACCAGTTGTGAACGGTTTGGTATCCAGCCTTCCAGATAATTTTGCATGCATGTAAACTTTCCAAAATATGTCTCTTAATTTTCATAGTTATTTAACGAGGCCTCGGTGGGCGTTCCCCAGAACATACAGTGGTTTACAAAGAGTTTTCACAGATGTTGGCTCCTTCTTATGATGCCAAGGAAATGGGCTGTTGACCCATTTTACAGAGGGGAAAATGGGGCCCAGAGAGGGGAGGGACTGACCAGTCTCACCCAGCACATTGGTGATGCAGCCGGAAGTGAGAGTTGGGATGTGGGGTCAGCCTAAGAATGCTGGGAGAAGCCTGAGGCCTATCTGCCAGGTTTCCGGAACTCCCGCCCGGCCCCACCCCTTCCTCCCCCAGGCACCCACCTCCATCTCTCTCCCACCCGGGCCAGCCACCCTGGCTAAAAATAGCCCGGGGCCAAGACCTCTTCCATCCCTGCTGCTCTCTGGCCCTTGGAAATGGAATGGGTGGGAGGAAAAATCAACACAGCCCAGGCCCCAAAATAGATGGTCACCCAGACTCCGTGGTTTGGGGCCTCAGTGCAGAGAAGCCAGGAGGCGGGGTTCCTGTCCCAGCCCCACCAGTGGCTCCCAGTGTACGGCCCTGTCCTTCCCCAGGCCTCAGTTTCCACTCTCAGTGGGGGGTGGGGGGTGCTCAGTTCCCAGTTTTGACATCCCAGGGTTCCGTGAAGGTACAAACATCTGCTTCCATGGAGGACAGGGAACCCTGACCTCACCTCCCCCTAAGTATCCCTCCTCCTTCTGTTTCTTCTCTCAGCTTCATGTAAAACATGGTTTGAAGAAAGGGTTCTCCACAAATAAAAAGGAAGCAAAGCCACAAACACTCAAATCCTTTCATTTTACACAAGTGGGAACTGAGCTTCCGATGGGAAATGAGACGCCCTCTGTCACTTAATCTTGGCAGGGACAGGGTCTGAACTCTTATCCTAGAACCTGGGCAAGGAGCCAGAGCCAGTGTGTTAGAAGCGTGAAGGCTGGAGTCAGGACTGGGTTCAAATCCTGGCCGTGCCCTCTAGCTGTTCAACCTTGGGTAAGTCACTTAACCTCTCTGTGCTTCAGTGTTCTCCTATGTGAGCTGGGAGTAATGATTGCTTCAGCCACGCGGATAACTGCCCTGAGTGTCTGGCACAGAGATGGGTGTTCCATGAATAAACACCATGATTTCCTGTAGCCCAGGAAGCGGTTAACAGGGCTTCCTTAGTGGCTCAGTGGTAAAGAATCTACCGGCTAATGCAGGTTTGATCCCTGGGCTGGGAAGATCCCCTGGCAAAGGAAATGGCAACCCACTCCTGTATTCTTGCCTGGGAAATCCCAGGGACAGAGGAGCCTGGAGGGCTACAATCTGTGGGGTCACAAAAGACACCACTTAGTGACTAAACGACGACAAAGAAGGGGTGAGCTGGCTACCTGACTCTGACCCCTGTTTCCTGCTCCTTTGCTAGTATGACAGGACAGAAACTGCAATCAACAACCTCAACCCCGCTTTCTCCAAGAAGTTCGTGCTTGACTACCACTTTGAGGAGGTGCAAAAGCTCAAGTTTGCCCTGTTTGACCAGGACAAGTCAAGCATGCAGCTGGAGGAGCATGATTTCCTGGGCCAGTTCTCCTGCAGCCTGGGCACGGTGAGCCAGGCCCTCCCAGGAGGACAGAGTCCTTGCAAGTTGCCTGGCTCCTAAGGATGGAGCACCTCCTAGGGAGTCTCCTGCTGCCTGCATTCCCTGGCCCCATTTTCCACACCTGCCTCTGGAGGTGGCAACACAAATGCAGACAGCCTTGGGGGCCCGCAGGCACCAAAAGGGGGAAGGAGCCAGGTGGGCTCGGGGCTGGCCTGAAGCGCTCTCATCCCGACACTGAGCACAGTGACAAAGAGGGGTGTGGGCCCCTGTGGCCAGAGCTTCTGAGTGACAGGAGCAAGCAGGTGTGGTCTGGACTTCCTGGGGCAGGAGCATTGGACCAGCCACGAAGATACCCTTGGTCGTCCCACTTCCGCGGCTGGCTCACTGTGTGACCCTGGGCAACTTCCTTTCCTTCTTGGGGCTACGCTCCCCCCTCTGGCTCACTCTCTGGTGTGCTTATGGAAGTTGCAGGGCTAAGACTTCCTGATACAAGTTCTGGTCAGTGTTAACAGTTCTGGGCTCTAGGGCAAGCCCCTTCTGAGCCTCCTGTTTTACTTGGGAACAGTGATGACTGCTCTGCTCAGCCTATAGGGATAGTGGGTGAATAAAATGGGAACGGCTCCAGGAGGTTCTTGTGGAGACTGAAACGCCCTGGGCCTTCCAGGAAATGATGGTCAATGAAAAAAGCAAGGACCCGGCAGTGGCCTAAGAAGTGAGGTTGTGTCCCTCAGGGTCCCCACGATGTGTCTACACCCTCAAAGGGTAACGGAGCAGAGAGCTGAAGGACCAGTGGGCACAGCAGGAACCTACAAGGGGTGGGGAAACCTGCACAGGGCCTGACCCAAGCGGAAGCCGGGCCACCCCTGGTCTGGAGGGAGGGGCAGTGCAGGAAGTGGTATTGCCTGGGGCAGGGAAGAGCTGTCACCACCATGGGGACACCATGGGGCCTGACCCAAGCGGAAGCCCGGGGCACCCCTGGTCTGGAGGGAGGGGCAGTGCAGGAAGTGGTATTGCCCGGGGCCAGGGGAGAGCTGTCACCACCATGGGGACACCATGGGGCCTGACCCAAGCGGAAGCCGGGCCACCCCAGGTCTGGAGGGAGGGGCAGGCAGTGCAGGAAGTGGTATTGCCGGGGGCAGGGGAGAGCTGTCACCACCATGGAGAGGCCCCAGGACTGGAACCGAGGCCGATGATGAGCAGCAAAGCTTCAGCCTAGCCTTTCTTCCCTCCTGCTAGACCCCCACTGAGGGGAGGGGTGAACCCCCACAATCTAGAAGACAGGGGAGCCAGGTGATGTAGTCCACAGCGGCACAGAGAAGGCTGAGAGTGGAACTGGTGGGGAGAAAAAGCTAGCACAGGGACAGTAAGAACATGCTCACATCAGCACAAAGAAATACGAGCATTTCCCCTGAGAAACAGAGAACCGTGGTGGCACACGGAGGCAGTGAGACTGGGGGTACAGAGGCGGGTGGGAGGGAGGCTTCACAGTGTGTTCCGCTTGTCCTCCCTATATTGTACTGATCCTTGAATCCTGTGTGAATGTCACTATTCAAACCATTGAAAATACATGGAAGGAGTCAGGATTTGATCCTCTCCATAAGGGATCACACTCAGAGGGAGGTGGGGGTCTCTGGATAACTCTGGGGGAGGCGGTTACGGGCCAGCCCCTCTTC
>NW_011495034.1:18111608-18112250 GCF_000754665.1 Bison bison bison | reverse complement strand
TCCGGCCCAGCCCCTCTTCAGCAGCCTCCAGAATGTGAGCCTTCCAGGAGCCTTTTCCTGGGGGCTTGCAGGTCCTCAGGAATCGGACTGCCTGAATTCCAACCCAGCTGTGAGACCTCGGACAAGTCTCAATCTCTCTGGGCCTCAGTCGCCTCAGCTGCCCAGTGGAGCTAGCAGTGGTGGCGGTCTGTCCCCCACGGCGGGGATCCCACAGGGGGAGGTTTTAACCTGCTCCTGGCATGGAGTGTTGTGCTGCGAGCAGTGCCTGTTGAGTATTTTTCTAGCACCTCTCCCTCCTCTCTCCCTCCAGATCGTCTCCAGCAAAAAGATCACTCGGCCTCTGCTGCTGATGAATGACAAGCCTGCGGGGAAGGGCTTGATTACGGTACCAGCCCCGTCCCCCGCTCTCCATGGGCACCCTCCGCCACCGCCTTCCCCACCCCCAACCGGCGCTGCCCATTGCCCTCCCCCATCAATGGGCCTCTTCACTGGCAGATAATAACCAGCTTTGTTTGGAGTAAAAAAGCCCAACTTACAACTTGGCAACAGGTCTCTTAGCAACGGGCTCCTGGCTCCACATATGATGCGTTGGGGCTGCCAAGCTGGGGGATGGAGGGGGACTACCAGGGGTCCCCACGGCGT
>NW_011495034.1:18103098-18111508 GCF_000754665.1 Bison bison bison | reverse complement strand
CCCCACGGCGTCTCCCCGGGCTGGGCCGCTCCTACTCCTCCCTGCATCCCCTCCTGGCCCTGGCCCCTGCTGTCCTCCCTTGGGGGGTCTTTCGGGAGGTTTCAGGAGCTCCTTGCCCCTCTTAGCTTGGCTCATGGCTGCAATGCGCAATGATTCCTCTGATACGCAAAGATTCGGTGATGCGCAATGATCCCTACGCTGCAGAGTGATTCTTGCGATATGCAGGCCCTTTGAGCAGATGAGCTCTTTGGTCCTCAGACTCTGGGAAGGCAGAGTCTGCTTCTACAGATGAGGGAACAGAAGTCCAGAGGAAAAAGTGCCCCGGGGCGGTTCAGCCAGTGAGCTTCTCTCCTGGCTTATCCCTCTTCAGAGCCTGTGACGCCAAGGAAACTGGCCGTGCTGGGAGGAGGAGGGCTGTACCTCTGTGTCTTCACTCATGAAGCCTTACTTGCCTGCTCTGGAACATTCCTGCCTCCCCACTGCCTGTGGAGCCGTGCATTCTGGGCTGGGAGGGACCCAGCAATCTCAGCTGTTTTTTTACCCGATTCATGACTATGGGCCTGAGTTCAGGCATACTAAATTCTAAGCACGAAGTGAAAGTGTTAGTGGCTCAGTCATGTCCGACTCTTTGCAACCCCATGAACTGTATAGCCCGCTAGGCTCCTCTGTCCATGAGATTCCTGGAGTGGGTAGCCATTTCTTTCCCCAGGGAATCTTCCCCGCCCCCAACTAGGGATGGAATCCGGGTCTCCTAGACTGCAGGCAGATTCTTTACTGTGTGAGCCACCAGGGAGCACTTACCCCAGGCTGTTATCCACTGTTCTGCCACTTTGAATGTCCCCTCCCAGCCTCCTCCCACCTCTTGGGGTGCAAAACCTCCCCATTGAAGTGCCTCCACTGGTCAGCTGTCCTCCACATGGAAGCCAGCCCAGAAGGACCCCACCCAGCTGGTGTGCCCTCCCCCAGCATTTCCAGCAGCTCCCCTCCAGACCTGGGTACCCACCTCTTTTGAAATAGGGGTAATGATAGGGCCTACCCTACAGGGTTGTTGAGCAAGGTCTCAGCTGGAGGGGAGGCAGGAGCGAGGGGCCTCCAGCCTGGCCTCTGTCCCTGGTTCTCAGAGTCAAATAGCTCGTTCAGCAGGTAGGGCTATCCTAGAGGTGTGGGAGGAGAGGGAGTCCTAGCCGAGAGAGCAGTGGGGGGATGAGGAGGCCTGGCAGGCTGTTCCCCTACCCAGAACCTCTCCCCAGGGCTCTAGACCATCCCTGTGTCTGATCCCCGCTTGTCTCCCTGCACCATCTCATGCCTGTCTTGAGCTACGTTGGGGTCACTTTCTGATTCTCAGATCCAGATAAGTTATTTAGCCCCACTTTCCCCGAAGATGGCAACTGAGGTTTTAGGAAGACAAGAGGCTTATGCCAAGTCACATGGTACTACTTTTCCTCTCCCCGCCCCACCCCGGAGAATTGACTGCTAGGGCATCCCATGTCTACCCTGCCTGAAAGGAGGTCGGAGGAGGGAGTCTTGGAGACAGGTCTCAACCCCCAACTTTCCTCTGGCCTTGCAGATCGCTGCTCAGGAGCTGTCAGATAACCGGGTCATCACACTGAGCCTGGCGGGCAGGAAGCTGGACAAGAAGGTGAGGCAGGCAGGGGAGGGGGTTCTCCATCAAGGGGCAGCAACCCTCCCCAGCTCTGGGGTTGTATGGCCTGGGACTTCCAGCCACCGCCTTCCTTGCCCCTCCAGGGACAAGTCCGTTGCACATGGCCCTGCAGGCCACTCCAAGCTAAGACTGCTTCACCACTGAGGTAGTGAGTTTCTTATCACTTAGAGGTATTCAAGGCATGACTGGAAGCCTACTCATTAGGGCTCCCCATCTCTGTAAATGCTTGGGTCTTTACAATAACCTACAGGACCCCACCTAATGCATCCATAGCCCCCAGATTCCCTGACCTCACCCCTTTCACATTCCTTGCATTCATTCTGTTTTAGTCAAATCAGTCTCTTCACTGTCTGGGATTAAACCAGGCACCCTCCTGCCTCAGGACCTTTGCACTTGCTGTCCCTTCTGCCTGGGATGCTTTTCGCCCTGCATTTTTTCATGACTGGCTCCTCCCTCACTTTTATCAGGCCTTTGCTTATAATGTCACCTTCTAATTCAGCCTTCCCTAAAGGACTCTGCAGTGGTCCCTAACCTTCCGTCCCCCTCCTCCTTTACCTGTCTCCTAATCACTAATTGCTGCCTAGTGTATATTATTATTATTTGTGGTTGTGTGTGTTCGTTGCTGCAGGCAGGCTTTCTCTAATTGCACTGAGCGGGGGCTACTCTCTAGCTGTGGTGCTGGGCTTATCTTGTTGCGGAGCACGGGCTCTAGGTGTGTGGGCTTCAGTAGTTGCGGTGTGCAGCCTTAAGTTGCTCCATGGAATCTTTTCCGATCAGGGATCAAATTTGTGTTCCCTGCCTTGGCAGGCGGATTCTTATCCATTGGACCACCAGGGAAGTCCCAATGTATGGTATTTACTCCTTTGTTTTATGTCTCCCACCTCTTGAATGTCACTTGTTATAAAGTCCACATTTTCTTAAATGGAGTTTTAAAGAACTCTTCTGCTAGGATAATTTTGCTTTTATTTTTTCAGAACCCCACTAAAATAAATTAAAATCCCATTCTGCTGGGTACCTCCCCCTGCCCTGGAACATTCTCTCTCTGACGTCCTGCCCCACCTGAGATGCTGGAATTGTAACTTCTACAGGCTCCAGGCCTCCGGCTCTCTGAGCAAAAGCTCTGGTCACCCCAGGATGGTGCGGTTTCTCCTGGGGATGCTGCTTGGTTCCAGGAGGCTGCAACCGCCAGGGTCTCTGCTGAGCCCTGCAGAGGCTGAGGGGGTGGGGCCAGCAGCTCCCGCTCCTGATGCTGGGGGTGGGGTGGGGTGGGGAGACAGCTGGGCCACACCCCCACCCCATCTGAATCCGGTAGTTATGCCTCCCTCACCCACATCCTCCCGCTTCCTCCAGGATCTCTTCGGGAAGTCGGACCCATTTCTCGAGTTTTATAAACCAGGAGATGACGGCAAGTGGATGCTGGTCCACAGGACTGAGGTGGGTGTGTGGGGCACCAGGGGTCTCTGAGCCAGTGGGCCTGCAGTCTGGCCACCCTGACAGCTCAGGATGGGACCAGGCAGGCACATTCTACAGTGCCCAGGGAAACCCCTGATGGCCCCTAAAGACTTGCTCCCTCCTCATCATGGGGGTGCTCACGTCCATCCCCAAAAGTGTGGCTGTGGGTCTCTCCACCTTGCCCTCCCCCTGTCCCATTGGGTTGGCCCGATCCCAGAGCACTGCCACCCCTGGGTCCCAGCTCACCCCTACCCCCTCACTGTCGTGCAGGTGATCAAGTACACACTGGACCCCGTGTGGAAGCCATTCACCGTGCCCTTGGTGTCCCTGTGTGATGGGGACATGGAGAAACCCATCCAGGTGAGTGAGGGGGGCTGTGGGAATCCTGCTGTCCACCTTGCCAGCTCTGGCCTCACGGTCACCTGAGGCTTCCTGGGGATGCCTTAGCAAAGCTCTTTCTTATTAAGATGGAAAAAGAACCCATGGTGGGGAGGGGCAAGAGACCTGAGTCCTTGTCCCAGGTCTGCCTGACTCTCTGACTGATCTGGGCAGGGCCCTCATCTCTGTGAACCTCTTGTTTAAAATGGGAACAGAGTGACTGCCCTGTTCTTCCCGGAGGGCTGTGTGCTGCTTGCTAAGCTAATGAATGCAGAATCACCTTGGAAACAACCAAGTGTTGTCGCTGTGATGAAGATGGTGATTGCTAGTCTCTAAAAGCCCTCAGTCCTTGGGGCCGGGTCTGAGAGCAGACAGGGTGGGGCAAGGCAGCAAGGCCGTGTAGGGACCCCCAGAGGGGCACCAGGAAACTGGGTTCTGGTCCTGGCTGTCCTGCTGCCACTGTAAGACTTTGGGCCAGTGGTTCCCACTTAGAGCCTCGGTTTACCCATCAGTACAATGGGTACAGTAATTCCTGCCCTCCTTCTAGGAGTGTAATGGCAGCTAAGTTAGCATATCAAGCTGGGACTTTTGTGCCCATCTCAGGAAAAGAAGTACAAGTCTAGGGAGGACTCCAGGCCATGGCCCATGAGGCCAAGTGGGCCACAACCCAAGATAGAGTAGCAGCCCAGTGTCAGGTGTGTGGGGTGTGCAGCTTCCTGCACCAGAGGGAGGAATCTCCATTACTGGAGTGAACACCCTTTCTCCTCTTCCCAGCAATCATGGAAGGCTTCCTGTAGGAGGCAGTTCAGGAGCTACAGTCATCACCCCAAGCCAGGTAGTCAGATCTAGAGAGGGAGAGGGAGGCACCACCACTCCAAAAAAAGACATGGGGTTTGCTCAGGAAACTGAGAGGAGCTGTGAGTGCCTGCTGTAGGCAGCTCTGGGGTGACCTTGCTGGACCCACTGCAGGTTATGTGCTATGACTACGACAATGACGGGGGCCACGACTTCATCGGTGAGTTCCAGACCTCGGTGTCACAGATGTGTGAAGCTCGTGACGGTGTCCCGGTAAGATGTGCACAAGGGCATGACCCCAAGACCTCCATAGGGGACGGGGAAGGGGCAGGAGTTTTTGAATCAGGGGCAGACAGGGGCTCAGATCCCACCTCTCTGTCTTATGACCTTGAGCAAGACATTCACTCTCTCTGAGACTCAGTTTCCCCATCTGTCAAGTGGAGGCAAAAGAGTAGAGTGGGAATTACATGAGATTATACAGGTGAAGTGCATAGTGAGCCCTCGGGAGCTATCCATTTGACTCCAGGCATGAGCTGGAGCCCATGGGTGGCAGGATCAGCTCTGGGAGGGCTTCCTGGAGGAGGTGTGCTAACCCTTGGTCAACGCTGTAGAATAGGTTCTGGGGCCCAGGGGAGGGTCAGTCCCTGCAGAAGCCCCAGGCTGAGCTCTTTCTCCTCCTGTGTTGCACAGCGAGAGTTTGAGTGTATCAACCCCAAGAAGCAAAAGAAGAAGAAGAACTATAAAAACTCAGGGGTGATTATCCTGCGTTCCTGCAAGGTGAGCCAGCCTGGGTGGGCGTGGTGCAGGGGCAAGGTTTGGGGTCACCAGAGAGATGTCAGTGCAGAAGAGAGAGAGCACTAGGTGTGGAGCCAGCAAGTGAAGGGAAGGGAAAGTTGCTCCATCGTGTCCAACTCAGTTTGCGACCCCAGGAACTATACAGTCCATGGAATTCTCTAGGCTAGAATACTGGAGTGGGTAGCCTTTCCCTTCTCCAGGAGATCTTCCCAACCCAGGAATCGAACCCAGATCTCCCCCATTGCAGGTGGATTCTTTACCAGATGAGCCACAAGGGAAGCCCAAGAATACTGGAGTGGGTGGGTAGTAGAGCCAGCAAGGCCTGGGTTCAAATCCTGGTTCTGCCAGTTCTGTCCTGGCTCTGAGACCTTTTGAGCTTAACCTCACTAGGCCTCAGTCTGCTCATCTGTGGAATGGAAATGTTAACATGATTAAGCATATAAAGTCTTATATCCTGTTCCTGTGCCAAAGTCAAGGAGGGCATGAGATGACCTTCCAGGGTCTCCTGGTTGGAGGGTAACTGTTGTTGTTTAGTTGCTCAGTTGTGTCCAGCTCTTCACCACCTCATGAACTGCAGTCCTCTGTCCATGGGATTCTCCCAGCAAGAATACTGGAGTGGGTTGCCATTTCCTCCTCCAGGGGATTTTCCCAACCCAGGGATGGAACCAGCGTCTCCTGCACTGGCAGGGGTATTCTTTACCAGTGAGCCACCAGGGAGGCCCAGGGTAACTGTAGGGAGTTGCTTTTCCCCAGGCTTGTCCCCTGCGTGTTCAGCATCAGAGGGGGAGAGAACACTGGGCCGGCACACCCTATCCCCTCGCAGTGACATTAGTGAGGGCTCAGGTTCCTGCCCTGTGGTGTAACTGGGGCCACTGGGGCCCACAGTGACGATGTTCACACCACTGTGGCCAGGCTGAGGCCAGGGGCCGGGCCCCCAGATGTCTGGTGGCCACATGTCTGCTGGAATCGGGTGGGATGTTAAGGAAGGCAGCACCGGCCAGGGCATCAGGAGCCCGGAACACTGGGCTTGAAGGTCCCCGTCACTTGCTCTACCAGCTGGCCGCCCCCACGCCTCAGTTTCCTCACCTGGAGACTAAGATTTACGTGAGCATCAGTGCGGTCACAATGCAGCAGAACCCTGTGGCAGTGAAGCTGGTGGGTTGCAGCATCGTGATTTCAGGTCCTTGTTTCTGAAACTTGTGTCACTCACATCCCCCTTCTGGATTTCTGGCACCCGGCTTATTATTTTTTGTATTCAGCCCCCCACCTCCTCCCATTTTGGTGTTTTTTTTTACTTAAAAACATTTTGCAAGGAACCCTTCTAATGTCACCAGTATTGGAAGGCCAGTATCCTTTGCCAAAAGGAGATAAAGACCATCCAAACTATGTTTTAACAGCTTTAGTAATTTACAGCAGAAGGTCTTGATCCGGTGGCCTGGCCTCTCCCTGTTCCAAGTCGAGGTGGGTAAGAGCTAGAGAGACTTAGGGACCAAATGGCAACAAATTGAGGCTTTCTTTATCATGTAATTGGGCTTTGCAGGTGGCTCAGCAGTAAAGAATCCACCTGCCAGTGCAGGAGACGAGGGTTCAATCCCTGGGTGTGGAAGATTCCCTGGAGGAGGGCACAACAACTCACTCCAGTATTCTTGCTAGGGAAATCCCATGGACAGAGGAGTTTGGTGGGCTGCAGTCCATGGGGTCACAAAGCCTCAGACATGACTTAGTGACTAAACAGCAGCTGTCATATAATTGGTAGTTGTTACTGACTTTAGGCCCTGGGACACTGTGTGGACTTATCGTGCATCTGTGTGTGTACAGATGTTCCACCAACTGGGAACCGTTGCTCCATTGTTACAGCAGGATTTGGGTTCTGCGGTAATCAGATCAGGTGCATCTGCTTTTTGCGGCCTCCTTGACCACCATCTGGGCCCAGAGCGACAGCTCCCCAAAGGTTGTTTGTGGAGAGCATGGCCAAGTGAGGGCCAGCCCTCAGGTGTGGGGTGGGGGCCCACTGACCTCTCTAATTCCTTCCAGATAACCCGGGACTACTCCTTCTTGGACTACATCCTGGGAGGCTGCCAGCTCATGTTCACCGTAAGGTTTTCCACCACCCTACCCCACGCCACCTCTCCCCTCCCCAGTGAGGATCCTCCTGAAGGGCTTGAGCTACGACTTCAGCAGGAGCGACTTGGGATAGACTTCAGGAAGGACTTTCCCGGGGCATGGGCTGTGTCTGGCCCAGAGGAGAGGGTATGGGTGGATGGGTCTGAGTCAGGGTTTTGCTGCAGGTCAGAGCCTGGATGCTCAGGCCTGAGCATCACTGGTTAGGCTACACTTCTTCAGGAGGGAAAAAAAGCCAGTTCTTTCCCCTTTCCCTTCCTACCTTATCTGCTGCACCCTTCCCCTTGCTCACTCAGCTCTGTCCACACTGATCCTCACTGCTCCGCCACACACCAGCTCAGCTCTGCTCCATCTTGGGGCTTTGTGTTTGCTGTTTCTCCTGCCTGGAACACTCTTCCCCAGAACCTTCTTGTGTCTGCTGCCCTGCAGGCCGTGACACAGGTCACCTCCGCCCAGGACTCCTATTCCTCTCCGTCCCGTCTCCTGTTTTAGTAACTTTAGGGCACATGCCACTCTGAAATTTTCTCAAGTATTTTTTTTAAATTTTCTTCTTACTTTTTGGCCACACCACGTGGCATGTGGGATCTTAGTTCCCCGACCAGGGATCAAACCCACACCCCCTGCAGTGGATTCTCAAATATATTTCACTGTCCCTGCCCCACTAGTGACTGTGAGTGTCCTGAGTGCGGGGCTGCTGTTTTGTTTCCTCTCCACCCTCGAGGTATCACTCAGTACCCAGCATGTAGCACGTGCTTAGTAAATACTCGCTGAGAGAATGAATGGTTGCTCTGCCGGTGGCCTAGAGTGTATGCCCCAGACTTGTCCCATTCCTCACCCGAAGGGAAGCCTCAGGACCAGGGGAGAACCTGCTGGGGTCCTATACTCTGCCCACTTCCCACCTAGCCTCTCTGCTCTCCATCACCACCTCTAGACCCCATGGGGGCTGGAAGTCATCTGCAGGACTCTTAGGAGGCAGGGGGTTGGTCTTGTTGACCTATAACCCTGCTAGCTGTCATAGCCCCCCTACCCTGCAGAGAGCCCAGGCCCTGCTGTTCCTCCTGTGTGCCTGTGTTCACTCTGCAGATGATACCGAGCACCTCCTGTGTGCCAGGCTCCAGGCTGTGCCCCTGCAGTGGTCCCTGGCTGATCCCAACTGAGTCCTCAGGTGGCCATCTCATGCCTTGGGTCCCTCTCTGGCCTTGCCCA
>NW_011495034.1:18097091-18102998 GCF_000754665.1 Bison bison bison | reverse complement strand
CTTTGCTCCCATCCAGAGGCTGGGTTGGAAACCCTCAGGGCTGAGAGAGCAGGTGGAACTCAGTATCCTGCCCATCTGCCAGTCTCAGTCCATGTGGGGCACCTGCCTGGTGCTCTGTGCCCCACCGTGGACCTGGCTCTGGAACCATGCATCTTACCTGCAGTGAGCACCCAGTGTGACTAGATGTGCAGGCACTGCCCTACCAGCCAGCCCCAGGTCCTGGTGCCCCTTGGTGATCTGAGGGACAATGGGGAGATCGCCTGGTGTGGGGGAGAGGTGTCTGGGAAGGCTTCAGTGGGGCACTGGCATCTGAATTGGGCCTGAAAATTGGAGGAGAATGAAAAAATGGCCTGGCTCTTCGGGTAGAGGGAACCTCATGAATGAAGGCCTGGAAATGGAACTGTGACAGGGAAAAGGTTTGGGGCTGTACGTTGGTTTTATATCACATCTAGGCAGTAGACTTTATGCTCTGGCAATAAGGAGCCACAGATGGCATTAGAGCCAGAGGACTAACATGGTCAGTTTCCAGGTTTGGGACCATCTTATGGAAGGGGGGCCAGGGTGGGGTGATGAGTGGGGCTTCCCATGTTCCATCAGTCTCTCTGTTTCCTGGAGGCAAGATAGGGAGCTGGGGTCTCTGGCCTTTTCCTGCAGGTTGGGATAGACTTCACAGCCTCCAATGGAAACCCCCTCGACCCTTCCTCTTTGCACTATATCAACCCCATGGGCACCAACGAATATTTGTCGGCCATCTGGGCGGTTGGGCAGATCATTCAGGACTATGACAGGTATGCTTATGAAGGGCTGTGATGGTCGGCTTGGGCTCCATCCATTCCAGGAAGCTCAGCTGTCAAAGCTAGAAGGGACCCAGAGATCATCAAACCTAGGAATGGGTAGCTCAGGACATGTATGTCCTGTGGCAGACGTTGCTAATCAACTGCTGATCTCTTACCAGCTGGTCCTAGCTCCATCCTGAGATCCTTCTCCACACCGTACACCACGTAGCCAGTAAGAAAACGGGTCAAGACAGAAAATGAAACTCATTTGCTCTTGCTGCAACCTCCACTGTTAGAGCTGGAGAAGAACAGGCCTAGGGTGTGGGGAGAGAATTTATCACACAGATCAGGGAACTGGAACCCAGACATTCCGATTCCTGCACCTGCCCCCTAATGGCCTAACAGTCTCACTCCTGTGGGAAACTTCAGAGGGGCAGTGTGCCTGCATAGGCCCTCAGCCCATGACCATGCCTCCTAGAGACCTTTGGATGGGAGGACAGTGGAGAGTCAGTAAAGGAGAGCTGTATAGAGGGTGTGACCACTGACAGGATGGGCCACATGCAAAGTTGAGAGGGCCTTGGAGTATCCAGAAGTCGCTTGAGGGTCGTGGTGTCATTTTTACAGATGGTGTTTCTCGGAACGTCCAGGTGAGAGGGTGGAATGACCAGGAGGCCAATACATGGGAAGTGGGTCCTTGAGATTTGGCAGGCACAAGAGCAGGCTTGGGAAGTCTGTCTGCACTTGGCCTTCTTGAGAGAGGCACCCTGAGGACCAGTTTCTGACTCCTGGGAGCTCAGGGTCCAAGTGGTGGCTGTGACCCCAGGCCACATTAAGAGAGATACAGCAAGCAGAGCAAAGGAGATGGAAGTCCCCACCTGCATCTTTGGGTGGGGAAGCCTACCATTGCTGCTCCAGAGACCATTGTATCCATCTGCCCAGGCCCTTGTATTCGCTGGGCTGTCTCATGTGCATTCAGATGCAACTGGACACCTGTGCCACTCACTGAAAACCCTTTGCTTCCTTTATTTCCCTCATCTCCCCCATCATTCCTTCAGTAAATCCTTTCATAATGTACTTGAATCCAACCTCTTCTCCCTGCTCCATGGCCACCAACCTGTTTGAGCCACCATCACCTCCTGCCCAGAGTGATTGAGTCAGCAGCCCCCTCACTGGTCTCCCTGTTTCTGCCCTAGCCCCTGACAGTTTGTTCTTCACATGGCAGCCACAGGTTTCCTCAGTAAATACATGCTGAATGAACAGATGAGACAGGGTCCCTGTGCTCAGGGAGTTCCCACTCGAGGAAGAAGACAGGAAATCACTGCAGGTCCCAGAGACCAGTTTATGTGTGAGGCAGGAGCTACGGACGCACCAAAGAGGGAAGCATCCTGGGGTCTCAGGGAAACCCACAGAGAGGCGGGGCCATTTGAATTGGGCCTTAGAAGATGAGTAGGAGTTTGCCACAGGGAAGAGACTGGGGAGAGGTATTTCAAGAAGGGGTGCAACATGGCTGAAGTTGAAATCTAAAGACGCCCTATGTGTTTGGGGAAGAGCGAGTAGCCAGTGACCGGGAGTGGGGAATGAGGGAGCGCTGGTAGAAGAGACTAGACTCTTGGACTAGATGAGGAAAGGTCTTGAATGCCAAGTCAGTGTTTTCACTTTAGAATTTTTCCCAGTCATAAAAGGGAGGCAAAGAGACAGCCAGTACATTTCAGTTGCTTCGTGACTGGTTTAGTGGTCGCCAAGGTCCCAGTTTGAGAAGGATCTCAACAAGGCACTCAGACCCATTGGTTAGAAGTGCTGTGGTTGATTAGCAATGTCTGCCATAGGTGTAGATGGGGGTGACACCTCTAATTCACCAGATACCCAGAAGTGGGTTTGGAGATCATTCAAACAGAGCTTTTTCTAGAGGTGGTGAGCTTCTTTTTTTTTGTTTGTGGAAGCGTGTACAGTAGTGTGGGCCCAGCCCTGGGGAGGGGGTGGGGAGGGTGAGCGTGGACAGAGGAGGCCCCTGCCTGGTTGTCTCACGGTAATGTTTTTTTTTCTCTTTTCTCTGATTAGTGATAAGATGTTTCCAGCTCTGGGCTTTGGGGCACAGTTACCCCCAGACTGGAAGGTAAGTGGAGCCAGATTGTTTCCTTTTGGCTGAGATGAGGTTTCTGTGTATGGCCTCTCTGGAATCTGCCTTGGAAAGGCTGGGCTGCGGCCTGCCTTCCCTGACTTCTCATGTTTATCCCAAACCCACACTCATTTCTCGTCTTGAACCTCACACAGGTAGTAGAGCTAGAACAGGGAATAAGTTATCCTATCAACTCCCTGGCACCCAGTCATGTAGGGGAACATGCTATCAGATAAATAGGTTAAGTATGTCCCTCATACTGCTTAGGGCTTCCCTGGTGGCTCAGTACTAAAGAACCCACCTGCTAATGCAGGAGATACAGGTTCAATCCCTGGGTCAGGAAGATCCCTTGGAGTAGAGATTGGCTACCCACTCCAGTATTCTTGACTAGGAAACCCCATGGACAGAGGAGCCTGGCGGGTTACAGTCCATGGGGTCGCAGAGTAAAACAACAAATATTGCCTAGGACATACTTATACTAAAGAATTATCCATTATATATCTGAAATTCAAATTGAACTGGGCATTGTATACTCTGTCTGGCAGCCCTAAAGACAGGCAGTGTCATCAGTGCTAAGATGGGGCAGCAGTCCCTAGAGGAGGGCCCCAACCTGGCCTGGGGGTATCAGGGAAGACTTCCTGGAGGAGGCAAGGTCTAAACTAAGAAGGGAAGGGAGAGTAGGAATTTGCAGAGTGACTTGAAGTGGTGGTGTGGCAGGTAGTGTGTTCAGGGCAGAGAGAAGAGCCTGTGCAAAGTCTGGGAGATAGAGGGAGCAGGGTGAGTTGGAGGAACTGAAAGAAGGTGGGCGTGGTGAACTCTCCATGGAAGATGGGCAGGATAGAGAGAGATGCGTCTGAAGAGGTGGGGAGCCAGGCATGCAGCGAGCTATGAGTGGGTCTACGTGCTGTTGGCACTCTGAAGGCCCACTCTGGCTGCTGAGTGGGAGCTGGCTGGGGTGATGCTGGGCAGAATGGAGGGATGGAGAGAAGGGGCATTATCCATCTCTGGTGAAAAACAACAGAGGCTCAGTGACTTGTCCAAGGACATCTTCATAACAGGAAGCCTGAATTTCAGCTGGGCAGGTGGACTCTCAAATCTGTTCTCAGAATGTGCTACCTTGCTGATGAGAAGCCTAGGGGTGTGAGCACAGAGGGCTCCTAAATCTACATTATGTCTCAGCCAGTGCCCTCTCTCACCTGCCATCCTGTACCATGTGCTGTTTCCACTGAGTATTCCCCTCTCATCCCCTCCAGGGAGGGCAGTTTTCAGCTAGAACTTCAGGGAGTGGCTCTGTGGCATGCTGGCCATCGTGTGGCAGGGGACAGGATCCTGTGGGGCCAAAGCTGGGCCTCTGAGCAGACACAGTGATGCCGCTGGGGGGAGGGCAGGCTGGTGCGGCCAGGCCCCGCATGAGCTCGTTGCTAGGAAACCAGCCAGCTTTCAAAGAACTCTGGCTGAATGAGATGTTTTCTTGCGCAAAAAGCCTCCTTGGAAATGTCACAGGGCAACTCTGGGGAGGGTGGGCGTGGCCAGGCCGGAGTGCCCAGCGGTGCCAGGAGGGCTGCTGGGGCGAGGCATGGAAAGGGCAATGCTCTCCCCTCCTCCCCTTGCTGCTGGAGCAGGCCAGGTCTGCCTCCCAGCCCCTTACCTTCCCTCTCAGCTAACTTGCCGTGTCCTGCCACGTGAAACTTCCTTTGGTCGTTCCCACCTCAGGGCCTTTGCACGTGGTCTTCCCCTGGCCTTTGGCCCCCTTTCACTGACGTCCCATGCTAGCCTAGAGGTCATTTCCTCTAGGAAGACTACCTCAGGCCCCTCCTGCCTGTCCTGGCATCGTCCTCCAGCACTTTGTGGGCACTCTGTGCTGGTTTGCTCATTGTCTCAGGGAGGCTCAATGCTCGGGGAAGGCTCTTGGTTTCCTTCTTGCTGTGTCGGGCTCCAGGCACACACACGGTGTGCAGTATGTGACTGTGGACAGTAAATTTGGGGTCTGGTGGGCTGAGCAGACAGAGGTGTTGGTTCTCTGAGTGGGAGGTTGGAAGAAGCCAGAAGAAGCATGTGACTCAGACGTCCACCCTCAGGACCTCAGTCCCTGCCTGGATCTGGTCCAGGTGAGCATGGAGAGGACCCCTGTCCTGGGTAGTGGTGGAAGGACTGACCTTTCAGGACGAGCCAGAGTTAGTCAGGTGAAGAAAGGGATTGGGCCAACGGATTGGCCTATGCAAAAAGGTCCAGGGTGGGAAAGAGCAGTTTATGACTCTTCCCACCTTACAGATGGGGAAAACTGAGGCTCAGGGAGGATGATCACTGAGGTCCTTTCAACCTCCTATGTGGCCCCAACCCACTGCCCTGCCAGGACCAGAGGGAATAGCCTCTGAAGTAATTTGGGACCACAGGCTATGCCCAGCCAGGTGGGGACAACGGAACCGTTGATATTCAGAAGGCAGTAGAGTCCCAGAACAAAGCTCTGTGGCTGGCCAGTCCCCAGGGGCCCCTAATCGGCTTGAGGTGGCCTCCAAGAAGCTTGTTTGTTGGCATTTCTCAGGCAAACCAGGGCAGCAAGTGTGGGAGGGGGCTGGGCTGCCACAGGTAGCATGAACTCTTATCCCCTGGATCCGGTCCTGGCTCTGCTCTAGCTCTGGCTCAGTCATGTGACCTGGGCATTCCTTGGGCTTCTCTGAACCTCAGTTGTTCCACCTGTGAAATGGAGCTGCTGGGTGGAACAGGTAACCTGAGAGGCATCCAGGGTAGATGGGTGACCTCCCACAGCCCCACCCATTTGACCACAAGGCCCTACTCTCCCCTAAATAAAGGAAAATAATAGGGAATGAAGAATGTGGATGGCTGAGAAAATGGAATATTAATCCATTCCTGTCAGAAGGGGGCTTTTCCCCCTTGGTCTCTAAAATCTCCTAAAATCTGATTTTGCAGGAAGCCGGCCCAAGGGAGACTTGTTTCCCTGGCAACCATTTTCCTCTCTCAGCCCCTTTCTGTACAAGCCCCCCTCTTAATCTCTGT
>NW_011495034.1:18095388-18096991 GCF_000754665.1 Bison bison bison | reverse complement strand
AATCTCTGTAGAGGCTCATGAAGTTTCCATGGCAACAAGGACCTCCAGCCCCCACACCTGGAGCCCAGGCTGGGGACAGGGTGAAGAGGGCCCCTGGGCAGGGGAAGGGCCCAGGAGGGACATCAGGGGAATGGCTCCATGCCAGGCACTTAAGGGCTGAGGGGGAAAAGAACAGAAAAGCCCATTCCCCTGAATGGGCCGGGGTCTGCTGCTCAGGCCAGCAGACACAGGGCAGTGCTGGGTTGAATTCCCCTCCCATCTTGGTCCAGGAGGGCTCTGCAAGGTCAGAGGTCCAACCAACCCTTTTACCCGGCTTGAGGATCCTAGGCTTCAGGTTTCTTCTGCTGTGTGGTCTTGGCACCCAGCTTCTTCCCCTCTCTGGGCCTCAGTTAGTTTACTTGTGAAGTGGGGATGTTGGACTTGGCAGGGGCTTCCAGTAGTGTCTCGGAGCAAGAGCATGTCTGGGGTTGTGTCTGGACTGGAACATTCCTCCAGTAGCTGAAGGCTGGGGTCCCTTCCCCCAGGCATTTCTTCACCTTCCTATTTATACTCAGGAGAGGAGCATCTTCTCAGGTTAGTGAGTTTATGTGAGCGCAGGCGACAGCCCGACTTCAGTTCTGGTCCCAACGCTCCCCTTTGGTAGATGTGAGACCGTGGGATCATCTGGTCCATTTTGTCTCAGTTTTACATCTGTCACAGGGGGTGATACCAGACCTTTCTCTGAATTCTTGTGAAGAACGAGTGAGGGGACCGCTGGCAAGGTGCTGGACATAGGCTGCAGCACCCAGTTCTCAGGGAAGGGGCTGTGTGGCATCTCACTGGGAGACAGTGGCCGGGAGAGAAGGCAGACCCTAACCTCCACCTGAGCTCTGGGCCTCCTGCGGTCCTGGGTTCTGCAGCCACCGCAGTCTTACCCACAGCCCTGAACGGGGTCTGGTTATGGGTCCCTGTGTGGGCCTGTGGCTTCTGGGAGTGTGCAGGGTCACCTTTGGTGACCCTCCCAGGCTTGGAGCTGGGTCTGTAGGAACCGGGACAGAGCTCTCTACTCCCTGCCCTTCTGGCCCCATTGTGTTTCCTGATCCCCCAGTCCTGCTCTGCGTGGGTTTGTCAGCTAAGCCCCAGCTTGGCTCACTGGCATAAGGTGGGCTTTCTTCCAAACACTCGTGCTTATTAGTGAGATGGGGGAAGGCCCTCGAGGCCTGAAGAAGGGTAATTCTAGTTATGTGAAATTCTACCGTGAAAGCAGGTGGTGAAGGAGTGCTCCAGCTGCTCCTTGAACCCGTCACCCTCAGACACATCTCTGCCTATTCAGGGCTTCTTGAGTTGGGCGAGGAGGCAGAGACAGCCCTGGCCCCCCAGAAGAGATCGGGGTGGTGTAGAAGGATCTGGGGGTTTCCCAGGTGGCGCAGTGGTAAAGAATCTGCTTGCCAGTGCAGGAGATGCAAGAGACATGGGTTCAGTCCCTGGGTCGGGAATATCCCCTGGAGTAGGAAATGGCAACCTGCTCCAGTATTCTTGCCTGGAAAATTCCACGGACAGAGGAGCCTGGCGGGATGTAGTCCACAGGGTTGCAAAGAGTCGGACATGACTGAGAGAAGGGAAG
>NW_011495034.1:18089704-18095288 GCF_000754665.1 Bison bison bison | reverse complement strand
GGCCTCGTGGTCGCTCAGAGCCAGCAGTAGGGGTGAAAGCAGATGCAGGGGGGTCACAGCCTTGACCTGGGGTCGGGCAGCAAAGAGCCAGTCTCCCTCAGAGGGAGTCTTGCTTGGCAGCGGGTGGGCCTGCCTGGGTCCAGGTATAGGCCAGGAGGCTCTGACTCACCCTTTTCTCTGCATTTCAGGTCTCCCATGAGTTTGCCATCAACTTCAACCCCACCAACCCCTTCTGCTCGGGTGAGTGTCAAGCCCCCTGCATCAGCCCTGGTCTCCCTGGGTGGAGAGAGGGGCGGAGTTCAGCTTTCTGGTTTTCGCTCCTCTCCCCATCACACTTGCTCAGGATGGCAGATGGGGAGAAGCTGGAATTTGGAGTCAGGTGGCCTGGCATTCAAGGCCAGCTGTGCCTGTTCCTGGCTGTGTGAGTTGGAGAGGTCACTGCGCCCCACTCAGCCTGTGCCACTTCACCTGCCCCAGGGGAGGGAGCTCACCTCACTGGGGAGTCAGGTGAGAATAAAGCGAAGTGTTGACAGGAATCCCTGTGTAGATGAGGAGGAGAGGGCAGCAAAGTACACACCTGCCTCTAAAGCCCTCCTGCCCTCACGGGGAGAGCCCAGCCATGTCCTGCCCTACCTGGGCAGGGGTGCTGGGCAAGAGGGAAGGGCAGGCAGCGAGCGTGGTGTCTGTGCTCTCCCCGCCCCAGGCCTCAGAGGTTCTGAGCCTCCCAGAGTCAGTGAAAGGAGGAGATGGCAACCCACTCCAGTATTCTTGCCTGGAGAATCCTATGGGCAGAAGAGCCTGGCAGGTTACAGTTCATGGGGTCGCAAGAGTCGGACATGACTTAGCGACTAAACCATAGCACACACAAGAAGACCTTGCCTATTGTAGGCATTAAGTAAATATGTTTGATGTTTAAAAAGGAAACAGTGAATGAGAAGGGGTAGGGAAGAGGGTGGTCCCTGACCCCATGAGAGCTTCTAGCTTCAACTGGCTTCAGATGTAGCATCTGCCTTCCCTGGGGATATCTGAAGCTAGGTCAGGTTTGTATTTGGGAGGGGACTGCATCAGGTCACCACCTTAGGGACGACGCTGTGACTCAGAAGCCATGGGCCTTTGTCGCCTGGAAGTGTGGTCCTGTCCTCCAGCTGGGGTCTGTCTGGTTTGGAGTGGAGACATTCTGTCCATTTACCTCATCTCTGGTCAGAGGCCTTCTGGACAGGATGGCAGGGCAGGCAGTGTTCTTAGGCTTGTAACGGCAGCTATTTACAGAGCACCTTCTGTCTGCAGGGCTGTGCAAACCTTAGTCCCCTCACCAACGCTGAGAAGCCATAGCATGTAAAATGGACCCCCACAGTGTCACTACAGGCTCTGCCCACTCCTTCTCCAAGAGGAGCCTGCTAGACCCCCATCCTGCCAGCTTCCCAAGAGTGGAGATTACCAGCCCCTTTGACAGGATCAGAAAGATTTAAGTACCTTCCTCCAGGCCCCATGACTAAGAAGTGGTAAAGGCAGGACTGGAACTCAGGTCAGCCTCCATATTCAGGGCTCTTTATTCCACCCTGGCCCTGCTCTCTGGGAGCTTCCAGTACCCCAGGGCCCAGACTGGGCATGGCAGGGGTGTATGGGTAGGGGGCAGCAGAGAGTGGGTGCAGGGTCAGGGAGGACCAGGCTGATCCAGAGTCTTCTCTTCTCCCTGAGGCAGGTGTGGACGGCATCGCCCAGGCATATTCGGCTTGCCTGCCCCACATCCGCTTCTACGGTCCCACCAATTTCTCTCCTATCGTCAACCATGTGGCCCGGTTTGCAGCCCAAGCCACGCAGCAGCAGACAGCCACGGTGAGTAGGTGACCACTGGTGTGGACGTGCAGGGTGGGGAGGCACCGGCTGGGTGTTCTGCCTCTCTGTCCTAAAATCCTAGGTGAGCCCGGTGTTACTCTTAGTTAACCTGCAGGGATGGAAGGGGCTTGGGGCAAGCTTGCCTTGGTTCTGGCTTCCTCGAGCGCAGACTCCAGGACAGAGAGCCATTCCGTTGTTTGTGCTTAGCAGAAAATAGGGTTGTGATTATTGGGAAGTGCCTTCATGGGCAGAGGGAAACCTGGGCCTGGGGTCCCTGCAGCTCCCACCTCACACTGAGGGCTTTGGAACTGTCTGGCCCAGGTCTGGCAGTCAGTGACAGGGCTGCCGTGTGGCATCTGGAATATATGGCAAACAGCTGTCCTGGGCATTGTGCATCCCAGCCGCTCTCCTTCCCAGCTCCAGGCCCAGTGCCAGTGTTGGGGGTCACCAAGTCTACCTCCCCTGCTGTCCTCCCCTGCTGTCCACATCACAGGGCTTGTGATGTGAGTTGCAGGTCTTCTGCCACAAGTAGGCTGAGCCAAGATTGGGAACCGGCACCCACATTGGGGTGGTGGAACCTGGACTGTGATTGAGGCATGGGTCCAATTCCCATCCGACCAGGTCCCTGAGCCCCTGCCACAGTCCCAGCCCTCGGTGGAAGGAGGCTTCCTTCTCCTCTGGAAGGAAAGGGTTTGCTGCACAAGTGCTGAAGTCTCTCCTGACTGCCCTTTACACTCTGCCTCCATTCGCTGGCTGCCCCGCGGCCGTGGCCGCTGTCACCTCTCCCTGGACCCCACGGGCCCATGCCCCTCTCTTCACTTGCGGTGACCATCCCACCTCCACCTTGTTCCTGCCCCTCAGAGACACCAGCTTGTCTCCCAGCAGATCCTTTGTTCTGCTGTCTCCTCTGCCTGGAGGTTCTTCCTGATGCTGGCTCCGTCCCATCCCTCAGCGTCCCCTCAACTGCTACTTCCCTGCGGCCTTCCCTGAACACTCGCTCGAGCCTCTCCTGCCTTCTGTTTCTTCCTGTCTTGACTCTGATGGTGGCAGCAGCATCTCCTCCTCATCCCCTGCGTTTCTGTCTATTGTGTGTCTCCCACACTGGACCCTCAGCCCCGTGGGGCTGCGCAGTGTGTGTGTCGTGTCTCATCTACTGTGCTGCGGTGGACGCTCGTTTTCCGGGAATGGATGGATTTAAATTGGCCCCAGTCGTGTGCTGTGCACTGCACGAGGAGCTGGGGGAGGCCTCTCTCAAAGGCAAAGGGAGCGGGTCCCGTTCGGACTGCCTGGAGGAGGGAGGCACCTGCTCAGGAGGTAGAGGTTGATCTCCCAAAGATGGAGGGGAGGTTATGAGAGAAGACGACACCGGTCAGCCTGGGGAGGCAGGACAGCGCCCCATGGTCTGCACAGGGGAGGCAGCAGAGGGTCTGCGGGAAAGGGGATCCTGGGGTCAGCCTGCCAGGGTGTGCATCCTGCCCCTGCCTGTTCATCACTGTGACCTGGGTAAATCACTTACCCTCTCTGAGCCTCGTGTGTACCATGGGAATAGTAATAGGACCTACCTTGAGGTAGTGGTGTTAGGATTAAAATGTGATAGCACACCAGCTGGCAACCAGTGAGACTTGAGAACGAGGAAAGGCGGCAGAGGGGACAGCAGATGCCGGTGACGAACAGGAAGGAGGTCACTGCACGAGGTTGGTTCGAAGGCAGGTGGTCCCGGTTGTTTCTGCTCCAGGGACCATGACCTGCTCTAGTCCTGGCCTTGGTGGTAGCAGCTGACGGCTCTGAGCCTGTTTCCTTTATGAAATGGGACAAGTAAGCCCACTGGAATGGGAGGTAACTGGGGAGGACCTGCCAGTTGCTTTTTTAATGTTCCTGGGTTAGAACTTGAGAGGGCAGAGGGAAGGCAGCCCCTCACCTCACACACTGTTTGGCTGCCTGCTGCTGCCGAGGCTACTGTCCCGCCTAGTCTTTTATCTGCCTGGACTCACTTTCAGAGGGATGGAAGAATGGCCTGCATTCTTGTTTAAGCGTAAAAGATGGGGTGGAGCAGGAATGGAGCCCAGGGTTCTTCTTGGGCTCTTTCAACTGCCGAGCAGGGGCAGGAGTTGAGGTCCTGAGGAGAAGTGGGCCAGTACCCGCTAGACCCCCAGTCTGGAGAGGCTTGGGCCCTGGGGATTGCCAGGAAGGTATCTTTGTGTTCTGGGGAACAACTGCTGAGGGCCCTCACAGGGAAGAGCTTGGCCCTTGCTCTGAGCCAGTCTTAATCCTGACCAGTCCTAATCCTCACAATACCCCAGCCCCTTTCGTCATGACCAGGTCCTTCCAACCCTGGCTCCCTCACCCTGGGGAAGCACTGTCACCCACCCTAGGTGTGACCTCGGGCCAGCATCTCTGGGCTGCAAGAGGCCCCTCCCACTCTGCTGCCTTCACTCCGTCCATATTACTGCACCAAAGGTGGGGCTGCCTGATGGTTCAGCCTCAAGCTCTGGGGGCCCACTGACCTGGCTTACATCCCAGCTCCCCCACTTCCTGACAGTGGGACCCAGAGCAGGTTGCTTAAGCTCTCCAAACTTTGGTTTTTCTCACCTGTACAATGGGAATGATGGAACGCTGCCTGCCTAAGGGAAACACTGCAAGGATTCAAGCAGATCGGCATCCAAACTGCTCAGCACAGAGCCTGGAACTTGACAGCCCCTAATCAACGTGGGTTGGTGAATCTTCTGAGGACGCCTCTTGGGCCGGCAATTGGTGATGCTGAGCTCATTTAGGCCTAAAGCAAAAGGAAGTGATCTGTGCATTACCTGATGCTTTTGAACAGCCGCTGTTTGGGAAACACTTGGTGTGGCTTCATCCTCCCTGTCCCCGGCACACGAACATGCACGCACACCCACACACAGGAAATCAAGAGCAGGTGGTGGAAGCATCTCTCCAGGCAGGCCCGCGCTCTCCCATTCATTCACACAGCTCAGTTCTACAGTGTGTTTCTGTGCAGCACTGGGGAGACCGTGTTTCCAGGCCGTGGCCTCTGCCCTTCCAGGGCTGGTGGTCTAGTGGGGAGCTGGGCCAGGAGACAGCAGCTGTAATGCCAACCGATTAAACCTGTGATGGCAGAAGCACAGGATTATAAAGGTGGCACCTACCCCAGACAGAGGGCTCAGAGCTGGCTTCCTCGAGGAGTGATGTCCAAGCTGAGACTTGGAGGCTGCTTAAGAGTTGGTCTCACAAAGGGTGGGTGTGTGTGTGTGGAGTGTCCCAGGGAGAGGGAACAGAATAGGGCAAAGGCTTGGAGGTGTGGTGTGTGGCGTAACTGAAGGAAGGGGTGTGTGGGGGTAAGGTTGAAAGGTAGGCCAGGTCCCAGAGATGCCTTCTAAGCTAGTGAGGAACCTGGACTTTCTCTTGAGGGCAGTGACAGTCACTGAAAGATACTAAGTTTGGGTGGGACCACGGGCCTCTTACTATGGAGAGCTCCTCATCCTCCCCTCTGCCCTGGGCCTTCCCATCCGTGGTCCATTGCTGGTTGGCTGCCTAGGCAACCAGTGTCCTAATGGTGGGTGGGGCAGGGGTGGGGGGCGAGCTGGAAGCAGTCAGCACCCTGGGAATCTCCCTCCACTCCCCACGGCCCTCAGCTGCCAACTTCTCAGAAGTAAGCTAGGAAGGAACGAGTGCAACTTTCCCGGACTCTGCCTGGAATTCTGTGGTCAAGTCAGTTTCATATAAATCAAGTCACACGTTAAATGTGTTAGGG
>NW_011495034.1:18086661-18089604 GCF_000754665.1 Bison bison bison | reverse complement strand
GTGTTAGGGGAAGTGACTACTTACAGCCTGAGAAACCTGAAAAAACCTCTTGGGTAAGGGCAAGATACACTCCATCTTTGTAATGTGTTGGGGATTTGGGATCTGGGTTTGACCCCGTGGCAGCTGGTCATGTTTATGGAGCACACACAGGGTGCCAGGCCCATGAGATACAGAAGGCCTGGGGGGAGGGGCTGCCCTGAAGAGCTCTTAGGGTGCTGGGGGTGGGGGTGTGGAGGCGGGGAGAGGTGTCCAGAGGAGCCCTCCCCAGCGGGTTTTCGCTGGCAGCTGAAGCAGAGCTCAGGCCCCCAGGGAGTCTCTGAACTGTGGCTGGGGAGAGTTCCCAGGCAGGAGGTAAACCAGGAAAGGCACGGAGGTGGGAAAGCTTGGGGTGGGGTAGACCAGGACTGTCTGTGGGGACAGCAGAGGCCCTGCCCACGTCCTCCTGCCCGACTCCTCCTTTCTTTCTCCCCTTCCACAGCACCCTCCCCATCTCTCCTTTGATGTCTTGGGGATGGGATCGTGGACCCCTGGAGTTGGAGTAGACCTTCAGGCTCCTGGACAACCTCATTTTTGCTTGGGACGGGCATGAAGCCCAGGACTTGTCAGCGGCACTTCCAGTGCCAAGGCTGGCCCAGGCTGTTCCCTGGAAGGCCCAGCTGCACAGATGCTGAGGCCGGGCACATCGGTGTGGGCACTGTGGGTGTGTCTGGCTGGTGCACAGGAGTGAGGGTTGAGAGTCCCGTGCCATGCCTCTGGGCCCTGCCCTAGGCGGCTGTCCTGGACGTTCAGGCTTCCTGACACTGGGGTGCTGGGGGAGAGGGTGCAGAAACCTTTGCCCTGCCAGTCCCCACTATTGGAGAGACAGCTACTGGCCACCGATACCACTGTGGCAAGAGCCCCAGGCTTGGGCTTGAACCTTGACTATGCCCTTCCTGGCTGAGTCCTTGAGCAAGTCATTGACCCCCTCAGCCTGTCTCCCCGTCTCCAAAAGGAGAATCCCAGTGTGAGGGTGACAGGGAGTGTGTGGTCACTGCCACCATGACTCACCCTTTTAGTTGGTGCCTACAGTTCTGCAGGAACCCTGGCCTGCGTGCTCCAGGTCTCCAAATGTAGACACGTGGCTGGCTGAAAGGGAGGAGTCAAGAGGGCCGTGTCAGGAGGAGGGTAGGAGACTGTGGTCTGAGCTGGACAGGGCTTGGAAACCAGCCCCACCCACTGAGTGGAGAAGCCTGTCACCCAAGGCCAAGCTTCTTTTCTGTCCTCATTGCCAGACTTCTCCTGCCAACTTAGGTACTCCAGAAATACTGTCCTGGACCATTTGTGGTAGGATAGCAGTGGGTTAGAGGGCCACAAAGAGAAGGGGGTGCTGGCTGGCTGGGACGATGGTGGGCTGTGAGGGGACAAGCGTCTGGAAGGGCTTATGAGGTGACCCCCAACCAGAGGAATGGGGACTGGCAGCAGCAACCTCCACTGCAAGGATTCAGGCTGCCATCTCCATAGCAACAGGTATCCATCCCCAGCCAAGTGATCAGTCTCTTAAAGGCACAGTGCAGAAGTTGGATTACTGTTGGGGGTTGGGGCTTAGGATGGTGGGGTCCATACCTCCATGCGGTTCATTCCTGCCTTCCACAGCTGTGCCTGGGAGACAGGCAGGAGAGTAAGGAATCCTTGATGGCTGAACCTGTGGTTTCCATATGTTTTCCAGTCAGTGGACGGCTTTGCTGAGTGAGAAGGTGGCCAGATGCTGACTTGGGAGCTGGCTTAGTTCTGTCCTTTTTACCTCTATGACCTTGACTACTCTGGTTCCACAGTGACTCTCCTAAGAATTAGAAGGGTCAGACGAAAAGGCAAAAGCTCTTAACAGAGACTGTTAAGACCACAAGGGCTTTTCTGTTCATTTTATGGATGGGGAAAACTGAGTCCCCAAAAGGGGCCAGGGGGTGCTAGGCACAGAGCCAAGCTGAAGAGGAGATCTCAGGCAGCTGGAAGTCCTGGGGCTTCTGCCCAGAGATCATCCAGTGAGCTTTCCTGAACTTCATTTACTCACCCCCATCTCCACAGTCTGTGCTATGGCCACCTGTCACTTACACTAATTATTATTCAGTATTTTTTTCACTTAATTTTATAAAGAAACAATAACCCACTGTGTAGGAAAAGTTAGTTATAGAGTTAGGATAGAGAGTAACAATAGAAATAAATACATCAGGCAGCACAGTGGTAGTAAGGTCTAGTAGTAAGACTGCTGTCTCTGGAGCGCTTAGGTTCCTGCCTTCTAACAGGGAGGGTTAGCAAGTGTGACACACTGGCACCAGACAGACTTCCTCCTGGGTGCAGTTGGTAGAATTCAAAGACCACTGCAAAGCCAGTACCCTCCCACTGTGACTGCTGCTGTGTCTGGGATGTGCCCAGAGTCTGCTTGTTGCCAGTAGACCCCACACTCCCAGAAGCACTGACCTAGATGACCTGCTTAGCTCCTACAAGGTCCGCTGTGCTGATGGGGGATGACCAGGGTCACAGGTGTTCATGTGCAGGTACAGCAGAGAAGAGTAGGCTTGTCTCAGAGTCCACAAGCCAGAAGGCATCTTCCCCAGCAGCCGTGGACCTCGCTCTGCCGGGGGTACAGCTGTCAATTACCAAGCTGCTACCACATGGCTGGCGTGGTCTCTTTGAGAGGTGTGGGAACTCCCATTCTGCAGATGAAGAAACTGAGGCACAGCCAGTTGAGACAGTGGCCCAGAGTCCCACAGTGTAGCCACTTTCAGAGCCAGGCCTGGAGTCTGGAGCTCTCAGACTCTCCTGAGCTGGGAAAGGCAGAGGAAGAGAGCAAGCAGTCTGTGCTTCCGGCTGTGATAGGCCTGAAGGGCCCGAGCGTGAAGGGAGGTGCCTGCGATCTGGCAGCAGCTCTGGGAGAAGCGCCGCCTTCCTCCCAGGGGTCAGAGGGGT
>NW_011495034.1:18074464-18086561 GCF_000754665.1 Bison bison bison | reverse complement strand
GGTGGGAAAGGAGGGAGGGGAAGGGCAGCCAGGGGCCCTGGGCTGTGCTGAGTGCCTGCTGACCCCCTCCCACAGCAATATTTCATCCTCCTCATCATCACGGACGGTGTCATCAGTGACATGGAGGAGACGCGGCATGCCGTGGTGCAGGCTTCCAAGCTGCCCATGTCCATCATCATCGTGGGCGTGGGCAACGCCGACTTTGCGGCCATGGAGTTCCTGGACGGGGACAGCCGCATGCTGCGCTCCCACACAGGAGAGGAGGCAGCCCGCGATATTGTGCAGTTCGTGCCCTTTCGAGAATTCCGCAACGTGAGTGTGGGCGCAGACTGGGGAGGGGGCAGTTACAGGACCCCAACCAGCACAGTTAATAATCCAGGCTGAAGGCGCTGGGATTGCCTGCCTGGTCCTAGGCTCTTCTACCCTCAGCTCTGTTGACTACATACTTCCTGAGGGCTTACTACACGCCCGGGGCCATGCCAGGCCCTGTCCCCAGATGAGGCTATGTGACAGTCGCTGAGCACTTGCTTCAGCAACTCAGGGGAGCAGTGCCCAGTCCAGACTGGGACTTCAAGATAGGGGTTCTGGGAGGACCTGCCTTCTAACCCTGAACCAAGTCAGAATTATGCACGTGGGGCAGAGCATCCCAGGAGAAAGATGAGAGCAGAGGCCCTGAGGTGCGAGGGGCTTTCCTGGGATTCATAGCTCACCAGCCTCCTCACTTCAGGTGGAAAACAAGGCCCACCTTACAATGGCCTCCTCTCCCTGAGGGCTTCTCTAAGGGGGAACTGGAGGCCTCCTATGCTCCTGGAGTTGGCTCTGGTCCTTCTGCAGGGGACCCAGGTCTGCTTACAGGGAGGCTGGCATTAACTTCTTGGGCACTGCCCTTGCAGCAGGGCCCACAAGCAGCCCCAGAGGCAGCTCTCAGATGCCACCCTGTACTGCCAGCCTGGAGCCTACCTCTCATTCGACGAGAGGCACACTGTGTTCCTCTCCTCCTGGCCTCTGCTGCCTCAACCATAAGGACTTCGGGGTGCTGTGGCTCAGGTCCTGGGAGCTAGTCCCAGGAAGAATTGGCCACTCCAGCCTGGAAGCAGTGGTACTCGCCTCTGCGCCCAGTACCCTGTGGGTTTGCCTGAGCTGGTTCAGCTCCTTCCTCTGAGTGTGAGCTTCCTGAGGACAAGTGCTGAGCACTGCCCACCCAGGCACCGCACGGACACTGACCGAGCTCCTGGTGTACCTGGCCTGTGTCTGGGTGATGAGCAGCAAATCAGACAGTTGCAGCCCCTTGATCCTGACCAAGGAGATCAGGAAATGTTTGCAAGATGAGTAGGCTGTGCAGCCCGCCTCCACCGTCTCTTTCCCCCAAAAGCCTCCTACAGACAAATCCATCCTGAAATGTTACTCCTGGGCACGTGGAGTGCTCAGGTAAGAGTCACACTTAGTGTCAAGGCAAAGGAAAGTGCTGCTGAGGGTGGGATTTCAGGTTTGAGTTGGATGAGGGACGCTAGTTTTAGACAGCTCTGGTCTTCTGGTCCAGCTTGTCCTCCAGGGACACTTTCTATATCAGCTGCCTGGGTGTGGTGCGCCTCCCCACTTCACCCAGTAATCCTTTCTCTCTTCTCACTCTCCACCCTACCCTGCAGGCAGCAAAAGAGACCTTGGCCAAAGCTGTGCTGGCAGAACTGCCCCAACAAGTTGTTCAGTATTTCAAGCATAAAAACCTGCCCCCCACCAACTCGGAGCCCGCCTGAGTGCCAGCCCTCACCCAGCAGCAGCATGCCGGCTGGGCCTCCTGCCCTCCCCAGGAACATGCACGCTCACCCTGCTTCCTTGTGGGTGGCCCTTTTTTTTTTTTTAAATGATCCACATTTTTATTTTTTACAGCCGGACCCCCACCCCCAACTTCCTCCAGCCCAGCTGGGCTTCCTTTGTTGGACTTGACTGATGATGCTTCCAGGCCAAACTGGCTTCCTGTCCTCCTCTCCCCATCCTCGCCACTCTTAAGTATTGAATGTACTTTGTATAATTTTAGTGGAATTATTATTAAAGAGAATAAAATTTTTACAATCATAATCGGCTTTCTCCAAGTAACTAGCTGCAGACTCAAAGGAACGTGTCCCCGGTGCCTACTCTGTGGTAGCCTGCACCTAATTCCTCCTGTTTTTTTAATACTGTGACCATGTTCTATTTGTTATACTCAGGGTAATAAAGGAGTTTTGGATGTCCCTGTGTCAGCTCCTTCCTCAGCTGGGACCTGACAGGCTCACTGATCTGGGAAAGGAAACATGAGAACGCCTTTCCCCCAGCAAGCCTGTGAAGTTGGTACCATAACCTCTACCTGGGGACATGCATTCCACACAAACAGAATACAGCTGTTAAACTGGCACACAGCCTGGCACATCATGCGTGCTCAATAAACATCTGCAGCAGGATGGAATGCATGAGCCCTCACCAGTGGCCGCAGGCCTCCTGGGCCCCGGCAGAGCCCATGCTGCCCTGGCCAACACACATGGTGCCCTGCCCTCCCTCTTGGTCCACACCCTGGCCTATGTCTCCCCAAACCTGCTCCCCCCACCACAAGACTGCAGTCGCTGCCACCTGTCTGCTCCTCCTGGAGGTCCTCCAGGCACTGGGGTACACCCTGTGGTTTACAGCGCGTGAAAGCCTCTCTGGCTTCAGGATGCTAACTAAACAGGGCTGCTTTTGTCCTGGCTGCAGCAGACGTTGGTTTCTCTCACAGGCCCCACCCTGGGCTCAGGCCCAACCTCATGAAACTAGCCAGGTGACACATCTCTGAAACCCCAGAAGTCCAGTTCCCTCCTCAACATAACAAACATCTTTCTCTCTTGTCCACCTCCTCCTTGGAGGTCCAGTCAGGCCCTACGCCACAGGCCTGAGTGCAACCAACAACAACAGACATTCATATTAAGCACTAGGTTTCCAGCTCCCCACTAAGCATATTACAGGCATAATCTTGATGAACCCTTCCACCAGCTCCTGCCTATGACCATTTCAGAGATGAGGAAACAAGCAGAGGCTAATCAAATCTATTAGAGGCAGAGCCAGAATTCAGCTCCAGGTCTGGCCAACTCCAGAGCCCGCACTTGTTCAACTGCACTGACTGTCTTCCTGAGACTCTACGAGGCCATCTTCTGCTCAAGCTGCTAATGAATTTGCCCTTCCTCTCCAATGAACTGGGCAGTCAGTCATCTTAACCTACTCTCCCAGGTCAGCAATTCTTACACTAGTGGCCTGCTAGATCGGCATGTTGCTACCTCCAGGTTCCTGGTAAGTTCAGGATCTGGTGTCCATCTGGTGGGAGTGAGCGAGGGACATGTATATCCTAGGCTTCTGATGCGTCTGCTGATTCGATGGCCACCAACTCGGTTGAAACATTCTCGAGGACATCTTCACCTCTCCTGAGAGGGCTGCAGGACTGCAGGGAGCTTCAGTGACATTTGGGAAGTCACAGCCCACCAGCCAAGGGCCATCTTGGCCCTATGGATAGAATCCCAGGACTGGCACCTCTGCTTCATACCCAGACCTTGCTCAGGCCAGCTGTAAGACTGCATGGTGGGTGAAATAACACCCCACGACTGCTGACTTTACCCTCCTGTTTGGTAGCTGAAGTGAGTCTAGCTGGATGTCACACCCAGGGAAGTTTGTACCCAGTTTAGCCTGGGAGAATCTGTCAAGTTCAGATTGACCAGAGGCTTCTCTAGTGGAACAGCTTTCTCCTCCCAGCCCCACATCCTCTCCTTGGCCCCCAGGGGATGCGTATATTGGGGAGACACCTTCTGATGCAGACCTCTCCCGTACACCTCCCCTTGAGAATAATTTACCAGACTGGTGAAGCTATGGGGACTGACATCTGATGGATGGGTTAAGGCAGAGTCCCTGTCTTGCATCAGGCCCATCATAAAGGCTCAAACTCCTGTGGACCACCTACCTCAGTGTGCTGCCGGCAGCCCCCACTTCACAGCCGCACAAGGGAGCAGATCTAGTCATGTCTTTCTTCCCGCTTCTCTGCCCGATGTTGGATGGATCAGTCAAGGAAGCCCTCTACTTCCAGTTGGTTTGAGTTCACCGGGGAAAGGAATGTACTCAACTCCTGACCAGGTAAACCACCACGTGAAAAACAAACCAAATAAGTCAGTCCTGGGGGTGTAACATACAGCACGTTGACTATGGTGAATAATACCAGCTTGTATATTTGAAACTTGCTAAGACGGTAGACCTCAAATGCTGTCATCGCGAGAAAAAGATGGTTTGGTAACTGTGATGATAGGTCACTTCACAATATACACAATATTGAATAATTATGTTGTACACCTGAAACTGTTATATGTCAACTGTATTTCACTAAGAACAAACCACGCCTTGGTGCTATTTGGTTCTTGCACATGGATAGCAGGATGAAAAGTAAACTCAGAAATCTCCTTCACTCTTGAGTCACCTCCACTAAGGCCTGGGCACAAGCATTTGTTTTAAAGTTTCATTGAAACCACAGAAACCCAGACTTACAGGCTCAAATTAAGATTCTGGTTCTGACATCTGCCTGTGTGACCTTGGGCGAGTCACTGAATCACTATGAGCTTTAGCTTCCTCTATAAAATGTAGAGAAGGGCTGCTTCACGGGACTTTTTTTTCGGGATGGAAGACACTATAATCTGCAAACATCCCACACATCCCTGGTCCAACCACAGTGGGCCCTCAGTAAATGCCGACTGATGAACAAATTAACATTAAGGGATACGGATATGCATGACCATGCCTAAAACTGAAGGAGATGCCCAGCCGAAGACCTAAAGCTCAGAGCAGACATTGTCTCATGGTCATGCTGACCATTGCTCCGCGGAGCTCTGATGCTGGGGCCCCATTCTGCCTGTTTGTGGTGTGACTCACCTCTCCCTAAACCCTTGCTCCAGCAGGTAAGGGAGCAAAACACCAGCCCCTGCCAGCGTCACTAAGGCAAGAATGCGCAACTGGCTTTTTGTGTTCAACACTATGGAAGTATTGCCAAGATCTAGCCTCCCACCAAGTAGAACTTGCATTCCATACTGTTACGCCTAAGTGGGCTGGGGACACCAAGAAATCAAGAAACATCCAAATCCAAGTGATGGTGCACTGCCACTAAGCTTTTTCTTGTTTTCCTGGAGGGGCTTAAAGATGACAGCTGAGCCATATACCCACGGCTAGGACACCCGAGCCAAGGAACGGGGTGTGCCTGAGCAATTAACATTTAACTGAGAGGAAAGCACACAGGAGACGCAGGCGGTTGGAGCTCTGATGGCCAGATCTGACCCATCACCACGGCAGTGTTCAAGCTACAACTGAGGAATGCCAGCAGGATGGATAAACCTGCCATAAATCACCACTTACAGAAACTCTGGACACTACCCAGATGGGGGAGGCCGAGGATAACAGTACTACCATTAGGATGGCTACCATTTACTGAGCACCGGGTACCACACCAAGTATCTAATCCAGATCATCTTTCACCCTCATTTGTGAAGCTAGTATCCTTATTCCTATCTACCAAGGAGGAAACTGAGGCTCGGAGAGGTTAAGGACTTCGCCCAAGTGACTCAGCCAGTAAAAAATGTCTGGCTCCAAGCACAAAGCCACTGTGATATATCCACAGAAGGCAAAACCAGGTTGGGATTCCTGGGAGGTAGCCAGAAGGGAATAATGAGGAGGCAAGGAACTAGCCTAAGCCAGTCCTCATTAGGGGTTTGACTTTCAGTCTAGAATGCTCCTGAAAAAGTCTAGAATGCCCTCCCAACTCTGGGTTTGAGAAATCAGACTTCTCTCCTGGGCACAGGGCTGGCAACAGCATTCCTCATAGACAAGCTTTCTCCCTCACATGGTTCAAAGTTGTAAGAAGACTACCAATCAGGACAATGCAATAGGTTTTAAGAAGCCACCCCAAATCCCAGTTTTATTTCTTATTATCTGGTTATAAAATCCTAATTATCTACTAAGGCAGGAGAGCTGCATTTTGTGATTTAGGCAGTGTTTCCTTCTATCTTTGGTTTTCCTGTTCTTTGGGTTTGAAACACACAGTCTACACTAGATGTTTTTCCAGGGCAGCTTCCTCCACTGGGCAGACCAGACCCTGCTTTGCTACTGGTGGTTTCTACAGAACTCGTGTCTCAGCTCCAGGGCTGTCCACTAACAGGTATGGTGAAAGATGAAATGATCACCAGTGATCTTCAACCGCTCTTGTGACATACAGAGCAGAAATCGCAGTCTGAAGAGTCTCAACCTCCTCGACACAATCTAGCTGTTACAATGGACAGGGAGGGAGTTGGAAGCACAAGCTCCAGTACAGGAAAAGCAAGATCTTGTTCTCTGACAGGTGGATTAGCTTTCAAAGTAATGCAGGTTTTTAATCCATGCAACCGTTTTTCAACTTCTCCCAACATCAACAGAGGCCATGAGGCATAGTAATGGCCTCTGAAAAGTCAAACCACATGAAGATCGTGACTTTGGCTCCTCTGTCTGCCTCCTGAGATGATCTGAGGTTGCCCTGGGTACGGGCTGTAATAACAACAGCACAATCGCAGGAACAATGAAGCATAGGCAGAAGGTGCCTACAGTTTACCTCAGTCTTGTTTGTTAGGATGGAGCTGGTGCACCTGTACTGACAGTCAGGAACAATTAGCACAGAGTAGCTCTGAAAAGGAAAAAAAATTCACAAGGCATCGGTTATGGGTGAAGGGAAGTCGCCATCTGCCAGTGGGCACCAGTGTGTCAGTGCTTTGGGAGGGAAAAGGAGTGGGCTGGAAGAGATCCAGGGGCCTCTCTGCCCACAATAAAACAGAGTAGCTTCTCTGCCTGCCAGCATCACAGTGTCAACACATTCTGTGTGTGTCTCTCTGTCTCACACCCAAGGAAGTAGAAACAATTGACATACAAACCCAGGGAAAGAAAGAACTCCATGGGCTCATTCCTCTGAAGCAGGGAAGCCTCCAGATTGCTGTTGTTAAACCTGACGGTCACCTCTGTTCTCAATGCCTCCATACCTTGTCTCCCCTTGTCCTTCTTTCCCTCCCAAAGGGAGAGCCCCTGCCCCGCTTTAGGAGAGGGGTGGAGCAGCACCTCCGGGTCTTGGCTGCTCTGAATGGGAAGAGCAGAGCAGGAAGGGCAGCAGACCAAAGCAGAGAAAAGTACGAGGGCAGCACCTTTAGGTTAGAAACAGCTTCCACAATTAGAAGCCACAAATATAAATGTATCCAACAGAGAGGGCAGTGTTCCACTGACTTGCAATACTAGAATCAGGAGCTGCCAGAAATAAGTAATCTTGTCCACACACTATCAGTACTTCTGATTTCTGGCTACAACAAAATAAGGCCTGTGTTTGTTTCTCTAAGATTTAGAATCTGAAGTGGGATTAGATGGAGGGAGAAGGAATAGCCAAGGGTAAGAAAAAACTTATTAATGAACAATAAGTGTTAAGTGACACCCCCTGTGGACGTAGTTTAGAATCTTTACTTAGTCACACAACATCAAGAATCAGCTAGTTCCAGGGCCTTGCGCGCTGTTCCATTACTAGGGCTCTCCTCGCCCCACCCCCGCCTGCCACACATTCCACAATGCAATATAATCACTTAGAATAGAATGTTTAAATGGTATCTATTCAATAAACTGTCCCTGCTTCTTAATGATGTTGGAAAAAGAAAAAAAAAAAGAAAAAAAAAAAGAAAAAACAAGAAGGCACCAGAATCCAAACTCTTTGCAAGCTGCATGGTACCTATCTTCCCAGGGTGTTTTTGGTGAAACTTCAGCTGGGCCGCAATCTGCATCAGTGCGGACAGAGGTTGCGGGACTGGCTTGGGCATCTGTGTTGGAGTAGAAAGAGAAACCAAACACAAGTCTGGCCACAGGTGGATTCTGGCACATTTTAGATGCAGTTTAAAATGTCATGATGTGCATAAGGAGCAGGCAAAGGAGTTTTCTGTGGGAAGTAATGCCTGTAGGCAGAATGAACTGTCCAGTCTACTCTTGGGGAGGAGCACCCTTTGGTGAGAATAGAGGAGCTAGGGGGCCTCGAGGAAGGTGTTAGTTCGGAAGATGGAGGAGACGATCTTGCCCGTGGCGTTGATGGTGCCTTCGCTGTCTGAGCTGGACTCAGAGTCGCTGCTCCCGGAGTAGGCGCCCAGGCCCGGGAGGATGCCAATACAGACAGCCGCGGATGGACAGTGGATGGAGGGACTGCTCAGGGAGGTGCTTCCCAGAGACACGCAGGACGAGGCTTCTGCAAAAAAGCAGGTGGGATTGTTACTTCAGCACCCTTTTCCAAAGTTGATGGCCTGCTTTCCATGTGTTGAGGGCTTCACGTTTGGAAGCCTCAAAACAACACTATGCAGTCAACACTATCATCACACTCATCTCCTTTGAATTCTCGTTTGCAATTGAGAAAACTAAAGCCACAGCAGCGAACATTTTAAGACCACATAGGATGTCACCAAGTAGTTGAGGCTCTTCTCGCCCAAGGAAACCCACTGTCATGGCCTCACTTCCATGACAGAAAGCCTCAACCTAGAAAACACAGAACTTGAAGGTTAGAGGAAAAGTTAAGGACTCTCCTCCACCCCTTCTTCTTCCCTGTTTCAGCCTCATTTAATCACTGAAACAACCTGGTATGTAAGGATCCCCCATTTTGCTGATGAGGGAGGTCCAAAGACCCACCTAAAGTTAAATGCCACTTAGAGTAGAAAACATTATACTAAGCCTGAATCAAAAGATGATGTTCTAAAACGTTCCCAGAGCTCACTACACAGTACGGCTGGAGTTCCACTCATTGTCTCCGGCTGACAAGCATACTACCTTCTAGGGTTTTGCCTTAACAAGCCCCCGATGCTACTGCTGCTACTAAGTCACTTCAGCCGTGTCCGACTCTGCGCGACCCCACAGACGGCAGCCCACCAGGCTCCCCCGTCCCTGAGATTCTCCAGGCAAGAACACTGGAGTGGGCTGCCATTTCCTTCTCCAATGCAGGAAAGTGAAAAGTGAAAGTGAAGTCTCTCAGTCATGTCTGACTCCTAGCGACGCAACAAGCCCCTAACACCTCTGAAATGAGGAGTAAGTAAAAAGATACCACTGAGAAGCAGACAGAGATCTCAACCACCCAGTACACACAGTTCATTTGCTCATTCAGGAATTACCAATAAGGAAAAAGGAAGCTGCTACAGATAAGCAATGTGAAAACATGGAGATGCAGAAAAGTGACATGAGAGTTGACAATGACTGCAGAAGAGGTGGTAACAAGGTTACAAAAAAACAGGCAAATATTTACAATTAGTATCACAAAAGCTAACTTCTTTATGATATAAAAAATTATTCCAAAACCAACAACCAATCAACAACCACATAGAAAAGCAGACAGAAGACACAAACAGTTCACCAAAAAAGAAACAAATGACTTTAAAGCATAGACAATATGTAAGGAGGGGCATTTATATATGTTTTATATATGTTGCTGAGGGAATGTAGGCATTTATATATAATGTTGCTGAGGGAATGTAGGACAATGTGGCCATGTTCTTCACACTTAAATGATATTCATGCAACACTGCTGATAACAGAAACCAAAAGGTGCATTAATAGAGGACCAATGTAAGGGACTAGTATCCAGCCATTAAGAAGAGTAGAGCATCTCTGTGTGTACTGGTATTCAATGATCTGTAAGATAAAACAACTTTTCATTCCACACTCTTTTGTCCCTTTTCAATTTGTTATTATGTGCACAGGACTACCTAATTCATACAATTTTTAAGAAAGCCAAATGCAAAAATTTAAAGAGTATCCTAGGGTACTTAATTAGGAAGGACAGCCCCTCTAGCTCCATAACTCCTGTATTATAGCCAGGAAGGCTATAGAAGACTGACAGTCCTAATGACTCTCTTCTCCTTATCCACATTCTCTTAGACTGTAAGTCTCCGGAAGGTAAGGGCTCTTTTCTCTATCCCACCCCCTGGGCACAGAGCAGGACAACATTCAGAATGTGTGAGAACGCAGGAAAATGCATTACAGAGTTTCACTACAAATGGCTAGATTTTGGAGGTGGGAGTGAAGAGAATGTGAAAATTTAGGACAGAATATCAAACTGTATTTCATTTATTACCTGAACATTCATTGTATTACTATGCTCACACATACAATGACACTTTCAGCATTTTGAGGAACTTTTGTTTAAAAAAAAAAAAAAAACAACCCTGATGTCATAAGGGCATGAATCAGCTACTTAGAAAAGGAATTTGTGTGGAGCTATTCAGTGAGATGTATCATTTTATTAAGTATTTCAAGGATGAATTGAATTTTCAGGTCTATCTTAGAAAAGAAGGGTCAAGTTCACAGCACCTGTGGAGGACTAGAGCTGACCTAAAGGAAAGATGGAAGCCAGCCACAGAAATGTAACCAAAGGAATCGGGACCATGATAGCATTAGCAAAGTTTAAGTGAAAGAACCATATCTCCCAATTATCTAGGAAGTTTCAAGAAAGAAAAGAGATGGCAGCTCTAACAAATTTCATTCCAAAAGCAGTTAAATGCCCACAGAGAACAAGATGGTGCCCTCTGATCTCACCCATTTGGTGAAGTTTCCTGCCAACTTCTGTATTTGCAAGACCACATTATCATACTAAACTGACGCTGAAAATTACTAATGGAGAACATTCTTGGGATTCAGACAGATGCGTGACATGAGAGTAGATGGGACCAACTGGCACATTCACTGGATCTGCTCAGAGCTTAAGCCAGTGCCTCCAGTGGGGAAGCCTGAATCTCCATAAGGACAACAGAGCTATCTTCTGGGGGACTCAAGGGACAAATCTTTCTATTGGCCAAGGTCAAGACTCTAAAGCTTCAGGCGACAGTCTTCTCACCGGGCCTTAGCTCCTACCAAGAGGATATTTCTTGTCCAGTTTCTAAAATAAGAATGAAAGGGTAGGAAGAAGGGCTTTAGAATAACGAAGAAAAGATGGCTCTTAAATACAATTTGTCTGCCTTTAGAGAGTTTAAAGAAGCCCACAAGTTTTCCTTTCCACTGACTGATGGAGATAGTTCCTATCAGTGTATAAGCACCAGATACAGGGCTCCCTGGTAACTAGTTGTAATACATTTAGATTTCTACTGACACTTTACACACAGTATATATACTTACCCTATTTAAGCAGCCACAATTTAGCAAGTTTCTTATATATTAAAAAGATCCCAATTAAAATGGAACTCTTACATCACTGATGGGAATATAAACTAGAACAATTTCTTAGTAGGGCAATTCGGCAATATTTATCTAAACTACAAATGTATATCTGACTCAATAATTCTACTTGTAAGTATTTAACATGACATATTGTGAATGTGAAAAATAATGCATGCACAGGGTTATTTAATGAAACATCACACTAGAAAATAAAAACAATCTAAATATTCATCAATAAACTAAATAAATACACTATGGTACAACCATACTATGGATTACACAGCCTTAAATAGGAATAAAGAAGCTCTTTATGCATAAGTATGCTATGACTCCCAAGGTAACTAAGCAACAAACAGAGCATATGTTAATTAAGATAATGATGATGATAGGAAATGCAAAACAACATATGAAGTAATCTTACCAAAAAATCAAATTGAATTGATCAAGCTCTAGATCTAATTACCATTTTACACAAAACACAGGGTATAAAGGAATACCATGGGGATGCAATTAGCAAAACTAGAGGGTAAAAAACTCTACAAGACAGAGACTCAGTTTCTTTGTAAGTAAAATATAAAGGAAACAAAAATAAAGAAAAAGGAAGAACCCACAGGTTAAATGAAACTTAAAAGACATACTATTCTACTGTTAAGATGCTGTAAGATGGCAATATTCCCAAACTGATCTACAGATTTTGAACAATCCCTATCAAAATCCCAGCTGCCTTTTTCATAGAAACTGAATCAGTTCAGTTCAGTTGCTCAGTTGTGTCTGACTCTTTGCTACCCCATGAATCGCAGCATGCCAGGCCTCCCTGTCTGTCACCAACTCCTGGAGTTCACCCAAACTCTTGTCCATCGAGTCAGTGATGCCATCCACCCATCTC
>NW_011495034.1:18066215-18074364 GCF_000754665.1 Bison bison bison | reverse complement strand
TCAAGGGCTTTTCCAATGACTCAACTCTTCGCATGAGGTAGCCAAAGTATTGGAGTTTCAGCTTCAGCATCAGTCCTTCCAATGAACACCCAGGACTGATTTCCTTTAGGATGGACTGGTTGGACCTCCTTGCAGTCCAAGGGACTCTCAAGAGTCTTCTCCAACACCACAGTTCAAAAGCATTAATTCTTCAGTGCTCAGCTTTCTTCACAGTCCAACTCTCACATCCATACCTGACCACAGGAAAAACCATAGCTTTGACTAGACGGACCTTTGTTGGCAAAGTAATGTCTCTGCTTTTGAATATGCTAGCTAGGTTGGTCATAACTTTGCTTCCAAGGAGCAAGCGTCTTTTAATTTCATGGCTGCAGTCACCATCTGCAGTGATTTTGGAGCCCCAAAAAATAAAGTCTGACACTGTTTCCACTGTTTCCCCATCTATTTCCCATGAAGTGATGGGACCGGATGCCATGATCTTCGTTTTCTGAATGTTGAGCTTTCAGCCAACTTTTTCACTCTCCACTTTCACTTTCATCAAGAGGCTTTTTAGTTCCTCTTCACTTTCTGCCATAAGGGTGGTGTCATCTGCATATCTGAGGTTATTGATATTTCTCCCGGCAATCTTGATTCCAGTTTGTGCTTCTTCCAGCCCAGAGTTTCTCATGATGTACTCTGCATATAAGTTAAATAAGCAGGGTGACAATATACAGCCTTGACGTACTCCTTTTCCTATTTGGAACCAGTTTGTTGTTCCATGTCCAGTTCTAACTGTTGCTTCCTGACCCGCATACGGGTTTCTCAAGAAGCAGGTCAGATGGTCTGGTATTCTCATCTCTTTCAGAATTTTCCACAGTTTATTGTGATAGTTGATCCCAAAATTCAAACAGAAGTGTAAAGGACTTCAAGTAGCCAAAACGATCTTGAAAAAGAACAAAGGTGGAAGACTAACAATTTCCAGTTTCAAAACTTCCTACAAGACCAGAATGATCAAAGCTGTGTAGCTGGGGCTTCCCTGATGGTCCAGTGGTTAGGACTCTGGGCCCTCACAGCCGTGGAGCACAAACAAACAAACAAGTCAAAAGTGTGTGATGACAGCATAAGAACAGCTATACAAATCAATGGAAGAGAAAAGACAGTCCAGAAACAAACCCATACATGTTGTCCAACTGATTTTCAACACGTGTCACAACAATTCAGTGGAGGAAACAAGTCCTTTCAACAAACTTTTGAGTCAAAAAACTAACATAAAATGGGTCAAAGATCAAAATTTATGAGCTAAAACTATAAAACTCTTCAAAAAAATTTAAGTGTAAATCTTCATGACCATGAATTAGGCAATAGCTTCTTAGATATGACTCTTAAAAGTACAAGCAACCGAAGAAAAATAAATTGATGGCATCAAATTTAAAACTTTTGTGCTCCAAAGAACACTATCACGTGTTCTTTCTATACAACCCAGAGAGACAATATTTGTAAATCACCTCTCTGACAAATAGTCTAGCATTCAGAACATATAAAGAACTCTTATAACTCCGCAATAAAAAGAAAAATAACCCAATTCTAAAGTAGGCTCAGGATATAAGTATATATTTCTCCAAAGAAGATAAACCAAAGGTCATTAAGTACACAATGCCAACATCATTAGTCATTAGGGAAACTCCAATCAGCACTACAATAAAGGATCACTTCATACCCACAGGATACAGTAACAAGTCTTCTATTTTTTCTTCTTCTTTTTTTGTGTGCCACATGACATGTGAGATCTTAGTTCCCTGACCAGGGATGGAACCCATGCCCCCTGTGTAGAAATGCAAAGTCTTAACCACCAGACCACCAGAGAAGTTTCTGTAATGAGTATTGATAAGGATGTGAAGAAACCGGACCCTCATATATACTGCCGGTGGTATATAAAAATGGTGCAGCGACTGTGGAAAACAGTTTGGCAGCTCCTGAAAAAGTTAAGCATAGATTTACTATATGACCCAGCCAATTCCACAACTAGGTATATTCCCAAGAGAACTGAAAATAGTTGTTTACACAACTTGGGCATGAATGTTCATAACAGCATGGGTCCTAAAAGCCCAAATGTGGAAACAACCCAAATGTTCATCCACTGATGAGTGGACAAAGATGAGATGTATCATACAATGGGATATTCAGCTGTAAAAAGCACTGATACATGCCACAGCGTGAACTATGAAAACATGTTAAGTGAAAAGAAGTCAGACACAAAAGGTCATAGGTTGCATGAATCCATTTACATAAAATTTTCCAGAAAAGGCAAATCCAGAGAGACAGAAAGTAGACTGATGATTGCTAGGGCTGGGGAGAGGGAAGAATGGTGAATAACTGCTAATGGGCATGGGTGGGGCTTCATTTCTGGCATGACAAAAATGTTCTGGGATTAGACAGTGGTGATAAATGCACATTATTAAAAACCACTAAACTATCTCCTTTAAAAGGGTGAATTTTATGGTATGTGAATTATATCTGGATCATTTTTTTAAGCCATGTAAACCAAATACAATGTCTAATCCTTCCTTGGATACTGATTTTTAAAAAACCAATTATCAGACCAGAATTCAAATGGCAGAGTAGCAGGACATGGAACTCACCTCTTCCCACAAATGTATCAAGAATACATCTATAAATGGAACAATCTCACTGAACACTGACAGAAAATCTCAAACACCTGAAAGGACAAGACAGATTTCCAGGTAACCAGTTAGTACAAAAGGAAAACGAAAAGAAGCAGAACAGGTCCTGAACCCCGGGGAGGGAGCTGAAGGAGAACAGAAGTTCCGGCACCCTGGGAAGTCCCCTCACCGGCAAGGAGGTCACCTGAGACAAAAAAGAGGCTCAGAGGAAAGCGCAACAACCAGTTAGTGGCAGGCAGGAGATAGACTTACAGAGATGGTCTGTGCCACCATCCTGTATGCTACAGCCTAAGACACATGTCTGCTGGTAGGGATGGGAGCTGGGTGTTGGAATGCAGGCTTCAGAGGACAGACCCAGGGAGAGGACTGCTGTTGGTTGTGCAGAGACAGCTTGAAGGGGGTAAAGTGTAGGGCACAAAAACCAGGAGTGTAACCGGAAGAATCCTAGGCCACCAGAGAAGCTAAGCACCACTGTTAATCAGCATGCGAAAGAGAGGGGTGGGGTTGCCACTGCAGCCTCTTTCCCCACTTGCCAGCTCCTGCTTCTTCTCGCTCCAGGAGAGGCCCCGCCCAGGCAGGCTCCAGCACTCTGGCCACTGCCTCAGCAGTCCTGGGAGTAGACGCTAGTGGGCTGCCCAACAGAGGTGGGGCTGAAATCACAGCTGAGCCCCCAGGGATCATGGGACTTAGAAAGCAGAGCTGAAATCTTTCCCCACAACTGCACAAACCACAGATTTACACCTATATGGCTGGTTTTGTGAATTCAGTGTCTGTGGAACATCTGAATGGACAACTGCTGCTCCTGAGACCAGGGAGGGCTAGGGTCTAAGCTGCCTCCACAGCTCCCACAGAGGGTCCAGATGTGCAACTACAGCAGTCCTGGGACCTGACTTCAGTGGATCTGCATTGGTGGCTTTGTGAAAACAAAGCCTGAGAGGCGCCAGGGCCGACTGCCAGAATACCCATAGTTGAGGTGGGGCAGAGGGTGGTGCCAATGACAGTATACTTTGTGAGCCCACACAACAGGTGAAAAGTGACACAGCAGAGCACACACACAGGTGACCAGCTCTAACAGAAAATACTCAGTGACTCCTCCCCGAGTGGGAATACTCTAATTCCACGTACCTCACACCACAGATCAGAAATGCAGCTCAGGGGGCTTTCCCTGATCCGCCTTGCAATACCAAGGACATGGGTTCGATCTCTGGTTTGGGAAGATCCCACATATAACAGGGCAACTAAGCCCACGTGCCATATCTACTGAGCCCGCGAGCTGCAACAACTGTGCTCACATGTCTTAGAGCTGGTGCTCCACAACAAGAGAAGCCATGCAATGAGCAGCCCGTGTACCACAACTAGAGAGCAGCCTCATCTCTCCACAATTAGAGAAAGCCCATTCATAGCAACAAAGACCCGACACAGCCAAAAATAAGATAAATAAATAGATTTTTAAAAAGAAATGCAGCTCAGAAATAGAGCTGGGGGCTTCTACTCCAGCAACTAGGGAGCAGATCCTGCCCCAGACAGGGCAATGACAACCAGAGAGCAAAAGGGAGGCCACGCTCAACATCCAGTGCAGGCTCCAATCACCACAATATCAATCACACCTCCTCTCAGGGGGACAACGCCAGCATGAACTACAGAAAGAGGTGGCAGGCATCCAATACTAAAAACAGCCCTCACATCAAAAAAAAGTAAACCCACGCAGGCTACAAAGGGTCGTTCCCGTATAAAAATAGGCCTCCAAGACTACAGTAGATAATTGCTTCTCCTAAACTCATAGAGCAAGAGAAATGTAAGTAAAATGAGGAAGGAGAGGAATCACTCCCAATTAAAGATCAAGAGAATTCCCCTTAAAAGAGCAAACAATGAAACAGACCTCTTCAGTCTGACAGACACCAAGTTCAAAAAGGAGATAATGAAAATACTGAAGGAATTAAAAATATCAACAGAAATATAGATTACTATAAAAAGGAATTAGAAATGACAAGGAGGAGCCAAGAAAAATTAGAGAATTCATTTGACGAGATAAAAGCTGAACTAAAGGCTATGAAAAGCAGAATGAATAATGCAGAAAAATGAATGTGATCTAGAAGAAAAAATAATGGAAATCACTCAATTAGAACTGCAAATTAAAAAAAAAAAGATATCCAGATACAGGAAGCACAGAAGGTCCCAAACAACATAAACCCTCACAGACCTACATCAAGACATATTATAATAAAAATAGCATAAGCTGAAGATAAAAAGAGGATTCTAAAGGCAGCAAAAGAAAAATAAAATTAATTACAAGGGAACACCTATAAGGCTATCAGCTAATTTCTCTACAGAAACAATGCAGGCCAGAAGGGAATGGCAAGATATATTTGAACTCCTGAAAAGGAAATATCTGCAACCTAGGATATTCAACCCAGCAAGATTATCATTCAGAACAGAGGGAGAGAGGGAGAATTTCTCAGATAAGCAAAATGTAAAAGAATACAGCAATACTAAACCTATCTTAAAAAAAGAAATGTTGAAAGGTCAGCTCTAAATAGAAAAGTACTAAGAATCTATAGAGAGGAGAAAATCACAATGGGAAATAAATCACTTAAGACATTACACAGATTTTAAAAAATTTAAAACTTTCTCTGAAAGCAATGATAACCACAATAAACAGCAAAAGGATGACCATGAAGATGCAAAAGAGGACATCAAAATCATAAAATGTGGGAGAGGAAAGCAAGAAAACATGGATTTTTTTTTTCTATAATGTGTTTGAGCCTACATGACCACCAGTCTAAAGCAAGTAGATAAAGGAAGGGGTTAACATACTTGAAAAACAGGGCAACCACAAATCAAAAACCTACAACAGATCCACAAAATCCAAAAAGAAGAGAACATAAGCATAACGGACAAAAGAAAAAACAAAAAAGAGGAAGAAGAAATAAAATCAACAGGAAAACAAAGTTTAAAATGGCAATGAATACATATCTATCAATAATTAAATGTCAGTGTATAAGTGCTCTATCAAAAGACACAGAGTGGCAGACTGGATTAAAAAAAACAAAAGCCTACAACATGCTGCCTACAAGAGACCCACTTTAGGGCAAAGGACACCCACAGATTAAAAGTGAAGAAATGGAAAGTTATTTCATGAAAATGGGCATTACAAGAAAGCAAGGGTAGCAATACTTGTATCAGACAAAACAGACCTTAAAACAAAGGCTATAAACAAAGATAAAGAAGGACACTATATAATGATAAATGGATCAATATAAGGAGAGGATATTACTCTTGTCAACATGTATGCACCCAATATAGGAGCACCCAAATACATAAATAACATAAAAAGGGAGAAATTGATAGGAATACAGTAATAGTAGGAGACTTTAACACCCCACTCAACATCAATGGACACATCTTTGAGACAGAAAAGGCAACAGAGATCCTAAATGATACAACAGAACATTTACACTTAATTGATATCTTCAGGACATTATATCCCCCCAAAGCAGAATACACATTCTTTTCAAGTCCACGTAGAACATTCTCTAGGATTAAACACAAAAAAGCTTAAACAAATTTAAGAGTATAGAAATTACTTCAAGCATCTTTTTTGACCACTACTGCTACTGCTAAGTCACTTCAGTCGTGTCCGACTCTGTGTGACCCCATAGATGACAGCCCACCAGGCTCCCCCGTCCCTAGGATTCTCCAGGCAAGAACACTGGAGTGGGGTGCCATTGCCTTCTCCATTTTTGACCACAAGGGTATATAAAACTAAAAACCAACCACAGAAAAAGAAACAAGAAAAAAAATTACAGGAAGGCTAAATAACATGACTAAAAAACCAATGGATCAACAAAGAAATCAAGGAAGAAATTCAAGAAATATCTTGAGGCAAATGAGAATGAAAACACAACCACACAAAATCCATGGGATGCAGCAAAAGCAGTTCTTAGAAAGTTCATAGCAATATAGGCCTTCAAGACAAGATAAATCAAACAGCCTAACCCATCACCTAAAAGAATGAGACAGAGAACAAACAAAACTTAAGTCAGCAGAAGGAAGAAGATAATAAAGATCAGAGAGGGAATAAATAAAAGAGATTTAAAAAAAGAAAAAAAAAAAAAAATCAATAAAACCAAGAGCTGGTTCTTTGAAAGGATAAACAAAATTGACAAGCCTGTGGGCAGGCTCAACAAGACGAAAAGAGAGAAGACCCAAATAAACAAATAAGAAATAAAAGAGGAGAAATCACAATAGATACCACAAAAATACAAAAAACCGTAAGAGAATACTATGAACAACTATATGCCAACAAATTTGACAACCTCAAAGAAATGGACAACTTTCTAGAAACATACAGTCCACCAAAACTGAACCAAGAAGAAACAGATAACTTGAACAGACCAATCACTAGAAATGAAACCGAATCTGTAATAATAAAAACAAACAAAAGTCCAGAACCATATGACTTCACTGGGAAATTCTACAAACATACAAAGAAAAACTTACACCTATCCTTCTCAAACTCTTCCAAAAGACTGAGGAGGAAGGAACACTACCAAAGACATCTATGAAGCCATTATCCTGATACCAAAACCAGACAAAGACACTACCAAGAAAGTTACAGGCCAATAACTTTGATGAATATAGACACAAAAATTCTCAAACTAGCAAACAGAATCCAAAAACACATAAAAAAGGTCATACACCATGACTCAAGTTGAATTCATTCCAGGGTCATGACAATGGTTCAGTGTACTGAAATCAACATGATATACCACACCAACAAAAAAAAAGGACAAAACCAACATGATCATCTCAATAGATGCAGAAAAAGTATTTGATAAAAATCAACATCCATTTATGATGATGAATCCTTGCAAAAGTGAGTATAGAAAGAACATATCTCAACATAATAAAATGCTTTTATGACAAACCCACAGCCAATATAATATTCAATGGTAAATGCTGAAAACCTTTCTGCTAAAAATCTGGAACAAGACAAGGATACCCACTCTCAACACTTCTCTTCAACACAGTATTGAAAGTCTTAGCCACAGCAAATGGGAAACTAATATCCCACAAGTCATGTGGTATAGCCAAAATAAAGAATAAGAAAACTTTCTTTAAAAAAAAAAGAAAATTGGACATGTTAAAAATTGAAGGTACATGATGGGGTTCATCATACTATTATCTCAATATCTACATATGTTTAAGTTAGCTATAATAAAACTTTTTTTTAAAAAAAAAGAGCGTATTTGTAATTGCCTATATGTGAAAGTTGGACTGTGAAGAAAGCTGAGCACCGAAGAATTGATGCTTTTGAACTGTGGTGTTGGAGAAGACTCTTGAGAGTCCCTTGGACTGCAAGGAGATCCAATCAGTCCATTCTAAAGGAGATCAGTCCTGGGTGTTCTTTGGAAGGAATGATGCTAAAGCTGAAACTCCAGTACTTTGGCTACCTCATGCGAAGAGTTGACTCATTGGAAAAGACTCTGATG
>NW_011495034.1:18039165-18066115 GCF_000754665.1 Bison bison bison | reverse complement strand
GGCCTGGCGTGCTGCGATTCATGGGGTTGCAAAGAGTTGGACACGACTGAGCGACTGAACTGAACTGATACACACATAGAATAATCTGGATATACACATATATCCAGATAAACATGTAAAAAAATGTATTTCCCTCTGGGAAGGAGAATTGGATGGAAGAGTACATACAGGGAGAAGGAAAGTTCTTCACTGAACATCCTTTTCACAAGTAACTTCTAGAGCAAAAAGGTATCAGCAACAGCCCACCGTTATTGGACTTCAGTGGATATGTATTTTAAAATATCCATTAATTTTTTAAAGAAAAAATATATTTTAAAATATCTTTTTTTAAAAGAGAAATAAATGTAAGCCCTGTTTCAATGATGGCACTTTGAGTTCAGCTCAGAGTCTCAATTCCACAGGAAGTCAGAAGAACTGAAAACACTCTTGAATTTCTTATCCCTGATTCAGTCCTGAGTAACTCACTCTCACTTATAGCTTGGTGCCACTTAATACAGTACCAGATTTGATCACATGAAAGAAACCACCAAAGAAAGTGTATTCTTTGGAAACTATTTAGCTTCTTGGTCCAATCCAATCCACCCAACAGAAGGAGCCAGGCATTCTACCTCTCACTGGTAGCCAGCCAGGTGAAATGAAGAAACTTGACATTTAAGGGAGAAAGAAAAACTCTTTGTGAGTAGAGGTTGGTATCACCAGGGCTTTGGCTTTGTTAGCACTCCTGAGAGAACGTAACTGTCATTTATCAGTTCCATGGTTTCTAACATATTACTTTTTTGGGCAGCTGATATAATCCTAGGTTTAAACCCTGCCTGGTTTAAAATGGCTTGCTAAGTTTAGGTAGGTTTGCTCGGGGATACACGTGTTCCTCCACAGATACAATGCATTCCAGCCTTTTACCATGGTTCATGTGTATGATGGGTAAAGAATGATATGAAAGCTGCCACCCACCTTGATTCTTGTCATCTGGGTCAGGGTCAGATTTCAGTCTTTTCACACTGTTTCCACTCTCTGAACTGTAACAAACAAACAAAAAAATATGTGATTTGAGCTAGGTCAAATCTTAGGGAATCAGGAGCTCCAAAAACCATTTTATATGGGTTTTAGGTAGCCTCAGGAGCTGAGATGATCTGAAAGTCTTCATTTCAGCTTCTTAATCTCCTTCCAATTATACTATTTTTTAAATCTATTTTTTAATTCAAGGATAATTGCTTTAGAGAACAATCAAATTATTGTTATAAAGAATTTAAACCTCTGACCAATTCAAGGGGTGAAGTAACATCCTCAAGTATCACTTAAATATCAGATTCTTTATTGTCATCATTCATCTTGGTTAGAACCACAGATCGATTTCAAGAATATCTAGACATGCTTATAAATGACAAAAATGTAGTTATTAAAGACTAAATTTAGTGACATGCTAGAGAGTCTGAATGTCACCCAAAATACCTTCACTAAAAGATTATCTAAAGAATGTACTTCTCTCACCACGCAGCTCAGAAAATGCACAACGTTCTCCAAGTCCGCCATTACTACTACTATGTGTAATGTTTGTAAATTTGTACCTAGTAAACAAGTTAGGACAGTGAGAAAAAAAAGAATGCAATTCAAAGAGGAAGAAAATGGTCCTAGAAGGAAGGCCTTAATCCCAAAAGGAAGAGATGGCGAACAAAGAAACTGGCCAATACAAATCTAGACAAACATTGTCTATATAAAAAACAACATCTAATTTGTGGTATTAAACATGACCATACTAAAGTCCTGGACAGCGCGTAAGGAAGGAAGAAGGTTATTGTGGCTAAAAGTTCTAGGATCTATGGATAATTCTGCAGGCAAGTAAGCTATTTACTTTATGGTTTTGCTAAGTATTCCTGGTAAATTGCCAACTTAAGGCACAAAAGAACAGAAACAGAATACATAAATCCAAACTAATAGAAAAAAAGAGAACTAAAAATTTTACAATTATCAAAATTTTAATAAAAAGAATATAAGGAAAAGAGTTTTCAAGTAAAAAGACAAATAACATTAGATAGTAGAAACTGCAGAGTTCCTTGGTGGTCTAGTGGTTAGGATTCCAGGCTTTCACTGCCATTGTCCACATTCAATCCCTGGTCTGGGAACTGAGATCCTGCAAGTCACGTGGGATGACCAAAAAATTAATTTTAGAAAAGATAGTAGAAACTATACAAAAAAATCCTAGTAAGTCCAAGCCTACCTTTAAAGAGAGTTTAACAGATGATTTCAAGTCAGCTATTTATGATTAACTAAAAACTTAACAGAAGCATAACAAACAACTTAGAAGATTTACAGTAAAGGAATGGAAAGAGTCAGCATAGCTAATACTAACCCAAAGAAGGCTGGAGCACCTATATTAAGAAAACAGACTTTAAAAACGAAAGTATTACAAGGGATAAGGAGGTTAGTTTATAATGAAACAAAGTTTAAATCACTACAAAGAAATAACAATCCCAAACATCTATGCTTCTAATTAAAGAGCTTAAAACTATATTCAATAGACTCTGAAGAAAAATCAAGAAATCATTACAATAATGGGAGATTTCAAAATACTCCCCTCAAGTACTAATAAAACAAGCAGACAAATACCTAAAGACACAGAAGATTTGAACAATACAATCCACAAGTTTGTTTTGTTGTACCTACATACAATCCAGAACAATCACATAACACAAATTCTCCTTAACTTGGAACATACACAAAAATTAATCTCAGGAAAAGGTCACAAAGCAAATCTAATTTCAAAAGAATTAGTACATACAAACCACAGTGCAATTAAGGCAGAAATTTGCTGGATGGCATCACCGACTCAATGGACAAGACTTTGGGTGAACTCAGGGAGTTGGTGATGGACAGGGAGGCCTGGAGTGCTGTGATTCATGGGGTCGCAAAGAGTCGGACACAACTGAGTGACTGAACTGAACTGCAAGACTCATTGAAAGACTGAGGGCAGGAGGAGAAGGGGACGACAGAGGATGAGATGGTTGGATGGCATCAACTCAATGGACATGGGTTTGGGTGGATTCCGGGAGTTGGTGATGGACAGGGAGGCTTGGTGTGTTGCGATTCATGGGGTCACAAAGAGTAGGACACAACTGAGTGACTGAACTGAACTACCTCAGTATGTCTGGAAATTTTTTAAAATGTCTAAGTCATGAGTCAAGAAAGAAATCAAAATGGATATTTAAAAATACTTACTTGGAAACAGAAAATTGCATACAATGAAAGGTGAGGAAAAACTATAGTTTTCAATTCAGTTGCTCAGTCGTGTCCGACTCTTAAAGCGACCCCATGAATCGCAGCACGCCAGGCCTCCCTATTCATCACCAACTCCCGGAGTTCACTCAAACTCACGTCCATCGAGTCGGTGATGCCATCCAGCCATCTCATCCTCTGTCGTCCCCTTCTCCTCCTGCCCCCAATCCCTCCCAGCATCAGAGTCTTTTCCAATGAGTCAACTCTTGCATGAGGTGGCCAAAGTACTGGAGTTTCAGCTTCAGCATCATTCCTTCCAAAGAAATCCCAGGGCTGATCTCCTTTAGAATGGACTGGTTGGATCTTAGATGCCTATAACTGAAAAGAGCTGAAAATTAATTAGTTTGGTATCTGACAGTTGTTTGTAACAGAAATAATAAAAGTATAAGCTTGAGAAAGTAAAGAATATTTCAAAGAAGGAATGTAGAAGACATTAAAGAGCAAAAATAATAAAAACTAAATCCAAAAGGCCTTTGAAAAGGCTAATAAAACAGACTACCTTCTCAAGAAAATAGTCAAAATAAGAATAAAAGTACAACTCATCAATATTTGGGGTGAAAAGGGGACAAGAGCAGTTGATAAATAAAGAATACTGACAATTTAGCTAATGCATTCGAAAAAAGACAAAATGAACAAATTCCCAGAAAATACAACTAAAAAAACTGATCAAAAAGATTTGGAGAAAGGTAGATAGTCCTATAGTCACAAAATAAAAAGAGGGGCCCAAAGTGATTTTATTGAGTTCTACAAAACCTTCACAAAAGAACACTACTATCTTATACAAAGTGCTCTAGAAAAGAGAAAAAGAAAGAACACTCCCTAAATCATTCTGTGAAGTTAGATTTAATTTTCACATCAAAATCAGATAAAGTGGGGGAAAAAGTACAGGCCAGTCTCAATCATGATGAAAACTGCAACAACCTATACAAAACATTAGCAAGTCAAATCCAGCAAAGTTTAAAAAAAAGAGAAAAAAATATATCACTGCAAGTTGGGTTTATCACCAGGAATGCAACATCAGAAAAATCTTTATTTTTTTCACTGTAACAGTAAAAAAGAAAAATTTATTTTATCAATTCAAAAGCAGGAAAAAACTGACAAGATTTAATAATTCATGGCTACAAAAAAAAACAAAAAACAAAAAAACCTCTTAAACTAGGAACAGAACTATAAATACCATCCTTAGCAGTGAAAAGTTATAAGCATTCGGTTTAAAATTAGACATAAAACAAGGATGTGCACAGTAATTGTTCTAGTATTTTGCTGGTGGTCCCAACCAGCTCAATAAGAAAAAGGAATTAAAAGGTATAAGGAAAAAACTCATCATTTAGTGACCTTCTACATAGAAATTTCAGAGAATTCACCAATAAATTATTACAGTTGATAAGAATTATCAGTAAAGTTAATAAAAGTTGGGTGGCTGGATACAAATATACTAAAATCAAATGCATTTTTATTTACCAGCAACAAAAAAAGATAAAATACCTAGGAATAAATCTAATCAAAGACATGTACACAATCTTTGAAAAAAACAACAAAACTCTTAAGACTTTACTGAATGACTTTAACTAAAGGAAACAAACAAATGTAGATATAAACCATGAATAAAGGCTCAAAAACATAAAGATCTGATTTCTCCATAAATTTATCAAGCAATTTAATAGCATTCAATAAAAATCCCAATAGGGACTGTTAAAGAACTTAAAACTACATCTAAAATTTATATAGAAGAATGAAGTGGCCAAAAATAAACAAGACATCCCTGAGAAGAATGTACCTTCTATCAAAAAAATAAGTTCTGAGGATATAATGTACATTACGATGACTATAGTTAATGATACAGTATTGTATATTTGAAAGCTGCTAAGAGTAGATCTTAGAGTTTCTCATCACAAGAAAAAAGTGTGTAACTATGTATGGTTGTGTAACTATGTCAACTAGACTAATCGTGGCCATCATTTCACTATATATATATATATATTATCAAATCATTATGTTGCATATTTGAAACTGTTATACATCAATTATAGATCAGTTTTTTAAAACCGACCATCTTAAAATTAAATATATTTGACCACTTTAAAATTAAAAAGATAAGCTATAAACTATAGAAAAAAAATGTTAAAAAAAAAAAAGCCTGTGAATTAGTAAGAAAATTACAAATAACTCAGTAAAAAAAAAAAAGACAATATAAATGAATAGATCTTTTAGGACAATGGGACACATGAATGGCAAACCAACATATAAAATGTCAACTACATTTGTTAGCAGGGGAATGCAAATTAAGACCATAAGGAGATACTATTTTATAAATCACTTTATTGCTGTATCTATGTTATCCCCTAGGGTAGCAACAAGCCACATGGAATCATTTAACACTTAAAATGTGACTACTGTGGCTAGGGGACTGCATTTTAAATTTCTTTTAATTTTAATTAATTTAAATTTACAGAGCACTGGGACGACCCAGAGGGATGGTATGGGGAGGGAGGAGGGAGGAGGGTTCAGGATGGGGAACACATGTATACCTGTGGTGGATTCATTTTGATATTTGGCAAAACTAATACAATTATGTAAAGTTTAAAAATAAAATAAAATTAAAAATAATAATAATAAATTTACATAGCCACAGGTAGTCAGGGGCTATCATACTGGACACATGACTCCAGAGAAACATGCACACATGTACAAAGTTTGTCCTTGGCCCATCAGCACCATGTGTACTAGTTCAAACATTCACTCACAGGAGAATGAACAAAGTTTGATATCTCAAATAATGTACTATTATACAGCGATGAAAGTGAATGAATTACAGCTGCACACACATATACACAAAACTGTTTTAGTCACAGAAACAATTTGAGCAAAAAGCCGAATTCACAGAAAATGGTGTACTGACAATGAAATCATTTTTAATAAAGTTCAAAAACAAACAAGTTATTATATGGTTCATGGATACCTACATAGGAAACCTACTAAGTAAAGAAAGACAAAAGAATGATGAACTAGACTAAGGAAAGTGGTGTGAGGATGACAAGGCAGGGAGACAGAACGGGGAAGAGCACAGAGGCAGACTCGGTATCACTAATGTTCTAGGTCTTAAAATGAGTGATGGGTTCACAGGTTCTTGTTTTATTACTATGCTTGCTTTTCTGGTGGCTCAGTCAGTAAATTGTCTGCCTGCAATGCGGGAGACCTGGGTTCAATCCCTGGGTCAGGAAGATTCTCTGGAGAAGGAAATGGCAACCCACTCCAGTACTCTTGCCTGGACAATCCCATGGATGGAGGAGCCTGGTAGGCTATAACCCATGGGGTCGCAAAGAGTCAGACACAACTGAGTGACTTCTCTCTCTTCATACACACATCAGGCATCAGACTTTCACTGAGCATTAGAGTCATCCACGAACTTAAGACTCCCAGACCTCACTCCATACTGAGCCAGAATCAGTGTGAGGCAATCCACAGGATTAACAAACTCCCAGGTGACTCTAATAAACCCAAACCTGGGTAGATTAGGAACACCTGCCCCAGGAGACTCATTTATTACCTTGCTGCACAAAACAACAATAAAGGATTATCTAATAAAAGGTGGTATAGAAGGACTAGGAGGGGCTTCCCTGGTGGCTCAGATGGTAAAGACCTGAGTTTGACCCTGGGTTGGGAAGATCCCCTGGAGGAAGGCATGGAAACCCATGTCAGTATTCTTGCCTGGAAAATCCCCATGGACAGAGGAGCCTGGGGGGTACAGTCCATGGGGTCGCAAAGAGCCAGACACAGCTGAGTGACTAAGCACAGCACAGCACAAGGACTAGGAGAGATACTTACAACACCCATTCTGCTAGAAGCAAGACACTGGAGACACTGACTGACTACCTAGAGAACCCCCTCTTGGTGCAGCCCAGTACAACTGACCCAGGTCCAAATCCCCAAAGATACTGGACCAGGCAAGCAAGTTTATATGAAAAGTTGAAAGGAACAATCCATGGCTTGGGTAACTGGCCCTTTTCAGGCCTCTGATATGCCTCCCCTTTGCTGCTATGCCATGATGACATTTTTACATGTAAACAATGTTGCGAGCAATGTTTCCAGGAAACTGTTCCAGCATTTAGTGTTTTCCAAACCACAAAACTCCATCAATGCACTTTCTTCAAAACATGTGGCTGGCTGCCAAAATACCATATTGATTTTCCTAACAGACTGCACTTCAGCTTAGTATCATTTTACTTATAGTAGAGTTGATCAAATTTAAATGACCAAATTTAATCACTTTGGTGCCATTTCAGGGTTTGAAAGAAGAGGAACAAACAACAGACAACTTACCAAAACCTCTAGGAAGTGCTGCCACCCCACATCAAACAAGCAGAGTCCCAGCCAGGTGTGTAACCCTATCACAGCTGCCACCTTCTTACAGATCTCACAGCCTTTGACCCAGCTCTTTTCCCAGCCTGGGATGTTCCACTCTCCTTGTCTGCCTGTTAAAGCCCTCATGCTGCTGCCTGCCAAGTCGCTTCAGTCATGTCCGACTCTGTGCGACCCCATAGACGGCAGCCCACCAGGCTCCCCCATCCCTGGGATTCTCCAGGCAAGAACACTGGAGTAGGCTGCCATTTCCTTCATAGTCCTACCTAATCAGTCTCCTTTCTAATGCCTTCCTTAACTTCCCCAACACAAGTCACATATACCCACTCCAAGCAGTTATTCCTCCTCCCTGCTCTCATTCAGTTCAGTTCAGTCGCTTCAGTCATGTCCGACTCTTTGTGACCCCATGAATCGCAGCACGCCAGGCCTCCCCGTCCATCACCAACTCCCAGAGTTCACTCGGACTCACGTCCATCGAGTCAGTGATGCCATCCACCCATCTCATCCTCTCTCGTCCCCTTCTCCTCCTGCCCTCAATCTTTCCCAGCATCAGGGTCTTTTCCAATGAGTCAACTCTTCGCATGAGGTGGCCAAAGTACTGGAGTTTCAGCTTCAGCATCATTCCTTCCAATGAACACCCAGGACTGATCTCCTTTAGAATGGACTGGTTGGACCTCCTTGCAATCCAAGGGACTTTCAAGAGTCTTCTCCAATACCACAGTTCAAAAGCATCAATTCTTCGGCGCTCAGCTTTCTTCACAGTCCAACTCTCACATACATACATGACCACTGGAAAAACCATAGCCTTGACTAGACGGACCTTTGTTGGCAAAGTAATGTCTCTGCTTTTTAATATGCTATCCTCCCTGCTCTCATTACACCCTATATAAATCCTTCCACAGAACTTGCTACCTTGTTTGCCTAGAAACACAGATGCTCAAATGTTGAATTCCACCTCTGTTACTTTTTGACTTTGGACAAAGGTTCTCAACCTCTGAGATTTTCAGTCTCTGTACTTCATAGATGAATAAAATATCACCTGCACTGAAAGTACTTAAGTGTCCAGTGAAGAGTGGTTATTATGTTGAACGAACAGAGACACAAAGGTCAAAGGCGTCAGAAAACACCAAATCTGACAGGGGAGCGAGGGAGGGTCATCACCAAGCCTTGTGCTTAGGTAACTCTGTGCTGACTACCATTACTCTGGCATTTGGGGGCACACAGGCAGAGGGAGATTACAGTCGTGTAAATGAGGGCTGACCTCTTATGCTTCACAGCTCCTGCCAACAGCTTTGCCTGGGAGAACTTGTTCTTGGTTTCTATGGGTTTCACAGCTTTCTTCTCCACTTCCTTCTTGTTTTCTGAAGAAATTCCAACCTTGTTGAGATTACTGTGAGTTACAGGTTAAGGATCAAACTAAGCAAAAAGGAGAGCTATAGCAGGACAAGGATAAATCAAGACGTGGAAGGCACCTGTAACTCACAAGCACTTCAGCTCTGCCATGGAATGTTTGCCCTACTTATTTAAAAAACGCCCTCCCCAGACTTTTCTTTGAGTCCAGTGTTTAGGATTCTGTGTTTCCACTGCAGGGGGATAGAGTCAATCCTTGGTTGGGGAACTAAGATTCCACATGCCAAGAAGCACTGCCAAAGGAAACAAAAACACCCCCCCGCCTTTATTCTGCCAGTCAAATCCAGCTGATTTAAAGAGAAATGAACATGACTAGGAGGAAGATGGCAAAGCAAGCCCAAAATAATACAGAGAAGCAAATTTTTTCCCTTTGATTCCCAAAGAAAATCCTGAGGATGACCAGAACACGTGCTATTACCAAAAACATGGCCAATATCATACTTGGGGAAAACAAAGATCCTGAAGAATCCAACAGAAAAAAGTGTAGCTTTCCTGACTGCAGAAAAATTACTTGCTTTTCCCCCTAAGGATAAAATAAAATTTTGCAGAGTGTCCTATGACTAGCAGTATTCAGCTTTAGATATTATGAAGACTAACTCCTATTCTGCGGATGTAAGACAACATCAGAATCATCTTAAGGCTCATTTAAAAAACAGGGTCCCTCCCCTATCCCAAACCTACTTACTGAATGAGGACTTCCAGAGGCCCAGGAACCTGTATTAAACACTCTGAGGGTGATTTTAATGAGAAACTCCTGTGCATAGACAACACAAGGACTGAAAAACTGTTTAAAGGCATAAAACCACCAGTTCATTTGTTACATACTGTTTTCAAACTTGATTTCAATCTATGGCTCTCAAGGTTTGTCAATTTCTTTTGTTCTCTTCACCAACTCCCTCCTCTCCTTCCCTTTCATGCTCTCTCACAAGGTATTAGTCAATAAATAAGTACTGGAACATGGTGCAGTTCCTTACTTAAGATGCAGTGGTACCTTGCTGGAACAGCAGCGACATCTAGTGCTCAAGATATCCAAGACTATGTATTATCAGCCCAAAGGAGTGGAGGTGGGACTTTACGGTCTAAGCTATTCCTGTATGTTTGAACAATGGAAAAACTGGGTACCAGAAATTAGGAAATTTTAATTTCTAATTCTAGTGTCTAATTTTCAGACACTCAATTCTTGTGGGACCCAGTTATCTTAAACATTTGTATATTCAACAGGGATTATACTTTATACTCAGCATTATTCTGAGTTTCATCTATTTAATGTTTTTAAGGTAATCATGGAAACTGATATGTTAATACTAAATGTTCTTTTTTTTTAGAATAAAAATGAAATAGAAATTTCATCTTTCTAGTACAGAATACCAAAATCCATGAGCATGCTGTGATTTTTACCTACAACTCCACCATTAAGGATAGAAACTTTCAAGTACAACAGAAAAAATTTAACAAAATCACACATTTATAATACCAAGACAAAGACAAAAACCAACATTTAACTTTTATTCTTCTTAAGTGAAGAAAAGCTCTCAACTTCTTTTTTGGTGGGCAGGGAGGGAGGTGGTAATATTTTTGATCCACATCCAAAGCCCAAGTCCTTTTTCCCCCTTAAGATCCTGTCCCCCTAAAATGTTTTAAATATACAAATACATTTCAAAAGTCTCAAGGAATAGACTACATGAAGCAGTTTTTAAAAGGTCACATCGTATTTGAACACACATATTAATAAATACTGTTCTAACCTAAAGAAAACAAAAGTTCTATTTATACTGGCACAAACTGCAGCTTACTTGTATTCACCAGTATCACATTATAAAATATATCTTATACCAACCAAGCAAAACCAAGAACCATCTCCTGATTTAGAGCTTTAATAAAAAGATGTCTAAACCTCAGTTCCTACCTCAACATGTCTCTGGCTACATGCATGCTTGGGATTAGCACATTATACATCACTCGGTTGGAAGGCTTGCTTTGTCTTAGTTTTTCTAGACAGAACTTTAGCCTCTTCAATGTTGTACTGCAATGTTATCAGGACAGAAAAGTTTCTTTTACCTCAAGGCTGCCCTGTTCATCTTTCCCTTTGAACTGAAAACCCAAGGGCCTCTCATACTCATACCACACCAACAATACTCTCCAGAATGTTGCCTTGGGAGACACGGTCTTATTTGCTTGCCCGCCAAATTAAGCACATAAAACAAGGCGTAATTCAAATGAAAATATATTTTTTCCTTAGAGGAAAAAGCTGGATGCCTGAAACAATGCAGTACATATACCTGCCCATCTCTGCCAACATCAATGCATAATACCATCCTGGGGTCATGACGCAATAGAGTGGGGGAGGGAAGCTTCATAAGAATCAGCCTCAATTCTACAGTTGGGATGGAGGTGTAATTTTTTCTATCAACTTCTACCTTAGTGTAATACCAGAATTCCACTTGGAAAACAGAGACTGGCAGCCATGTCTTTCACTACCTGTTCAGAGCACGTTTTGTGGCAGCATGTTACTACCTTATCTCAACCACCGTCAGTCACCTTGTCTTTAACCAAATTCCTGGGAATCTGTTCACATTTTCTCCTACATAACTCTCTAATGGGACCAACTGCACACACTCTGCAAAAAAAAATACCAACTAGTGCTTACACACAGTCATAGCACCAATCTTAGAGGTAAAAAAGCCTGTTACCACACTAGTGAGGTTATTCAACATATAAGCTTGAAATACTCAAATAAGCTTTCTCACAGGAGGAAGATGCTAAGGTGGCCTTTTTAACCTCTTCTACGAGTCATTCATTAATTTCTTCACACATATACTGAGAACCTACTATATATACCAAGGACTGGAGAAATCAGTGGTGATCAAGTCTTTGTTCTTATGGTGCTTACTTTATATTCCAGCAGTAAAGAGGCAAACAAACCTATAAGTATATAAAGATTTTCAGGTACTGACATACTATTTTAAAAAATGACATTATAGTCAGTGATGGGGTGGCTGCAACTTTACATGGAGTGCTTGGGGAAGATCTCTATGAGGAAGGGTGCTGAGACCCAAGTGTCATGAAATGCAAGCCCTGTAAAATCTGAGGGCAGAGCATTCCAGGCTGAGGAAATAGCAAATACAAATGCTTTGAAATGGAATCAGAGCTCAGTATGAGAAGAACATAAAGGCGGGCAGTAAGCTGGAGTGTAGTAAACAGGAACAAGAGTAGTTCAAGACACAACAGGGAGGTGAGTTGGCCTAAATCATGCAGAACCTTGTAGGACCTGGTTAAGAATGCAGATTTTAAGTCTAAATGCAACAGAAAGCCACTAGTGTTTGAAACAGGAAAGTTATATGATCCCACGTATGTTTTCAAAAGTTCCCCAGACTATCGTCTAGAGAATGGACTGGGAGGGAGAACAGAAGCAGAGACAATTAGATGGTCACGTAGTCCAGAGAAGGTCTACGACGACCGCAGTGGCAACAGAGACACCAAGAGCTGCAAGATTTGGAGTACATTTTGGAGGTAGTTTGGCAGATACCAGAAAGAGATTTGGAGGGAGGTAGTATAGTGAAGGTAGGAGTAGTGAGGCGTGGAACTGAGAATTTTGATTCAGCCAAGTTACATTTGGGATGCCTAGTAAGACATGCAAGTGGATGCCAGAAAGATAACAGTGAGTCAAAGCAAAGTCCTCTTGGCTGCTTTCCCTACCCCTCTACGGAGACAGACCAGGCTGTATCTGTAGGAAAGGTCTGAGGACACAGGAGGGTTGCTAAAAATTTCCTTTAAAAAACCTAGAAGCCAGTTTCTCCCCTGGATGAGGTTTATTTCATCGCCCATCTGTTTCAGAGTCTAATCTCACAAGGCAAGAATACTGTGGTACTGACCATTAGGATTTAGGCCTTTAGTTAATCCTGAAGGATCTGGACTTTTGATTGCAACAGACTCTTGCACGCAACATAACTCTACATATCGCTGACAGTTATTCAGCATCACAGGAACACCACAGTTGAAAGGGAACTTAAAGATGACCAGGCAGAAGACCCTCATTCTATAATGAAAAAACTGAAATGCAGAGATGTTGATGAGAAACTGACACCTTACAGATTCCTAGCAAAGTACAAAGGATATTCTGTATTCCTTCAGTTCTTTCAGTTCTTCTTCTCTTCGCTGTTTTTCTATTAGCTCTTGCTGCCGAGAAACCTCATCAAGGAAGTTGGTCTCATCTTCATCTAAGCCTCTTACCATGTTTTCTGAGGAAATAATTAAACAAGGAACACTTAAAGCAGGCTAAAGGGAAAATACAGTCAAGATTTTTCCTTGTCCTATTTTTTAATAAACAGCAGATTGTTCAGGGGATTAGAAGAAAGAATTTGTAAACACCAAAGCTTTTGGATAGATAACATGGCATAAAATCAAAGCATCTCTCCCATTACTAGATGTTAGCATAAAATTTTAAATGGGTATACTGAGTTCTAAGCAAAAATGTTCAATGTGGTCTAGATGGTAGAAAGCTGTCTCTTTTCCACCAAATGAGCACCTAGAGACTAGATAATCAAGACAATTTCATGGCTGGTTAGAAAAAGTGTTGCACAAGGCAAAAGTGCACCAAAAAGGCCCTGCAGAGTCCCTCAGATGCTGTTTTTTCTGAAGCTTACTGAATTTGAACTGTTCTTCATACTCCTGCTGCTTCCTGTCTTTCTGTTCCTGTAGCCTTTCATACAGGGACCGAGGGTCATAAACCTCCTCTGGGCATTCTGAAAGAAAAGGGAGGGGAGAAAAATACATACTTTACAATCCATTCATATTATTTTGGAATCACAAAGGATTTAAAGATAAAGTCAAGTCTCTGCAAGATCTGAGGGCAAAGATAACACAAAAATAGTACAAAGTTCACAGCTTCCCTCTAGACCTCAGACAGAAGCCAGCAGTTCTCAAAGCCAACTGTGAGTGAACAGGGCCCATGGACTGAGACAGCTAACTGGATGAGGGATCCACTCCAAACAAACCCTGCATGGTAGCAGCACTCTCAGCTATTCAGATCCTGGATCCACCTGAATAGCTAGAAGACCAGTGGAATCTTCTGGAATAGTGTGGTAGAGTGGAAAGGGTATGGATGTGCAGATCCTGGTCTGCTCCCAGCTATGGAGATCTTACATAGGTCCCTTCAGCCCCTCAGCCTCAGTTCTTCTACTCTAAAGTGATGTTAATAGCCTGCAGGGTTGTGAGGATTAAAGATCTGTGAGCCTATATACCTTCTGGATCTTCAGGTTTTCGAACTTTTTCCCATTCTTCTTGTCTCCTTTTGCGCCGTTCATCTAGCTCTGCCTCAGACACAAACCTCTTTTTGATAACAAGGTTACCATCATCCCCTCCATCCATAATGGAACAGTCTAAAAAACAAACAAACAAACAATTTCAAGTGAGAACTGTAATTAAAATTCTGAAGAGACACAAGGAGATTGAACTCTGTCTCCCCCAAGCAATGGACTACCTCAAAACTTCCTTCAGCCTTAAACTGAGAAATCCTCAAGTAGTTTAACTCATAAGTCACTGACAAAAGCACAGGATTACATTTTCTTAATGTATTATGTAGTTTTATCAACATCTATGCTTATCTACAAAGTCAGCAAGAGGACCTGGAATAATTCTAAGGTGGTGAATGGTGGAGCTGAGAATCAGCTGAGAGCAAAAATTCATACTCTTACCCACTTAATCATACCCCTCCCCAAAAACCAGGGATCTTCCTTAAGAAGAAGGACATGTCAATTTCAGCTTTCTTCTTATATCAAATTCCAGTGCTGAGAATGTTCATGGAACATCTTCCTCTAGCGAAGACGAAAATGGAAACGGAGGAAATAAATCCAAACATGTAGAACAAAAGAATAGTCTTTGCCTAAAACCTACTATTGAAGTTTAGTTCATTGTAACAACACAGAAAAATTTTAAATTTACTAGAAAGAAAACCAAATCAATGGACACAAGTTGTTGCTCTTACCTAAAGCCTACAACCCTGGGCATTTCTGACTTAGCATTACTCAATGTCTCTAGCCAGAGGCCTATTCAGTTCAGTTCAGTTCAGTCTCTCAGTCGTGTCCGACTCTTGGCGACCCCATGAATCGCAGCATGCCAGGCCTCCCGGAGTTCACTCAGACTCACGTCCATCGAGTCAGTGATGCCATCCACCCATCTCATCCTCTCTGGTCCCCTTCTCCTCTTGCCCCCAATCCCTCCCAGCATCAGAGTCTTTTCCAATGAGTCAACTCTTCACATGAGGTGGCCAAAGTACTGGAGTTTCAGCTTTAGCATCATTCCTTTCAAAGAAATCCCAGGGCTGATCTCCTTCAGAACCGACTGGTTGGATCTCCCTGCAGTCCAAGGGACTCTCAAGAGTCTTCTCCACCACCACAGTTCAAAAGCATCAATTCTTCGGCACTCAGCTTTCTTCACAGTCCAACTCTCACATCCATACATGACCACAGGAAAAACCATAGCCTTGACTAGACGAACCTTTGTGGTGATGTCTCTGCTTTTGAATATGTTATCTAGGTTGGTCATAACTTTCCTTCCAAGGAGTAAGCATCTTTTAATTTCATGGCTGTAGTCACCATCTGCAGTGATTTTGGAGCCCCAAAAAATAAAGTCTGACACTGTTTCCACATCTATTTCCCATGAAGTGATGGGACCAGATGCCATGATCTTCATTTTCTGAATGTTGAGCTTTAAGCCAACTTTTTCACTCTCCACTTTCACTTTCTGCCGTAAGGGTGGTGTCATCTGCATATCTGAGGTTATTGATATTTCTCCTGGCAATCTTGATTCCAGCTTGTGCTTTTTCCAGCCCACAGTTTCTCATGATGTACTCTGCATATAAGTTAAATAAGCAGGGTGACAATATACAGCCTTGACGAACTCCTTTTCCTATTTGGAACCAGTCTATTGTTCCATGTCCAGTTCTAACTGTTGCTTCCTGATCTGCATATAGGTTTCTCAAGAGGCAGGTCAGGTGGTCTGGTATTCCCATCTCTTTCAGAATTTTCCACAGTTAATTGTGATCCACACAGTCAAAGACTTTGGCATAGTCAATGAAACAGAAATAGATGTTTTTCTGGACCTCTCTTGCTTTTTCTATGATCCAGCGGATGTTGGCAATTTGGTCTCTGGTTCCTCTGCCTTTTCTAAAACCAGCTTGAACATCTGGATGTTCACCGTTCACGTATTGCTGAAGCCTGGCTTGGAGAATTTTGAGCATTACTTTACTAGAGTGTGAGATGAGTGCAATTGTGCGGTAGTTTGAGCATTCTTTGGCATTGCCTTTCTTTGGGATTGGAATGAAAACCGACCTTTTCCAGTCCTGTGGCCACTGCTGAGTTTTCCAAATTTGCTGGCATATTGAGTGCAGCACTTTCACAGCATCATCTTTCAGGATTTGAAATATCTCAACTGGAATTCCATCACCTCCACTAGCTTTGTTTGCAGTGATGCTTTCTAAAGCCCACTTGACTTCACATTCCAGGATGTCTGGCTCTAGGTAAGCGATCATAGCATCGTGATTATCTTGGTCGTGAAGATCTTTTTTGTGCAGTTCTTCTGTGTATTCTTGCCACCTCTTCTTAATATCTTCTGCTTCTGTTAGGTCCATACCATTTCTGTCCTTTATCGAGCCCATCTTTGCATGAAATGTTCCCTTGATATCTCTAATTTTCTTGAAGAGATCTCTAGTCTTTCCCATTCTGTTGTTTTCCTCTATTTCTTTGCATTGATCGCTAAAGAAGGCTTTCTTATCTCTTCTTGCTATTCTTTGGAACTCTGCATTCAGATGCTTATATCTTTCCTTTTTTCCTTTGCTTTTTGCTTCTCTTCTTTTCACAGCTATTTTTAAGGCCTCCCCAGACAGCCATTTTGCTTTTTTGCATTTCTTTTCCATGAAGATGGTCTTGATCCCTGTCTCCTGTACAATGTTATGAACCTCAGTCCATAGTTCATCAGGCACTCTATCAGATCTAGTCCCTTAAATCTATTTCTCACTTCCACTGTATAATCATAAGGGATTTGATTTAGGTCATACCTGAATGGCCTAGTGGTTATCCCTACTTTCTTCGATTTAAGTCTGAATTTGGCAATAAGGAGTTCATGATCTGAGCCACAGTCAGCTCCTGGTCTTGTTTTTGCCTATTACAGAGAGAACTGTTCCGTCTCTGTGACCATGCCAAAAATTCCCAAGTTTTGCAGAACGACCTCTTATGGAACAAGGGCCAACATTTTAAATGTTTCTGGCAGAGAAACATCAAAGATGTAGAACTTTAGTGGATGGAAGAGACAATTTAGACCCTCACTGTCCTCTTTCTCAGCTGTAGCTCTCCTTTCTCATCCTATATTGGCTGTCTGGTTTCCTCCTCTCACCCTTATTTACTGGGAAATAATTCAGAATGTGATGGGTCCTCATAGCCCACCTCAAACAATTCTACATCTGGCAACAGAACCCACCATTCATACCCAGGAGATTTTCATCCAACCCATACTTTAAAACTGCACCCCCTTCAGGCAGCTGACTCTCTCTGAGCAGATCTGACTAGCTCGATAGTTATTCCTTAAACTGAACTGAAATCTCTCTTCCTATAAATTCCACAGATAGGTTGAATCCACTGGGACTACACAAAAGAAGCCAAATCCCTTTTTCAACACGACAATGCTTCAGCTGTTTGAAAACAACTCCCATTTTCCTCCTAATTTGTCACTTTTCTAGGTCAAACATTCCTAGTTCCTTTAATCTTATAAAACCATGAAAAAACTGTCTCAAAACAGTAATCTTAAACTGTTATGATTTAAACCTGGGAAAGCAATATTAGGATATGGTAATACAACTGGCATGCCATTGAATCCATCTCTTTACTCTTGTTACACTTAAAAAAATACAAGTATTGAAAGAACTCTTCTTATAGTTCAAAATAAAAATCTTGAATCTTACATGCTTCCATCCAAGTAAGAATTCAGACTCAAGATTTATACTTATAATGCAAAACTAAGGAAGTAAAGCCATCTATTTAATTTTCATAGCCTGTTGAGTTTTTGGATAAAGAAGAATTCATTTGACTTCAAAAAAAATGAATTTGACTTTAAAAAATAATTCATTTGACTTAAAAAAAAAAATCCCTGAAACTCAAGGGTCACAGCCTTTAAGATACATGTAAACAAAGGTTTGAATTTGAAATAGAGACTCTTAGAGAATAAGAATTTTCCCAACATTTATCAATTACTTTTGGAAAAAGACAAATTTATGGGATTCCAAAACATTCTTACTCTCCTTTTCATCTTTTTCTCCAGTGTTAGAACTGAACTTTTACCCAAAGAGTTTGCCCTGTGCTATTTCCCCATCTTTCACATGTAGGACTAAGTCAAGAATCACAGTTGGTTAATGAAAAAGAAAACAAGGTAGAAGCATGTTTTAAAAAGGAAATTTAAAGACAATGGGTTTATACTTTGACAAAAAAATTCTTTCAATGCGTTGGTTTCCTGAGAAAAGTCGCACTATCAAAACTAATGTGCACTTGTAAAAATCTGTTCTTTAAACCTAACATAATCCCAACATTCCCTCATTCCCAAAATAAAACTAGATGGCCATGCCTAATTATAAAACATTTCTGTGAATTTAAAAGGACCAACACTAAACACAGACTGCTTCATCCATCTCTTTCTTCCATTTGCACATCTCCTATAGGTCGTCATTCCCTGGCCCTTCAACTACTATTCCCTTCTGGCCTGCAATGCCACCAGTGGCCCTCTGGTTAATGAATTTTCTATATTAGGAGAGGTCAAAGGACAGAAACACAAGCTGGAATCAAGACTGCCGGGAGAAATATCAATAACCTCAGATATGCAGATGACACCACCCTTATGGCAGAAAGTGAAGAGGAACTAAAAAGCCTCTTGATGAAAGTGAAAGAGGAGAGTGAAAAAGTTGGCTTAAAGCTCAACATTCAGAAAACGAAGATCATGGCATCTGGTCCCATCACTTCATGGGAAATAGATGGGGCAACAGTGGAAACAGTGTCAGACTTTATTTTTTGGGGGCTCCAAAATCACTGCAGATGGTGACTACAGCCATGAAATTAAAAGATGCTTACTCCTTGGAAGGAAAGTTATGACCAACCTAGATAACATATTCAAAAGCAGAGACATTATTTGGCCACAAAGGTTCATCTAGTCAAGGCTATGGTTTTTCCTGTGGTCATGTATGGATGTGAGAGTTGGACTGTGAAGAAAGCTGAGTGCCGAAGAATTGATGCTTTTGAACTGTGGTGTTGGAGAAGAGTCTTGAGAGTCCCTTGGACTGCAAGGAGATCCAACCAGTCGGTTCTGAAGGAGATCAGCCCTGGGATTTCTTTGGAAGAAATGATGCTAAAGCTGAGACTCCAGTACTTTGGCCACCTCATGTGAAGAGTTGACTCATTGGAAAAGACTCTGATGCTGGGAGGGATTGGGGGTAGGAGGAAAAGGGGATGACAGAGGATGAGATGTCTGGATGGCATCACTGACTCTATGGACGTGAGTCTGGGTGAACTCCGGGAGTTGGTGATGGACAGGGAGGCCTGGCGTGCTGCGATTCATGGGGTCGCCAAGAGTCGGACACAACTGAGCAACTGAACTGAACTGAAGGACAGAAAATGTTTATGAACAACAAGTGGTCATACTCCTCAGTATGCTAGATAATATTCAGAATATTCCTTCTCCAGCAGTATTCAAAATTTCCCTATCAATAAATACTACCAAGAAGCCAGCTTAACTTCAGACACTTTTCATGACAACCTAATCTAACTCAACGAACATATAACAGATACCTTCTGTTGAAGTCTCCTTACAGGAGGGAAAACAGGTAATGAGGAGTATAGATTCTGAGATCAAGAGACCTTGGTTATGCCACTTGTAAGTTGTTATGATTTTGGGCAAGTCATTTAACTCATCTAAGCCTTAGTTTCCTAATCCACAGATTGCACTCATCAATTGAGATTAAGAGAGTACTGCACAACATAAAGCTTTTGTGAGATAAACTAGATAATTCATATAAAGCAGTTAGCACAGTGTTTGGGACCTGCTTAAAAATGCTTTAAAAGGTCTGTCATTATTGCAAAGAGCTATGCTGAGCTCTGGTTATGGGAGTGAAAGAAATATACTACCCTATGCTCAAGGAGTGTAGGAGAAATAAATCAGTGACATAAACAACCATGATAAGTGAAGTGGGAAAGGGACCAGATGAAACTGAGGGAAATCAGGAAAAGCTTCCATGTATACGTATTTGGTAATTCTATAATTCCCCTTTACCATAGTTATTTTATTATTAATTCAACTTAAGTAAACTCAACATCAGGCTGAATGCTGAACTCTGTGTCCAGCATTGTGCAAATTCTATGGGGGTGCATAAAGAAAATAAACTTTAAAGAGCTAGTACTCTTGTATTAGTTCCTAACAGGTAAACAGTGAATGTAATGAATTACCAAAGTAAATAGTACAGCTAAGAGGCAGTAATGAAGGGCACAAACAGGGATCCACCCAGTTTCCCAAGCTGAAAACCTGGACATATACTTAAGACTCTTTTTTCCTTATTCCCTTACATCCCACTAGTCACCAAGTTCTGTTGTTTCTACTTCACAATGATCTCTCTTTAATTCATCCTTTCCTTTCTAATCTCTTCTTTTCAGGGCCTCATCTTGCATAAACTACTCTAAGAGCATTCTATTAAGACTCTCTGTTTCTCTGGCCCCCATTCCAGCTATTTCTAATTCTACTACAGCATTTATTCATTGTGTTTTATCACTTAGAACTATTCCAACAGCTCTTTGTATCCACAGTGCTTATTAGCACAGTGTCTGACATATATTAAATATATAAGAAATACTTACTGGATAAACCAACCAGGGAGAGAATTTGAAGAATTTAAGCAGAGAGGAATGCTCTCACATACATATTCTTAGATACAGTCCAATGTAAATTATAGAAAATAATAGTCATCAAATAAGTATTCACTAATGTGTCTTTGTCCCATAGGGAATTCTATTCAAACATCATACAACTTGTGCAATAGGAAACACAGGACCAAAGATTACATCACCTTGCTATATTAGATAACTGACATCTTCTTCAAGAATAACTCTTGCTACTTACTTTCCTTTAATTTCAGCTAACTAAAAAAAAAAAAATCTCATACTAAAAATTTCTTAGACAAAGCATTTTTCTCCAAAGAGTCCAACATTCATTAGCTGTTTATTTTGCAACAGAAAGGTGATTTCTACCCTCAACTTATTTACCTTCTCCCAGAAGTAGAGAAATCAGAAACTAAAGTGTTTATTTCTAATTCCTACAGCTTACCTAAATTTTCACAAGTCTCTTATTCTCTTTTGTTAGAATAATTAAAAACAAAACACAAATAAACAAAAGCCCAGAGATCTGGGGATTTAATGATAAAAATTCATTTAGGGATGAAGAAGATTTACATTGAGAATGCTTATTTTGTCCTTATTGTATTTAATTTTAGAAAGAATAACTGTGCCAACTTTTCTTTACTCTCATAGCATTTTTTATGGTGATTCAAGTTCAATTATCAAATTAAACATTATAGTATTTTTAAAAGGATTCTATAAGTTCTTCAAATAGAGAATTCATGGAAATCCAAAACCATACCAAAATCACTTTGTCCCTACTTAAAAGTTTCAAGCTGATGCAAATTTTCAAATTTGCTTGACAGCCAAACAATGTTCTTATATTTCAAGCTGAAATAAATGTTAAACACTGCACTACTGTGTTTGTACTGGAGATTATAGTATTTAATTTCCAGACTGGTGAGACAGAATGGGTTTATGCACAGCATGCTATATAAGTTTCAAGAAACTAAACTTACATTGCTGCTCCCAAGATAATTGCCATTGCTGACATGAAAATTATTCCATTTAGCTCATGCCATGATGCAAGTACATGAGATCTGGTTTCCTCTGGAAGTGAATTTTGTGATGGCACACTACTTAAGTGTTTACATCACTGACGACCATACCCTCCTAACTTCTAACATTAGATACACTGTACTTGTAAAAATACACCAGGGCAGATCAGATCTCTGTGTCACAATGTTCTAACATTTCCCCAAAGGGAGCAAAAACAATAGGCCAATCCACATTTTTTCTGTTAGTAAATATACTTAAGTACTGCTCTTCCAACATTATCCTGATGTTCAAGTCACGTGAGATTTTAAAATGTAGGACAGAAACTAAGGAATTTGGCAAACTAAAAATCATTCTAGAAAAGACTGCTTTCTGGCCAGAAGGCACTTCTATCAAGCTACAGTAATTTAAGTCAAGCCAACTTTCCCTATAAAACTTCAGAGCATGACAACTATTAACAGAGAACAGCCTGTTAGCACTTATTACTAGAAAAAGTAATTCTCAGTCACTCTTCTAACACTGAGGCTTATTTAACCTACTCCACTAGCAAAGAGGACTGAAAGAATCTAAAAATGAGGGCACAGCATTAGTAAATGCAATTCATATGTACAATGTTTACTATAAACAGCAATTTGAAGTAACCTCCTCTTTTTGCAAGACATCTAGAAAACACATGCCATGTATTCTTCCACAGCATAAGAACAGTTTCATCATATGTACATTTACCTTGAATTTATCTACTGATAGATCCACTGGAAGAAAAAAAGGTAACAATATTGGTTCCCTTAGCTGATCCTCAACTCCCCAACTCATGCGTGCCTCTCAGAGTGTAAGCCCTTCCCTCACTATATGTAATTCTAATATGAGCTATATTTTTTACAAACAGTGATTCTTAAATGTGAACCAACTACTTTATCTAAAACTCAAAGGAAAAAAATAGCATCTGTTTCAAAGCTGGAGAAAAACCTGGCCATGTTGGAATTTTGCTACACTGGTATACCTATACCCAACATGGTGCCTCCCTAATAGATTTCCGAGGATAGCTTTGGCTACACATTAGTTTACCATCTGGGTTGACTTTCACCTCAGTCCAGTCGCTCAGTCATGTCCGACTCTCTGCAACCCCATGGACTGCAGCACGCCAGGCCTCCCTGTCCATCACCAACTCCTGGAGTTTACTCAAACTCATGTTCATTGTGTAGGTGATGCCATCCAACCATCTCATCCTGTCGTCCCCTTCTCCTCCTGCCCTCAATTCTTTCCCAGCATCAGGGTCTTTTCCAATGAGTCAGTTCTTCACATCAGGTTGCCACCGAAGTATTGTGGAGTTTCAGCTTCAGCATCAGTCCTTCCAATGAATATTCAGGACTGATTTCCTTTACAATGGACTGGTTGGATCTTCTTGCTGACCAAGGGACTCTCAAGAGTCTTCTCCAACACCACAGTTCAAAAGCATCCATTCTTCGGCGCTCAGCTTTCTTTATAGTCCAACTCTCACATCCATACATGACTACTGGAAAAACCATAGCTTTGACTAGATGGACCTTTGTTGGCAAAATAATTAACATGCTGTCTAGGTTGGTCATAACTTTTCTTCCAACGAGCAAGCATCTTTTAATTTCACAGCTGCAGTCACCCTCTGCAGTGATTTTGGAGCCCCAAAAAATAAAGTCTCTCATTGTTTTCATTTTTCCCCCATCTATTAGACACAAAGTAATGGGACCAGATGCCATGATCTTAGTTTTCTGAATGTTGAGTCTTAAGCCAACTTTTTCACTCTCCTCTTTCACTTTCATTAAGAGACTCTTTAGTTCTTTGCTTCCTGCCATAAGGGTGGTGTCACCTGCATATCTTGAGGTTATTGATATTTTTCCCAGTAATCTTGATTCCAGCTAGTGCTTCATCCAGCCTGGCACTTCGCATGATGTTCTCTGCATGTAAGTTAAATAAGCAGGGTGACGATATGCAGCCTTGACGTACCCCTTTCCCAATTTGGAACCAGTCTGTTGTTTCATGTCCAGTTCTAACTGTTGTTTCTTGACCTGCTTACAGATTTCTCAGGAGGCAGGTAAGGCGGTCTAGTATTCCCGTGTCTTTAAGAATTTTCCACAGTTTGTTGTGAGGATAGCTTTGACTACACACTATTTTACCATCTGGGTGGACTTTGGAACCTAATCCACACTAAATTATACTCTCTCTCACCCCCACCTTCCAAGCTTTATGGATCTCCTGTCCAAACCAAATTAAAAAAAAAAGGACTTTACACTACACCAAACATACAAGGCCCACTCATTCAGTTGTATTTTTGAAGTAAATCTTTACAGGGAATATATGTGCAAGGCAGGGCTTCCCAGGTGGCTCAGCAGTAAAGAATCCGCTTGCCAATGCAAGACTTGCAGGAGATGTGGGTTTGATCCCTGGGTAGAGGTTCCCTAGAGTAGGAAAAGGCAACCCACTCCAGTATTCTTGCCTGGAAAATTCCATGGACAGAGAAGCCTGGTGAGCTGTAGTCCCTGGGGTTGGTTGCAAAGACTTGGACACCATCAAGCAGCAATAGCATTATGTGCAAGTCACAATGCTAGGTACTAAACTGACAGTATTTTTTAGCAAATAAGAAATTTGAATTCAAAAGAAGAGATAAAGTAAGTACAGGAGCAATTTAAGGAAATGGAGAATGAGGGTAAATGCTCTAAGAGAAAAGAAATTAAGCACTAAGGAGTTCAAAAAAGGAAGACTAGAAAAAAGCACTGGGGAAGCTTAATTTTGATAGCAGCTACGACACTGCTCCAATACTTTGGCCACCTGATGTGAAGAGCCGATACATCAGCAAAGACCCTGATGCTGGGAAAGACTGAAGGCAGGAGGAGAAAAGGGACAAGAGAGGATGTCCCTTTGTTGGATGTTGGTGTTGGATGGCACCACCGACTCAATGGACATGAGTTTGAGCAGGCTCTGGGAGATGGTGAAGGACAGAGAAGCCTGGCGTGCTGCAGTCCAAGGGGTCACATAGAGTCGGATACAACTGGGCAACTGAATAACAAGGACACTGCACTGTGAAAGGTGGTGGAAGTTTTAGATAGGTGAAGAAAAATAACCTTTAACTCAAAGTTGCCTGAAAGACAAATTTCACTCCTAAAATCAAAGGGGGCTTCCATTTCCAGAAATAGCGGGCTAGGTAATTGAGACCAATCCCTCACTTCTGCAACAAATAAAACTGAAAGAAGTTTTTTTTTTAATAATTCTTAAACAAATAGAAAAGCTAACAAGACAATAAAGAATTCAGCAAAAACCCAAGACAAGGTGAAAACCAGAAACTGAGCCCAATATTCAAACTGGTTTTCATCCTGAGGATTTCTCTGATCTTGAAAGCTACTGTTAAAAAAAAAAAGAAAGAAAGCTACTGTTTTGGTGCTCTTGGTAACTAAAAGTCAAAAGCAGAGAGCCCAGGTAACGTGTGTGGGGTCTGATAAGCACCTCTTTCTCCATCTTAATCTGGTATCCCAAAGAACTACAGCATCAGGTAAAGGTGAACTGGTAAGACAAAAAAGCAGGAATAATGGGCAACAGAAAAAGACCAAAGGACATCCAGACAGTGGAATTAACACATATAGATTACAAAACAACTATGCTTACCATGTTTAAAGAAATAAAAACCAGGCCTCAAAATTAACAGCAGAGCATAAGAAACCGTTAAAGTGGAATGGCACATTTGAAAAGAAAAAACAGAACTTCAGTGACTAAAACATGCAATAAATTAATTCAAAATCACAACAGATGAGTTTAGTAACAGATTAGAAATAACTTATGAGAAAATTAATAAAAAACAAATTACGCAGACTGTAGTATAGAAAAGTAAAAAGAGGAAAAGGCATAAAGAAGAGAGGGGGAAAGGTCTACATTAAATCAGTAAAGAAGGAAGATATACAACAGGGCAGAAACAGTACATGAATATAAATGAGAATTTTACAGAACTTATGAAAGACACTAATCCAAATATTTAGAAGTGTAATAAACACCAAACACACTGAACAGAAACCCACAGTTGCATACATCATAAGGAAAATTCAGAAGACTAAAGATGAAATGAACTGTAAAACACATGCTACAGAAAAAGCGAAACAGGTGGTATTTGAGAATGAAGACAAAGCATCCTTCAAAACGAGATCAATAGTGAGCACACTGAAATTGCTTAATTTACCTGCCATGAAGATATAATTATGCTGATTGAGTCTACAGCTGAACCATGGGCTTAAATCACTTCATTTACCAGATACATGGTTTTCAATTTCTGCAGCAGCAGCTTGAGTCTAATCAAAACAGCAAGATTCTTAAACGGGAACGACTGCTAACCAGGTAAAAGGTATTGATATAATTGTTACAACCACGAAGAATTTCCCCATGAGGGAAAGGCACCAAGACCCCTCTGGGCAGCCTCAGCTTTCAGACCCTTACAAACTGTTCATCTCAAGCTCTATTTTTAAGACTGTAAATGCTGCCTTTATCTCTACTCAATTCCTTGTATCAAAAAGGAGTCTACACACTAATTCCTTTCAAGGCGTTCAGAAGCAGTGCTTTCCAAACCATTTTTTATGGGGTCCTTGTTAACACAGCAATAAGGCAAACAGCTGAATTATCAACGAATCTTACCCAACAGCTGGTACACAAGAGGTCACTGGGAATTCTGACCGCCAGATCTGCACTTGACTTCCTGGGTCTCACTCAAGACCTGAGTCGGACTAGCTGGGATGGAGGAGAAGGCAATGGCACCCCACTCCAGTACTCTTGCCTGGAAAATCCCATGGACGGAGGAGCCTGGTAGGCTGCAGTCCATGGGGTCGCTAAGAGTCGGACACGACTGAGCGACTTCACTTTCACTTTTCACTTCCATGAATCGGAAAAGGAAATGGCAACCCACTCCAGTGTTCTTGCCTGGAGAATCCCAGGGACAGGGGAGCCTGGTGGGCTGCCGTCTATGGGGTCACACAGAGTCGGACACG
>NW_011495034.1:18037098-18039065 GCF_000754665.1 Bison bison bison | reverse complement strand
TTCCGATCTGGGGGTGGGGGTGGTCCGAGAATCTGCATTTTAAAGGGCCACAGAAGCTCCTGTTTTCTGCTAGTTTCAAAACCAGTGCTAAGAAGGAATAGGTCTCCACCTTTACCGCGATGCGCTCTGGCTTTCACCTGGGCCAGCAGCTCTCAAGACCCTTCAACCCTCAGTTAAGTTTTCTGCAAGACGAACACGCCAGTTTGATTTCCTTTACAAGAAAGTGCACTGAGCACAGAGACTGGTACACGGAACATAATTAATGTTTCCATCCTAAACTAATTCTGTGACTCAGAAACTCGCAACCAGGCAGGCAACCCCACATCTCCGGAGTAGCCTGGAGCCGTTCCAAGACCTCTGAGATAGAGCCCACTCCTCGCTTGAAGCCTGCCACCTGGTAGAAAACGTAGAAGGGAGTCGACAAGAGACCCAAAGCCCCAGGACCGCTTGAAAGGGTCGGCATCCTCTTCCACAGGACCTGGAGGCGTTCCCGCGGGCTCCCTCGGCTTCCCTCAGACTGGGCCCCACAAGCCCCTGTCTCTGGTGACTCAGAACCCTGGGCGAGAGCGCAGACTAAGGGCAGGCCTGGCCCTAAACTTCACGTCAGACGCAGCCCCCCACTTCCTCAGCGAGGATGCTGGCGCCCTGGTCTCGCTGCCTGGCCAGGGCCCAGGCCGCACTCACCTACCAGCGTGCGGGAGGCGAGACCCCCTCACCTCGGCGGCGCCCACCCCAAACTGCCACCGCAAACGCCGCTCGCTCTTAAGAAAAAATAAAAAGAAGGAAAATAAAAACAGAAAGAATGAAAGCAAGAAAACAGCCTTTGCTTTGGTATTTCTTTCTACCCTTCAGGGCTTCCTTTTCCTCACCGCCACAACAAAGTCCCGCCCCTCTTCCGGCGGTGTAACCCAATCCGTACCTCCCTTCCTCCCGTGGAGCCAAATGGAAATCCGGTGCCTTGAAAGCTAGCGGGAGAGACTTGATTGGGCCATTCACACTTCAGCAAGGGGATTGGCCAGCTCCCTCTAGGAGGGCGGGCCGAGCCGTGTTGTCACGTGACGTGTTTCCTGAAAGATGATTGGATGTGAGGAAGAGGGCTTGCCACCGAGGAAGGGGCGTTTCCTAGGGGACTGAGGGAGGGCCGGGGCGGTACGAAGCGGGGGTGGGCCCAGCACGTAATGGCAGCGCCGTGGCCTCGCGTCCATCTTTACCGCTCTCTTGGACCTGTCACAAAGGAGTCGCGCCGCAGCCGCCGCCGCCCCCTCCCTCGAGTGCGCCCGAGAGCTGGAGAAAGTCAGTGCCGCAGCCCAGCCGGGAAGCCCCTAGGAACGCGAAGCGGGGGGAGTTCCAGGGCTGGGGACGTCCGTGAGGGAGGGGAACAGCCGCCTGAATCTGCGGCGGGGAGACGGGACTGGGCTGGGGGAGATTCTGAGGAGGGGGCTGGGAGCGGGTGGCGTTGGGCAGAGCCCAGAAAACAGCCCGGAGGTTCTCCAGCGAGGCCCGTGCTGAAGGCGCCAGGAGAGGACCTGGAAGAGGGTGTTTCCGCTTTAGGGGTTTCTTGACCGAGGAGATTGTTGGGGGTCGCCCTTCTGCGGAGGCCGCAGCCAAAAGGGCCCAGGTGAGAGGCAGGTAGCTCCTGGGAGGCTCCTGATACATAGTGGTGCTCCTCAGGGGTGGCCAGGATAGAAGGGTAGATGGAAGGATGCTTGGGGAGGGTTTCCTTTTGTGGAGTTTGAGGTTTAGGGGGAAGGAGTGGCAGAAGACCATCCCTGGGGAGGCTTAGACGTGCCTTAGGGTCAAGAAACGCCTCAGAGAGAGCGAGAAGCTAGGAGTTGGGAGCCAGAGCTAGCAGGTTTCCCTACTTCGGAGGCCCGATGTGAAAAATGAGTAAGAGCCTGGGGAGAGGGGATTTGCTGTGCGGTTCCGGGAGGAAGATCCCCCTCCCCCCCGCCCCCCCAAGCCATAGG
>NW_011495034.1:18034466-18036998 GCF_000754665.1 Bison bison bison | reverse complement strand
TTAAAACATAGGAACCAGCCGTTTCTGGACATAGTGCAGGTGGAGTGGGGGGAAGTCCGTCCCACCGACACTCCGTGCGTGACTCTTGGATCAAGCTTTTGTTCTACCTGCTACCTCAGTTTCCCTGTGTTTGGGGTCGGAGACTGAGGCAGAAATGATCCGCTGAGACTCTTCAGTTCTATCCTGTATAGCTGTCTGAATGAGGTTGCTCCCCCTGGAGTGTTGTACTTTGAACTTCTAAAGGTTAGAAGAGTCTATTTAATTGACTGAAGGGAGTCCCCTGGTTGGCCAGGCCCCTTACCTGCCATCTCCTCCTCCTTAACCTCCTTGGGTCTCTTCTGTAAAATAACACAGTGTGTGAAAGTGTTTTGCAGAGTACAAGCTGTGTGAAAGTATTGTGATTCTGCCATCAAAGGGGTTGCTGTTGAGGAGTGAAAGTGAAGGCTCTTTCTAAACTGTGAAACAGTATGTAGATGTAAGGGATTAGCATTAATACAGTTGTTGATCACCTATGGAGTGGGGGAGTCATATTGTACTGAAAGCTTCAAGGTTTCCAGCTTTTTAGGTCATATAGTCTAAACCCATGATTTCAGCTCCTGCTTAGATGGGGGTGGAGGATGGTTTTTTCCCAGAGTTTTAATTTACTTTGAACCTCTGATGATACTGCAAGAGATAGCACTATGATATACTCTTTTCCTTCAGGAATTTTTTTTTTTTTTTCCTGACAGCTGAAATTTTCTTCCAGGCAATTTAATCTCATTATTGTAAACCCCCCGCCCCTTTTCCATATACATGTATTTGTGGCCTCTTTATGTACAGGTAGTGAGTATCATGTGTTCTCCCTCAGTTTTGATTTTATAAATGAGACCTCTGTTTTTTCTCCATAAATATTATGCCTTCCTGTAGTCACTCCAAACCATACATTATGAGGCACATTAGCAATGGCTTTAAAAGTTTTTTCCCACAACGGTTGTTTCTGCTTTTCACCCATGTATAGTTTGCACTTCCTGGGATGACATCTTGCTTTGTAAATCCCTCTATGAGGTTATAAGTACTGTGTCCATGTATGACATTTTCCTAATTTTGGGTTAGTTGCAATTGTTCGAGCTGGTTTAACGAATATTGAGTAATTTGTGATTTTTGAAGTTTCTTTTTTTTCTAAACAAAAAGCTGACTTGAATTTCCTGTTTTTCTAATCTTACGTTCCATGAGCCTTTTTTGAAAAAAATCCCTGTGGTGATTCTGTGAGCTTTCTGGTTCCCAAGATACACATTGTCCAGACCTGCTGCTTTAATTTAAAGTCCTGCTTTTGCCATTTTCATAAACACTTCATTATTTCTGCACTTCATGATTATTTTTACTTTATTGATTATAAGAAGTGTTCCAGCATAGTCTATGTGGACTTTTTCTGCTTCATCAGCAAAATAACTTTTCACTTAGTAAATTGGCCAAGAATCAAGGGGAAATAAAAACTTAGCATTTTGTGTGAAAAGTGAAAGTCGCTCAGTTGTGTCCGACTCTTTGCGACCCCATGGACTATAGCCTGTCAGGCTCCTCTGTCCATGAAATTCTCCAGGCCAGAATACTGGAGTGAGCAGCCACCCTTCCCTCCTCCAGGGTATCTTCCTGACCCAGTGATCGAACCTGGGTCTCCCGTGTTGCAGGCAGATACTTTACCTAGGTTACTTAAACTTAGAAAATTTCTGTTTTGTGGTGGAATTCTTGTAAAGTAGGATGTGACAGTCACAGGGTTGCAAAAGTAAGTGAAAAGTCATTGGACACCACAGACGGGAACCACAGTGGAACCAGTAATCTATTTCAAAAGAGTTATGGAGTGGGGTAGTAAACTATTTAGCTTCTCGTCAAATATTTGGGCATTTTCAAAGCATTTCCCATTGAATTTGGATAGTTTTTCCTGGTATTCAAATTATAAAATTGAAAAACAGAATAGTTAAGAAATAGTGAATGCCATAACTTGGGCCACAACCTGAGGAGGAGACTTTCCCAACTTTGTAGGAATGCAAATAAGTGACTATGTTCCCTTTGGTTTATCTGTTCAATATGTTATCTTGTGAAATAGTTTTCTTGCCAACCTTTATGATTAGAAAAAAGTACATATTTGTTCTATTTTACTCTCAATGTCTGTTTTAAGAGGGAATGCTTGCTGGTTCAGTATGTAAAATCAATTTTTTACTGTAGATAACTATGATATATACAAGGCTAACTGAGGTAGTACCTAATAAGTAGTGGTGAACTCTTGGAGAGTATTCCACTTTCTCCCTCTCTAAGCTTTGGAAAACTAAAAATGCATTAGAGACAGCAGAGGATTGATACACTCCTTAAGTTTGTTAAGGAATGAACCCTGCATGTAACTTTCTTATTGCTTGAAATTATAGTTTTCAAGCATAATTTCATGGGTCTTGTATACATCAAGTAGAAAGTTTTGAAATACCTTATTTGGCAGGTTTATTATTACCTCAGTTTAATGTTTCAGTGTTAGTTGTTTTTTTTTTTTTTTTTTTATCCCTTTTT
>NW_011495034.1:18030532-18034366 GCF_000754665.1 Bison bison bison | reverse complement strand
TTTTTTTTTTTTTTCTTTACCCTTTCTACCTCCTAAAGAATTAAGTTTCCTTTTCTGTGCTCCTTTAATGCAGTGATTCTCAGAGTATGTCTCCTACCCTGCCCCGCCTTGTTGAAAATGTGCTCTTTTTTTCCAATTCTTATTGCTTCATAGTTGTTCATACTTACCTGCACCTAAAGGCTAGTTATTAATAATTTACCAGGTCACTAAACCATGATGTTCATGAAGTAAAACTAGCATAACGTTGTCTCTGATACCTTGTTTTCCCAGAAAGCACTGTCGTGAGACACTTGGCAGCAACACAAGCTTCTTACCATGTCATGTGCAGAATAGGGATTCTTATAATATTCAGGAAAGGTGCTTATTTGGGAGTCATCATTAGTATTGTCTTGAATTGATCTTTGTTTTTCATTGTGCTTCCTCTTTTATTTATTTTTCATTAGCATTACCATTATCTTCATCAACTAAGTTTATGGACTTTCGGTTAACCTTTCAACTGCATGGTCAGGGGTATATGTACCAACAATATTTTGGCTTATCATTTAAGACACCAATGTGTTGCAGTGCAGATCTAAATCCTTCATTCCCCTATTGCCAAGGCTAATATATATAGTCACCTAAAAACTTTCTGGTACAGATACTTGCATGTTCACTAAGTTCCTTTTCCACTGGAAAAATGGTGGAGTGAGAGGCTTCCTTCTGGTGGGCCTGACACTATATGCATGGGCTTCTATGGCAGGTGCTGTATTATGGATTGGGCACTCTGTTGTCTGTGGCTGCCCTTCATCCCTTTAAGAAAAGTATGAGGGACCTTTTTTCATCTTTGCTCTGTGCCTGGCATATTAGCATTGGATTCATATTTATTGAGTGATGTGTTCTCAGCTTTTCAAAGAATACTTTTTACAGATTTTAGAATGAATTCACTTAAAATACTTACTGAATATCTGTTAGATGGGCTACAAGTCCACGTGGTCGCAAAGAGTCGGATACACCTGAACAACTAACACTTTTTCTCTTAGGTTCCAGTAGATAAACGGTCAAGTGTGCAACTGAGTGTTTCAGACACCATTTTAAGTAGATTTCATTGAGAAAGGTGTTGCTATTCATGCTATTTACTTTTTGTTTGCTTTTCTTAGCAGCAAAGAGTTTTCTATAACAGAAGAATCTTTTCAGATTTGTGAATCATGTGTTTGGATGACACATCTATATTATTTCCTGTTATTTGGTCTTCTGGAGGTGAAAATCCCCCATAGTATGGAGTATTACATTTGTTTTTCTCCTCTGGATGGCAGCTATCATTAGCACTTACCTCAGTTCTTCCTTAGCGTTTCCTTTTTGGGTCCAAGGCAAATTTTTCAGCCTTTGAGACCAGGCAGGATTATTCATTTCTCCTTATTTTTTTTCGCCTCTCTCCTTTTTACTGTCATTTGCTTTTGGTAATCCCTTACTCTGTCCTACCCTAAGTACTCCTCCAACAGTTCAACCAAAAAAAATTGTCTACTTTTCCCTCAAAAATGCACTTTCTTAAACCAACCTCAGTGCACAAGAGAAGTATTAGAATCATTCAGTGCTTTTCCCAGACAACTTGAAAGTTACAGTCCAGCGGATAAGAATACCTTATGTGACTTAAACCTCAAGTGCCCAGTGCCACTGCAGACAAATAGTTTTCAACCCCTGAGTGGCATGTAAAAATATCAGAGCTGCCCTTCCTTTTGGGGGAAAAGTGAAGCACCAACCAAATATTTCACAATCTTTCCCTTCCCTTTGCTCTGAGATATCTTAGATTCTAGAGGCAAAACATGCTCTTGTTAAAATGTCCTCAGGTGGTTTCTGTTTCAAATGGCAGTGTACTCTTGATATACAATACATCTTTCTTACCTATTTATTTTGCTACCAAATAATCTCATTGACCTCCAAGTTTTACACATTGACCTCCCATTTAAACACAAGAAAATTGTGGTCTTTGGAGTGTCCAGCAGGATATTTTAAAAGCAAATGTATGGGGTAAGCTTCCCTATCTTGATAGGGTTATACAGCTATATGCAGTAGACAGAGTTCAGCACCTACATGCTTAAGAACTGTACATTTTATGTAAATGTAACCTGAAAACATATTGAAGCCAGTTAGTGATATACATGCTGATTTTTTAAGGGGGAAGTACATAGATGCCTTTGAAATGCATCAAGAAAAAAAAAGGTGGATTGATGATGGATAAAGGTGTGTACAGATGTGATAAAGCAAGTACAGTAAAATGTAAATAGTAGAATCCAGGTGGTGGGTATATAGGTATACACTGTAAAATCCTTCTTTGCTGTATGTTTGAAATTTTTCATAATGAAATATTTGGAAGAGCATAGTAAACATCACACTAGAAGCTATCACTTGTAAATGCATTCACTGTCTTAGGAGAAAATTCCAAAACAATTTTTAAGAAGAGAAAATCATTAAGATTTCCAGTGTATTATATATTGTTATTGTTCATGCTGTACAATTTAGCCTCTGTGGGATGGACTGGAAAAAAGTGCTGCATTCACTATTTTGGAACAATAAGGTGAAAATGACAGCAATAGTAATTTTATGCCCAAAGTTTGGTTTTTCTTCCTTCATTTAACCAGCCTCTCCTTTCTTGGCAGCATAGTCCTGAGATTTTATTTTTCAGAGAAAAGAAAATGTTCTTAAAGTTACTAAGCTGTATTATGATTGAATTCAAGCAAATATTTGAATAGATGAATCATTGATTCCTGGACCATTTGTTAGAGAGGGTTAGACCAGTTGGCAGATGTCTTTGTGGTGAGCTGTTTATGATGGTAGAGGTCTGTATTTTGAGTACCAGCCCTCACTGCTTTAACACTAACCTTACTGAGAGCCCAAGTTTGATTTTTTCCCCCTCTCAGAGCAGCTTTAAAATATATAAAATGGAGAATAAGTCATAAATGATACTGAAATGGAAAGAATAGCCTTTATTTTCATTTTTCAAAGGGGAGGATAAAAATAATACTGAACTTCAGAGAAGTAGATTTGCAAAGGAAATGTTTGATTGTAATTAGGTCCTTTCAGCAAAATGGTTATGAACACTGAGATGATTTTAAAAGCATTACCATTTAGATGGTAAGAGAAGTATACTAAGTAATGGCATCCAGTGCCATTTCATCTATCAGAAAATAATTTCATCCATCATGAAATCAGTTGATGGTTGCCACAGTTGCAGATCTGATAGTTGTATATACTTAAATTATGTGACTAGATTTTTTGTTTTGTTTCAAAACTAACTTGACCATCTAATGCTCCTGCTGCTGCTGCTACTAAGTCGCTTCAGTCATGTCCAACTCTGTGCGACCCCATAGACGGCAGCCCATCAGGCCGCCCTGTCCGTGAGATTCTCCAGGCAAGAATACTGGAGTGGGTTGCGATTTCCTTCTCCAGTGCATGAAAGTGAAAAGTGAAAGTGAAGTTGCTCGGTCATGTCCAACTCCCAGCAACCTAAGTAGTCTTAAAAGTTAAGGTGAAGTATATCAGATCAGATCAGTCTCTCAGTCGTGTCCGACTCTTTGCGACTCCATGAATCGCAGCACGCCAGGCCTCCCCGTCCATCACCAACTCCCAGAGTTCACTCGGACTCACGTCCATCGAGTCAGTGATGCCATCCACCCATCTCATCCTCTCTCGTCCCCTTCTCCTCCTGCCCTCAATCTTTCCCAGCATCAGGGTCTTTTCCAGTGAGTCAACTCTTCGCATGAGGTGGCCAAAGTACTGGAGTTTCAGCTTTAGCATCATTCCTTCCAAAGAAATCCCAGGGCTGATCTCCTTTAGAATGGACTGGTTGGATCTCCTTGC
>NW_011495034.1:18011886-18030432 GCF_000754665.1 Bison bison bison | reverse complement strand
GAAATCCCAGGGCTGATCTCCTTTAGAATGGACTGGTTGGATCTCCTTGCAGTCCAAGGGACTCTCAAGACTCTTCTCTAACACCACAGTTCAAAAGCATCAATTCTTCGGCACTCAGCTTTCTTCACAGTCCAACTCTCACATCCATACATGACCACAGGAAAAAACATAGCCTTGACTAGACGAACCTTTGTTGGCAAAGTAATGTCTCTGCTTTTGAATATGCTATCTAGGTTGGTCATAACTTTCCTTCCAAAGAGCAAGCGTCTTTTAATTTCATGGCTGCAGTCACCATCTGCAGTGATTTTGGAGCCCAGAAAAATAAAGTCTGACACTGTTTCCACTGTTTCCACATCTATTTCCCATGAAGTGATGGGACCGGATGCCATGATCTTCGTTTTCTGAATGTTGAGCTTTAAGCCAACTTTTTCACTCTCCACTTTCACCTTCATCAAGAGGCTTTTTAGTTCCTCTTCAGTTTCTGCCATAAGGGTGGTGTCATCTGTGTGTTGCCTTTACATAATCTCTAGTCTTACTCATTTTCCATCCCATGACGTCTGTCAGGCCTTGAATAACATTACCCATAAGCAGCGTACCATCGTGGTTCAGTATGATGCTTCATAGGGGGCTGTGGTGGGAAATACAGGGGACTGCTTCCTCCATTGTGTTGACGTGTACTGTACATCATCCGTACTAGATGTAACTGTATTCTGGTGGGTTTTTGACTGACTTCTCCAAAAGAGTATATTCAAAGATAGCCTCAGTTCATTTCTCTGGAAAAGGAGATTCACTTTTTAGACCCCAGAAGAATCACTCTTTAGTGTTCCCAGTTTGTCCTTTCACTCAGGCAGGAGGTCCTGCGTACAGTCCCAGTTTTTGTGTTAGGTTCCATAGCACAGTGATTTCCAGACATGGCCACCATCAGAATCATCTGAGGAGCCTTTAAGAAAAACACATCCTAGAAATTCAGATGCTGCCCATTTGGAGTAGAACCAGGACTTGGTATTTTAAGAGACACCTAAGTGATTTTAATGCCCGTCACCTTTGGGGTTGATTGTTAAGCTACATTCTTTTCCAAGGTTTTTTCCCCAAAATATACAGATAAGTAAACATCGTTTCAGTGCAGTGTAGATGAGTTCCATAAAAGGTAAGTTTGCTAGTTATCTTAGTCCTCATAATTAAGACAGGTCTTATTCCTAGCCCCCAACTCCCAGATTATTTGGTTACTTCTGATTAGCTGTGTACGCATTTGATAAAAACATCTTGCATGTGGGGAACCTTTTAAGAGTTGGGCACCATGCCATGTTTTACAGGTACTATTCCAAGTAGTCCTCACAGAACTACTGTGAGGTGTAAGAACTGTTACTATCTTCCATGTTTTGAAGTGTGTCAATAGTCAGCGTAATTAGAATGCATAGCTGTAAATATTACAGGGCTGGGACCTTCGCCCAGACTGACTGCAAAGCCTGTGCCCTGTACTGTAGGTGGCCTCTGGTGTCCTGTATGAGATGGTAGGCTGAATGTTACTGTCTTAAAACAATGATCTGTAGAAAGTGAACCACATAATGCTTTTTGGAATGAGATAAAACAGGGCTGTATAAAGTGTAATTGTTTAGCTTCACCACTCAGTCCTTTGCCTAAAGTATTCACAGTTTAGTTTCTGAGAAGTGTCGTGAGTGATGCTTTTCCAGATGAAAAGCTATCCATGTTTTAGTCCTGAATAAACCTGAAAGATCATACACTATGTTCACTTAATTGCCCTGCTTTTGGCTTTAACCTTCAAGAGCACTCTGTATGCTCATTTAAAGATCATGGCTAAAAAATTTGAAGATAACAGCTCTTATTTTTTTTTCCTTGTTTGTTTCATAGTCTTTCCTTTGAAATGCCTCATGGCTTCTCCCACCTAAGTAACTTCTTTGCACCTGGTCTTTATAGCTAGTTCTTAAAAAAAGAAAGTCTTTGGTTTTAAAATATTGAAAATATAATCTTTTGTTTTTTTTTTACATTTCCTTCCCTTAACAAATTTTGTAGCTGACATCATTTTCTAGGGCATTTAAAGAAAATGACTCTCTTGGAAGAAATTGACCTGAACTATACTTCAGTTCAATTTAGGAATAGGGAAAAAAAAAAAAAATCACATATAATTCTTCCAAATTAGTCAGATTTTTAGAAATACCCATACCCATTTCTTCCATTTGCTTTGAAATGTACTAAATAGAAATGTGCATGAATTATTCTACATTCAGTTTAAATAAGGCTTAGCAAAAATAATTTGGATGGAATAAAGTTTAAGAATTTGAGATCCAACAAACTTATTTTCCTTATATATTTATTTTTAAATTAAAATTTTTTATCCTTTTGGAATTTTCAAATATGGGGAGGAATCTTGTGATTGTGATAGGAATCTCATTCCCTCGACTTGGATAGTTAATTCATCACATCACATGTGTATCATGACTCATACTTTCCCACTGGTTTTCCATGTCTACAAATGTCTTTTTAATCCACTGCTTTCCTCACAATCACTCCCATCCTTACAGTGATGGGAATGGTATGGTATTACTTGCACTCTTTGCTGGTTTAGAGTGTGTTCTCTTTTATCTATTTATTTATGTTTGGTCACGCCGCACGCCTTGTAGGATCTATTCCCTGACTAGGGATTGAACCTGGGCCACAGCAGTGAAAGCACAGAATCCTAACTGCTAGACTATCAGGGAAGTCTCACTGTGTTCTTTTAAAAGGTTATTTTCAGCTGAATCCATGCATCACTCTCCTACCTATGCTTCAGTCACATGCTTTACAGTACAATCTCCAAATTTTGAAGATGGCCTGACTCTTTTGGAAGAACCAAGAATATCTGTGGTCTTATACTTGGCTCAGCTGTTGCTATCTTGGTACTCTGGAGGGAGATAATGTCTATCCATTGCTTCTCCTCTCCCCTTCTTCCCCTCCCCTGCCCCTCCCCCTCTCTCTACATATTATATTAGATTAAGTATTATATATATAAAGAATTTTTATTTCTTGGTACTCTGGAGGGAGATAATGTCTATCATTGCCTCTCCTCTCCCCTTCTTCCCCTCCCCTGCCCCTCCCCCTCTCTCTACATATTACATTAGATTAAGTATTATATATATAAAGAATTTTTATGGAGATAAAAATCCTTCCTTTTTTTCTTATGAGTAGTAATTAAACTGGGCAAATATTTGAAAGAATTTGCTGCAAATCTGTCCAAAATAACAGAAACAAGTTTTCTCTTGCTTCTAATCCCACCAAGTTATTTTATTAATATTTATATCTATCCCTAAGCCATTGCTCAAGATAGGATTTATTTGTAAATAGCAAATGTTGCATAGAGACTCCATACCAGTCTCTAATCCTTATGTGTCTGTTAGTGTCCTTACAGGTCCTGGTCTTCAAGTCTCCACATGATTTTGTTTTCATCCTTTGCTACTGTGTTAAGTCTCCTGCTTCCAAATCTTTACTTCCTTTTACACCTAACCAGATTTTCTCAACTTAATGAAGGGCTGACTCTATCATTAGGCTTTTTTTTTTTTAATGATAAACATGCTGTGTGGGATGAGAATGGCCATCCACAAATTTCTGGAGGGTGGGGACTGTATCTTGTTCTTTATTCTCCCAGTGCTGACCTGGTGCCTGGTAGCCTGGTGCTTAGTATTTTCAGACAAAGATCATTCAGTTCAGTTCAGTCGCTCAGTCGTGTCCGACTTTTTGCGACCCCATGAATCGCAGCACGCCAGGCCTCCCTGTCCATCACCAACTCCTGGAGTTCACTCAGACTCAACGTCCATCGAGTCATTGGTGCTTCCCTATTCTTAACCTTGCAGCAGACATGTGCAGCAAGCTTATCATTGTGAAAAATGTAACCTTGTGATATATATTGACCTTCCCCAAACAAAGTCTTGCTTTCATAAAGGAAAAACTTTGTAACTACTTGTGTTATCTCTGTGAATTCTCAAGTGTCCTCCAAATGGGAAATCTATGCAGTTTGGTCATTTAAACGGAACACTATCCTTGTATTATTCTTGTTATCAAGTGGGTGCTATCACATTGTATCATAACTTTTTTTAAACAACAGACATTTATAATTAGATATTTTATTTGAAATATATTAAATTTTCTCATACACTCAAAAAATAGTGTTGTTTTTTTTTTTTAATCCACAAAAGGAGCCCTTAAAGCAATTGCATACATTCTTCTAATGTATTTCTATATGGATAGAAAAATACATTAAAAAAAAATCTATTGTAACGCCTGTAGTTTACAAGGATGTGGTTTAGCAACCAACTTTATACTGTAATGATAAAAAGAAATCACTGGTTAATTCTTACATAAAGACATCTCTTTGCATCAGAAGCCTATAAAAATAACCAAAGATGATTCTTCACTGTAGTCCTAATATCTATAAAATCAAACTAGGAAAGTTTGAGTAATTGAGTAGCCAAGAAACCTTTGACTCATTTTCCTTTTCTCTTTTAGAACTGCCACTGGATGACCAGGATTCCTTATAATTGATAATGTTGGAGATCAACTCTGCAACTTTCTTCAGCATTCAGTTGTTAAAAACAAATAGGATGCAAGTTCCTCAACTCCAGATTATGAAAACAGTACTTGGAAAACTGAAAACTATCTAAATGATTGTCTTTGGCTGGGCCGTGTTCTTAGCAAGCAGAAGCCTTGGCCAGGGTCTGCTGTTGACTCTTGAGGAGCACATAGCCCGCTTCCTGGGGACTAGAAGTGCCACTGCGACCATGGGCAATTCCTGTATCTGCCGAGACGACAGTGGAGCAGAAGACAGTGTTGACACCCAGCAGCAACAGGCCGATAACAGCGCAGTACCCACCGCTGACATGAGGAGCCAGCCCCGGGACCCTGTTCGGCCACCAAGGAGAGGCCGAGGACCTCATGAGCCAAGGAGAAAAAAACAAAATGTAGACGGGCTAGTGCTGGACACACTGGCAGTCATACGGACTCTTGTAGATAAGTAAGTATCTGGCTCACGGTCACCTCCTATCTAATGAAAAGCCTTATGCCAGGAATCATAACTCTTGGACTCCTTCAGTGCATTAAGATATATCTGCCAAGCCTCATTACTCATAGGGGGAGACTATTTCATTTCTCATGAGAGTAAATTATAAGGTTTGATCATTTTACTTGCTAATATCTACTCCAGTCTGGAAATGTCTAAACATTTCTGTAGCAGAATACACTGATGAAAGCTTTGATCTCTATTGGGGAATGTAGTCAATATGGAGTTTGTGTTGAAACCTACAAGAGGAAATGGTTTTGTGAAGACTCACTCTTATCTTGCTTGGCTATCTGCTGTACTAACTGGAGATTCAAGATAAGTTGTTTTACCAAGAACATTCAGTTCAGTTGCTCAGTCGTGTCCGATTCTTTGCGACCCCACTGTACCAAGAATGTAGCTGCATACAACTTCTGTTGGCAATGGAAGGACGTAGGTCAAGGAGAGTTTCTATCCTTCTCCCTCTTTTACCAGTATATCCCTTAGATGCCCCTCCTAGATCCATTTGGGAAACGGAAATTGAAAGAAATGGCAGGACACACCTGTACCCTGTTTTGTTTCTTCCCCTGCTTTGTCTAAGTGCAAAATCCCAGGTTGAATAACTGAGATTAAAGGGCATTGTTCAAGTTGAAAGAAGTACTTTAACTCAACCGTATAGCACAGAAAGTAGCAGTAAGTTTTAGAACTGTAGTGAACAAAGGTTCAGATTCTGGCCCAGCCCCTTGACTAGCTACATGACACTGAGCAAATCACTTCTTTAAGCCTCAGGTTCCTCATCTATGAAAAGAAAATAATACCTTTCTGACAAGGATTATCATGAGAAAATATATATAAATCATCTAGTAAGGTGACGCTAGTGGTAAAGAATCCACCTGCCTATACAGGAGACACAAGAGACTCAGGTTCTATCCCTGTGTCAGGGAGATCCCCTGGAGAAGGAAATGGCAACCCACTCCAGTATTCTTGGCTGGAGAATTCCATGGACAGAGGAGCCTGGTGGGCTGCAATCCATGGTTCAAAAAGAGGACGTGGCTGAGCACAGATACAAATGGTGCCTTGTACAGAACATGTCCTCAATAGAGGATAGATTTTTTTTTTAAGTTCTGTCTGGGTTCTTTTTGCTTCAGGGTCTGCCAGTATATTTAAGTATCTAAATATTGATAATCACGTTTATGAGAAAACAGTTTTGTTTAGTTCCTGAAAAATAATAGCATAAACCAAGATATACCTGTGCATATTATTTTGAGGGTTTTTTTTGTCCTCATAGAAATAAATTTATTTTGCACATTTTCTTTCTGCTATAGAGCATGCTAGGAAATATTCTTACATATATGCTCTGTAACCATCTCAGAAAGGCCTTCCTAAGTTATTAAAACCTGCCTTTGAAGTAGTTCTGGTATCTGAATTTAATATCATTTTAATATGTTTATAGGAAATATATTTAATATAAATCTATGCCACATACATCCCCTAAATTCAAGCACAGGTCTAGAAACTGTTATGTAAAGTTTCTTCATGGTGACATTTAAAGCATGCTGTGAAATTGTAATGAAAAATTGTCCTTCCCAAATAAGGAAGTAAACCACAGCAGTCTTATTTAAGCCCATTGGGAAAACAGGTACAGAATAGACTTCCACATATTTTTTATAGGGTGGTTAAGAGAGTGTAGGGGCAAAGCAGGAGCTTTATTTCTAAGCTTCAGAACAGTATTACACATTATAAGTGGACTTACGAGGCAAGTAGTGTACACTTGAATAATAGGGTAACTTTTACCTTAAACCTGTTTTTACTGAATTACAGTGAAAACTCTTCTGAAAATGGAAAAATTTGGCAGGTGCAGAACAACTATAAAGGGACATGTTGGAGAACATAATGGCAAAATCAGGTTCAGAGAGTCTGTAAACATAGTTACAGAGCTTTTTTTTTGAGAAACTGCTATAGAGAAAAGAATTTGCTAACCTACAAAGTTTATAAGGCTATTAAAACATAGAAGACAAGACAGATGGGCTTAGTAAGAATATGTGTAAAAGGATGTATGCAGATATCACATTTATAAAATGATCTTAATATTTATTGTTCTCCTCTTGTTACTTACAAGAGAATGACCTTGATTTGAGAGGACAGCATGGTTCCTAATGGCATAGTGAGAGCGTTGCTATAGGAAATACACTTGAAATATATACTTAATTTAAAAATCATTCTGAAGTTCAACTCTTTTGCTTTTTTTTCTTAGTATTATATTCTCAGATCGCTGATGGTATTAATGTTACTTATTCTCATGACTTTGGAATTTTAATTTGCAGGCTCCTCTCTATGGAAGTTTTTTCTGTGTGTGTGTGTGTGCGTGTTCTCTCTTTTTTTCCCTTTCTCTCTGTCACTTTTGTTGTCTCCATCTGGGGCCCAGGGGCCTTCAGGCTACAACTGAGCCTAAAAGTGGTGGTTCTGAGGCCCCACCCCACTCTAGGAAGCCCAGGCCCTGCTGCCTGGCTTTCTCTGCCTTTTTCTGTCACTGGAGACTTGCAACTTTATGTCAGCTGCAGCTCAGGCTACTATTTAGAGCTTTTCAACTCCTTTCACTGAGAGGGGAATGCTGTTCCCACTTGATTTGATAAATCTGCTCCATCCTTTGCAACAGTGGGGCTTTGGTCCCCCTTACCTGCCTTGCAGGTGTAAAGCTCCTGGTGACCTCTGTCTAGTTCCTGGCCCAGAGCTTAGTGATCTTATGGTTTTAGCATTTGCCTCCCGCCACAAGTTCCTGCTCTGTTTCTGTTCCACAAAGAATTTTTGTCGTCATCTTTTTATATATATAGCATTTATGTTTTATTTGTTTGGCTGCATTGGGTCTTAGTTGTTTCGGCCCACGGGCTTAGTTGCCCGGTGACATGTGGGATCTTAGTTCCCCAACTGGGAATCAAACCCACAGCCCCTGCACTGCAAGGTGGATTCTTAACCACTGGACCACTAGGGAGGTCTTTATATTATTTGTTTGAGGGTAGGGATGTGCGTGTCCTTTAAGTGTGTCTGTATAGAATTCAGGTACTCATATTCCTTACTGGTCACTGACCTTGTCATTTTTATTATTTTGCCCTTCCCTAATCACATTGTCCCTTTTTACCTCCCACATCCAAATATCAGTGGGTAACCATTCTTCTGAATTTAAGGTATGTTCTAATCTGCCTGACATATGTTTATGTCTGTGTAGGAAGCTTATATATATTGTTTTGTATATGATTTTTAAAATTTACTTAACGATTAGAGAAATCTCTTTGGTTTTAGTTCCTCTCAACATTGTGTTTGAGACTGCTACGGAGTATTCTGTTGTATGCTCAAAAGCACTATATTTTGTTACCCAATAATGTGGTGACAGTCACTTAGGTTACTACTTCTGAATTTTTGTTCGTACAAATAGCATTGCAGCAAATAGCCTCATATGTACCTGTGTAATTATTTCTCTAGCACTGGTGAATATATGCATACTTAATTTCATTATTGCCAGATTGCCCCAGAGCAGTGTTTGTATTAGTTAGTTATATCATTTAATACAATTTTTTTAAATAAGAATTTTCCCTTGTTTTGAAAAGGAATAGGATGCATCCAACACTGGCACCTAATGAGTACCTGACATGAACTGAGTAATTCCCATATTGCAAGGTTATTCTGAGGATTAAATGATTGAAGACAATAGTTGTTTTTTTTTCTTTTTTCACAGTGAAACAGAGAGCCACAATATATGGCTCTGTGAATATAAGCAGTGAGTATATTCTTTAAATAATTAGATGATCAGTTTGGTGGAATAGATTTCCTTCATTTTTAAATTTCCCCTAAAGCATCTCTTTGAATTCCTGAGATTACAGTTTGAAAATCCACTGAATTAAGAGGAAAATGCCATTTTAGAGCAATGACTAATTAAGTTTGGTTTCTTTTCCTTCTAACCTCATTTTATGAAGTTTAAGCATATAGTGATATTTACCAGAACACCACCTAAAAACGAAGATGTTATGTAGGCCCTTGCTTCTGTAAGTCCTCATTTGGGATTGCATTTGCCTTCCTGACACTTCTTGAGGTATGTATGAGGAAGATGATGTTGGTCTCCTTGCCTTGTCTCTATTGGCATTGGGCTGTTAGAGGTAAAACTGAAAGTGGGCTCTGGCTCTCAGTGTTAGTCCTGTGCTTTGACTTCAGGCCACACGGTGGTCCTTTCATGTGCTTTTCTGCCCATTTTGTTCATGTTTGTGGGCTGTCATGGACAGTGACCTTGGAAATAAGTACATGTGGTGTGCATTTGTCCTTAAAGATTATAGCTCTGGTTGTCTCCTCCATCTTTCTCTACATTCATTCGTGTTCCTTTCTTTCTCTTTCTACCCCCCATACTTCCAGTTTGAACTTCTATTTGAAATTGTCATTTCTTATTTCTTCAAGTTTGATGTCTTGAATGTTTATTTTTCAGTGATCAGGAACCTCCCTATTCAATGATTACATTGCACGAAATGGCAGAAACAGGTATTTTTTAAGTTTTTAAAAAGTATTCCTAATTGATTAATTAATGATCATGAAGAAATGTAGCCACTTAAAAAAAAATACTTCAAAAATACTTAACATACATGATGAGGAAAAAAGCCCTTAGTCTATGGAAATTTTCCTGCACAAGGGCAATAATTAAAAGCACTGTATTGTATTCTGAATATATACTGCATCTTTTAGTAATGGTTTTATCTCACTGGAATTATTAAAATTATTTTGGCACTGACAGATCTTTGACTATAACTCTTCTAGAATGAGGAAGATGATTTTTTGTTCCTCAATTTTCTAAATGTCATTCAGAAAATAGAGCCAACTGTTTTAGATACTTAATTTTCTCAGTTAACTCCTGTGTCATAAATAAAGGCTGGAAACTTTTAATCATAATTTGAGAACCCAGAAACATAGCTTGAATTTTCTTCAAATAAAGATACCCCTAAATCACCAGATTCCTGTAAATTAGGATTTTTGTTTCTACCATGATAACCAGCAATTGATGACCATGTCCATGCCAGATACTAGCTGCTTAAAAGCTATAGGATGTTTCTATTCTCCAAGAATGGTTCTATTTTAATGTGAAGTCATCTTGTGTTATAAGTTATATATTTTCACAGTTTAAAAATAGCGACTTTATCATATAATCTTCTTGATTTGCTCTTAGATGAAGGATGGTTAGACGTTGTCCAGTCTTTAATTAGAGTTATTCCATTGGAAGATCCACTGGGACCAGCTGTTATAACATTATTACTAGATGAATGTCCATTGCCCACTAAAGTAAGTTAATAATTATCTTTTATGAAACTGACATCTGTGCTTAAACACAGGATGAATGACCACAAAGAACATTTGGTATAATGCATTTCCTCTTTATATATAGTATTTTGAGTCTGTTTTATTTAATATTAATTTCATTGTATAAACATGTTTTTTATTACCCATGAATTGTTACATCCTCTATCTATAAGTAGTTTACTCAAAAACTTTAGTTTAAAATTTTTAAAATGTCAAAAATGGGAGCATTTATATTGGCTTGGCCAAAAAGTTCATTTGGGTTTTTCTGTAAGAGTGTATGGGTCCAACCCAGGTATCTATAATGGAATTCTTTGAAATTTGAAGGGAATGTTCAATTGCTAAGCTGATTCTCTCTCTAAAACAATTTCCTCATGGCAAAACTTTCTTTAAATATTTTCTATTAAGAGAAAAAAACTATTATACCAAAAGCACTTTTGAGTTTTAATATTGGTATATTGGCATAATTTTGATTATTCCAAGTTAGAACAAAAGTATCAAATTTTCAATGCCTTATTCCATATGGTCTATGGAATCCTTTCTTAAAAATTTTGGATTCTGGCATTTTTCATTTGTCTAAGCCCCACATATTTAGGCCCAACATGGAAAAACATGGACAAAGGGAAAAAGTCTTTGATCTTGTCACTGATGAATTGACCTTTGCTTAGTCTTATAGGAGGTTTCTATTACAATTTGCCTTAAAAATTCTGGTGATATTTGTTCTTGATTGATAAAAAAAAAATATTTTTTAAGGAACTTTCTATTTCAATATCACTAGGCCCTATTGTTATCAATCATATTGGCATTTGGGTGGATTTAGTCTGTTTAATGACCCAAGAGTATATAGGATATATTTGATACAACTGGTACATTTTGAGTGAAATGTTATCTAGAAATTCATATAAGAAAACTTTCAGATTTATCAAATAATATTTCCCATCAATAATGGTATCCTTTGGGTATATTTTATCATGTTTGCATGGTAATTCTGAGTTAATTTAACACCTGGTTATTACTTTTGTGTCAAAGAATTACCTTGGGGATAAAAAGCCTAAGTCATATATTTATCAGATCCACTTGTATGTTTTGTTTTTAGGATGCACTCCAAAAATTGACTGAAATTCTCAACCTAAATGGAGAAGTAGCTTGCCAGGACTCAGGTCATCCTGCCAAACACAGGAACACATCTGCAGTCCTAGGCTGCTTGGCAGAGAAACTAGCAGGTAACTCTGGGAAGCTCCCGCAAGGAAAACCTTAAGTTGTTTGACATTAAGGGGAAGATGGAAATTTAAAACAAAGAGTTTTCCTATTAATACAAGAAATACTTTTCTTTCTTTTATTTATTTATTTTTTTTTTTTTGGTAAAAATGTCTCTCCCCAAAGTCTCTTCTGATAATGGACCTCTACTGATAAGTTTCTTTTTTAATTACACCTTGCTGAGTACAGGCGCAGGATCTTTATTTTTTAATTAAAAATTTTTTTTTTAATTTTTACAATGTTTTGTTGGTTTCTGTCATACAGCAACAAAAATCAGCCATAATTATACATACTCCAAGATACAGATGAGTAGTAACATGAATTCTTCAACTTTGCTTTCTTTTTTTCCAAATTTGTCTTGGTTGTTATATATGTAGCCATTTGCATTTGTTTATAAATTTTAGAATCTTATCAATTTTGAGAATAAAGCATATACCAAGATTAAAAAAAAACTGCTTATTTGCTTTAAAAATTAAAAATAACAGAAAAGGCTAAGCTCATATGATATTGAATCTAATATATACATATATACACAGTTTATAAATTTTAACTAGATGAAAGAGTTCTATGATTTTGTTGGTCTTAGTTACCAATTCAAATAATATGACACATTTAATTATATCCAGTGATTGTTGCATTTGTCTAGGTCCTGCAAGTATTGGTTTACTTAGCCCAGGAATACTGGAATATTTGCTACAGTGTCTGGTAAGTGAGACAGCAAAGCTAGTTATTCTTAGTCATCTAGAACTGTGCATTTGTCTAACATTGCCAGCTTGGCCAATGGCACAGAGAATGGAATCAGCTATAAATTTTATTTGCAGGTGTTTCCTGAGTGTTTATCTATTCCCTCCTATGTTAAAAAAAAAAAAAAAAGTAAGGGTAGGATAGGAATTTATTACAAGCAAAAACAGCTGAGTCGGTCTGGTTTTAAATTTAGTCATAAGATAGGTGCTATGATTGGCTTTTTTGTATGCATCCTTAGAGTCTGCCAAATGGTAGTAGGAACCTCCACAATAGAAACAAAATTACACAGCATTCCAAGCCAGGAAACTGTGAGGTCAGTTTCCCAGTGTATATAAATCTCTCTGTTCCTCCATCCCTCCCTGCTCCCTACTGCTGCTGCTGCTAAGTCACTTCAGTCGTGTCCAACTCTGTGCGACCCCATAGATGGCAGCCCACCAGGCTCCCCTGTCCTTGGGATTCTCCAGGCAAGAACACTGGAGTGGGTTGCCATTTCCTTCTCCAATGCATGCTCCCTTACTGCTCTTGAAATTATTGTTGTTTGGTATATGGTCTGTGAAGCTTGTGGTTTGCCAAGGCTATGCTGTCAGATCTCTTGCACTGTTGGACTAGGCTTGTCTGGTCTGTATTTTTTAGAGTCATTTTTTGCAGGACTGCTATTCATTGGCCTTTTTCAAAATCTGAAAAATATTTTCAGTACCTAGATAATATGTAATTAAAGCATTTAACACTATGCTAAGTAAGCACTGTAGAAATACAGAAGTAGTCTAACAGTCCTTCTCCCTCAAGAAGTTTCCTGATTAGTTCAGGGAACAAAACTACTCAGACAAGATAATTAGCCTCTACTTTGTGGTGGGATATGATCAAGGGCAAAACCCCTTCCTTCAGACCAAGTGCCAGGAATTCTGAGAAGTGACTGGGAGGTGGAAGGTATGGGTGATGGGGACTGGGAATTGTGGGAGCTAGACTTCCTGATAAAGGTAAAGCTTCACCTGGGTCACAGCATAGGGTGAGAATTTAATTATGCACACAGGAGAGGAAAAATGGGCTTCGGGACTTCCCGGGCAGTTTAGTAGTTAAGACTGTGCCCTCTCAACGCAGAGGGCACAGGTTTGATCGCTGGTCAGGGAACTAAGATCCTGCCTGCCACATGACGCAGCCAAAAATTTTTTTTAAATAAAGTTTTTTTAAAAATGGGATTCTTGGCTAAAGGCAAATCACTGGCAGAAGCCCAGAGCCAGAAATGGCTGTGTTCCCAGCATATTACAGAGAATTGTCTGATCAGAAGACAGTATTCAGAGACAGGAGGATATAGACTGAGTAGCCAGGTAGGGAGGGCTCAGGGTCTGAAAAGCCAGACAGAGGGATTGAGGATGGTTATGGCAAGAAGTAGAGTGCTAAACAGGCTTGTAACAGGGAAGAGCTTTGCAGAACCCAGTTGGGCACCAGAAGAGTGAATGGAAACCAGGTGATGTTCTGGAGCTCTCTTGCAGGCTCCTAACATAACTAGGGCAGAGAAGGCAATAGCACCCCACTCCAGTACTCTTGCCTGGAAAATCCCATGGACGGAGGAGCCTGGTGGGCTGCAGTCCATGGGGTCACTAAGAGTTAGACACGACTGGACGACTTCACTTTCACTTTTCACTTTAATGCATTGGAGAAGGAAATGGCAACCCACTCCAGTGTTCTTGCCTGGAGAATCCCAGGGACGGGGGAGCCTGGTGGGCTGCCGTCTATGGGGTCGCACAGAGTCAGACATGACTGAAGTGACTTAGCAGCAGCAGCAGCAGCAACATAACTAGGGAGGGATGGCTGGGAGCAGATGTGATATTAAGCAGATAGACCTTTCTTCAAATGTGAACACATGTGATGTGAACTTAAGTGTAACGGAAAGAGCTTGCTTGTTGCTGAAAGAGCTTGTAACTGAAAGAGCTCACTTGTTGCTCTCGCCCACCTACAATCAGTATTTGTAGACTTCCTTTCAGAGAACAGATTGAAAATGAAGCCATGAGTTGTTAATTTCATTATTTATAATTTTGGAACCTGGTAGTGATGAATGGTTCTGAGAACAGATTGAAAATGAAGCCATGAGTTGTTAATTTCATTATTTATAATTTTGGAACCTGGTAGTGATGAATGATTCCTTTTAGGGTTCTGAATAAAAAAGCCATTTTTAGCTACACTTCTAAGCTTCTGTTTGGCTTGCTTAAATGAATGTAAGAATCAGCATGATTTCATTTAACAAAGTTTTCATTTAACAAATATAAATGTTACTAAGTAAAATAGTTCATTTAACAAGATACTTTTGATGTTTCCATATCTGTAAATGAACAAGAAAATAAGATTTTAGGAGACCATCATGGTCAGTTACTAACAATAGTAGCAAGTGGATAATCAAGGACTTGAATGAGTAAAACTTTTATGACTGCTCCAAAACAAAAGTCTAGCACACAATGGGTAAGAAGAGGAAATTGTCACCCCAGAAGGGCAATGATATATATATATATGTATGTATATATTTATCTTTTGTTGTCTTTCAGAAATTACAGTCCCACCCCACAGTCATGCTTTTTGCACTTATCGCACTGGAAAAGTTTGCACAGACAAGTAGGTATAGTGACTTCTTGGACTAATGATCTATATTGCCTGTTAAAAATGTTAATTTTTCTTAGTTACTGGATGAGCTGACGCCTTTGAACCCCATCAGATATGCCCACATTCTGGGGAGTTCCTTGGTGGCCTAGTAGTTAGGATACTAGGCTTTCACTGCTGTGGCCCTAAGTTCAGTCTCTGGTTGAGGAACTAAGCTTCTGCAAGTCGTGCAGCTATATAAATAACATGCATACATTCTGATTTGTCTAGATAAACATCTCAAGGTCTATAGTACGGTGACAAAGGCAACAGTTTGTTTTCTCACTAAAGAATCAAAATTGGTGACCGTGATTAGCCACTTTTTATAGCTAGAAAATTTAGTGATGATATTGCTACCTTCTAGAAAATAGAGCTCTTGGGCTTTGTCGTTAGTATAGTTTCAAAATTCTCTAATCGTCTCTCTGTATTCCTTCCCTCCATCAATCTGCCCAGCAAATCCTCCTACTCTTCCGTGGTTAATTTAAGGTTTATGTCTTCCCAAACAGGTGAAAATAAATTGACTATTTCTGAATCCAGTATTAGTGACCGGCTTGTCACATTGGAGTCCTGGACTGATGATCCTGATTATCTGAAACGTCAAGTTGGTTTCTGTGCCCAGTGGAGTTTAGACAATCTCTGTAAGTAGGAGTTGTCCTGTATTAAAATGCCTGTTTTCATTTCCAAATCCACTTCTTAAATAGGATCACTCGTCTTCATTTGTGACAGTGTGAGTTTTTCCACATAAAGTCCTCTACTGGTAGGTTGGCTGTATTCTAGCGGTAATGAATCCTAGGGACTCTTCAGACAATTAGATGGAAGGAATGCTTCTAATTGCAGTGCTCTCCTATTCAGACATTGTTATTGGTCTCCTGTTTCCTGCTACATCCAGGCCACCAATCAGATACTATTGTGTAATCCAGCTCTTCCCAACACAGACTCTTTTCACTGTCTTACAAGCAGTTCCCAGTCACTTCTATCTCTGGGCCTGTTCCTCTCAACTTGGAATTCCCTCTCTTTACTCTTTTCCCTATCCCAGCATTGCTCTTCAAAACTCAAATCATATCTATACCTTAAGAGTTGCTCCCAACTATTCTTTTTCTCCTCCAAGGGCTGCAAGAACTAAAACTAGACTGCTGCTCTGTCCTCACTTCCCCTGCCCCATAGTTAGCACAGTCCCCCTGCTCCTACTGCAACATTGTGGGGAATTGCTCAGTGCACAGCCTGTGTAGTGCCAGTTAAAGAATAATTCTGAAAAAGTACCATTTGGATTTTGCTGCATGCAAAAAAATGACAATAAGGAACAGAAATATAAACCTACCTATGCTGCCTTTACTAATTTGCCTAATTAATCTTCATACGGCTATGCAGGCCCAAAGCTAAGGTTATGTCTACTGATTCTGCCATTTTTGAGCACCTCCACTTATTAACAAGAGTGACAGCCAGCGATGACAACAGTTTTTCCACAATAGCCTGCCTTAGAAATGTGCCCACTTCTTCTTTTGCAGTTTTAAAAGAGGGTAGGCAGCTGACCTATGAGAAAGTGGACTTGAATAGCATTAAGGCCATGCTGAATAGCAACGATGTCAGCGAGTACCTGAAGATCTCGCCTCATGGCTTGGAGGTAAAGTTTCCATAGATGGACCATTCTAGGGAGAAAATCTTGTTTTCATTTTCATGCCCTGATTCTGAACAAAAGCAATCCTTGCAAAATAGATGGAAGTTTACTACATACTCAGAGAGTGGTTAGAGGTAGAAGTGGTAGAAGAGAGAGTATCTGAGATATTATATACTCTTTCCTATCTCACATGATCCTATACATATAGTAAGTGCTATAATGTTTATTGACTTGTTTAAATGTCTGACTTTAATCTCTTCTATTTTATGCAGTTAAAGGTACAAAGACTAGTATTTTTAAAAGAGGCCCTTTCTTTTTTAATCCCTGTATAACCAGTTATATTCAATCTAGCACTTTACCTTCTCCCTGCATGTTGGAAATGTTGCTGATGGGGGGAGGGGGGGTGAAGGTTAATGAAAGAGCCGCTTATATACAGCTGCTTTAGGCACTAGACATGTCAAGATTAAAGAGCTGTTTGAAGAATGGCTGCAGACAGCCCTTTGATCTTACATCTTACCAAATGCTTTATGTAGTTTTCTGCTTTAGCTTATTTTTAGGTACTCCATCTTATACCCTTCAATATCCTCTCCCTCATCTCCCTCCCTAACAAGTACAGGTTAAGGCAGTGTTTATGCATTTGTAAAAGATTCTACTATGAGAGCAAAACTCTGTAAGTAATTAAAAATGAAGCCAATAGCCTTCACTAATTCTTACTTTGAGGTCTTCCAGTCCTTTCAATCTGGAACTCCATGGAAACTAAACTGTAAAATACCATCCTTCCTTCAGTTTTGTATATTTTGTCACTGGGGATGCACAGAGAAGGAGACAGTAGTCCAGCAGGAGCTGTAATGAGAAAGGATAGATTCCACCTTCTGAGCAGTCTGTTATCTCTGGTGGTCTTCAGGCATTGATGGTGGGCTGCCATGCCCTTTGATTTTGCCAGGCTCGCTGCGATGCTTCTTCTTTCGAAAGTGTGCGTTGCACCTTTTGTGTGGACGCTGGGGTATGGTACTATGAAGTTACCGTGGTCACCTCTGGCGTCATGCAGATCGGCTGGGCCACACGGGACAGCAAGTTCCTCAACCACGTGAGTACTGTGGAGACCTGGACAGAAGCAGGCAGCAGCGGGTGATTTTGGCAAGTGGGTGGTGCATACTCATTTTTCAAGTAGGTTTGCCCAGTAATCATTCCTTGGGCTGAACCACATGGTGCCAAATCTGCAACATCAGATTTACAAACTGATTCAGAAATAGGAAAACACAAGTGGACCTCAGCTATTTTTTTCCCCTCAAGTTTTAAGTTCATGTTAATTTTCCACCCAGAGGTTACATGTGTTCTTTTTCTTTTTTAGGCTCTGCTCCGGCCCCAGCCACATCTTTGGCTCAGTTTTTATATTGTTATCAGTGATGGTTTTTACCTTGCATTTAAGCTTTAGGAACTTTGTAGGAATTCTGTTCCTTTCATATAATCCTAAATGTTGGCTTGACTCCTCTCACTTTACCTTTATCTTGTAATTTGTAGGCATATTTGTTTTCGATATTTAGTACTTATCTTTTGTTATAGAAAGCTATCAGATATAAGGGGAGATTAAATCCACTAGAGGAAGCAGAGTTGGGCCACTTCTACTTGAGTGCGAGAGGTTAGGATTCTTTGCTTTCCTTCAGATGTTCATTTCCTGCTGCTTTATACCCTTATGATGTCTAACCCTCTTGCCTGGAAAATCCCATGGATGGAGGAGTCTAGTAGGCTGCAGTCCATGGGGTTGCTGAGAGTCATGTCATTTTCCCTTTTCCTTTCATGCATTGGAGAAGGAAATGGCAACCCACTCCAGTGTTCTTGCCTGGAGAATCCCAGGGACGGAGGAGCCTGGTGGGCTGCCGTCTGTGGGGTAGCACAGAGTCAGACACGACTGAAGCGACTTAGCACCAGCAGCAGCAGCAATGTCTAACAA
>NW_011495034.1:18011122-18011786 GCF_000754665.1 Bison bison bison | reverse complement strand
ATAAGCTCTTTGGAATTAATCCAGTTTAGATCAGGAACATTTTGTGGCCATATGATTTTTACCCTTTCAGCTGGGAAAATACCCTTAGACTTATTTTTGTTATTAATCTAAATAATGACCTCTTATCTGGACTACCCTGGTGATCCAGTGGTTAAGAATACACCTGCCAGTACAGGGCACATGGATTTGATCCCTGGTCTCAGAGGATTCTACATGCCATGGGGCAGCTAAGCCCAAGTGCCACAACTATTGAGTGTGCTCTTAGAGCCCAGGAAGTGCAACTGAACCCACATGCTACAACTGCTGAAGCCCACATGCCCTAGAACCCATGCTCTGCAACAAGAGAAGCCACTGCAATGAGAAACCTGCTCATCACAACTAGAGAAAGCCCTCGTTCAGCAACAAAGACCCAGCAAGCCAAAAATAAAACAATAAATAAATAAAAATAAATAATAGCCTCTTCGGTTCAGTTCAGTTCAGTTGCTCAGTCGTGTCTGACTCTTTGCGACCCCATGAATTGCAGCACGCCAGGGCTCCCTGTCCATCACCAACTCCTGGAGTCCACCCAAACCCATGTGCATTGAGTCGGTGATGCCATCCAATCATCTCATCCTCTCGTCCCCTTCTCCTTCTGGCCCCAATCTTTCCCAGCATCAGGGTCTTT
>NW_011495034.1:17991155-18011022 GCF_000754665.1 Bison bison bison | reverse complement strand
AATGAGTCAGTTCTTCTCATCAGGTGGCCAAAGTATTGGAATTTCAGCTTCAACATTAGTCCTTCCAATGAACACCCAGGACTGATCTCCTTTAGGATGGACTGGTTGGATCTCCTTGCAGTCCAAGGGACTCTCAAGAGTCTTCTCCAACACCACAGTTCAAAAGCATTAATTCTTCTGCACTCAGCTTTCTTTATAGTCCAACTCATATCCATACATGACCACTGGAAAAACCATAGCCTTGACTAGAATAGCCTCTTACCCTCCAATTATAAATAAATAAATAATATAGCCTCCCATCCCATATGTAAGGTCTTAGGATGGGTTTTAGAAGTGATCCAACAAAGTCAAACTAAACTTGGCCTGCCATAAGGATAGTTTCTAAAGCACCCTTTTAGCAAGGCTGTACAGCATCCTGGAATTGTTTATGACATTTTACTAAACTGCTCACTGGAAAGAGACAAATTAGAGGAAGAGGGCCCATGGAAAGGGCAGGTCTGGATTTTTGTCCAGGATGGAAAACTGGACCCTAAACGGCCATTGCTTTTGTTGGGAACCTTCCCTTTGCAGGGCCTTCTAGTTGACTAGGCCTTAATTAAAACCTGGAAGAATGAGGCTTTTTTGGTGGCACCACATAGTCAAAAATAAGTGGGACTGGAGAACAATGCCAGTTAGTCTTCTAGTGCCCAACTTTGGGACTGATTTAAAGAAAGTAGTATCAATTACACAGATAGTCTGCTCCAAATTATGTCCTTAAGATGATTTTTTTTAGGACTTAAAAAATCTTAATTTCCAGAGCACTTCATTTTAAAGCCTATCATCTGATTCCCACAACAGTTTTTACTGTTATAATTTCCATTTCACAGGCAAGAAAACTGAAACCAAGACTGGGACAAAAAGAAACTAGGACTTGAGTTCATTCCCCTTCCTATTCTTCAATAATTGTGTTCTTTACATTTGAAAATGGGGATAATCTCAGAGAATTAGCTAGTTGTCTCATTTGGAAGTAAAAATTTGTCCCAAGACTAGAAGAAATATGGACTTCTCTTGGGAGAAAGCTTTATAAATTGTGTATCTCCTAACATGGCAGCACACTGCAGGTCTGAGAGTAGTATATATGAGACTGAACGTTGCAGGTTTTGTTTTTAATGGCCAATGAAGCTGGATCATTTTATCTCGTGGATGAAACTAATTTCTGCCATAGAGTTGCAAAAACTTTGGCTTCTTAAGAAACTTAGAATACTATTTTCTTATCCCTCCAGATAAGTCTATCCAAATTAAGATAGACTTAATTTCTTTCCTTAAAAAATAAAACATTTTTCCCTGACTTAAGTACTGGTTGGTTAGAAATTGATGAAGTCTGATATATCTTTCCCCAAATACAGCATTTTCATATTGTTACTGTACTTAAAACTTTGCTTCCTATGGACGTTGTTCTGGTGATTCTGAATCTTTTTGCCTGTACAGACACGGTGTGGCTTTGTGGAATTAGTCTTTCCTAGGACACACCCAGTTTCTGAAAATTTGAAGTCCATTCGTGGTGCCTCTTATTTTAACTCTTACTGATTGGGCTTTGCTGTTGAAAAGATGATGAAGTGTTAGGCTTGGAGATAGATCATTAATCTGAGAAGCTAAAGGGTAGGTCTTATTCAGGTCACCTACAGAATAGTTATCTTGTTTATCGTTACTTTTTTTTTTACTTGTTCAGGCTTTGAACGGGATAGCAAGGCATTCTTTCTGTTAATAGACTGGTGAATATTCTGAGAATTTACACAGGTTCATTTAACCTTTGAGTAGTCTGAGCAGTGCATTCGGAACAACTAATTCTCACTTTGGAGAACACACATCCGAATTCGGTATGTTGTGGTCCAAGTAATCAAGGAGTGTGTTGGAGCCCTCGTTCCAGTCTATCTTCTGATTGCATTATCGCACAGAATAAGTAGGCCATCCCCAGGATCTGAAGTCTTACTTGGATCTGGGCAACATTTTCAGTGGCCTTCTCTACTAGAATCTTTCACCATTGAGCCTTAAAGATAGCAATTGTCTGGTCTGCATGTTTCCTCTATTCGTTCTGTTTTTTTCTTATAACTGCTCAAAATAATTTCTTAAGATCTTACCACCCTTTTATGTTAACAATAAAAGTAATTATTAAACAATTAAAAGGCAATAAGTAATAAAAGAAGTTGCCAAGAACCTATATAATGTTCAGATATCTCGGAATACCTGTTTGCTAATTACCCACAATAGCCTCTCTGTTGTACCCAGGTTTAACATCTCTGAGCAAGGGGGTGTTTTGAAGTGTACTACAGGCAAAAAAGGTATTTGCCCACACCAGCCTTGGAATCAGAAAATCCCAAGGTCCAAACTTGACTTTTCTAGTAATGTGTTCTTGGGCAAGATGGTTGACCTCTCTGAGACTTTATTTCTTCTTAAAACGGAATACAATACTCTCAGCCTCAAGGTGGTTCATGAGAATTAAATAAACTAACAGATGTGAAACTTGGGAAGTATTTGTTGGTGAGGTCATACTGTCTTCTGACTCCATGTCAAAATTTTGGTACCTTCTAAGAACTATAATAGGCTCTCTCACTTCATCTAGAAAGCTTAGAATTCCAGCCACCAGCTTAATGGTTATAAAAGACACACTTAACTTTTCCCAGAACACAGCAGGCAGAGCCTCACTAATCTCTGGGCCCTATCTCCCTCCAGGAAGGCTATGGCATCGGAGACGATGAATACTCCTGTGCATACGACGGCTGCCGGCAGCTGATTTGGTACAACGCCAGAAGTAAGCCGCACCTACACCCATGCTGGAAAGAAGGTATGCATTCCTCTCCTTCATGAATTTATCAACTAGGTTAAGACATTTAGTTCTGACAAGGCATTATGTTAGGCTTTAAAATGTTTTGGATGACCCTGAGGGATGGAATGTTAGGTGGGAGGGAGGTTCAGGATGGGGAACACATGTACACCCATGGCTGATTCATGTCAGTGTATGGCAAAAACCACGACAATACTGTAAAATAATTAGCCTCCAATTAAAATAAATAAATTAATTTTAAAAAATGTTTTGATGGAAAAAGATTAAGGGTGGGAAGGGATATTAGCATTTGTATCCCCTACCATGGGTGTGGTAGTACTCTCAGGTAGAACAGTACTCTCCTGATACTCACCTCTGATGGAGCCCTTGCTTCAGCAAAACATTTCAGACTATAAAATTCTTAATTTAGTGGGGAAATTATTAATTAAGATTAATTAATATGAATTAAGATTCATATGATTCTTCAGATTAATATGAATTCCACTTTCCTCTCTGGGTATATGTCTTAGAGCAGCTGTGGAGATACTAAGGACACTGAAATTGTAATGCCAATAAAATGAGATTTTCTTCAGAGTGTTGGCACTATTCAGTGGACACATTCTGGGCCCCTCTAGATGCAACTTTTCAGGCTGACTTGAGCACTCTTGGCCTCAAAAACATCTGCCCAGCCTCAGCTCTCCAGACATCAGGCTCAGGACACTGCAAAGGTAGAGGCTACCAGGACTCTCAGTCAAAGCATGAGGATTTTAGCAAGAATACATCTTATCAACAGCCTCATCTTTTTTGCCCCATTCAATTTGTATTCCAACTGGTTTGCTGTATCCAAGGCCTTATACCCATGAAAACATTTATTTATGAAAGATTCAAACCAGCATAGTTAGAACCACACAGTTGATCTGTCCAACACTTAGAGCAAAGGATTTAAGATGAGTGAGTCTTTTTACCCCCAACTAAATACAGTGAAACAGGGCTTTTCTGCCTCACACCACAGCATCAAGGGTGGTATTCTCAGGGGGCCTCCTGGTGCACCCCACCTTGTACTGAAGACATAGAGTCATACGGTAGCAGATGGAACCTCTGGAAAATTTTTTTTCTTTTTTGGCCATGCAGTCTTGTAGGAGGGATCTTAGTTGTCTAACTAGTGATTGAACCCTTGCCTTTGGCATTGGAAGTACAGAGTCCTAACCACTGGGCCACCAGGGAATTCCCTCTCAGAATTTTAAATCTCAGCAGAGAAGCAAAGTTCATGATTTTGATCTTACCATGTTTTACTGGTCCAAGAATGCACATTGCCCCCACATTTCACATCTTTGAAATTGGGATGCATCTTACAATTGATGACTTTTCATAGATTAATTGGCAGCATTTTCCTTTCCAAATATTGATGTAAAGGGGTCAGATCAGTTGCAGAAGAAGCAAGATAAGTATGTTGAGTATAGGTCCACAAAAACAGACTTAATACAATGATATCAAAACCCTTGAGACAGCAGAATCTTCCCGTCCTAACAGTATTCCACTTCATCCTTTAGGAGACACGGTAGGATTTCTGTTAGACTTGAATGAAAAGCAAATGATCTTCTTTTTAAATGGCAACCAGCTGCCTCCTGAGAAGCAAGTCTTTTCATCTACTGTGTAAGTACCTTCTCTCAATCAAAAATTCAAGTAGATGCATGGAATGTCCTTCTCTCAAGAAAAAAAAGACTGTCCATTTATATAGTCAGTTGTGTGAGAAATCACTGTACTTCAAGTAATTGGGGACTCATTTGATCATAACCTAGAACTCTCCCAGAGTTTGATATAGGAAGATAAGAGCAGGATATTCTCTGGTTAATAGTGCCGTCTAGTTTAGTAAACAGAATGCCACCCTTCTTTCTGCCTGGGTACGACTTATTCTGACTTATTTCTTACTCCAGCTTATTTCTGAAGACCGCTTTGTGTATGACCTTCACTTTGTTTTTATGAATTCTCTTGATCTCTACTCATTTTTATTTGTAGATCTGGATTTTTTGCAGCAGCTAGTTTCATGTCATATCAGCAATGTGAGTTCAATTTTGGAGCAAAACCATTCAAATATCCACCGTCTATGAAATTTAGCACTTTTAATGACTACGCCTTCCTCACAGCTGAAGAGAAAATCATTTTGCCAAGGTAAGGAATCAGCAGTGTTGGCCTGTTGCGCCCTTAAGGGTGTCTATAACGTAACGTTGTAATCCTAGCTCCTGTTCTGGCTTAAAAAGCAGGTCTGTAACAAGCCCTTCTGGGCTGTACTTTACTTTGGACTCAGTGTCCCAAAGCTTGAGAGTGGCTCAGCAGTTTCCAGATGAACCAGAAAATGTCACAGAGTGATGACAGCCCTGCCTGTTGCAACAGAGCCTTTTTAATATCCCAAGAACTGAAGGGCCATTTATTTCCCAGCTCAGAGATCTGAGGTTCATTCTGAGAACTCCTCTTCATCTTGTCTTAGCACCTGACAGGGACGCTAAGAACTTTAAATTCCTCCTGGTGAAAGTGTGAAGTAACACCTGTCTCATCTGCCATACCCCATCACCTGGTTATGTAGCCTTTCTTGGATGCGGCCCATAAACAGGTCTGTCTTCTCACCTACACCCTGAAAGTTCCAACTGATCCATCTAAGAGTTCCCCTGGAAGCTGACCTTAGTTAAAACTGCTTCAGCATTTAGTTAACCACCCCTGCAGAATTAAACTTTCCAAAAGTCAGATGGCAATAGGCACCAACTATCAGAAAGTCATCTTTTATGGGTGGTTTCTGTGTACTGTCAGTACCCTAAGATTTTGGTGCCCAAAGTGCAGTCTGCCTTGGATAAGAACAGAGTTACCAGCTTGGCAGTCCTGTGCTGCATTGGAATTTTGTTTTCTGTGACAGTGACACCAACACAGAAGTTGTTGGAGACTAACTAAATGGCCTCTTTAATGCCAAAGTTGCCTGTTTTACTCATAGGAATAGAATTCTTTTCTGACTTCAGGGTAGGAGATCAGGGCCCTGTTTCTACTTGGCATTTTGTAAATTGTTCCATATTGTAAATCGTCTCTGTCTCTACCTCTTGTTCCATTCATTCTTTTTTTTCTTCTTCTTCTTAAACTTTTTATTATGGAAAACTTATTATTATGGAAAACTTCAAATACACATGAAAGAAAAAAAGAATAGCACAGTAAAGCACCATATAAATATATATATACCCACCTCTCAGCTACAAAAGTCATCCACTCACAGCCACGTGCTTGTCTTACGGTTTTCTCTGTTAATAGCTCCATTGTCGATTCTGTTTCCCTGGCTGTAGTCCTAGAGGATCCTTGACAAGGCAGAGTATGAGTTTCTGCCATTTCTATGACGGATTGTTCAGCAAATCCTATGGGCTGTACTTTCAGAATATATCCCAGCCAACAACTTCTGGTCCCTCTCCCTGCTCCCACCATGGCTAAAGCTTCCAATTTCCTACCTGGGTTGTTCCTGCCCTCAAACTAGTCTCCCTGTTCCCACCTTAACCCCTTCAGTCTGTTCAGCACAGCCTCCAGAATAATTGTTACAACATAAATCAGATCATGCACTTCTCTGCTCATCAGACTCTAGTGGCTTCCTCTTTCACTTAAGGTAAAACCTTGAACCTCAGCAGACGCTGTAGAATTTGTCCCCTCTTCTCCTCCAGTACTTCTTAGACCTCTTGCACTCTCCCCTGTGCTCCTGCTACTTCAGCCATCCTGGCCTCCTTGCTGCTCCTGAAACAGACCAGGTCTGCTACTATAGCCCCAAGGTCTTTGCACTAGAAAGTTCTGCTCTTACAACTCTTCCTGCTACCAGAATGGTCTGACATGTGTTTTCCAATACTACTGAGCAGTGAACTTGATTCTGACACCATCTACCTGGAAATAGCTTCAGACCCCCCCTGGAGAAGGGTTCAGTCCTACAGGATTGCTCTTTCCTCCCACTTTAGATGCCAGTCACAAGTCCAGGTCATGACCAACTCACTGTAACTGGAGGCTCCCATGCCCTCCACCTTTGGTTTGATTAATTTGCTAGAGCTCCCACCACAGAACTCAGGAAAGCAGTTTACTTCTGTGTATGTGTTACACTTTACCAGCTGAGCCCCCAGGTAAGATGAGAATGACCAGCCTTCTTCATTTTCTGTTTTAGAAAATCATTGTAAGATTGAAATGAGATGTCTCGTGTGAAAACTTTACTGAACAGAGCTTAGGGAATGACTCCCATGTACAGAGCATTTTCAAGGCATTTCATATGCATCACTGCTCACTGACCCCACTTATTTGTTGATAAAATGAACTTCCAACTGTGTTTTCTACTCAGGCACAGGCGTCTTGCTCTGTTGAAGCAAGTCAGTATCCGGGAAAACTGCTGCTCCCTGTGTTGCGATGAGGTAGCGGACACGCAACTGAAGCCATGTGGACACAGGTCAGAGGGTTTGTTTGGTTATTTCTTCTTGTGTACATTACAGTAGACAAAGTTCTACCTGTTCTTGAATTGCTTTTACAGTGTTACCAGTTCCCTAGCTGTTCATCAAGGTTCATAATATCCAAAGTGGGCTGAAGGAGGTTTCAGAGTTTGCCAAGTCTGTCTTCCAGAAAGTACCTGAAATAGAAGAGCCTTCTTGATACGGAAGACCCATGTTTTTGTTTTGTTTTACTTTGTTTACTCAGGACTTTATTTTTAACACATTTTTCATTCCAAAATGTATAAGACTTAATGCTAATTACAGGTCTCTTAGGAAATCCCTTTTCATTTTAGAGCCTTCTCATGTACTTACTCTTCACCCTCCTCAGCATTGAGAGGGCAGCACCACCCTACCATCTAACCACTCTGCATTTTTAGAAAATGAGGACAGCCTGGATCCTGTACAATAGAGTGTTTAAACATCAGCAAGAGTAGCAAGTAAAACAGTCCCCTAAAAAGGCCTCACAACTAAGGTTAGAAGGGGAAAGAGGAGCTGGGCAGTGTGCTGACCCTGGCCTGGCCCAGGCATGTGTGCTGATTATATACGAGCAGTACCTCTATCCCAGTGTTCCAGACCAGCTCCCTGTAATTCAGCCCACCCCATACACTGCCTTGCTCTTATTCTTCACATAGCTTTAGCTACCAGGTCTCCCTGAATCAACTCTGTAGCCCAGAACTCCTCAGGATCTGGGCTTATTCTTCTTTGAACGCTCTGGCCCTTATTGGTGGTTTGGCACACAATAAGTACTCATGAAAGAGGGCTGAAATCTAAAAACTTAGAATCAGGTATCTTAAGTATGACCACAGTCTCCACACTAGACATATCTAGAACAAAGTTGGAATAGGAAATTAAAAGAATTATAAGAAAGTCTAGCTCCACTTTCAGCAGCAACAGTTCCATTGAGTAGAGGTTAAGAAAGGAAATCTGGCTAAACAGAATGACATGAGCCACCCCCTAGAATAGAGACTGAAAATCTAAACATTCCTACTATTAATACCATGAAAGAAATTGAAATTATTTTCCCCCTTTGCCTTCCCCGCTAAAAGCCCAGGTGGTTTCACAAGTACATTCTTTCAAACTTTGAGGGAATGGATGGATTCTATATAAACTTCTCAGACCACAGAGAAAATAGCAAAGTCACAATCTTTTTACAAAGCCTGCATGTTAATCATACAAAAAGCTGATGAAACACAAAAATGAATGAATGAATATAAACCTAAAAATCCTAAATTATCAGCAACTAGTACCCAGCAACACAACCAAGAGGGGTTTATTTCAGGAATGCAAGATTAGTGCAACATAGGAAATCAATGTAATTTCTCAAATGTATTTAATCAAATGTAATTTCTCAAGTAGGCCAAGGGGCAGTGAAGCAGAGAATTAATACTTTCTGCAAAAATGCTAAAAATTCAATATCCATCTCGAATGACTACTACAAAACAGAAATGGATATAGGAAATAAAAGTATACATTAAGGATGGATGGATACTTCCTTTAAAATATAAAAAAACATATCTCAAACACAAGCATCTTTTTAAGGGGGACACACTAGAAGCCTTCCAAGAGTTGCTAGGGACCAGACAAGGATGCCTGCTATCAGCACATAGCATCGAAGACCCAGTGTAGCCAAAAATAAATAAATTTTTAAAAATTAAAAAAAAAACAGTGAGAAAGAATATGTGTAAAATGCCACCTTGAGGGGGAAAAAAAGTTAATAGTTTTGTCCCAATATATGAAAAGAATGACACAGTAATGGAACAGAAGCCCAAAAGTAATACTACTTATAAAGAAAAATATAAAGACATTATGTCAAATCTGGTGAAAGACAGACTGTTCAACAAATGATAATGGGACAGATAGCTAACTGTCTGGGGGAAAAAAATAGCATTGTATTTCTACCTACAGATACACATCTCTATGCATAGGCTGTATATATCCAGACTTTCTGGAAGAATGCACATGAACTTTTAACTTATTCCTCAGAAGAGGAAGATTGAAGGTCAGAAGTGGAAGAGAGACTTACTGTTTATATATTTACTTAATGTTTCAGCCATGTGTGATTATTACCCTTTCAGTTAACATGCTCCATTGAGTCAGCACATCGTCAGTCTGACTTTTTGAAGAACGGACCTAACTGGTATCTATGTCTTTCTCCTCAGTGATCTGTGCATGGATTGTGCCTTGCAACTGGAGACCTGCCCATTGTGTCGGAAAGAAATAGTGACTAGAGTCAGACAGATTTCTCATATCTCATGACACACGTGAAGAGGCCTCATGGACTTATTTCTACTCAATTCCAGCCAATGTTGAAAAGAAAAACAAAGAAAAAAATCTCTAATCAGTTGTATGCACATTGAAACTTATAGCCATGGCCAGATTTTATGCTAAAAAAAATGATAGTTTATCAAAGACAAAATTCTCCTAGAATCTAACCCAACCTGCTAGCCCTGAGAAATTCCTTTTAAGGCCAAGGAAAGCTGAATGCCAGTAGCTAGGCCTATGGTAATTCCATGAAAAGCAACAGGAGACAATGCCCTCTTGAGTGCTGAAACCACACTGGATTTCTCCAGGTTGGGTTCATTTGCTTGTGTAACACAGGATGTTTTGTCTCATAGTCTAAAGTTTTTATTTTGGGCAAAAGTCATTATCGAGAAGTAAATGACAGCGTTTCTGGGTAAAGCATCACTTCCCATTGGTCAGAGAGCCACTGGTATCTTAAGCATGGATACTGCACTGCAAGACTTGAAGCTGTAAAACTAGAATCCCACAGGTCAGTACTACAAGCAACATGGAGGGCCTGAAAGAGGGTGCACAGACTGTAGACAAAAAAAACAAAACCCAATTTTTGATATTTCAGTGATCCCAAAGAACATGCTAGTTGGTTTTTTTTTTAACTGCAGAAAATTGGTGGTATTTTCACATTCATGATGTTTCTATCCAATTTCAGTACCCACATTTTGTGAGGAAAAAAAATGTTTTAACAATGCAGGAGGAATTCTTAAATTAATTGCAATGTTAGACTGGAGAAAATTTGGTATTTAAGGTATTTTTAAGGTACCATCAAATCAGGTCTTTTTGGTTTTTGTTTAAAATAATTTTTTAAAATCAGTATTGTTTTTGGAAGTAATATACTTTGAAACTCTTGAACTAATAGTCTCAAAAACTCTTAGCGGACAGTCTGAGAGCACGTATTCCTATTGTTTAAAATAAATACATGTTTTTGAATAGTAAATTCAGTCATGGATTGTTGACTATGTCTTCATCAAAAGTGTTATTCCCTCTCAGGGTCTCTGGTGAAGACCTTCAAGAGTTTGGTTTTTTCTCCCAGAAAATTGGAAGGTAGAATTGTAAATTCATAGAACTTATTTTATAATGGTGTACCTCAGCAGCTGCCTTTCAATTTATGCCAAGTCCTTACTGAGTTTATACTTGAATAGTAAATATGTCTTCTCAGTTTTACAATGTCTTAAATTCAATGCACATTTTTTTCTTCCTTCCCCACCCTTTCTTGTTTGTAGTTCATTAAATCGTCCTATTACAGAGCTGATTTCCTTCCTGGCTGTACTTGTTGGGGTGCTGGATTTTTTCCATGTCTTTAGTCTTCCATAAATTCAAATATATATATAAATATATATATATATGTTCTCTTCTTTAGCTTGTGGTAAATACAGTAATTTGCATTGAATAAATAAAACATTTGTTGCCTTTTTTGACTTAAGATATCACAACTTTCATTGGTATCTGCTGCTAAGGTTCCAAGATATTATACTCAGGTTTATCCTTTCCAGGTTAGGATAGAATCAAGTATTAGAATTCAGAAGCAAGGTTAATCACTTATTCATCCAACAAACCTTTATTGGACACCTAATATATCTCGGGCACTGCAACTATGTGGTATGCAAAAACAGATCTGTTTGTGGAGCTGACGTCTGGTAGTGGGGAGAAAACTATGTTTTTCCTTATTGTAATAACTTGTTGAGTGCTTTGAGAAAGAACAAGGAGAACCTAATTTAGATAAGGGGAAGGAGAGAAACGTCACTGAAGGAGTAACATTAGTAAAAAAAAAAAAAAAAGGAAGTAGGACCTAGGGATATAGCAAGGCAGAGACTGAAAATATTGAGCCAGTTTCTGGCCTCAGGCGGTTGAGTGACTGGCAGCTTCCACTTTCTGTCTCTTGAAATATTCTTGGACCTAGCCACCATGGTGTGGGAAAACCCAAATATCCATGAGAAGACCTACATGGAGAGGAACTGAGACAGCCCCCTACCCCTCAGGTCCTCCGTTCAACATCAACAACTGAGCTGTTCCAGCTAATACTAATTTGAGTAAGCTTCTTGGAAGAGGTTCTCTAGCCCCATTCCAGCTACCCCCAACTGATGCCAAGTAGAACAGAAACGAACTGTCCCTACCAAGTCCTGTCCAGGTTACAGATTACTGAGCAAAATAAATTTTTTTTTTTTTTAGCCAGGAAGTTTTGGGTGGCTAGTAACAGCTTTGCTGCTAAACCGCTTCAGTCGTGTCCGACTCTATGCGACCCCATAGACGGCAGTCCACCAGGCTCCCCTGTCCCTGGGATTCTCCAGGCAAGAACACTGGAGTGAGTTGCCATTTCCTTCTCCAGTGCGTGAAAGTGAAGTCCCTCAGTCCTGTCCGACTCTTAGCAACCCCATGGACTGCAGCCCACCAGGCTCCTCCATCCATGGGATTTTCCAGGCAAGAGTACTGGAGTGGGGTGCCATTGCCTTCTCCGAGTAACAGCATTAGATAACCAGAACAGATGGAATCAAGTTTCCTTCTCTGCTCTGATCCTATGTATTAACTCGGTCTGGTTATTTACCAAACCTTTCTGAATGCCTGCCTTCTACTTGGTACTAAACAGAGATAGTACCTCTGAGAACTGATCTCACCCTAGATACAACTGTGTCATGGTAACGAGTTTAGTTCCACACCCCACTGATAGATATTTTACGTTCATTTAAAGATATCTGCCCATTCAGGCTGGCCATCTGACCCACAGATCAAACATGAACCATATCTAAAATGTACCACACATTTGGCCAAAAAATAAAATGCAACCGAAAAGACACAATGTCTAGTGATCCAATCAGAGAACAGGTATAGGGTACCCTTTTGTAAAACTGGGCAGTTTTGGAGGGGGCTTATCCTGGAGCAAAGTCACCTGATTGCGTTGCTCAAAGTGGTTCTGTCAACGTTAATCTTGCCTAGTTACCCAAGAAACGAGTTACTGCCAAATAATCTTTTTGATGTGAATGTTCATGATGTAAATTACAGGACATCCACTTCTTGCTGTGGGGTTGGCTTTGGTAGCTGTCTCGTGGTAGTTCCACGAGAGGGAGCAACTGTCTCGAAAATCAAATGTCTGCACTACCTGGCTCAAAAGCTAAGGGATTGACTCTGAAAAGATTTTCGATTTACAGTGCTCTTAAAACCAATTTGAATGACTCAATCTTCTTAAATCTTGTAATTCATTCCCAAGTAGCAAGTGGGGAAATAGAGGCTCTCTCTGGGCTTCCATTCCTTTCTCTTCGCATTGGGTACATCTTGGCTTTAATCGTCCGACAGCGTGAGTTTACGATAGTGAGTCCCTGACCTGCTGGATGCGGCCCAGTTTCCTCTCGCTACCCTCTATCCCTTTGCCTCACTTCCTTTCCCTATCTTTGTCCCGCCCCTGGTTTTGGGTAACGCAGGCCTGCGATTGGTTGCTAGGAGCCCCGAGGAGGCGGAAGGGTCGCGGTGGCCATGGTGACGGGAGGCGGGGCGTGGTAACTGACGCTGGACCCAGCGGCGGTAGGGGCGAGTTAAGCTAGGCCTGGCAGGGTTGGGGGGCCCGGCCGGCGTGTGGCCGCAGCCGGGGAGCCTGAAGCTGGGGCGTCGCGTGCAGGCTCTAACCGGCTAGGCCGTGAGCCGGCTGTGGCCTCGGCGGCGAGGCCTCCCGGATGCCGGTTGCAGCTCTGCGGTGCAAAGCAGAGGCTGCGCCCGGGCCGCAGGCAAAGGTAGAAGGCGAACGGGTCCGCTCCCCGACGCCCAGTGGATGCGGCGGCGACGATGGACGCCCTAGAGGAAGAGAGCTTCGCGCTGTCCTTGTGAGTCACGCCGCCCGAGCCCGGGAGGCTGAAGGCCGGGGCTGCTGGCGCTTGGCTTAGGCCTCCGCCCTGCGAAACCAGTGCCCTCAGTGGGGGTGGGAAACAAGACTCCCCCCTACCCACCCCACCCAAGTTCCCGCGGTAGACTGCCTCTGCGGCAACAGCGGGGTTTCAGGCGCGGAGGACAGGAGCGCAGCGTGGTGTTGCGCGATGATACACGCCTCTGTCACAATCCCCCGGTCTCCAGTCCTTAGTCGTCAGCAAAACCTGGTGGGTTTGAGCGGCTGAAGCCCGACCGCGGGTCAGAAGACCCTCCACCACTACCACACCACCATCCCCAGGGACTCTAATTTGTCCCTCCCCACCCCGGCCTGTGTATTGACCGCACCAGGTTTACGCCCGCCCACAAGTAGATTGATGTGGGGTGATAGTGAAGATGCGGTGAGTAGAACCCACAGGAAATAAATGTGAGGAGCCTTAAGATGTCTGATGTGAGCCTTGACCCCTTTTATTTGTCCCTTCGTGACTCCTTGTGTCCCATCAGTTTTCTGAAAGTAGATCCACTACATTAAACTTCGATGTCACAGGTGTGTAAAATGTGTTTTCTTCAGTGTACAACTGCTAGATTAAACAGTAAATCATTCTTAATTGTTTAAGCTGGGTGATGGAGAATTCATTTGAAAAGGGCCAGAGTACATTTGGGTGGGGGGAGAGGAATTAAGCTGAAACAGTATCTAATCCAGGTCTATTTTTCAGCTCTTCCGCCTCTGATGCAGAATTTGATGCTGTGGTTGGATATTTAGAGGACATTATCATGGGTAAGCTTCCCTACTCCGGCTCTTTAGTTTTTAGACTCTTGCTTTTAACGACATTGAAAATCCACTTGGAGAGTTAATTTTTAAAAAGAGAGAAAACATCATGCTGCATATAATGTTGAAAGTGGCATGCTGAAATACGAAGGAAGCCGTCCTGTTGTTTGCCTTAAAGGCATACAGCCCCTACTCCTGAAAATAATTGATTACCATAGATTCAGTCCCCAGAAGGGACTCATTCAGGTAACAGAGTACCTTGGAGTTATGGGGCTCATGGCAAAACTTCAGCAAATATTAACTACTTTATTTCAGAGAGTAAGAGCGGTTTGTAGTCTTGAGTCTTAATATTTTTGTGACATAGAGCAGTGTAATAGGTAACCATAGCACACGTGCCCATGAGGAACAAGGTGTCATGCTTCAGCTGGTTCCATATTTTCCTAGGTCCTGAGTTCCTATTTGTGGATTCATTTGGGCTTCCCTGGTGGCTCAGCTGGTAATGAATCTACCTGCAATGCGGGAGACCTGGGTTCGATCCCTGGGTTGGGAAGATCCCCTGGCGAAGGGAAAGGCTACCCACTCCAGTATACTGCCCTGGAGAATTCCATGGACTGTATAGTCCATGAGCTCGCAAAGAGTCAGACACAACTGAGCAACTTTCACTTTGGCATCCATAGGTCCTGCTAAGTAATAAGTGGTAACAGGCATCTGTCATTTAAGACAAAATGTGTGGGAGAGAAAAACTTGAAAAAAATCTCTCGTATGGGTGACTTTAAGTTTGCTGAGAATAAGGAAAAGAACACTGTTGTTTAGTGTTATTAGCTGTATTTGTTAGTCTTGTTTAGTGAAAATCACTTGACTCAGTTTTGTACCTTTGGGTCCTATAAAGGTTCATGACCTTAACTCCTAAATACAGATGAAGATACACCATTAAGGTCCCATGTCGATCAGAGGATTCCTGGTGAATGCTGAGGAATACCTGGAGTTCTTTTGGCCTCTACAAGAACCCTGTGTGCAGTGAGGGAAATGAACTTTCTGTAAGCCCAGGGCATTTATTCCTAAGTCTAGGCCATTTGTGAAGCATTCCTTTTGTTTTGGAAATGATATTCTATTTGGTTGTTGAAATTCCCTAAACCCTAATAAGTGTTTGCTATGACTCAGTCACTGTACGTGACTCCTCATCTAAATGCCACCTAGCAATCTTTTATGATAGGTACTCTGAAGTTGAAGAAACTGGGACTGAGAGAAATTAACCTGCCCAAGGTTACCCATTGTTAGTGGCTGAGGTGGAATTTAAACTCTGGTAGTCTAGCCTCTATCAGAGCCCATCCATCTAATCACTACACTGTTTCTACCACTGCAGCTGAATTTAAGAGAACGGTTTGTGGAGTTCCTAAGCCACCCTGCCCTGTCTGGCTGTGTTTAAACTGGACTAGAGGGTGGTGGCGGTGGTTGCACATAGTGTGAAGGCTCTTAATACCACGGAACTTTACCCTTAACACCTTCAGCTTTCCCACTCCTAAAGGTTGGCCATTTAGAAAGAAGACTTCCCTGGTGGCTCAGACGGTAAAGCGTCTGTCTACCATGCGGGTGACCCGGGTTCGAGCCCTGGGTTGGGAAGATCCCCTGGAGAAGGAAATGGCAATCCACTCCAGTACTCTTGCCTGGAAAATCCCATGGACAGAGGAGCCTGGTAGGCTACAGTCCATGGGGTCTCAAAGAGTTGGACGTGAGTTCACTTTCACTTTTCTGCTGCCATTTAATTCCTACGTGTTAAAAAGAATATATGTTTCCTATTGCGATTCAGATGATGAGTTCCAGTTATTACAGAGGAATTTCATGGACAAGTACTACCAGGAGTTTGAAGACACGGAAGAGAATAAGCTCACGTACACACCTATTTTTAATGAATATGTAAGTGGGTTCCTATTATTCTTACTGGAGATTAGGATTTCTTTGAAATATGAATTTAGGATTTCTTTAAAATATGAATTTAGGATCAAATAATGTTGAAATCTGCTCAATTTTTAGAATCTGCCACCAGCACTCTGCTAGGAAGTCTAATTAGAATTGGGTTTAGTCTTCATTACCTATTGTTTTCCTCTGCATAGTTCTTGGGGCTGTTTTCCAAATAGTTAATAATCTCGTCTATTTTAAAAACATGGTTGACTTTATCATAATCCTGCTTTCAGTTACAGTATATGGGTTCACCATACCTTGCACTTACATACTTTTGACCTTTCAACTTTCACACACTATTTTTTCTTACTACGTAATTCAATCAAGTGTGCATGACAGTTAGATAAAAGTGAAAACCAGTTGGTGGCAAAACCAAACTATAACCCAGGAACCTTGGCTCTGGACCCTTGGGTCTTTGTATATGCCAAGGCCCTGTGCAGCCTCCTGTTAGGATCTCCTCTGTCTGAGAAGTTTGAGCCTCCAGGACTTAATTCCTTGAATGCAAAAGTACGGCAGAGTTGGTTAAAGTTTCTTAAGCCAAGCCTCCGCTTGTAACAGATCCATGACTGCCTTTCACTGTATGCTTTTTCATCTGTTTCTTTCCACAGATTCTGTCTACCCAGGCAGAAAAGCCCCCACTTACTCCACTCTTCATTTCATGCCATGGGGGGTGGGAGCCCTTCTGCTCTCTAACCCTATCCATCTGGGAGCATTCCTCTTGTTGCAGTGTAATTACCTGCGTACACCTCTCCCCTGGAGGGCGGAGGGCAGGGGTGGGATGAGCTCACTGAAGAGAGGAGCTGGGTTTGGGTTCTCTCTGGTGCCCCCAGCTCTGAGCTGGGAGCCAGGCACACAGAAATGTTTGCAAATGGCTGGAGAACAGGCTTTCTGAAAAGAAGTTTTACTGTTACAGATTTCTTTGGTAGAAAAGTATATAGAAGAACAGCTGTTGGAGCGGATTCCTGGATTTAACATGGCGGCTTTCACTACAACTTTACAGTGAGTTGAAGTTGACTTTTTTTAACCTCTTGGTACCTTGCTCCTCCTCAACTCTGAAAATTCATAGACCTTCCTCCTTTTTTCCCCCCCTAGTGCTTGAACATGAAGCTGCAGAGCACTTGGTGGTTAGGTCCTGGGTGGGAGGCCCTCCATACCTTTGAAGGAAATCTCAAGGAGATGGTCTGTGTCATCAATTGTTCATGAAGCAACCACCCTTTTCCTTCGCAGGCACCATAAAGATGAAGTGGCTGGTGACATTTTTGACATGCTGCTCACATTTACGGATTTCCTGGCTTTTAAAGAAATGTTTCTGGACTACCGAGCAGTAAGTCCTTCTTGTCTGTTATGCTACAGTGAACCACTTAGAAAATTCCAAGTGGACCTGTCAGGCACAAACCACCCTCTGTGCGCCCCGCTGTAAGACTGGCCAGTGTCAGCCAGACAGCGAGCAACGTGCCAGCAGAGCAGCTGCTGTCCCCCACTGGCCGGGGCCCGGGGCGCTTATGAAGAATTACACTCTCATAGTTTTGGTGAAACCAAAGGTCCCAGGCATCTTACAGGGTCCCTGTATAATCAAAAGGACAAAGCCAAAAAACAAGTCTTAATTGCCTTGCCTTTCTTGTAACGCAGGATCTTAATAGGAGAAGGAAATATTTTTCATTGAAGAGAGGTGTTTTTTGTTTTGTTTGTTTTGGCCTTGCTGCTTGGCACACAGGATCTTACTTCTCCCAATGAGGGATCAAACCCATGCTACCTGCAGTGGGGCTTAACCGCTGGACCTCCAGGGTCCAGTGCACCCTGAGAGGTACATTTTTTGAGTGACCAGTGCTGAACAAAAATGCAAAATCACATCCTCCCTCTTCCTGTGTGCTCCCTGGTGGCCCGCCCTCCCACCCTAAGCATCTCCCTCCCCAGTCAGAGCTAGAAAGGACTTTCTTCTGTCCCTTGCCTCTTAAAGTTGTGATATTCTCTTGTAGGAAAAAGAAGGCCGGGGACTGGACTTGAGCAGTGGTTTAGTGGTGACTTCACTCTGCAAATCATCTTCTGTGCCAGCCTCCCAGAACAATCTGCGGCCCTAGGTCCCACTTCAGGCTCTGGGCTCTTTTGGACGTCACCAGCTCAATAGACTGGGAGAGGCTTTGGCTAATGATGTCAGAAGAATACATCTTGGAAAGACTGACTCTTCTGCAACTCTTCATTAATGTTAAGTGTTGATGGGTCAGAAGATAATTACCTGACCTTCCTGGGACAAGACATTCTTGTTTCTGGTAACCCTAGTACTCCTCCCTTAGTAGACCCCTCTCTGAGGCTTCAGAGTCTGGTCCTGCAGCACACCCAAGTCCAGCATTCTACCTGGGATGCCTGTCCCCAGCATTCATGTCGGGGTGTCCATGTTGGGAAAATTCGCCATCATCAACTCTTCTTGGCCCAGCAGGCCTTACATATCCCAGGAGGCTTTTCGTGCATTCACAGCTCTTTATATGGATCACAGTTTTGAGTCCTACAGCCTCAGTGGGGGTTTTGACTGGGAGGATTTATTTAGGGGTTAACTGCAGCTAGCTGCCCATCTCAAGATTTCTGAAAATCCTACCATCACAGCTAGTAGGAATCAACTTACAGAGATTTCCTTTACCTAAAAGCTAACATGGGAAAATCAATTCCTAGTCTTACATGCACAGTCTTTGTATCACTGTCTTCTACAAGTCCAGATGTGGTCCCATTGTTTCCATAACCCTCGTTTACGTGTGTTTGAAAAACTATTTTTATAGATGAATACTCAGGCTAACCTAGTGGATACAATCTTGGAACTTCCATGATTACCCACTTCAAGATCAAAGTATTATATGCTGTGTGCTTTTTAGCTGTTAGTGCTATGAAAGCTAAAATGCTTTCTACCTTGGTGGTCCATTTACTGGGTGCCAATGAATGTATGCTGGAAGTAGTCTAAAATATATCCTTTTCTTAGAGCATGTTCGTATTTGTGCAGGTTTGCTTAAAACCCTTTCTGTGTAAATCAGCTCCTTAGGTTTGGGGTAGGGGCTCTGCACTTCCTTTTTCGCTGTCAAAATAACCCTACCAAGATAGTATTCCATGATCTAGCTTAGCACGAGTAGGAGATAGCAAACAGCTTTACTGGTCATACTGCTTAGATTCAGTACATTGTCTTATTATAGTGTTGGATAGAACATTACTGGCCGGAAAACATGAGTGAAAGAAAAAATGTAGTAGTTCAATTCCCAATGTGTACTTAGTTTTTTGTTTTTATTTTTAAAGTAAAAATAGGAATCTCTACCAGTTGACTCTTTTGGTTTTAAAGGATGAGCTACAGGCTGTGTGTTTTTCTGTACCGACATGGCACTTATTAAATACTTTTGTACCATGAGTAGAAGTTGAGGTGTTTTGCATAAACCATCTTTCTAAATGAACCAGTCCCTTGTGTACTATTGCTGCTGCCATCAAGTTATCAGAGCTTTGGTCTTTCAAGCCAAAGGCTTCCTTAAACACTGACTCTCCTGGCCTTGCTTACCCTTCTTGCTCTTTTTATAAATGGGACTGCCCGTCACAGGCCAGGCATGTTGGAAGCACTTGATGAAGACCCCACTGATCAGTCTGGGTGAGAAAAAGCAAGTGGACAAATCAAAAGATGAAATTATGAAAAGTGAACAAGAAAGGCAGATGGGTTTTTTTTTTTTTTTTAACCTTTTCCTC
>NW_011495034.1:17959769-17991055 GCF_000754665.1 Bison bison bison | reverse complement strand
GTGGGGTTTTTTTTTTTTTTTCATCCTTTTCCACTCAGAAAAAAAGCAGCCAAGCCTGCTGTAGCTTTCCATTAGGAAATAGGCTTTCTGATTTAAAAAAAAAAAAAAACTTACTAGAACTCTCTCTCTGTCCACTCAGGAACTTATGTCATCATGTGCCACCTTTAGAGGGGCTTAGGTGTCTCTTCTCTTCCAAGGAGACCGTTGTTCTGTGGAAGAAAAGCTGTGACTAACCTAGACAGCATTATTAAAAAGCTAGAGATATTATTTTGCTGACAGAGGTCCATATAGTCAAAGCTATGGTTTTTCTAGTAGTCATGTATGGATGTGAGAGCTGGACCATAAAGAAGACTGAGCACCAAAGAATCGATGCTTTTGATCTATGGTATTAGAGGAGACTCTTGAGAGTCCCTTGGACAGCAAGGAGATCAAACCAGTCATCCTGAAGGAAATCAACCCTGAATATTCATTGAAAAGACTGATGCTGAAGCTCCAGTACTTTAGCCACCTGATGCAAAGAGACTCATTGGAAAAGACCCTGGGGCTGGGAAAGATTGAGGGCAGGAGGAGAAGGGGACAACAAAGGATGAGATGGTTGGATGGCTTCACTGATTCAATGGACATGAGTGTGAGCAAACTCTGGGACACAGTGAAGGACAGGGAAGCCTGGCATGCTGCAGTCTGTGGGGTCACAGAGTCGGACACAGCTGAGCGACCGCAACAGGTATGGCCAGCATGAGAAAGCGCAGTGTTTGGCCCCAGCTTCGGAGGACACTTGCCTCTTCCTATAGCTTAGGCCTCAGCCCTGGGCAGCACTGTTCACCCACACAGCAGGGGCTGAGGACTTGGGGGGCATCGGCCTGAACCACAAGGTAGTTGTTTGACAAAGCATGTTAACATCTCCACCCAAAGAAGCTGTTTCAGGGTGTCAGAAGCCTAGATGAGGATTTTGTTTTCTCTTAAGCCTCAAAAGAAAATAGGTTGGTCCTCCTTAAAAATGCTCTTCTTATGGCTTGATCCTGCAATGACTATAATTTATTATTCAAACTCTGAGGAACTGGAGAGTAAAAAGGGATGCAGTTAATTGTCATCCCAGGACAACAGGCCCAAACTAGGCCTATACCGGGCCAGCTGGGAAATGGGTATCTGACTTAACCTACCCCCTCCACTGCCCCTCTCCCCCAGAGAGGAGCTCATCCACAATTGTTTGAATCTAGTTACACTTTCATTGTTCCCAGTTTTTTAAGGTGGGACCAAGGGGTGCCCAGAAATGCCTGTGGCTTGTTATTCAGAGCATGTTGTGCTGTAGTAGGAAAATAAGCTCAGGGGGACCCCCGCCTGCTGCTCCCCCTTCTCTCTACTATCAGCTCCACACACTAAGCACCTGGATTGTCTGATCTCTGAACTTCACAAGCTATCAAGGTAGGTATATCAACCGATTGTTTGAATCCTCGGATGTGAAACCCACAAATACAGAAGGCCAACTGTACTGACTTAGGTTGCGGCTTCCTGGTGTTTATAAGCATCTCTAACTATGATTCCCCAACTAAGTTCCAAATAAGTTCTTCGGTCTTTATTTTTGTAAAAAACAAAAAGTTACCACCACGCACAGGGCAGCTCACCAGCAAGGCCTTACTTTCCCTCCCGTCCCAGGTGCCTAATTAACAGCGTCAGGGAGGCAGTCAGCATTGATGTTAGTTTCCCCAAAGGGAAAATGAGAAAACAAGGGCTTGGGAAAGGGAGGGAAGCCTGGATCAGATTTTCATCACTGAGAGTCTCTTAAAACTGATTTGTTTTAAATAACTGGTACGTTCGAAAGGCAGGAAAGGAAAACCATGCTGTCAGAATCATAACCCTTTCTACATGCTTCCCTACAAGTGAACATGTTGGCTTGGGGGAGGGTCAAACCAGAATTAATGTTTTCAGGAATCAGAATGGTTTCATGGGTTTGCTCAGCTTTCCCAGAACAAAAACTAGGATAAATACTTGATGCTTGTTAGGCTTATTCTATGGTGGGTCAGGGGCTGTGGGTGTAGAGTTCACTGTTAGTGTATTTAGTGCTGGCGAGAAGGCTAGGTCTCGGCCTTGGACACGAAGTCCTAAGGACAAAGCAAGAGAGTCCTGTATCCCCCATCACCTTCTGAATATGGAGGGCAGAGAGGACTATCTTGGCTGTTGGCCTGTCTCCAGGCCACATGCCTGCCAGAGGAAGGGTCCTGATTCCTTGGGAGTGTCGGGTGAGCCCGAGGAGCCTGATGAGCAGAGATGAGCATGCGTAGTCTCTTCCAGGCTGACTCTGTACAGGGTGCAGACTTCAGGCTTCCGGAGCCACCTGCACTGGGAGCAGGCCGTAGCCTTCCGCCCGCAGTGGCCCACGGCACAGGTGCTTTAGGCATAGCCACCAGCCATCTGACTGGTGGCTGCATTGCTGCCTACTCCTCGCCAGGCCTGGAAGCTGAGGAAAGCGCTCACTCCGTAGGCAATCATCACTAAACACGAAAAGAACTGAAAGAGAAGACACAGAGGTGAGTCTGTCTGAAGCACGGCATGTGGGGCTGGGGGCCACAGCAGTGAAACACAGAGGGTAGGCACAGACAGGGGAGCCAGAGCCCCTCAATTAACCGAATGAGCCACACCAACTCCTGCTTACCCGTACAGTCATTTAATGACTATGAGGCTGATGGGTACCAGGTTCTGGGTACTAACTTTGCATTAACCATACAGGCAAGGTGTGTCAGACTGAGCGGGAAGCCTGGACAATATGCCAAGAGTGACAAACGGGTAGGAGCTGCTGTAGACACAGCTCTGGGATTTCGTTTTTTAAACGGCAACATTCGAAAGCTGCCCTAGGAATATTATGTAGTTCACATTCCAGAAGTCTCCATGTCTCTCTTCTGGTGACTGAGTTCACAGATTTCAAAACCATCCTCACCAGGAAGAATGAGGAAGCCCAAGTCCTGGTCTGGTCCTACCCGGGGCTCAGTCTAGGTGAGTCCCTTCACCGCTCTGAGCCTCAGTTTCCTGGCCTGTCAAAAGGGTTGGCAGTCCCTCTCCCCCCGACCCTCCTGTCTTCACACATACAGGGAGTGGAAGAACACTCATGGGTGATGCATGCCAGGTGTGTGGGGGTTCTGACACTTTACCCGACATGGAGCCCAAGTTTGGGTTGCCTAGGAGAACCTGAGTATCTCCCAGATAGTTTAAACCAAAGGGTTTTTGCCCATGGCTTTCTCAAAGGTGGATGATAGAGAGCTTCTAACAGACTCTCGAGGAGACATACAACCCTAGATCAGTGTGGCACAGCAAAGTTCAACAGGTAGCCCAAGCTTCACTTGCCAGCCCAAAGCATTTCCCAAGCATTCTGGTTCCTCGGGGTTTTGCTGTTAATTTTGGACACCTGGTGGCTCAGTGGTAAAGAATCCACCTGCCAGTGCAAGAGACGGGTTCAGTCCCTGGATAGGGAAGATCCCCTGGAGAAGGAATGGCAACCCACTCCAGTATTATTGCCTGGGAAATTCCATGGACAGAGGAGCCTGGCAGACTGTGGTCCATGGGGTCACAAAGAATTGGACTCGACTTAGTGACTAAGCAACAACATGGACACCTGTGAGTCCACTGGGAGCTGGAGGGTGACTGAGCATGTGTCAGGTGCCTGGCCTGGGGTCAGGGAGCAGTGGGAGCCCAGGGGCACAGACCTCACTTTGACCCGTCTCCCCTGTAACTGCTGAGGGTGCCCCAGGGAACCATACTCACGGAGGCTGCTGCACGCTGGTTATACGGCCGGCTGCCCTTCAGGGATGTCAGCTCAACCGAAGCAGAGCAGGTGATGAAGGCCGTGATGTAGAGAACAGTGGCACCCACGTTAAATACCATTAACTGGGGGTTGGGGGAGTGGAAAGAACAGGCTTAAGACATGAGACTCTTATAGTAACTATGGAACTTCCTGTTCCCACTGACACATCCCTTCAGTAGCCAGAACAGGGACTAGAGCTTGAGGAGGAGGATGGAGACCGCATGGGTTTTTCCCACTACAAGGGCCTCCAGAGACAGAGGTCTACACAGGGCCAGCCTGGAGGCCCTATGAGCAGAGAACATAAACAGACTGAAGGCTGAGAGATGGGGGGCTAAAGTGATCTGGCTGGAACATCAACAGATCCACGTGGTAAAACTCACTCCTGATGGCAAGAGGCCAAACCGAGCCTGTCTCTGAGTACTCCAGCTGAAGGGCCTGCTCCTCCGTGGTGGCTCCCCGCCAAGCCTGGTCCTTCTCATGGCCCCTGAGGGCTTGGCTCTGAGGCCGACCCTGAGGTGGGGGGGCGCTGGGGGGCCCTCACATCCCTACCTCTGCCCTCAGTGGGAAGAACCTATGCCTTCTGGCCACATCCTAGGCTCTAGGCCCCACGTCAAATGCCATGGTAAAGACCCTCAGCTGGCTGGCAAGGAAGGGCCCTGGGCTAACAACCAGTCCCAGGTCCCATTTCCCCAGTGCTTGGTCCCTGGAGTCAATTCTTAGCAGATCTCTTAGCCCAGCCAGACAGCAAACTGATGGCCCTCGGGCATGTTTGGTTTATCTCATATTTTTAAAAAATTACCAACATTCTAAAATTAGATTTCATATAAAAACTAAGATTTCATATAAAACTTTCAATCTTAAAATATCAAGATTTGGCACCTGCATTCCCACTAACAACAGTTAGAGCTCAGTAGAGGCGGCTTCCTATGGACCGGTTCTCCAGAACCCCTCCTGACCTACTTTACTCGTATGTCTTTATGGCCTCTTGCCGGGCCCTAAAGGGAGCCTGTAGTCCCCATCCCAGAAAAGCCCGATTTGGCAATCCTAACTCCGCCTTATCTAGGAGTGTGAGGCACTGCCCTGCCATCATGGCCTGGGAAAGGAGCCTCTCCCATCAGCAGCTGTGACTGGAGCCCCACAGCAGTGCTGAGAGACACCAAGGCCCTTCCATCTCCGGAGATGTCTTTCTTCAAGGCTCCTAGGACACAGGGCAGGGGTTGGACCCCGTCCAGGAAGTCAGGCCACTGCCTCGTCACCCCAGGATCTTCCCTCCTAGCCCAGTGCCCACTGCAAACACCACCTGGCTCCTACCAGTGATGTCAAGATCTAACAAACCCGGTCTGTCTTGAGGATGACTCACGTTTCCTCAGCTTCAAAAGTCATTGAATTGCAAACAATGCTGCCTAGTCCCAGCCTTGCTTGTCTGACAATCACGTGCCTCTCTCGCCTCTCTGCTCGCTGAAAGCCTCAGACCCCAGCTGCAGGGGTTTTCCGGGCTGGAGAGAAAAAAAGCCCCAGCAGTTTTCTCTGTGTCTGGCCAGGGTACTTCCTATGGACACTCTCAGCTCTGTGTTCTAAGGAGACTGACCTGGGCAAACTGAGGACACCACCCTCTGCCAGGCTGTGGGGGCCTCACCCTGCGCCCAGCCCATCCTGCACACACCAGCCCAGCCTCGGTGACTCCTGCCAGCTCATCCCAGCCTGCAGGCCCAGGGCTGCCGGTCTGGGCCCAGCCAGAGCCACAGCACCCCCAGAATCTAATCCCGACTGCCCACCCCCCAAAAAGGAAAAATATTTTCAAGATCCCAAACAGCACCTCACTTGTACTCCCTCCGTGGGAGAAAGTCAAGCCTGAGTCATCCTGGATTCAAAGCTCTCAGCGCTCAGAAAAAATGGACACCTGAACCATTCATCCTCCTTCCCCCATCCCCATTCAGTTCTACAGGCCAATGAGGACTTCAGTCAACCCCCAGCCGCCACTTCTCACTTAGGGAAGGTCACATTGTCACAGCCTGCCCAGAGGCAGAGGGGTCAGCCCAGAGCCACCCCTGGGGCTCCTATCCAGACTCACCACCAGCGGCCAGGGCACCATGTACAGCTTCATGTGCAGCTGAAACAGGTAGAGGACAAAGAAGATGATTGTCACCAGCCAGAGGAAGACAGCCACGAACATCACCCAGCCATAAGACGGATACAGGTGGTATGGAGTGTCAGCAATCAGGGCCCACACCAGCAGCCCCAGCACCTGGAGGGGATGAGACAGAGCCAGAGTCTCCCGGAGTCCCCAGCGCTCAGGCCGAAGGCCACAGAGCAGTTTCCAGGCCTTCACCATGGGGCGCCCCCTGCAGGACACATTTCTCATTGGCCCGAGAAATATTTATTTGGCTTTTACCACATGTATACAAAGCCCTTGCCTGGTAACTTACCTCCTTCAGACCCCAGCTGAAATAGTAAGTGCTCCAGGGAACCTTCCCTACTCCTCCAGTCTGGGCTCCAGAGCCCTCTTCTGGGCTCACATGGCCCCTCAGGCACCACCCACCCAAGACGAATTCTGTTTCCTTCCCCAGACCAGAAGCCACAGCAGCACTGCCATCCACTCGGCTGCCTCCAGGGTGAGACCCCTGCAGCCCTGGAGAGGGTGGTCTCCCGGGCTCATCCAGTTCCCCAAGAAAATGACTGGCTCATTCATAAGTGCATGCTGGCACCCAGGACAGGACCCGAGCTCGGCCAGGGGCTTAGGAAAAGCTGCTGAAAGAAAGATGAAGTCACCAGCACATCCCTGAGGCAGGGACACAATCACAGAGGCCCGGAGGGACAGTGACATCTGCCTGGAGCCCCACCAAGCCCCCTCCACCTAACCTTCTCTGACTCTCCTAACTGCCCGATACAGGTGCTACCATCCCTGCCTTCCAGGTGAATCTGGGCCTTGGAGAAGCAAAGGGACTAGCACACCATTTGTATATGGCAAGGTGGGCCCCAACATCCCGGAGTGTGCAGAGTAGCTAACACCACGGCCTCCAGAGCCGACTGCCTGAGTTAAAACCCACTCCTCTTGCCAGCTGTGTGACACTGGGGCAACTCACAGCCACTCTGTGCTGTGTTCACAGCACAGAGCATGAAGAGCATACTTACTCTATAAGGTCAGTGCCCATGAGGGTTCATGTATATAAAGGAACTATTCCCAGCTGAGGACGCCATGCTGCAGGGAATTCTACACAGGCAGGTCGGCTGACCCACCTCAAGGGCATCCTGGGGAACTTGGCAGAGTGGTACCTTACTTGCTCAGGAGCAAAACCCCCCTCTGCCTGCTGGTTTGGAGGACAAAAATTTCCCCAGCTTCCCAGACAAGAGAGAGCTGTCACTCACCCCAGAGCAGCCAGAAAGGGTCCCCTAAAGTGAAAGATATTCAGTCATATCCGACCCTCTGAGACCCCATGGACTGTAGCCTGCCAGACTCCTCTGTCCATGGGATTCTCCAAGCCAGAATACTGGTGTGGGCAGCCATTCCCTTCTCCAGGGGATCTTCCCAACCCAGGGATGGAACCCAGGTCTCCCACACTGCAGGTGGATTCTGTACCATCTGAGCCACCAGGAAAGCCCCCAGAGAGGGTCCCCTGCCAAGGACCAAAAGGGAAGTTTCTGTATCAGTCCCCCTCCACGTGTGGGGCAGGGCAGGGCAGGGGTGACCCTAGCTGAGGCCTGGAGTCCACGAGCCCCTTTGACAGCTTTCCTTCCCCCCACCACCGGAAGTGAGAGGTAGAGCCCTGGGCTTGCCAGTCAGCTGCTGGGCTTTCACCCTGCCTGTGTGGTGGGAAGTGTCCCCACCTCTGTGCAGCTCCCCAGGGCACCTCTAGTCCACCCGCTAGAACCCAGACCCCTGGGTTTTGGGCGTCGCTGCGTCTCCAGTGCCCTGCAGTGCCGAGCACATAGGACCTGCTCAGTAAACACATGCTCAGGCGCTAACAGGCCTCAGCTTCCTTATCCAGGAAATAGGGGCTAGACACCCTTCCCGCACAGGTGCTGTGTGTTATAGGAGGACTCAGGTCTGAGTCGATAATATGCTCCCAGCCTTGCCTCCCCCCACGCACGAGTGGGAGTGGGAGACTCAGGGAGGCACCCTCTTCCCCTTCTCTCCAGGTTTTTGCACCCGCCCCTCTTCCTCTCCTGGGGGGGAGGGGTGAGTTCCCAGGGATGCCCACCTGGCACTGCACCCCGCCAGCCTTCCTGCCCCACCTCCAGCCTCTGGTGCTCTCCTTCAGCCACCACCAATAGACCAGGTGGCCCTTGGGGCCCAGTGTGCGGTGAGGATGGTGGGGCAGGGAGTAGGGCCTTGTGGGCAGTCACACCACTGGAGGGGAGTCCTTATCCATGAGGACCCAGAGTCAGGGTGTCTCAGCCCAGACCCCCAAGCTTTTACCACTCATCCTTCGGACAGACACTGCCTTAAACAGACACATCAGTGGGGCCAAGAGCCCCCAGACCCAGGGGAGTCACTGCTCGAAAGGAGAAGAGACACCCCTAAAGCAGCAAGGCACAGGACCCTTCCAGGGACAGACAATTATCTCCTTGTCTTTTTTTTCTGGCCATGCCACTGGGCGTGCGGGATCAAACCCATGCCCCCGCCCTGGGAGCGTGGAACCCTAACCACTGGACTTCCAGGGAAGTCTCTAATTATCTCCTTGCTTTAAAGTAGGGTCCTTATGGGCCTCCATGCCATCATGTTGCCTGGTTACAACTATCTGAAAGGAAGTTAGAAAATGCAGTGAGTTAAAAATCACGAAGGGAATGATTTGGGTTTACGTTAATGTACACTTATCAATTGGTGGTGTTATCACTCATGGGCTTGGTCACAAATAACCACGTAATGCCCTCTGGCTCGTAATGTGCCAAGCCTCAGGTAAGCACCTTCCCTTTTATTTCACTGATTTTCCCATAACCCTTTCATTAGGCTTATTTATTAGCCCCATTTTTCAAACAGGAGCTCAGAGGAAAATGTGTCCATGGTCATCTGTGGTCACCCATGAGTCAAGGACAGGGCAGGGCAAGACTTGAACCCAGGTCGACCCTTCTCTGAAACCTGGTCTACTAAGAGTTACTTAGTGATGTACAAAAAATGAGGACACTTGGGCTGGCTCCGAGGGGTGAGGCCCAGCTGGCATCCCGGCTCCCTGGTCTCTGCCTCTCCCTCCTGCTCAGCCCTGATTTCTAGATCAGCAAGTACAGCCTCTGGGAGACAAAGCTGCTGGAATAAGCAGTGAGAATATCTGGCATCCCTCTGGCCGTGCCTCCCTGGCCCTGTGCCCAGGGAGCCGCCTCGGTTTCTGCTCTCCAACAAGGAAGGTCCATCTGAACCTGACAGACTGGTTTTTCCCGTCCCCTCACCCCCAGCCCCAAGAATCTGCCAGAGCACCCCAGTCCAGGATAGGGCACCCCCGCGTGTGCTGACCCTCTGCTGGCCATGGGAAGCTGGGCCCAGGCCTCATCTCTAGAATGTGCAGGAGCTGCTGGACCCTCCCTCCTGCTGTGGACCCACAGTCCAGCTGGAAGAGGCCAGAAGACTTGTCTTACAGTCCAGTCCAGAACGGTAAACCCCACCGTGCAGGGGAAGCAGGGGAGCGGAAGGCAGAGGGCAAGGCAGACAGCCCTGACTCTGCCACCTGCCCGCTGGGCTTCGTCCAGGTCCTCATGCAATTCCTAACACCCGCTTTCTGAGCACAGGCCCCACCGTGTGCCTCCCTCTGGGTTCACTCATTCAACAAGTATCTGTTGTGGGACTTCCTGGGTGGTCCAGGGGCTAAGACCGTATGCTGCAATGCAGGGAGCCCAGGTTCGATCCCAGGTCAGGGAACCAGATCCCACAAGGCACAACCAAGAGGCCCCATGTCACAACTGAAGATCCTGCATGCTGTGACTAAGACCTGGTGCAGCCAAATAAGTAAAAACTTTTGAAAAATTGTAAAAGCCAAACATCTGTTGAGCACTTACCACTGTGTGAGCGGTAAACATGGGAAGCCCTGCTCTCCCAGAGCTCTCACTCTACAGCTGGGTTGGGGGGTAGGGGAGTCAGATAAAACCCGAGTACACGAGGGAAGCACAGGAAATGTGTTATGGGGGAAAATTCAGCTGAGAAGGGATAAGAAGGTCAAGAAAGATCTCACTAGGACATGAGAGTGGATGTGGGGGTGGATTGGGGGGGGAGTTGGCAAAGGGAAGGAGCCAGGTGAGAAAGAGCAGAACTCTGTGCTTTAACAAACGCTCGAGGTCCCTGTCTCTTGCCCCCATGTTCCTCTGTCCCCATGCTTCTCTACACATACACCTGTGTGTCTTACTCTTCAAAGACTGACACAGACACACACACATAACAAACATGCACAGAATGAAACCTCACCCCTTGGCCCTTCCAAACACTGAGGCCCCTGTCATGCCTCCCCAGGCACCCCCTGCAGATGAACCAAGAGAACTGTCTGGAAATCCTGAAGGAAAAAAATATATATATGCCCTTTCCTTCTTGAAAACCTTAAGATTTCAGATGAAGGATCTTGTCTTTAAACGACAACTCCCCTGGTGGCTCAGACAGTAAAGAATCTGCAGGAGACGGAAGTTCAACCCCTGGGTTGGGAAGATCCCCCGGAGAAGGAAATGGCAACCCATTTCAGTATTCTTGCCTGGAGAATTCCATGGACAGAGGAGCCTGGTGGGCTACAGTCCATGGGGTTGCAGAGTTGGACATGACTGAGTGACTAACACTGTCAAAAAGGTCACATTTACACATGCTCCAGGACGTTCGCGCTTCCAAAAATTTTTTTCTCAACTGGATAACAGAGATTTTTTTAAAAACCACCTGCTGAGTCAGAGAGGAAAGGGATTAGTCACAAATGCCTGACCATGAGGCATTTGGTTGGGGGCAATCAGTTGGGGGGGGGCGGTGCAATCCAGGGGCTGAGGTTTTTATAAGAGGGAAGCTGGACATAGAGACACACACAGAAAGAACATCATGTGAAGATGGAGGCAGAGATCCGAGTGATATGTCTCCAAGCCAAGGAAAACAAAGGATTCCTGGCCAGAAGCATGGGACAGACTCTCATTCAGGGCCTCCCAAAGGAACCAACCTTGCCAGCACCTTGACTTTGAACTTCTAATACTGTGAGACAATAAATTTCTGTTGTTTTTTAAGTGACCTAGTTCGTGGCAATTTGTTATGGCAGCCCTAGGAAACGAATACATCTTTCTTCGCTACTCTTTGAGGCTAAGAATGGCTGTTATGATCTGACTTAACTGGGAGATGTTGGCATTAACTGATGAAAAGTTGGTCTATTGACTCCCTGGGTTCAAGCTCTGGCCCTGCCAGCTTACAAGCTGTGTGACCTCCTGCAAGTTGCTGAGCCTCTCTGTACCTCCCTGTGCTCATCTTCAAAATGTGCCGACCTTACAAGGGTAGATGTCAATGAAGTAATGTACGAAAGGCACTCAGACCAACACCCAACACAGTCTTGACACTCAGTACAGGCCCTACTGTCATCATCACTTCGAGGGGTTAGAACCTGGCTTTCCAGTCCATTCTCTGCCTGGCTTCCTGCAGTGGATAGGGTAGGAATAGCATGTGCAGTTCCTAGGGGTGTGAGGCTTAGTGAGATGAAGGTATTTAACCTTAAGCACCAAGCATAGTTCCTGGAAGATAAGGGTCACCTCCCCACACCCACCCCACCCCCACCCATCAGTGTGGCCCCTCCCACCTTTCAGATAAGGCAGCTGGGCTTATCCAAAGGTGGTGGAGATATGGAGGTGAAGGGGAGCAGAATGCAACCCAACCTCACCTTAGGACTCCTCCTGCAGCTACACTCCCTCCACTCCTCACAGGCTAAGGGTCCCAGGGCAGAACCTTCACCATTTAGACCTCAGCCTTCCCCCTCTGTACAGCAGAAGCAGGGAGGTCTGCTCAGCGTTCTCCAAGGCTCTTCTCAGTCTGAGCCCTGATACTCCTCAACTCAGGCCTCCTCCAGGGGTACCTACAGCCTTTCCTCCCTCGTACTGACTGAAGGGACTCTACCAATCCCAGGAGCACTCGATAACTCCTCTCCTGCCCCAAGACGGTCACTCAACTCTCCTTTAATATTCTCCATTCTCTGGGCCGAGTAAAGCCCTTGAGATTTGTTGGGTGGCCTTACCGTTGTTGTTCAGTCGCCAAGTCATGTCCGACTCTTTGCAACCCCATGGACTGCAGCATGCCAGGCTTCCCTGTCCTTCACTATCTTCCAGAGTTTGCTCAAACATACTTACATTGAGTCGGTGATACCATCCAACCATCTCATCCTCTGTCCCCTCCTGCCCTCTATCTTTCCCAGCATCAGGATCTTTTCCAATGAGTTGGCTCTTCACCTCAGGTGGCCACAGTATTGGAGCTTCCAATGAATATTCAGGGTTAATTTCCTTTAGGATTGATTGGTTTGATCTCCTTGCAGTCCAAGGGACTCTCAAGAGTCTTCTCCGATACCCCAGTTTGAAAGCATCAATTCTTTGGCACTTGGTCTTCTTTATGGTCCATCTCTTGTAGCTGTACATGACTACTGAGAAAACCATAGCTTTGACTTTGTCTATATAGACCTTTGTTGGCAAAGTGAATGCTCTGCTTTTTAATATGCTGTCTAGGTTCATCATAGAGTCACCTAACTTTTTTGGCTTGTGTTTTCATCTGACACATAAGAAGCTTGGGGACATACCCCAATGCTGGTCACCTTGTTAGGGGAAACACACCGACTGAAACCAGCCAAACTGGTCAGGCACCACAGTAACTCACAGTGCGTGAGTTATTTTACAACAGGAGGTCCTGGTAAGGAACACAGGACTAACACGCCACCACTAACCAGAAGAATTTGGGAAAGGTCAAAAGGAGATGTCACCGCTCAGTGTCCGACCACCTCCCAGAATCCTTCTCACTGGTACCCGTCTTGGCTGAGCAGTGCATGCACCACCAGAAAGGACCCTGAATCAAGAGTGATTGGCCAGAGACAATGAATTGGCCTAGAAATGAATCCTGTCACCATCAAACCCGAGATCACAAGCCACATGGCAAAGCAGTTCTGGGTTCCCTTACCCTCCTGCTTTCCTCTTGGACGCCCTTCCCAATAAAGTCTCTTGCTTTGTCAACACGTGTGTCTCCTCGGACAATTCATTTCCGAGGGTTAGACAAGAGCCCACTCTTGGGCCCCGGAAGGGATGCTCCTTCCTGCAACCACCTCATAGGCATGTCATGCAGGTAAAGAAAGGAAAAAGTGAACAGTTGTAGAGGTTGTGAGTGGCTAGGAAGGCTGTTAGACAGCCTGGGGCTTAGAGGGAGCAAACCCGAGTTGGGGGGTGGGGTGGCAGGAGAGGGGACACTGTGCCCCAGAGCTAACATTGTGGTTTCAAACTCAGCAGCCACCGAGGCAGGCAGGTCACAGAAATGACTAAGGTGGGCCAGGGGAGGTCTGTGGAGCTGAGAGCAACCAGCTGATGTCTGGGGGAACACAGGCCTGGGATATCCAGAACTTTTTTTTTTTTTTTTGGATTGTACCCACCACACAACATGCAGGATCTTAGTTCCCCAACCAGGGATTGAACCCGTGCCCCCTACAGTGGAAGCACAGATCCTTAACCTCTGGGCCACCAGGGAAGTCCCAAGAAGTTCTAATTTTTAAAGATATATTAGAAATCCAAAATTCTACATGAAATCTTCAGTTTTTTAAACATTGGTAATGAAACCAAATGTTTTGGGAACAATTTGAGGGCGGGGCCCATCCAACAGCCCCCAGGACTCCCTTCTCCCCACTGCACCTTCCAGAAAACTGAGGTCCAGGGGACCACGTGAACCCTTCCTGGGGTTTCCCCGCACAGGGATGCATCTGGGCAGCTCAGGACACTCAGAACTTGGCCTGGCCCGGCCCGGCCTCCACCCCCGCTCTGGCCCTTCTCCCTATGGTGAAAGGGACTTTATGGGGACAAAAAGCCACCCATTGTGTCACAGGAGACAAAGGCGCAGGGGACAGAGGCGCTGGGCGGCGGGGTGCCACCACAACTCCACACCCCACCTCCTCCCCTTGCAGAGGGGTAGGCTCCTTGGAATTCCCACTGTGTATTCTGCAGGCCACGCCAGGGCAGGTTCATAACCCAGCCTGGGGCCAACTGACCAGGTCTGGGCTGTTACCTAACTCTGCCAAACCTCCCTTTTGTCACCTGAAAAGCAGGCACAAAAAGTTACCACATCGAGTCACTGAACAAACTCTCCCCCAAGGGCCCACTCTGTGCCAGGCGCTGTTATAAGCATCAGGGAGTGTGGGGCGGGGGGAGAGAGCCAGGCAGCCAGGGTCCCCACCCACAAGCACGCAGCTCCCAGCCTGGGTTGCCAAGGAGGAGGGGGAGGAGGGGAACACTGACTGAGGGCCTGGGTCACCTTCAGGGCTTTCCAAACAGAGCCTTTATCACATTGCTTCTTATTCCTGAGTCCTGAGTTAATTAAAGATGAAAGAGACCTCTACACTCCTACCCTCACAGCCCTGCCACCCCCAGAACCCCCTAACTGGGACCTCCAGCCCCTGCATGCAGACTGAATGTCAAGGAGCTCACTGCCACCATCTTCCTCTGGGGTCTCTCTTGGGGTTCTAGAAAAACCTTCCTAACCTGAAGCTCAAGCAGCACTCTGGGGCCAGAGACTAAGCAGGTCCCCTCCACATACAGCCCCAGGTGTGTGGAGGTAGGTGGGGGCCCCCTGAGGCATCGCCAAGGCCTTCCTTCCCTGGGTCCCAGAGGCAACAGCAACACAGCCCCTCAGTGAGGTTCCAGAAATTTAGACCCTACCTGCCTGCCTTCCCACCCTCCTCCCTTCCCTCCACTGGGGTCTCCTGGTCTCCCCAGAAGGCCAATCTGTGCCTTCTCCCCAGCACAAAGACTCTTAACAGCCACACAGAGCTATCCCAGGAAGGCCTTAGACCCCTTGAAAGCCCAGGTCAAGTGCAACTCAATTCCAGCCCCTCCCCCCACCCCGCCCCAGTGCTTCACTCCCAGGAAGCCCAGCTCTTTACATAAAGCACACGGCCCATTTCACAGATGGGGAAACCAAGTCACTTGGAAAAGATGAACCTCGCCCAAGGTTATGCACAGTTAATGGTGGTGCCAGTTCTGTCACTCAGCAGATAGAGAGATGCCCAGTGGGGAACACAATTCCAAATCCCAGAAGGTAGGGACATTCCCTGGAGACTAACTGGGAGGGAGTATCAGTGCCCTGGAGGTGGGAGCAGAGAAGGGGCAGGGGCGGTCCTTGAACCCTGAGGGGATGACAGAAGCAATGTTTTCAGCACCCTAGTCTGCTCCCTGCCATTGGCCCTCCAGAGAGAGCTGGCTGCAGGGATCACAGGCACTTCACAGTCCCATGAGACCTGGCCTCTCTGCCTGCTGGGAATAGGGTTGGGGTGAAACCATTTATCAGACTGGGACTTGAACCCATGTGCTGGAGCTCGAACCCAGCCAAAACCCAGCCTGGGACTTGAACCCACGTGGCTGGGACACTAACCCAGCCAAAACCCAGTTTGGGAAGCAGAAGGGAAGGTCCATCTTCTGTAATTCTGGATACCCGATCTAGGGGCCCCAGGGACAAGGGAGGCTCCTTGTTTTAGTCTACATGGGCTGAAATCCCTACGTAGCCATCTTGATGCAGAACTGCTGTAACTGGTTCCTTAGCCTTCTTATGTATCTTCTGGATGATGAAGCCTTTTTTGAACCAGCACCAGGGTACATAAATATGTATAAATGACAAAAGACTCAAAAGGCATGGTCAAACATCTGATTACAGTGTACGATAAAGTTGGTTACGATAACCAGAATTACAAATGATCATATTTAACATAATATACCAAATAACCCTAGTTAAATATTTCTCTTTGAGATAACACAGGAGCCCTCTAAAACATCCCAAAGTTAGTTTTCAGTTAGATAAGAGCATAAGTCACTAGGAGACTATACTTTTTCCCTAACCTAAAGGTTTTTTCCCTAAAGATCTCAAAAGCAAATACAAATCACTTACAGGCAAAGAAACTCATCTCAATCTGTTTGTCCAAAGAAGCATTTCAAGAATTCTTTGGAGGGAGAAATCAAATCCAGTCTTATTTTACTTTAGCCCATTCCTAACAAAATCCATTTACCCAACTAAATTTAATTCAGTCTTAGAAAATCCTGATCATGTGTAACCCTTTGCCTATATTAATCACACCAAAAAGCTTAAACCACTTTCAATTTTTCAATCTTTCACTTTTCAATCACCAGATATCAGTTTTGTCCTGAGTATTTTTCAGATAACATGAGACTGAAATGAATTCTGGCCGGATTATTTTGTATTTTGAGTATTTATATGAGTATTTAATTTCCTTTAAGTCAATTAGAGCTCTTTTGTGAATTAACTTTTGGCAATATTAGACATCCAGAACACACATATAGACACATATGAACACACAAACACAGAGACCTCATAGTTTCTATTTCAGAATTTTAGTCATGATCTTGAGAACCCAAAGCATTCTCCCAAAATAATTCCTAAATCTGGGAGAGGTTCATTATCATTTTGTATATATTGAGGTAATCCGAAAGGTATGATTATCTTTTTAATCAAATTCTTTGTTACTCTTTCTGTCCATGTGGGAAAATTCTCTAGCCATTTAATGAATGTCTGCTGCTGCTGCTAAGTCGCTTCAGTCGAGTCCGACTGCGACCCCAGAGACGGCAGCCCACCAGGCTCCCCCGTCCCTGGGATTCTCCAGGCAAGAACACTGGAATGGGTTGCCATTTCCTTCTCCAATGCATCAAAGTGAAAAGTGAAAGGGAAGTCGCTCAGTCGTGTCCAACTCTTAGTGACCCAGTGGACTGCAGCCTACCAGGCTCCTCCATCCATGGGATTTTCCAGGCAAGAGTGCTGGAGTGGGGTGCCATTGCCTTCTCCGAGTGAATGTGTCTACCTTTACCAATAAATAATTTGTTTCCTCTGGACTTGGGCATCTGAGTAAAATCAATTTACCAGTTCTTCTTGGTGTTGAATGGGTCTAAATAATGGAGGAGGGGGTGGCATTTTTCTAGGATTATTTTGTAAACATGTGTCACATGATTTGGTAATCTGGGCCACCACCATTTTCATTCCTTTACCCACAAGCAATCTTTGTAGTAAATTCCAAAGAGCTTCACATTCATATCTTACTTCCCTGGTGGCTCAAACAGTAAAGCGTCTGCCTGCAATGCGGGAGACCCGGGTCTGATCCCTGGGTCCAGAAGATCCCCTGGAGAAGGAAATGGCAACCCATTCTAGTACTCTTGCCTGGAAAATTCCATGGACTGAGGAGCCTGGTAGGCCACAGTCCATGGGGTCACAAAGAGTCAGACACGACTGAGCAACTTCACGTTTCACTTCACTTTCACATCCATAGTGGGTAGTTTCATATAAAACCTTGATTACTTTCCATTGCTGAGCTTGTGGAATCACAGTATTTTCATCTAACACATACCATCCCCTTTGACTTATTAACCCCCTATTTTTAGCCCAATTTTTTCCTTTAGTATAGCAAGGTTGTGGCATTTCCTCTATCAAGCCTAGGACTTTCAAAACTGCCTGTGTTTTATTTGTTGGTATGTAAGCTAAGGTTTCCAATCCTTTGGGCTAAGACTGAGAAGGTTGCACCAGTATCTGTAAGAAATTCCACCAAGCCATATCAATGATCAGCCGAGGCTTGACATTAGTTATGTAGATGGTATCTTTAGGCAGAGCCATTTTTGGCCTTGGGTCCCATCGGTCTTCTGATTGCAAAACCATCAACGGTTGAGGGGCCTCTGCTGCCTGGTGTCTGGGGCGTTCCCTCTGCCAATGCCTGGCTACTTGCAAAGGACACATGGACCGCAGTGCTTCCTCCAGTGCCCCTTTTGTCCACAGAGGCTACACTGGCCTTGTAGGTGTACCATGGGCCTCGTGGTCCACCAGGACCAGATTGTCCAAGAGAGGGCAGCCTCCTAGTTGGTGGTCTTTGAGCAGACAAAGCCATTGCAATCATTTGGGTCTCTTGCATGTTTCTCTGGGTGCATTCAGTCTTTTCAACCATATCCCCATTATTGAAAACCAAATAAGCCAATTGGAACAAATCATTCATTAGAGTCTGAGGACCAGCAGTTGCTTTCTGAACTTTGTGCCTGATGTCTGCGGCAGACTGGGCTATGAAATGCATGCATCCTGTCCCTCAGAAGAGGAGGGATATACTCCTTAAAGCTTAGGTATCCTTCCTAAAAGCGTCCACTAATCTCCTTTGGAAGACTGCAGGTTTTTCATCCTATCCCTGTTGGACCTTTTTCACCTTTTCATAATTAACAGGTTTTACTGTAAGTTTCTTCATACTCTCTATTAAACAGTTAATCATATGGTCCATCTATCTATTATCAATAGAATTCAGCTGGTAATTCCATTGCAGATTTGCCTCAGGGAAGCATCATTCCCCACCCAGTGCACTGCATGGCCCTGTTGGCTTGGGCTGCCAGTTGGCCTGTATGGGCTCTGGCTGCCAATATTATATCCTGCTTTTCCTTGGGGGGTGCAGCAAGGGGATAGTAAAATCTAAGTCCCCCCAGGTGAGATCAAAAGATCTTACTAATGGGGTAAATTCTTTTGTAAAGAGTTCAGGATCCTCAGAAAAACTTCCCAACTTGTCCTCTGCCACACTTAGATCAGACATTGAGAAAGGTACATAGACACATATTGTTCCTCAATTTCCATCAGGAACTTCTCTTAGAGGCAAAACTGTAGGGGCATTCGTTGGTAACTTATATCATTGACAGTGCTAGCTGAAAAGGTCAGTTTTCATTCCAATCCCAAAGAAAGTCAATGCCAAAGAATGTTTGAACTACCGCACAATGGCACTCATCTCACATACTAGCAAAGTAATGCTCAAAATTCTCCAAGTGAGATTCAACAGTATGTGAACTGAGAACTTCCAGATGTTAAAGCTGGATTTAGAAAAGGCAGAGGAACCAGAGATCAAATTGCCAACATCTGTTGGATCATAGAAAAAGCAGTGAATTCCAGAAAAACATCTACTTCTGCTTTATTGACTACGCCAAAGCCTTTGACTGTGTGGATCACAACAAAAAAAAACTGTTGAAAATTCTTCAAGAGATGGGATTACCAGACCACCTTACCTGCCTCCTGAGAAATCTGTATCCAGGCCAAGAAGCAAGAGTTAGAACCAGACATAGAACAATGGGCTGGTTACAAATTGGAAAAGGAGTATGTCAAGGATGTATATTGTCACCCTGCTTATTTAACTTAAATACAGAGTCCATTATGCAAAATGCTGGAATGGATGAAGCACAAGCTGGAATCAAGATTGCCAGGAGAAATATCAATAACCTCAGATATGCAGATGATACCACCCTTATGGCAGAAAGCAAAGAGGAACTGAGGAGCCTTTTGATGAAAGTGAAAGAGGAGAGTGAAAAATCTGACCTGAAACTCAACATTCAAAAAAACGAAGATCATGGCATCTGGTCCCATCACTTCATGGCAAATAGATGGGGAAACAATGGAAACAGTGAGAGACTATTTTATTGGGCTCCAAAATCACTGCAGATGGTGATTGCAGCCACGAAACTAAAAGACTCTTGCTCCTTGGAAGAAAAGCTATGACAAACCTATAAAAAAATATCTATGACAGTCATATAAAAAAGCAGAGACATTACTTTGCCAACAAAGGTCTACTCAAAGCTATGATTTTTCCAGTAGTCATGTATGGATGTGAGAATTGGACCATAAAGAAGGCTGAGCACCAAAGAATTGTTGCTTTTGAACTGTGGTATTGGAGTAGACTCTTGAGAGTTCCTTGGACTGCAAGGAGATCCAACCAGTCTATCCTAAAGGAGATCAGTCCTGAATATTCATTGGAAGGACTGATGCTGAAGGTGAAACTCCAATACTTTGGACACCTGATGTGAATAACTGACTCCCTGGAAAAGACCCTGATGCTGGGAAAGATTGAAGGCAGGAGAAGCAGGGTTAGACAGAGGATGAGATGATTGGATGGCATCACTGACTCAATGGACCTGAGTTTGAGTAGGCTCCAGGAGTTGGTGATGGACATGGAAGTCTGGCGTGCTGCAGTCCAAGGGGTTGCAAAGAGTCAGACATGACTGAGCTACTGAACTGAACTTGGGTAACTCAGGGTACAAACAAGTTCCTGAATATGGGTGGGGCCTCTTTTCAGCCCTAGCTGTGTCTTCCCCTGAGGTAATGGTTCCTCCCAGTAGGCAAGGAGTAGCTCTGGCTCCTCCTTGCAGAGGATTTAACCTTTGGATGGCTCCATACGGTAGATCAGTTAAAATGTCTTCTGTCTCCTTACTATAATTATCCCTTTGAACTACATGCACCTTAAATTCCTTTTGGGTCTCATTGTATAAATACAGTGAGAAGGCAATGGCAACCCAATCCAGTACTCTTGCCTGGAAAATCCCATGGACAGAGGAGCCTGGTAGGCTGAAGTTCATGGGGTTGCGAAGAGTTGGACACGACTGAGCGACTTCACTTTCACTTTTCACTTTCATGCACTGGAAAAGGAAATGGAAACCCACTCCAGCATTCATGCCTGGAGAATCCCAAGGACGGCGGAGCCTGGTGGGCTGCCGACTATGGGGTCGCACAGAGTCAGACATGACTGAAGCGACTTAGCAGCAGCAGTATAAATACAAGGCCATGAAAATTTGAACATATGGAAGCTCACTCCATTTAAATTTCCTTCTACAATATAAATCTAGCTGCACTATAGTATCATAACTCAGAGATCCATTTAATGGCCGCTTTTCTTAGTTTCTGGCTCAGACAGTAAAGTGTCTGCCTACAATGTGGGAGAGCAGGGTTCAATCCCTGGGTCAGGAAGATCTCCTGGAGAAGGAAATGGCAACCCACTCCAGTACTCTTGCCTGGAAAATCCCATGGACGGAGGAGTCTTTTAGGCGACAGTCCACAGGGTCACAAAGAGTCGGACACGACTGAGCGACTTCACTTTCACTTTTTTCACTTTTCTTGGGTTCCTAGCTCATGTCGTGGCCAAACATGATTACATAGCCTAACAAGTTTCTTTGTTTTTAATCCCAGTAGTCTGAATCTTTCCCAATCCTGGACGATAAGACCCAGGAGGGTATTGGTTGGGACTGATGCCGCCTGACCTGTTACAGATCCAAATTGAGATAATGTCTCTAACTCCCATCCTATCCAAAATTTTACCCTTAAGTTAAAATCCACCACACAATTTGATCAAGATTTACACTTAGAATTTTAGATCCCATCCCTTCCAAGATAGTTTCCCAAATGGTTGTAGTGCCCAAAAGTCGTTGCAAAGAAATGGCACAAAGATGTCCTCAATGGTGTTGAGGATGAGCTGGAATTGGTCTAGTTATAAGTTGGGAATAAAGGGTCAGCACTTGTAAGGTTATAGGGAGGAAGTGAAGTGAAGTGAAGTCGCTCAGTCGTGTCTGACTCTTTGCGACCCCATGGACTGTAGCCTACTATGGCCCTCTGTCCATCGGATTTTCCAGGCAAGAGTACTGGAGTGGGTTGTCATTTCCTTCTCCAGGGATCGAATCCAAGTCTCCTGCAGTGGCTGGCAGATTCTTTACCACTGCACCACCTGGTTAGATGATAGCCCTGGGGTAAAGTGGGGAGAGGTTGGGGTATACACAGGAAATAGAACAGAGTGGGCATGGGGGCAGTCAACTCTAACCAAAGGGCACAGAGATTGCTCATGGTGCTCTTTCCCATTCTATTTTATTCTGGACTGTTGATAATATATTATCTATTAAAGAAATTAAGAAAAGAAAGGATTAAAAAAGAAAGATACATGTAGTTCTCTGTGCAATGATACAGGACATCCCTAGGTGTATTGCCAGGAGGGAAAGACTGGAAGGGCACAGGTGGGGTGGAGCTACCTGTATTTTGTGTAAATAACCCACTGACCCACCCTGGAATGTCACACTCATAATGCCTCCGGCAAGGGCCAGGGATGGGGGTGTGGGCAGTGACCCAACCAGGATGAGAGATTATATATTCATTGATAACCCTTTGTATTCATTAATAGCCCTTTGGACTGGTGAAATGTTTTTGCTATATGTCTGTATATATTTTTAAAAGAATAAAAGCATTAAAAAAAAAAAACTGGCCCATCAACATTTACACAGTGCTACATATAAAACGGATAACCAACAAGAACCTACTGTACAGCACTGTTATGCTATATAATGTTATGTGGCAGCCTGGATGGGAGGGGACTTTGGGGGAGAATGGATACATGTATACGTATGGCTGGGTCCCTTCCCCGTTCACCTGAAACTATCACAACATTGCTAATTGGCTATACCCCAAACAAAATTAAAAGTTTTTAAAAAACAAAGAAAAAAAAAGTGAAGTGAAAGTCACTCAGTTGTGTCTGACGCTTGCAACTCCATACAGTCCATGGAATTCTCTAGGCCAGAATACTGGAATGAGTAGCCTTTCCCTTCTCCAGGGGATCTTCCCAACCCAGGGATCGAACCCAGGTCTCCTGCATTGCAGGCAGAGTCTTTACCAGCTGAGTCACAAGGGAAGCCCAAAACAAAAAACAAAACAAAACAAAAACCAGGCCCATCCATAGAAAAATGGCTAAATGAACTCGGGTCCAACCAGCGACATTCTGGAATAGCCTGAACGGTTAAGAAGGAGGGAGACAGCTCGAAGAGATGCAGGTGCAGCGGGTATAAGACAAGTAACTGAACAAAGGATACAGAATTAAGCCATCAGTGTTTTTTCAAATGCATGGGAAAAAGAAATAGAAACACCCCAGTACAGCAGTTCCTTTGGGGAGACAGGCAGGGGATCCAAGGATAATTTTAGACTTATCTGTAATAGGTTTTTGCTTTTTAAGGAGAACGTGTCCATATATTGGTTATATAACTACAAATTGACTCCAAACATTCGAGAATCCCCCAACCACAAGTGGGGCATGTAGGCGGAGCTAACAATACAGGCACTGCTGTGCTCCCTACAGTGGAGCATGGAACAAGGTGGGGAGTGTGCAGCATCAGGAATGCTGCCCTAGGGAGATGGAACCCACAAAACTCAATGCTAAGGAAAACCCTGTGAGTCCCCAACACTGAGATCCCAATATGGCCAACCTCAGCTCGCACCTCTCAGACCTCAACAACATTGTCTCACCAGGCTAAAGAGCTGACTTTCAGGTCCTGTCCTGCCTCCAACCTGGAGAGGAGCTGCCATGCCTTGTGGGGCTGGAGAAAGACCCAGGTTACCAAGAGGAAGGACTTTCTCACACTCCCAGGCGTGCAAGGATGCAGCAGGCATCCTTTAGAGAGACTGAGCTCCCTGTCCCTGGGAGCCTACAAGCTCTTGCTGAGGAGACACCTGGGGACCTTTGGGAGCAAGCATAAGAGCCCTAGATTTCTATGACCCTGTGAATCCTAATAATTTCCCTTCATTCTCACACACACTGTGCTAAGCCCTCTGCAGCATCAGCTTCCACCTTCCCCAAAATCTCACCATCACCATTTCACAGACAAGGAAACTGAGGCTTAGGGATATTAGGGAACTTGTCCAAGATTACAGAGCCAGGATTTGAAACCAAGCTTCTCTGCTTCCACCAATCCTCTCACTACCGCCCATGGATCACTGTCATCAAGTGGCAAGTGAAGCTTCTGATGCGTTTGTTCACCTGCTAACTGGGAATTGTGTGTGTGTTCAGTCACTCAGTCATCATGTCCCATTCTTCGTGACCCTATGAACTGGAACCCACCAGGCCCTTCTGTCCATGGGATTCTCTGGGCAAGAATATTAGAGAGGATTGCCATTTCCTCCTCCAGGGGTCTTTTCCAACCCAGAGATCGAACCCACGTCTCCTGCATCTCTGCATTGCAGGTGGATTCTTTACCGCTGAGCCACTGGGGAAGCCCCAAGGATAGGATAGAAGCTTCTAAACACAAATGGCCCTACTGTCACAGGCCATTCATAGGGCTTCTCTGTCCCAAGCCTTCTGACTGCCCTTGTACTAGTTCCTCAACCTCTCTAAGTCTGTTCCTTCATCAGTAAACCCACGTGGGGCTTCCCAGGTGGCACCAGTGATAAAGACCCTGACTGCCAATGCAGGAGACATAAAAGACATGGGTTTGATTGCTGGGTTGGGAAGATCGTAGGAGAAAATCGTAACCCGCTCCAGTATTCTTGCCTGGAGAATGCCATAGACAGAGGAGCCTGGTGGGCTACAGTTCATAGGGTTACAAAAAGTTAGACACAGCTGAAGCAATTTAGCATACACGCATGCAAACCCAGGAGATCACCTTTCTCCCCGGGGCTGGGGGAAGATTAAAAAAAAAAAAAGAAGAAGAAGAAATGTGCACTTCACTTTATACTTATTCTATATAAGTCTCTGGGATCAGCCAAGTTAACCACAGCTTCCACAAAGTTCCTCCACCCACTAGCCACACAAAGATCTGCAGCATCAAAGCTTCCAGGTTTTTAAGACCAAGAGTTATCTCTAGACCAGGCATGCCTGCTTCCTTTTTTATTTTTCTTCCTTTTTAGATGCTATCTGTATAAATTCATGCTTCCCTTTTTTACCTAGGCTGCTAGGAAACTCAACAAAGAATCAACAGCCTTAAATTTGTGACGGAGTCTAGATTCTTCTCAGCTCTCTTTAAGTCAGCCCCTACCCCATCTCCACACACACACACTACCAACTTTAAAAAATATATTACTTTAACTCTTCTGTCATATGTGACTTAATATCATATCCCATTTCATATTATTTCTGAAGCTAGATGGGGTGGGGGAAGGGACAATCAGTGACCACTGAGGTTGGTTCTTCAGGACACATTTAATACTAAACAAAGAACACATCTCCTTCTCAAGAAGCTGGGGTCTTCCTACCCAGCCCCTCTTCCTCCTCCCACATCTGGAACCCTTCACCAGATCTTGGGAAACACAGATGTCTGATACCTTCCCATGTACTGCCTCCTCCAGGCAGCCCACCTGATCCCTCCATAGGAAGCTCATCCTTTGAGCACCTCCCTCAGAGACCAAGAGCTCTAGAGAGCAGGCACTGGACCTGGGGTCTCCATTGCTCCCACAACAGCACCACACCCAGTGTCCAGCTGGGGAGGAGCCCAGCTGAGTGTGATAACTAAGTACAGATCAGAAAAGTCAGGCCACTGGGGCCTTTGATCCCAGCTCTAACACTCTATGAGCTCTTGGGCCAAGAACTGACCCCTGAGCCTCAGTTTCCTCACCTGTAAAGTGGAGGAATATACGAGAAAATGAAGCTCTTAGCAAAGAGCCTGGAGCCTAGCTGGCATCTGAGTGGTGGGAGCCACACTGGCTGCCCAGCAGACGTGGTGCCTGTTGAGTGGAGCCCCGTTTGTCTCAGACCCCATGGAACTGTCCATTGCCAGAGAAACAGTTCAGGAAGCAGCTTCTCCCACAAGCCAATTGGTGAAGTCACGAAAAGGTGCAGGTCTTCAGCACTCCAATAGGAGACTCTCATCCTCCCACTCTGGGCTCCAAAAACACTGCAGGGAGGGCAAAGGACGGCCATCCCACTCACAGCCAGTCCCTGGAGTCTAAGTGCCAAGCTCCCCCACAGCTCTCTGGGCCAGTCCTACATTCCATCGACACCTCTGTCTACATCTGTGTGTGATGGGAGCCAAATGCTGCTCAGGACTGGGCTGCTAAGCCCACTGCTGCTGCTGCTAAGTCGCTTCAGTCGTGTCCGACTCTGTGCGACCCCATGGACTGCAGCCTACCAGGCTCCTCCGTCCATGGGATTTTCCAGGCAACAGTACTGGAGTGGGGTGCCAAGCCCACAGGGACCCCCAAATCAAGAGACACAAGCCTCCTCCAGCAGAAGCTACTTCAGTTCTTGCAGACACAGCAGGCCCCTCCTCCGCTGCTGCTGCTGCTAAGTCGCATCAGTTGTGTCCGACTCTGTGTGACCCCATAGACGGCAGCCCACCAGGCTCTCCCGTCCCTGGGATTCTCCAGGCAAGAACACTGGAGTGGGTTGCCATTTCCTTCTCCAATGCATGAAAGTGAAGAGTGAAAGTGAAGTTGCTCAGTCATGTCTGACTCTTAGCGACCCCATGGACTCCAGCCCACCAGACAGGACCTAAACATCAGCCCCTTTTGCATTTGAACAATGAGACTTGGAATAAGGGGAACTAGACCCTTCCTCTAGTTCCCCTTATTCCAAGTCTCATTGTTCAAATGCAAAAGGGGCTGATGCTCAGGTCCTGTCTACCAAGAGTGAACCCTGGGGGACCCACCCTATGGCCTCCTCATCCTCAGCCCAGCTTAGAGCCCCCTGCGGTTCCAACCCCCCTAAGAATGCAAACAGAAAACCATCATCACTTATCTCCCTCAGCTTCTGGCCACCCAGAAACAAGTGCTTCAACTCCGGTGTAGCAGAGCAAAATTTACCATCCAAAAACTCATCTTTCTGGCATATCAATTTTAAGCTGGTTATTTGCTAAGAAAAGCAGGCAAGGGGAAAGCTGAAAACCAAGGCTCCTTACTCTTTTGTAAGAAATACTTACATTTGTAAGGATGTCCCCCTCACAGTAGCAGGGAAAGGAGGTTGACCAAATCTCTAGAAACACATCTATGGAAAAAGCAACGACTTAAATCCGCACAACCTTACCCTTGTTTCTCGTGCTTTTCCCGGTCACATCCCATTACTGACCTCACATCCTCAACATCCTCTTTTTCTTTAGCTGAAGATGGGATTTAAGGGGAGGGCTTTGGCCATTTTTTTAGCTTCTCAGTTTTCCTGGGTCTCTCCCATGTGTACATAGCATTAAACCTTGTTTGATTTTTCTCATGTTCATCTCTTTCATGTCAGTTTAACTCTTAGACCAGCCAGAAGAACTCGATGGGTAGAGGACAACTTCTTCCCCTCCACCAGTTAAATCAACCTGCTGGCTACTCTCCCCACGTGTGTATGTGTGTTCAATCACTCAGTCATGTCCGACCATTTGTGACCCTATGGACTGTAGCCCACAGAGCTCCTCTGTCCATGGGATCTGCCGGGCAAGGATACAGAAGTGGGTTGCCATTCCCTTCTCCAGGAGATCTTCCTGACCCAGGGATTGAACCCGGGTCTCCAGCATTGCAGGCAGATTCTTTACCATCTGAGTCACCAGGGAAGCCTGCTCCCCACTTCTCTTCAGCTTCCCCAGCCCTAAGCCTTGGCCTGCATGGTCACCTGCCCTTTTAGAAGGCGACCTTTCCCTACTTCTGCCTCAGATATCAGTGAAGTGAAGTGAAAGTCGCTCAGTGGTGTCCAACTCTTTGCGAACCCATGGACTATACAGGCCAGAATACTGGAGTGGGTAGCCTTTCCCTTCTCCAGGGGATCTTTCCAACCCAGGGATCAAACCCAGCAGGTTCTTTACCAGCTAAGCTGCAAGGGAAGCCCAAAGGGCAATGTCAAAAGCCACCTTTCTTCCACAAGCCTTCCTGAACTCAGAACTGATTCTCCCTCTCCTCTGCGCTTCCACACCCTTGGGTCGGGGACTTCCTTCGTGCTTGGCAACTGCTCCCTTCACAAGCAGCCAGAAGCCTAGCACTCAGCATCGCTCCAGACAGGCCCTTCCTACCAGCAGATTTAAATTTGGGGGAACCTCTGCCCCTTCTCCTCCCTTCCCAGAGAATCTGCCAGACAACTCAGAGGAGTTTAAAATGCAGATTTCTGGGCTGTAGTGACTGAGATTCCAATTCTACATTTTTTCCTGGGGTGGGGACAAACACCTACAAGCCCCTCCAAGAAACCCTGAGGGTGAGGTTGGGGACAGGGCTCACAGGAAGAGAGCTGAGGAATTCTGAAAGAGATAGCAATAAGGAGTTCATGATCTCAGCCACAGTCAGCTCCCAATCTTGTGGTCTTGTTTTTGCTGACAGTATAGGGCTTCTCCATCTTCAGGAAAACCACTAGACCATTCAGGTATGACCTAAATCAAAGTGGAAGTGACAAATAGATTCAAGGGAATAGATCTGACAGAGTGCCTGAAGAACTATGGATGGAGGTTCGTGACATTGTACAGGAGGCAGTGATCAAGACCAACTCCAAGAAAAAGAAATGCAAAAAGTCAAAATGGTTGTCTGACGAGGGCTTCCAAATAGCTGAGAAAAGAAGAGAAGCTAAAGGCAAAGGAGAAAAGGAAAGCTATACCCATCTGAATGCAGAGTTCCAAAGAATACCAAGGACAGATAAGAAAGCCTTCCTCAGTGATCAATGAAAAGAAATAGAGGAAGACAATAGAATGGGAAAGACTAGAGATCTCAACAAGAAAATTAGAGCTACCAAGGGAAATTTTCATGCAAAGATGGGCACAATAAAAGACAGAAATGGTATGGACCTAACAGAAGCAGAAGATATTAAGAAGAGGTGGCAAGAATACACAGAAGAACTATACAAAAAAGATCTTCATGACCCAGATAACCATGTTGGTGTGATCACTCACCTAGAGCCAAACATCCTGGAGTCCAAAGTTAAGTGGGACTTAGGAAGCATCACTACAAAAAAGACTAGTGGAGGTAACAGAATTCCAGCTGAGCGATTTCAAATCCTAAAAGATGATGTTAAAGTGCTGTACTCAATATGCCAGCAAATTTGGAAAACTCAGCAGCGGCCATAGTACTGGAAAAGGTCAGTTTGCACTCCAATCCCAAAGAAAGGCAATGCCAAAGAATGTTCAAACTACAGATCAATCGCACTCATCTCACACACTTGCACAGTAATGCTGAAAATTCTCCAAGCGAGGTTTCAACAGTATGTGAACCAAGAACTTCCAGATATTCAAGCTGGATTTAGAAAAGGCAGAGATCAAATTGCCAACATCCTCTGGATCATAGAAAACGCAAAAGAATTCCAGAAAAACATCTACTTCTGCTTTACTGACAACGCCAAAGCCTTTGCGTGGATCACAACAAACTGGAAAATTCTTCAAGAGATGGGAATACCAGACCACCTAGCCTGCCTCTTGAGAAATCCGTATCTCGGTCAAGAAGCAACAGTTAGAACCGGACATGGGACAGCAGACTGGTTCCAAATTGGGAAAGGAGTACGTCAAGGCTGTATATTGTCATCCTGCTCATTTAACGTCTATGCAGAGTACATCATGCTAAATGCCAGCTGAATGAAGCACAAGCTGGAATCAAGATTGCTGGGAGAAATATCAAGAACCTCAGATATGCAGATGACACCACCCTTATGGCAGAAAGCGAAGAAGAACTAAAGAGCCTCTTGATGAAAGTGAAAGAGGAGAGTGAAAAATTTGGCTTAAAACATTCACATTAAAGAAAAAAAAACTCAACATTTTATAAAACAAAGATCATGGCATCTGGTCCCATCACTTCATGGCAAATAGATGGGGAAACAGTGGAAACAATGACAGACTTTATTTTTGGGGGCTCCAAAATCACTGCAGATGGTGACTGCAGCCATGCAACTAAAAGACTCTTGCTCCTTAGAAGAAAAGCAATGACCAACCTAGACAGCTTATTAAAAAGCAGAGACATTATTTTGCTGACAAAGGTCCATCTAGTCAACAGTATGGTTTTTCCTGTAGTCATGTATGGATGTGAGAGTTGGACCATAAAGAAATCTGAGCGCCCAAGAATTGATGCTTTTGAATTGTGGTGCTGGAGAAGTCTCTTGAGAGTCCCTTGGACTGCAAGGAGATCAAACCAGTCAATCCTCAAGGAAATCAGTCCTGAATATTTATTGGAAAGACTGATGCTGAAGCTGAAACTCCAATACTTTGGCCACCTGATGCGAACGACTGACTCATTTGAAAAGACCCTGATGCTGGGAGAGATTGAAGGAAGGAGGAGAAGGGGATGACAGAGGATGAGATGGTTGGATGACATCCAACCATCCGACTAGATAGACGTGAGTTTGAGCTGGCTCAGGGAGTTGATGATGGACAGGGAAGCCTGGGTGCTTCAGTCCATGGGGTCGCAAAGAGTTGGACACGACAGAGTGACTGAACTGAACTGAAAGAGATAGCACTGGTCCAGGAGGAAGTGTGATCACCTGGGTAAAGAGGGAAGCTTGATCTGGGCCCCTGCCTTCTGTGCTGATCCCTGGCATTCTTGCTAGGACCGAGCAGTGGGACAGCAGAAGGTGCCCTAACGGAAGATGGATCTTGACCCGCCTCCATCTTCTCGCTGCTGCTGCTGCTGCTAAGTCACTACAGTCGTGTCCGACTCTGTGCGACCCCATAGACAGAAGCCCACCAGGCTCCCCCCGTCCTTGGGATTCTCCAGGCAAGAAAACTGGAGTGGGTTGCCATTTCCTTCTCCAATGCAGGAAGAGAAAAGTGAAAGGGAAGTCGCTCAGTCGTGTCCGACCCTAGCGACCCCATGGACTGCAGCCTACCAGGCTCTTCCGTCCATGGGATTTTCCAGGCAAGAGTACTGGAGTGGGGTGCCATTGCCTTCTCCGATCTTCCCGCCAGTCCCCTGAAAACGCAACAAGCCCCTCCCACAGGGCAGCCACCCAGCTCCCAGACTGGCACCAGAGGGTACTGCGGGGCGGGGCGGGGGTGGGCGGGAAGCTAACACCTCCAAGCCTGAAACTGCTGCCGAAAGGGGTGTGCCCATCGATCCGCCTCGGCAGGGGTCTACAGAGGGTATTGGATACAGGATTCCTGCCTCTGCCTTCCCACCAAACCCTCCCCCAACGCTGGGCGTGGTATCTTGGCCCTCAGGGGCCAAACCGGCCGGAAAGCGGCAGGTTACTCAGTGAAAGCTAGATGGGTCGGACTCCCTCACAGGGGCCCGTAGGGCCCGCTGAAGGGTCTGTGTTGCCCCCGGATGTGCCCGCTCGATTAGACGAAGAGTGTTCTGGGGTGCAGCCACCGGGAGCAGCTCGGAGCTCGGCAGAGGATCAGCTGAGATCAGACTTTGCCTCAGGCTGGCGGTGCTGGAGGGCTAAGGGCATAGTCCTGGCAAAGGGAGAGCCAGAGTCCGGGAGAAACAGTCGCGCGCAGTGATTGTGGCGTTTGTGAGCGCTTCTGTGGATGACCTCTTGGTGACCAGCGGGGACGGAATGATGGGGCGCTGGTGATGGGCACTCTGACATTGGTACATCTTGCGTGTGCTCTAAGAGACTGCAACTAGGGCGTCTCGCGGTGAGAGGGTACCAAGGAGATCCTGGGAGCGTCCGTCCTACAAGCGCCCCCCGAGGAAGGCAAGGCGCACTGGGGCGTGTGTGAGCCTAGGTTGGGGGTGTGCGGGGAGCAAAGAAAAAAGGCAGCTCCGGAGTCCCCGACCCCTCCAGGCCCGGCCGGGACCCCCCTACACCACCACCCTAACCCGGTCCCGGGGCCCAGGCCCCGCGAGCGCGCTCACCAACTGCAGGAGCATGAGCGCACCGAGGCTGGAGCGCACGAACCCCAAGTCCGGGCTCAG
>NW_011495034.1:17950133-17959378 GCF_000754665.1 Bison bison bison | reverse complement strand
GCTGGCAATTTCCCCCACATTCGGGGCGGCTTTGATCGCTCCGCGCCCTCCTCGCCGTTGGCTTCCGAGCCTCAGGATAAACTGGCGGAGGCTTGCAAAGCTACCCACATCCCTCCTGGATGTCTCTCTAGCGCTGTGTGCTCTTGGGCGAGCTCCTGCACTCCTCTGAAGTCTCCCCGTAAAGCAGGATCGTCATCGCTGTGTCGAGACTCCCAAAGAGTCCCAGATGACCGAGCATCCATGAGGGGAGGGTCTGGATGAAATGTGGGAGTGCGTGGAAGGAGATGCTTTTATGACTCAATTGATGTGGTCTTCTCTTCTGAACTGATGGAGCGGTAACTTAGAAGATCGTTGAGCCTAAGTATCCTCGTCTGTAATACAGGGAGAGGAATGAATCTCACTTCACAAGAGCCTCCGGCAGAATGAATGAAATATTGCACGGAAAGTTTTTTGCCATTAGGTGTGGGGCGGGGAGGTTGTCAGAAAGCGGGAGATGATGTTGAAGTTACAGTTTCTTTGCTCCACTTGCGCCCTGAAACTCACTTGCGCGCGCGCAAACACACACACACACACACACACACACCCCTCAGGCTATAGAGACCAGCACAGACAATTGTTTCGTTTATTCATCACCAGAGATTGTTGAGACCTTACTATATTGTCAGACCCTATCCCAGGCCATGTGAATACACAAGCAAAAAAACACACGAGGGCTTCTATGATCCCACTTCCTACTGGAGGTGACAAGTATAAACTGGAGAGAAAAAATAACTTCAGATAGTGACAAGTGCTATAACTAAAAACAACAACAACCAGGAATTCGTTGGCGGTCCAGTGGTTAGGACTCAGGGCTCTCACAGATGGGATGGGTTCTATCCCTGGTCAGGGAAATCAGATATCACGTGGTGTGGCCCATAAAGAAATACATAAGCAAAACAGGAGTGTGACAGAGATGACCACGAGGTAAATTTTAGACAGAGTAGTCAAAGATGACCTCTCGGAGATTTCCCTGGTGGTCCAGTGGCTCAGACTCCATGCTCCCAGTGCAGGGGGCATGAGTTTGATTTCTGGTCAAGGAACTAGATCCCGCAACTACAGATTCCACAGGCCACAAGGAAAATAGAATATCCCACCTGCTGCAGTGAAGACCTGGTGCACCCAAATGAATAAGCAGATATTTTAAAAAACAAAAAGAAATCAAAGATAATCTCTCAGAGAAGGTGACACTTGATATTTACTCAAGTGGATATTCAACCCCCCCCCCCAATCCCCTTCCCAAAGCACCTGAGACCCTCTTTTCCACCCCATGCAGACAGTAGATACTCAGGGAATGAGAAATGCTTCTTGGTAACAGCAAAATCGTTACCCAGAGCCCAGCCTCTCTGCAGACTGCTCGAGGCCAAGTGCAGAACAAAGCTGTCGAGCAAACCCTTGATTTTAGGATGACACAGAAAACAGTAAGACAATTGTTTCCGAGGCAGATTCTAAAACAGTAGAGTATTTTTGTTTTGGTTTTGGTTTGGATTCTGTGTTTTTGCTTAATCCCACTTTCATTCCTTTCAAATGGCAACAAGCAAGACTCAATCACTGTACTGTTGTGTTTTTTTTCTTCGACCTTTTCTTCCAAACCAATTTCACTCGCCTCCGGTCAGAAAAAGTGGGAAGGAACCTGTCCCCAGACTGGAATGTGACGCCCACCCAGAGCCCCCACTTTTGCCAAGGAAGCCCTGGGTTCTTGGGACAGGGGGACAGGGAGCCAGCTGAGGTTGTGGAGGAGAGGGTCTCTCTGTTCCCAGGGTGAGTTCCCCTCCTCCTGTCCGAAAGGCCACCTCCACACATCATCTAGAGCACCCGTCTAGTCTTGTGCGTGCTTAGTCGTGTCCGACTCTTTTCGGCCCCATGAACTGTAACCCTCAGACTCTTCTGTCCATGGAATTTCCCAGGCAAGAATACTGGAGTGGGTTGCCATTTCCTACTCCATGGGATCTCCCCAACCCAGCGACAGCACTCACGTCTCCTGTGTCTTTTACATTGGCAGGCAGATTCTTTACCACTAGCCACCAGGGAAGTTTTCCGTAATTCTACAAAGTCTCCCTACTCTGATCAAGCCCCTACTGTGTGCAGGGCCTGTTGTCCATGGGGTGGGGATGGAGCATAATTGCAGAGGCTGGGGGGATTCCAGCACTGAGCACATGTTCGGTGTACACCAGGCAGAGACATTACTTTGCCAACAAAGGTCCATCTAGTCAATGGGATGGTTTTTCCAGTAGTCATGTATGGATGTGAGTTGGACCATAAAGAAGGCTGAGCGCCCAAGAATTGATGCTTCTGAATTGTGTTGGAGAAGACTCTTGAGAGTCCCTTGGACTGCAAGGAGACCAAGCCAGTCAATCCTAAAGGAAATCAATCCTGAATATTCACTGGAAGGACTGATGCTGAAGCTGAAGCTCCGATATTTGGCCACCTGATGTGAAGAACTGACTCATTAGAAAAGACCTGGATGCTGGCAAAGATTGAAGGCAGAAGAAGGGGACAACAGGGGGTGAGATGGTTGGATGGCATCACTGACTCAACGGACGTGAGTTTGAGCAAGCTCCGGGAGATGGTGAAGGACAAGGAAGTCTGGCATGCTGCAGTCCATGGAGTCGCAAAGAGTTGGACAGGACCGAGCCACTGAACAACAGCAGGCACTGAGAACAGCGCTGTGGGCCATCCAAGCAGAGACTCTACCCTCAGGGAATGTGATGGGAGAGACAGTCTCGAGATATACAAATCCACAGATATATAGATAATTTGATGATAATACTACAAGAGAAATCAAGATGCCCTGGGAAAGAATAATAGAGATTTGGGGGTGTCATTTAAATAACTGGGTCAGGGAAAGTGTAAGCACTTAGGCAGAGACTTGAAGAATGCATAAGAATCAGACAGAAAAAGAGCATTCTAGGCTCAGAAAACTACCATAGGTGCAAAGGTCCTGAGGCAGGAAAGACTTTGGCATCTTTGAGGGGGGACATAAATTTATAAAATGAAGGGATTGGGGAGAGGTGAAGTTCAAGAGGCAGCCAAAAGCCAGGTCAGTGGTGGTGCCCAATTGTGTTCAACTCTTTGAGACCCCCTGACCCCACCAGACTCCTCTGTCCATGGGATTTCCCAGGTAAGAATACTTGAATGGGTTACCATTTCCTTTTCCAGGGGATCTTCCAACCCAGGGATCAAATCTGTGTCTCTTGCGACTTCTGCTTGGCAGGTGAATTCTTTACCACCTGGGAAGCCTGGAACCAGGTCACCTAGGTCCTAAATCCTTGCTAAGAGAGTGTTTGGGCTGTGCCTTGTGGCATTCGGGATCTTAGTTCCCAGAGCGGGGATTGAACCCGTACCCCATGAAGTGGATGCACAGAGTCTTAACCACTGTGCTGCTGCTGCTAAGTCGCTTCAGTCATGTCCAACTCCATAGACAGCAGCCCACCAGGCTCCCCTATCCCTGGGATTCTCCAGGCAAGAACACTGGAGTGGGTTGCCATTTCCTTCTCCAATGCATGAAAGTGAAAAGTGAAAGTGAAGTTGCTCAGTCGTGTCCGACTCCCAGCGACCCCATGGACTGCAGCCCAACAGGCTCCCCTGTCCATGGGATTTTCCAAGCAAGGAGTGGGGTGCCATTGCCTTCTCCGTGTAATGCAATAGCATATCTAAATGACATACCCACAAGCTCCAGGACAGTTCTGAGGCTAAGCATGTGCATATGTGTGTCTGACTCTTTCCAACCCCATGGACTATAACCCGCCAGGCTCTTCTGTCCATGGGATTTCTCAGGTAGGAATACTGGAGTGGGTTGCCATTTCCTCCTCCAGGGGGTCTTCCCAACCCAGGGATAGAACCAAACCTCCTCTCTTGCGTTGCAGGAGGATTCTTCACTGCTGGGAAGCCTGAGTTCAGCTCAATCGTGTCTGACCCTTTGCGACCCCATGGACTGCAGCATGCCGGGCCTCCCTGTTCATCACCAACTCCCGGAGTTTACTCAAACTCATGTCCATTGAGTTGGTGATGCCATCCAACCATCTCATCCTCTGTCATCCCCTTCTCCTCCCACTTTCAATCTTTCCCAGCATCAGGGTCTTTTCCAATGAGTCAGCTCTTTGCATCAGGTGGCCAAAGTATTGGAGTTTCAGCTTCAGTATCAGGTCCTTCCAATGAATATTCAGGACTGATTTCCTTTAGATTGACTGGTTGGATCTCCTTGAAGTCCAAGGGACTCTCAAGAGTCTTCCCCAACACCACAGTTCAAAAGCATCAATTCTTCGGCACTCAGCTTTCTTTATAGTCCAACTCTCACATCCATATATGACTACTGGAAAAAACCATAGCCTTAACTAGATGGACCTTTGTGGGCAAAGGAATCTCTGCTTTTTAATATGCTGCCTAGGTTGGTCATAACTTTTCTTCCAAGGAGTAAATGTCTTTTAATTTCATGGCCTCAGTCACCATCTGCAGTGATTTTGGAGCCCACAAAAATAAAGTCTGACACTGTTTTCATTGTTTCCCCACCTATTTGCCATGAAGTGATGGGACCAGATGCCATGATCTTTGTTTTCTGAATGTTGAGCTTTAAGCCATCTTTTTCGCTCTCCTCTTTCACTTTCGTCAACAGGCTCTTTAGTTCTTCACTTTCTGCTGTAAGGGTGGTATCATCTGCATATCTGAGGTTCTTGATATTTCTCCCAGCAATCTTGATTCCAGCTTGTGCTTCATCCAGCCGGCATTTAGCGTGATGTACTCTGCATAGAAGTTAAATGAGCAGGGTGACAATACACAGCCTTGATGTACTCCTTTCCCAATTTGGAACCAGTCCTCTGTCCCTTGTCCAGTTCTAACTGTTGTTTCTTGACCTGCATACAGATTTCTCAGGAGGCAGGTAAGGTGGTCTGGTAGTCCCATCTCTTGAAGAATTTTCCACAGTTTATTGTGATCCACACAGTCAAAGGCTTTCGTGTAGTCAATAAAGCAGAAATAGATGTTTTTCTGGAATTTCTTGCTTTTTCAATGATCCAGCAGATGTTGGCAATTTGATCTCTGGTTCCTCTGCCTTTTCTAAAACCAGCTTGAACATCTGGAAGTTCACGGTTCACGTATTGCTGAAGCCTGGCTTGGAGAATTTTGAGCATTACTTTACTAGCGTGTGAGATGAGTGCAATTGTGTGGTAGTTTAAGCATTCTTTGGCACTGCCTTTCTTAGGGATTGGAATGAAAACTGACCTTTTCCATTCCTATGGCCTCTGCTGAGTTTTCCAAATTTGCTGGCATATTGAGTGCAGCACTTTCACAGCATCATCTTTTAGGATTTGAAATAGCTCAACTGGAATTCTATCACCTCTACTAGCTTTGTTTGTAGTGATGCTTCCTAAGGCCCACTTGACTTCACATTCCAGGATGTCTGGCTCTAGGTGAGTGATCACACCATCGTGATTATCTGGGTCGTGAAGATCTTTTTTGTACAGTTCTTCTGTGTATTTCTGCCACCTTTTCTTAATATCTTCTGCTTCTGTTAGGTCCATACCATTTCTGTCCTTTATCGAGCCCATCTTTGCATGAAATTCTCCCGTTGGTATCTCTAATTTTCTTGAAGAGATCTCTAGTCTTTCTCATTCTATTGTTTTCCTCTATTTCTTTGCACTGATCACTGAGGAAGGCTTTCTTATTTGTCCTTGCTATTCTTTGGAACTCTGCATTCAAATGGGTATATCTTTCCTTTTCTCCTTTGCTTTTTGCTTCTCTTCTTTTCACAGCTATTTGTAATGCCTCCTCAGACAACCCTTTTGCCTTTTTGTATTTCTTTTCTTGGGGATGGTCTTGATTCCTGTTGCTTATACAATGTCATGAACCTCGGTCCATAGTTCATCAGTCACTCTGTCTATCAGACCTAGTCCCTTAAATCTATTTCTCACTTCCACTGTATAATCGTAAGAAATTTGATTTAGGTCATACCTGAATGGTCTAGAGGTTTTCCCTACTTTCTTCAATTTAAGTCTGAATTTGGCAATAAGGAGTTCATGATCTGAGCCACAGTCAGCTCCCAGTCTTGTTTTTGCTGACTGTATAGAGCTTCTCCATCTTTGGCTGCAAAGAATATAATTAATCTGATTTCGGTGTTGACCATCTGGTGATGTCAATGTGTAGAGTATTCTTTTGTGTTGTTGGAAGAGGGTGTTGTTGGAAGGCAGTGGCTCAAATCCTGGAAATCCCCACCCTCTTCTCCAAAATAGTTGGAATAATCCTCCCACTTATTGGCCTGTGAAATTACCCAGCCCATAAAACTAATCACCTCATATTTTGGGGCTGCTATCCCCTTTCAAGACACCACATTTGGTTTATGAAATGTGTATATTTGTAAATAAATCTGCTTCTTACCTATCACTGCTTGTTGCTGAATTCCTTCTGTGCTGCGACATAAAGAACCCAGTCCTGAAACCAGGTTTATGATCCCAATTAAAAGATAACAGTTCTGAGTCCTGGCTTATGTGTTCAAGTTCCAATCTGAGAAGTTTTCTTTCTTTTAAAAAACTTTTCATTTATTTTTGGCTGCTCTGGGTCTTTGTTGCTCTGTGGACTTTCTGTAGCTGCAGAGAGCAGAAGCTACTCTCTAGTTGCGGCATGTGGGCTTCTCATCGCAGTGGCCTTTCTTGTTGCAGAACAGAGGCTCTAGACATTCAGGCTTCAGTAGTTGTGGTGCGTGGGCTTAGTTGGCCTTCAACATGTGGCATCTTCCTAGGCCAGGGATCAAACCGTTGTCCCCTGCATTGGCGGGTGAATTCTCAACCACTGGGCCACCAGGGAAGTCCCTGATCTGGCTGGGTTTGAATCCCATCTGAGTTATGTAGTTTCAATATTATATAAGCCTCTTATTTACATTTTTGCACACAAATGAATCCAGTCTTCAAAACAGAACCATTGGATTGAGGGTATCTGCAGTTTTTAAAATAGATACTGCCAAATTGCTCCAAAAGTCCCTATTAGTTAACGCCCACATTAAGAGTAGGTGAACTTAACTATTTGCCTGTCCCATGCTTGAAAATGGGCTGTCCTGATGGCTCAATGGTAAAGCATCTGCCTGCCAATGCAGGAGATGCAAGAGACCCAGTTTCGATCCTGGGTTGGGAAGATCCCCTGGAGACAGAAATGGCACCCCACTCCAGTGTTCTTGCTTGGGAAATCCCATGGCCAGAGGAGCCTATAGTTCATGGGGTTGCAAAGAGTCAGATTCGACTGAGTAGGCAGGTGGCTGAAAAGTAGAGGTCGCTCAGTCATGTCCAACTCTTTGCAACCCCACCCCATGGACTGAATTCTCCAGGCCAGAATACTGTAGTAGGTATTCCATTCTCCAGGGGATCTACCCAACCCAGCAGTTGAACCCAGGTCTCCCTCATTGACAGCGGATTCTTTACCACCTGAGTCCCATGGCTATTGTCGTTTAATTGCTAAGTCATATCTGACTCTTTTGGGACCCCATGGACTGCAGCCTGCCAGGCTCCTCAGTCAATGGAATTTCCCAAGCAAGAATACTGGAGTGGGTTGCCTTTCCTTCTCCAGGAGATCTTCCTGACCCAGGGATTGAACTTGTGTCTCCTGCATTGCAGGTGGATTCTTCACTGCTGAGCTACCTGGGAGGCCAAATGACTATGTGTGGTGAGCTTTTTTTAAAAGAAGAAGTCTCTCTGTTTCCAAGTGTATTTCCTAATATTTAGCTGGTGGTGACAAGTATTGGCCATTCGTATTTCCTTTCCTGTGAATTTAAGGTTTGAGTCATTTGCTTTCTGTGTAGTAAAGAATTGAAAATTAGGCCAAATAGTGGTCTGGCCATTTTTCCTCTGTTTCTGAGAAGTAATCTCCCTTGAAATTTCATGCCTCTGTAGGGTAGGGTCTGGTCACACCAGATAGTCTAACAGTGTGGTTTGGGGTGGAGGCACTGGCTGTCAGTTCAAGCAGCTCCACGTGCAAGAGTTGGAAACTAAGCTCGGTGATGTGAGCCGTTAACTCATAGCCAGGTGATGAAATCCCCAAAAAGGCTGTGGTCCCCAGGCGGTAGGTTAGATTACCTGTTGACAGTACTCCATATGGACTGTCACACATCACTGCTGGGTAAGGAATGCCTGGAGTGCATGACTCCCCGGGGAGAGGACAATGGATGTTCCACTTTGGGAAGTCAAAAGTCACCCTTTTACAATGTACACGATTCAGTGATTTCAGTGTATTCACTGTCATGAACTATCATCACCACTAGTTCCAGAACATCTCCATCACCCCATCTCTGATTGTAATCTGTGTACTTTAGCTGTAACAAACTGTAACAATGAGTATGAGAGCTTGCAGTACATTCTGGGAGGCCTTGTAGCTAATGAACTATTGAATCACCTGAGGGTGGTTTGGAGCACCCCCTGAACCTTGCAGAAGTGACAGCAGTCTTGGGGAGTTCTGTGCTCCCTCCAACATTGCAGCCCGGTTTGTGGATTTTTTTTTTTTTAGGAGCTCCTTTTACATTTTGGATCCCCCTCTCCCCATGGTTACTTTTCTGTGTTGCTATTGAGGCCCCAGGCTGAGCAGCTTAGTCTGTCCCCTGTGGAAAGATACTCCCAAATAAATATAATGGTAGGAACAAGGAAGAGCTGAATACTGCTTGGATGAAAGATAGAGACCACATATTTCTCATTCATGAGGTCAAGAAGACCTTCCCGACTACACATTTGCAGAAAGGCTCCTTGGTGATGCCACCCCATAATAGGTGGTGTCGACCTTCCCAGAGGCTCCTGTGCTGGATTCCGTCTTGGCTAAAACATGTGTACCCCAAACAGGGGAGGACGCTAAGTTATACCAAATACAGACTCTGTTGCTGCTGCTGTTTAGTCGCTAAGTCATGTCCGACTCTATGTAACCCCATGGACTACAGCCCTCCAGGCTCCTCTGTCCAGGGGATTTTCCAGGCAAGAATACTGGAGTGGGTTGCCATTTCCTCCTCCAGGGGCTCTTCTTGACCCAAGGATCCAAACCTGCTGGGAGCCATCTCCCGGCATATTGCATATTGAGTGCAGCGCTTTCACAGCATCATCTTTCAGGATCTGGAATGGCTCAACTGGAATTCCATCACTGCTGGGAGCCAGTGTGAGGAACTCCGCCCATGGCAAAGGTCATGAGGAAGGAGGCTGGGCATATGCAAAGGCGGGATCGAGCCTCAGGAGTCCCTCTGGAAATTCTCG
>NW_011495034.1:17949548-17949947 GCF_000754665.1 Bison bison bison | reverse complement strand
GAGAGACATGAGATGTTCTAAACTGTCTAAATACAGATTCCTTTGAGCAGTTAAAAGATTGATTAGAAACTGTATTGGTGAAGGGTTTTTCACTTGCTGGGCCAATGTTTGCTGCTAAGTCTCCACATCCCTTACCTGCTGTGTCCCTGGCAGTGCATTGATTAATATAATTGGTGTAAGTAGTAGCTTTAATGTTTGTAACCTTGGACCCTTGAGTTAATTCTTTTTCTCGTTACAGCCCACCACACCTTTGCCCTATAGGAATGCAACTTTAATGCTTTTGGAGGGTGGCGCCTGTCTAATCACCTTTAGAGAAAAGTAAGTTTTCTAAAGAAAGGGTCTTAAAATGTTAACAGGCCTCCGGGCCAGAAGATGATGCAAATCACCTAAACTTTTGCA
>NW_011495034.1:17937570-17949280 GCF_000754665.1 Bison bison bison | reverse complement strand
TTTGCCTGGGCTTCTAAGATCTGACCGGGGAGGCCTTAGTGTCTCCTCTCCTTCGGGAGAACGGGAGGATGCCTGCGGCCTTCGTAGGTGACGTAAATTCCCTGCTTTGGAATTTTATTCAGCCTCTTTTCTTCACTGAATTTCTTCGCTGAGCTCTCCTTATTTCACCACTCTTTATATCCTTAATTAACGTTTAATTAAGCAGTTGTTTCCTGATCTTCACCAACGCCGTCCCCGCTTCGAATTCCCTGGATCCGCCGGGGCTAGACCCTGGCACAAACCTGCATGTCTTGCATTGCAAGTGGATTCTTTACCATTGAGCCACCAGAGAAGCCCAAAGATGGACTCAGAGCCAGGCGAAGTAAGATGATTGACTAGAGGAAATCCAGATATGTCCCATGAGTGACTTAAACTGCCAAGAAGCCAGAACCCTCTCTCTGAGCCAGTTCATATGTGTCTATTCACACATACTTCTTCCCCCTCCTAATAAATATTTCACTTGTTCCACTATTTCACTTGTTCCTGTCCCTTTGTCGAAATTCATTCCCACCAAGCAGACAAGCCAGGGTCTTGTCACTAGCCACTGGCCCTCGTGGTCTAGTGGCCAGGATTCAGTGCCCTCACTGCCATGCGCTGGCTTCAATCTCTGATTCAGGGGAAAACTGAGATCAAGCTGTTGCCAACTGAGACCACCCAAGATCAGTATCGTTTTTTTCTACTTTGTTTCTCGCACTCTGTGCCATTTTGATAAATATGTATAATAACACACAAAAATGTTTTCCCTTAAATTTTGGCCACTCCACCAGCATGTGGAATCTTAGTTCCCCAACCAATGATTAAACCCACATCCCCTGCATTGGAAACATGTGTGCTTAGTCATGTCCAACTCTGCAACTTCCATGGACTATAGCCCACCAGTCTCCTCTTTCCTGGGATTATCCCAGCCGGAATACTGGAGTGAGTTGCTGTTTCCTTCTCCAGGGTAACTTCCTGACCCAGGGATTGAACCCATTCTCTTGAAGCTCCTGCATTGGCAGGCAGATGGAAGGGTGGAGTCTTAACCACTGGAACACCAAGGAAGTTCCTCGCCACCAAAATTAAAATATAGAACATTTTGATTACTCCAAAAAGGTCCTTCATGACCTCCACTCTGGCTCCAGGCAACCGCTGATCTATTTTCTGTCATTGTTGCCTTGCTTTTTCCAGAAAGTCATATAAATGGAGTCTTATATGACATAGTTGTGGCAAGCTGAACAATGCCCACTCTACCAAGATGGTCCCTCTTAATCCCTGGAACCAGTGAATGTTACCTCTTCTAGCAATAGGGATTCTGCAGGTTTGATTAAGGGCTTTAAAATGAGATTATTCAGGATTATGTAATTGTGCTGTGCTGTGCTCGGTCATGTCCAACTCTTCACAACTCCGCGGACTGGAGCCCACCAGGCTCCTCTGTCCATGGAATTTTCCAGGCAAGCATACTGGAATGGTTTGCCACTTCCTTCTCCAGCAGATTTTCCCAACCCAGGGATCAAGCCCAAGCCTCTTGTGTCTCTTGAATAGCAGGCAGATTCCTTACCTGTTGAGCTACTACATTTAGAATGGATAAACAATAAGGTCCTGCTGTGTAGCACAGGGAACTATATTCAATATCCTGTGATAAACCATAATGGAAAAGAATATATAGATATGTATCAGTATTTATATGTATAACTGAGTTGCATTGCTGTACAGCAGAGATTGGCACACCATTGTGAACCAACTATGCATCAATCAATAAAAAATCTTTAAAAATCATGGAAGCAACCCAAGTGTTTATCTACAGATGAATGGATAAATGTAGTATACATGTAAAAAGCAAAGTGTAGTATAGATGTACAATGGAACATTATTCAGCCTTTAAAAGGAAGGAAATTCTGACACCTGCTATGAATACACTTTGAAGTTTGTTGTTGTTTAGTCACTTATTTGTGTCCACCAACTCTTTGCAACCCCATAGACTGTAGCCCGCCAGGCTCCTCTGTCTGTGGGATTTCCCAGTCAAGAGTACGGGGATGGGTTGCCATTTCCTTCTCCAGGGGCTCTTCCTGACCCAGGGATTGAACCCATGTCTCCTGCAGTGTAGGCGGATTCTTCACCACTGAGTCACCTAGGAAGAACCAAACCTTGAAGACATCATAAATGAAACAGGTCAGTCACAAAAGGACAAATATTACATGATTCTACTTATATGAGCTATCTAGAATAGTCAAATTAATAAAGACAGAAAACAGAATGGTGGTTGGGAGAGGAGGGAATGGAAAGTTATTGTTTGATGGGTATAGAGTCTCAGTTTTGCAAGATGAAAAGAGTACTGAAGACGGATGGTGGTGAAGTTTGTCTAGTGTAAGTATGTACACATACACACATACATGTACGTAACTGTCACAATCAGCGATGCTAAAGTGAATTTGCTCATAGATGCAGAACTGGCTTCTACCAAGGGTGGAATCAATTTCATTTTATAGATAAGATTTGTTTGCAAATTTATGAACTAAATTTTAAACAATTAAAACAGTATGATGAATGGATAAGAAGTTGTGGTACATATGTACAAAGGAATATTATATATAAAATATTATTAGTCGCTCAGTCATGTCCGACTTTTTGCAACCCCATGGACTGTAGCCCACCAGGCTCCTCTGTCCATGGAATTCTCTAGGCAAAAATACTGGAGTGGGTTGCCATTTACTCAGCCATAAAAAGAACACATTTGAGTCAGTTCTAATGAGGTAGATGAAATGAGAGCCTATTATACAGAGTGAATTCAGAAAGTAAAAAAACCACATATATAAGGAATCTAGAAAGGTGGCACCGATGAGCCTATTTGCAGGGCAGCAGTGGGGACGCAGGCATAGAGAACAGGCTTGTGGCCACAGTGGGAAGAAGAGAAGGTGGGATGAATTGAGAGAGTAGCATGGAAACACGTCCATTATCATGTAAAACTGATAGCCGGTGTGAGTCACAAACCCCGCGCTCTGTGACAACCTAGAGGGCTGGTATGGCATGGGAGGTGGGAGGGAGGTTCAAGAGAAAGAGGACATGTATAGCTATGGCTGATTCGTGTTGATGCATGGCAGAGACCAACACAATATTGTAAAGCAATTATCCTCCAACTCAAATAAATCCATTTTAAAAATTAAAAAACAAGCCACACTCACTCTCTGCAATGGCCCCAACACTCTGTGGAGTGTGCTTCTCTCTGTATCTGAATAAATCCACTTCTTACCTTAAAAAAAAAAACAAAACACACAAGAAGTCACAAGAGGAGCACACGCAAAAAACCTGAATACATAATGTGACTCCCACCAAAATATACCTGATTAGCCCACTATTTTAAAAATATTATTATTTAAACGTGTAGCCAAAGGACTTCTCTGGTGGGCCAATGGCTATGCTCCCTTGGGGCCCAGGTTCTAACCTGTAGAATTGTAGGTCAGGGATCCTACAAGTTGCAAGACTCAGCCAAAAAACAAAACAAAACAAAACACCTCAAAATCCATGTAATCAATATAAACATTTTTATTGAGATATTTTGCGTTCCTTTTTTTGCACTAAGATGACAACACATCCCAAGTGCTCTGTAGCTACATGTGATTAGTGGCTTCTGTAATAGACAGAACAACTGTAGACAACACCTAATAGTCCTTTGAAAGAACATCCAGGAATCTTTTTGTCTTTTCAAATTCTTCTCCAAGTTTCCTAACAGTTAAAACTTTCTTTCTTTTAGTTAATTATTGTTTATGATTTGACTGTGCTGGGGCTTCATTGCTGGGTGTGCTTTCTCTAGTTGCAGAGAGTGGGGGCTACTCTCTAGCTTCGGTGCGTGGACTTCTCATTGCAGTGGCTTCTCTTGTAGCACAGCACGGGCTCTAGATGCTCAGGCTTCAGTAGTTTAGGCAGGAGGGCACCATGGTTGCAATTCTCCGGCTCTAGAGCACAGGCTCAATAATTGTGGTGCCTGGGCTTTGCTGCTCCAAGGTCTGTGGGATCTTCCTGGATCACGGATCGAATGAGTGTCTCCTGCATTGGCAGGAGGATTCTTTTCCACTGAGCCACCAGGAAAGTCCTGAGTTTTTTTAAATTAAAACAGAATTACCCAAGTAATCCATGTTCAAAATATAAATATCACATGCAGGTAACCAATGAGAAAAAAAAATCACAATAAATGCCACCACGCAGGGATAATCACAGGTCCAGAAGGAAATGGCAACCCACTCCAGTATTCTTGCCTGGAGAATCCCATGGACAGAGGAGCCTGGTGGGCTACAGTCCACGGGGTCGCAACGAGTCGGACACGACTTCACTTTCACTTTCTTTGATGTTTCTATGGCCTCTGAGACTTTAATAGAAACATTTTATTATACACATATATTGTAAATAAATAATCTTTGTAATGAAACTGAGTTCCCCTGAAATCAAGTTCCTCTGCCAAGTTTATGAGTGATCGCTCTATTCAATACCTGTGACCATCAACATTGAGGCATATCAAAGGAAAGGAGGAACTGAAACTGTGCAGAACTCTGTGGGCCCCTCTCCAAATGCAAGGGCCTTTCTTTGGCCCCCGCATTTCTCTCTTTTTTCCCCCGCCCATTTCTTATTTGTAGGAAAAAAGTTTCAGCCTCCAAGACCTTCTCTGATTCAAACAGTAATTAGAGTGAGGGAATGCAGAAAGAAACCATAGCACAGCCTTGGGGTGTGCTCTTGGTTCCTCGTGGTGGGGATGTAACAGCCTGACACACATCTCTGAGTTCTATGGGAACAAAGCGCCCAGCCCAGGCGGAGGACGGTAATTTCAGGCTGAGCACCCGCCGGCTGGAACCTGAATGCTAATGTCTGAGGTTCTTAGAACACCGCCCTCTCTCCTCACCGCCAACCAATCAGAGGAAGGTTACACACCCTGCAGCCCTTCCCACCCTTAAGGTGCCTGTGTAAACTTCCCTGGAACACTTTGGGGAGTTCGGACCGTCTGAGCATGACCCACCGCTTCTCTCCTTGCATGGCCCTTGCCATAAATCTTTCCCTAATCCAAACTGACCTTCAGGTGTGTTTGGCCTCGCTGTGCTTTGGGCACCCACACTTAATTTAGGTGACAACAAGAGGTTAGACAGGAGGGTCAGAGGCACAGAAGGCATTCTGAAGACAGAAGCAGAAGGTGGAGTGATGTGAGGGTATAAGCCAAAGAATGTGGGTGGAAAAGGAAAGGAAATGGATATTTCCTAGAGCAGGGGTCTCCAACCTCTGGGAGCTAATACCTGATGATCTGAGGTGGAGCTGATGTAACAATAATAGAAATAAAGTGCACAGTAAATGGAATATGCTCGAATCATCCCGAAACCATCCTCCACCCCTGGTCGGTAGAAAAACTTCCTTCCATGAAACCGGTCCCTGGTGCCAAAAAGGTTGGAGATTACTGCTCTAGAGCCACCAGAAGGGACACAGTTTTAACCTCTAGAACCATAAGATAATAAATGATGTGGTTTTAAGCCACTAAATTAGTGGCAGTTTGTTACAGCAGCAATAAGAAACTAATACGGGAACTGTTAAATCCCCTCACCAGCCTTCCTGCAGTGACTGTCCAGCCTTGTCTTGAATGCCTCCTGTGATGGGGATGTCACTGTCTACACAGGCAGCTTGTTTTCTTTTCAGCGAGCTCTTCGTGGAAAACTTCCTCGGTGGTAACTACCTACCCATTGCACCTACATATCAAGCCTCAGTTCCTGCAGCAGGATTCAACAAGCACAATTCCAACCCCTTAAACACAGCAGGCTTTTGTAAACAGATAAATGGTCTCTTCTCCAAGTTTAACATTCTCTAGCTTTTCCTTCGTTCAGTTTATTAAAAAGGTATAAAAGCCAACTTTCTCTTTCTTGATGAGGCTTCACCTAAACACGTGCGGAATGGAAGCCCATTGCCGTGGCTTCAATCCATTGAGGAGTCCATACAAAGTCCATAATGCTATGCTATGCTAAGTCACTTCAGTCGTGTCCGACTCTGTGTGACCCAGTAGACGGCAGCCCACCAGGCTCCCCCGTCCCTGGGATTCTCCAGGCAAGAACACTGGAGCGCGTTGCCATTTCCTTCTCCATAATACCCTCTTCCAAAAAGAATCCTCTAGACCTACTCTCACTTCCCCCCAGGGGCCCAACAATAGTCTAGACCCTTTCAGGTAATTTTAGTCATTAAAAATAATGTGAAAACTTAGTCACAGCGTTGGCAAGTGACTAGAATTCAATAATATAGTTTCATTTCCATTGTTATTTATTTTTATGGTTATTTCCTGTTGATGGCAAGAGAAACTAATTTTCCGTTTCTGTGTAGGCTACAAAGTTTCCTTTTAAAACATCTAAGTAGTAAAACGGAGAAGGCAATGGCATCCCACTCCAGTACTCCTGCCTGGAAAATCCCATGGACGGAGGAGCCTGGAAGCCTGCAGTCCATGGGGTCGCTGAGGGTCGGACACGACTGAGCGACTTCACTTTCACTTTTCACTTTCATGCATTGGAGAAGGAAATGGTAACCCACTCCAGTGTTCTTGCCTGGAGAATCCCAGGGACGGGAGAGCCTGGTGGGTTGCCGTCTATGGGGTCGCACAGAGTCGGACACGACTGACTCAGCAAGTAGTAAAAAGATTGAACTATTTTAAGGGTAACGATAAATCTTGGCAGTACGGTGGTTATTGATTGTGGATGACGAGAGGCTGTATGGCTAGATCTCGAGCTGCGAGAGACCTCAGAATTATTTGAATAATTCCCAAGCCACGTCACACCAATAGTGACTCGAATAGAATTCCACGAAAACTTTCAAAGCAGGAAGTCAGGATGGCCGAGCGGTCTAAGGCGCTGCGTTCAGGTCGCAGTCTCCCCTGGAGGCGTGGGTTCGAATCCCACTTCTGACAGTACTCTACCTTTTTGCCGCTCAGTCGTGTCCGACCCTTCGCGACCCCATGAATCGCAGCACGCCAGGCCTCCCTGTCCATCACCAACTCCCGGAGTTCACTCAAACTCACGTCCATCGAGTTAGTGATGCCATCCAGCCATCTCATCCTCTGTCGTCCCCTTCTCCTGGCCCAAACCCTCCCAGCATCAGAGTCTTTTTGCCTTTTCCTCACTTCAAATGTCTGAAGAATGGCTTTGCGGTTTCAGAGAAGGACTCCTTTTACATTTCAAAATAAGTCATCAGGAAATAACATGTCATAAGTAGAAAATACTTGTTTTGTAAAAAGATTAATATCCACAGGGCATATTTCAGACGTCGCCGTTCGTGAAAAACGAAAAAGATCTAGCTTTGTCAGAAGTGGGATTCGAACCCACGCCTCCAGGGGAGACTGCGACCTGAACGCAGCGCCTTAGACCGCTCGGCCATCCTGACTAGTGCTGAAAGTATTTTGCAAGTGATCCTCTTCGAAATAGTTCCAGTGTGCGCATGCGTGGCGAACGGCAGGCGCTGCGGCTTTGTTCTCCGCCCAGCGTTAGGAGGAGCTAGATACAAGCTTTTGCTCCAACTGGGGGAGCGAAATGCGACGCGAAGGTACAGAAACCCGCCTGGGCAGCAGCAGAGGGCGCGCGCGGTGTGCTGGAGAGTCTGAAAGGCGAAGAAACAGAGGACTCCCACCTGCTTGCATTCGTGCCGCCGACAGGCTTTCATTCTGCACTCATGTACTTACTATTCACATCAGCTTTGATTTGCATGTCTGTATACATTTACATTTCTGCATACATGCCCTCATGCCTTTACCGCACAAAGCAGACAAATCCGCACATTCGCTTTGGCTTATAGGTCTCTGAATCAGGTGAAGCCAGGGGTATCGCAAGGCCTCCGGGCAAGCGTACCGCGTGATCTCCTTCCTAACATTCGTCGAAACGCCAACTTCACCTCTGTATGTGTGTTTAACTCATTCACGCAGACTCCAGGTTACATCGAGTCCTGCAGCGCGCAAAGCCATCAGATCCGTCTTTTTCCTGACCGTGTTCCTAGCGCCCCAACCTTGTTTGACACACAGTAGGCGGGCAGGGAATGTCCGTGGATTAATCCCTCCCGCGCCGCCTCCTTCCCGCATTCCGGTTCTTCCCTAGGCCCCCGCAGTACCTTCCACCCACTCCTTCCCCCACTCCACCCACCCAACCAGAATTACCCACGCACTCGCTCTGTCCAGGGACCAGAAGATCCCAGGTCGCGAGAGTACCTTTCTCCACGGGATTTCCTGGAGGCCTATATAATAAAGAGAATTTCTGCCCTCAAGACACATTCAAATCTGGGGTAAAGGGAGAGAGCTAAGAATTAGGTGAAAGGCAAAATGGCAAAAAAAAAAAAAAAAAAATGCTGCTAAGTACAAGAAAGAGGATGTCAGGAAACTTGCAAGAGGCTTTGAAATGGGCCAGGACAAATAACTGGGTGTCCTGTCTGGGGCACTAGTCCTGTTTGATTCTAGGGCCTGCACCTTTCATTACTACAACACACAAATGAGTCTTAGTCATGGAAATGCAAGTGGATTTTGTTGGAGTGGAATGCAATTAACTACTGCCCTGTGGATACTGGCCATTTTTACAACTGTATCCATTCTATCATTCTATCATTTCTGATTGTCAGTGTATATGTGTGTGTTTTGAATCAGTTGTAACATCTTGCTGTTTTTTTTTTTTTTTTAATTGCTGAGTTAAATGATATCTTTGACTTGTGTTCTTTTTATATTTAGGTGAGAATCATAGTTTTACCTTTAAAAAAGCCTCTTTTACCAATGATCAAGAGTGACTAGAGGCTCTCATAGGTGGTCAGGGAGGGCCCCTCTCAGAAGACAGTGAGTTCTGAAGGGAGAGACAAGCACAGTCAAAGCCAGGGATGGCAGTGTTCCCAGGGCAGGGGGCAGGGTGGGTATAGCCTGTGCAAAGGTCCTGGGGCAGAGAGGGATTGTGGTCTGTTGAAGAGGCAGCAAGGCCAACGGGACAAGGTTAAGCGTGGGAGGAGGCTGAAGTCCATATCACACAGGGCTGGGGTGCCAGGAAAAGGAGTTTGGATTTTCTTCTGTCTGTGTTGGAGTCACTGGAGTGTTCAAAGCAGGGGAGTGACAAGATTCAGTTGGCCTTTCAAAATGATCCATTTGGCTGATCTACAGAGAATGGATGTGAGAGGCAAGAGGAGAATCAAAAGCCCAGGGAGATGGTCATGGAAAGAAGGATGAGAGATGATGGTGACTGAGCCAGGGAAGTGGAGATTGCAAAGGGTGGTCAAGTTCAAAATTCAGGGTGTGTTTTGGAGGTATAACTAATTAGCCTGGCTGGCTGGCTGATGTGTGTATGTGTGTGTGAGTGAGTGTTTTGTGTGTGAGTGCCTATACACAAGAAGGTGGAGAGAGTGGGGTGTAGGGATGCAACAGAAAGTCACCAAGATCAGAGGGCTTATCAGACACTCACAACTTCCCTCTGAGGCCAGTGCTCAGGCAGGAACGGTTAGCTCTGTCCTCCTGCCCCATTTTGCACAGCAGAGAGCTCAGGCTCACACAGCCTGAGTCATTCACCAAGGTCCTCTTTGGGGCAGAAGCCTTGTGCTCAGGACCTCTGGAACCCTCCCCTCATACCTTCTACCACCAACCTTTCTAAATGTGTATCATTTGGAGATAAGAAAACAATGTCAAACCCAGAGCTACAGCCCAAGTCAGTCCCACTCTTCCTGCTCCCCTCCTGGCCTGGCTGGGAGAAAGTGCTGATTTGATGAGGGTCAGTGCTGCGGCCCCACTCAGACCTGCCCCTGGGTTTGGGTGGATGGTCAGCTATCTTCCCCTGACACCTTTCAGGTGCTAGATTTGTGGCACGGAATAAGCCATTTTAGAACCCCATTCCAGTCCCAGATCTCCAAAAATGGGAAAGGGTCACTATTCCTGTTTATCCCAGTGTCCCGTTATCAGCAGCCCAAACACCAACAATCAATCCTTGAGGGACCAGCCTCACTCATTTTCTACTCTCGGAAGTTGTCCGGCTGAGGAGAGGAAAGTCCCCTGAGCTCACCCTGGAAAGTCTACTAGCAGCTGGGGAAGTCCCAGGTGACTATGCTCACCTCTGCTAGGGACAGATGGAGTCAGTCCCCGAATGGGAACCTGGTACTCAGCCAACCGAGGGGCCTGAAAATTCCAGGGATTTTGGCATCCCTGGAATCTTGGCATATATACCCACCTCTGCCTGGGTAAAGAATGGCAGGAAACTGAATTTTAGTGAATGTCTCCCTTACATCCATTATTTTGCTGAACATTCATAGCATTACCACAATACAGAGTAGCATTACCTCCATTTACAGAGGAGATAAATCAAGCTCAGAGAAGCAAAAGAATTTACCCAGAGTCACACAGATAAACGGAGCTTGATTTTTCTGGCTTAATACCCCTCCTTGAGAACTATTCTGAGCCTGTAACAGTGATTGGTTGTTGTCCAGTTGCTCAGTCTTGCCTGACTCTGCAACCCCATGGACTGCAGCACGCTAGGCTTCCCTGTTCATCACCAACTCCCGGAGCTTGCGCGAACTCATTCCATTGTTGAGTGATGCCATCCAAAACCATCCTCTGTTGTATCATTCTCCTCTTGCCTTCAATCTTTCCCAGAATCCGGGTCTTTTCTAATGAGTAGGCTCTTCTCATCAGGTGGCCAAAGTATTGGAGTTTCAGCTTCAGCATCAGTCCTTCCAATGAATATTCCTGGTTGATTTCCTTTAGGATTGACTGGTTGGATCTCTTTGCAGTCCAAGAGACTTTCAAGAGTCTTCTCCAACACCACAGTCTGAAAACATCAGTTCTTCAGCACTCAGCTTTCTTTACAGTCCAACTCTCACATCCATACATGACTACTGGAAAAACCATAGCTTTGACTAGACCTTTGTTGGCAAAGTAATGCCTGCTTTTTAATACGCTGTTTAGGTTTGTTATAGCTTTTCTTCCAAGGAGCAAATGTCTTTTAAATTCATGGCTGCAGTCACCATCTGCAGTGATTTTGGAGCCCCAAAAAATAAAGTCTCTCCCTGTTCCCATTGTTACCCCATGTATTTGCCATGAAATGATGGGCCTGGATGCCATGATCTTCGTTTTTTGAATGTTGAGTTTTAAGCCAGCTTTTTCATTCTCCTCTTTCACTTTCATCAAGAGGCTCTTAGTTCCTCTTCGCTTTCTGCCATAAGGGTGGTGTCATCTGCATATCTGAGGTTATTGATATTTCTACTGGCAATCTTGATTCCTGCTGTGCTTCATTCAGCCAGCATTTTGCATGATGAACGCTGCATAGAAGTTAAATAAGCAGGGTGACAATATTCAGCCTTGACGTACTCTTTTTCCAGTTTGGAACCAGTCCATTGTTTAATGTCCGGTTTTAACTGTTGTTTCTTGACCTGCATACAGATTTCTCAGGAGACAGGTCAGGTGGTCTGGTATTCCCATCTCTTTAAGGATTTTCCAGAGTTTCCTGTGATCCACACAGTCAAAGGCTTTGGCATAGTCAATAAAGCAGAAGTAGATGTTTCTCTGGTATTCTCTTGCTTTTTCTATTCTCCAATGGATGTTGGCAATTTGATCTCTGGTTCCTCTGTCTTCTCTAAATCCAGCTTGAACATCTGGAAGTTCATTGTTCACGTACTGTTGAAGCCTCACTTGGAGAATTTTGAGCTTTACTTTGCTAGTGTGTGAGATGAGTGCAATTGT
>NW_011495034.1:17933203-17937470 GCF_000754665.1 Bison bison bison | reverse complement strand
AGATAGCATATTCAAAAGCAGAGACATTACTTTGCCAACAAAGGTTCGTCTAGTCAAGGCTATGGTTTTTCCTGTGGTCATGTATGGATGTGAGAGTTGGACTGTGAAGAAGGCTGAGCGCCGAAGAATTGATGCTTTTGAACTGTGGTGTTGGAGAAGACTCTTGAGAGTCCCTTGGACTGCAAGGAGATCCAACCAGTCCATTCTGAAGGAGATCAGCCCTGAGATTTCTTTGGAAGGAATGATGCTAAAGCTGAAACTCCAGTACTTTGGCCACCTGATGCAAAGAGTTGACTCATTGGAAAAGACTCTGATGCTGGGAGGGATTGGGGGCAGGAGGAGAAGGGGACGACAGAGGATGAGATGGCTGGATGGCATCACTGACTCAATGGACGTGAGTCTGAGTGAACTCCAGGAGTTGGTGATGGACAGGGAGGCCTGGCGTGCTGCGATTCATGGGGTCGCAAAGAGTCGGACATGACTGAGCGACTGATCTGATCTGATTTGATCTGAGTGCAGCATTTTCACAGCATCATCTTTTAGGATTTGAAATAGCTCAGTTGGAATTTTATTACCTCCACTAGCTTTGTTCATAGTGATGCTTCCTAAGGCCCACTTGACTTTGGACTCCAGGATGTCTGGCTCTAGGTGAGTGATCACACCATCCTGGTTATCTGGGTCGTGAAGATCTTTTTTGTATAGTTCTTCTGTGTATTCTTGCCACATCTTCTTAATATCTTCTGCTCCTGTTAGGTTCATAACGTTTCTGTCCTTTATGGTGCCCATCTTTGCATTAAATATTCCCTTGGTATCTCTAATTTTCTTGAAGAGATCTCTAGTCTTTCCCATTCTATTGTTGTTTTCCTCTGTTTCTTTGCATTGATCACTTAGGAAGGCTTATTCCCTCCTCGCTATTTTTTTTGGAGCTCTGAATTCAGATGGGTATATCTTTCCTTTTCTCCTTTGCCTTTTGCTTCTCTTCTCAGCTATTTGTAAGGCCTCCTCAGACAACCATTCTGCCTTTTTGCACTTCTGTTTTTTGAGGATGGTTTTGATCACCACCTTCTGTACAATGTTATGAACCTCCATCCATAGTTCTTAAGGTACTCTGTCTACCAGATCTAATCCCTGGAATCTATTTGTTACTTCCACTGTATAATTGTAAGGGATTTAATTTAGGTCATATCTATGATAAGTGCTTTATTTACATTGTTTCCTTTTAGAAACAAAGCCAGAAAGAAAGCCATGGGGGCTTGCCAACTAAGGTGGCAGGCTGAACTAGGAGACATTATTTTTAGTCCTGTTTTCATTATAGAGGAAACTTAAAAGAAAGGGTAAGCGTTTCCCAGCAAGCCAGTCTAAGTGGCAAGGCCAAGTTTTTTGCTTCAGGCTCTGGTTTCTTTGGCCAAGATTCAGCGCCAGTAATGAATCCCTGCCAAGCCTGGTTTGGGCATCTTGGCCCACTTAGCTGGGCCCTCAGGGGTGCAATTGATGAAGCAGGTGTGGATCTCTGATGGGGTGGGTTAAGAACTGCTCAGTCTCTCTGGAGCCAGAGCCAAAGACCCCAGATTCCGCCTTGGTGTGGAGAGTTGGGCAACCCAGCTCCTGGAATTTGAATGAATCATGTGGACAGTGGACAGAATGCACCAAGGACCAGGAACTCACTTCCAAGTTCTGTAGACTGCTTATCATGTCCCCAAAGCCTTCAGTCTCCCTAGAAAGAGGACCCCAGGAATGGGGAGACTCCATGGCATAGCACTCTAATAAGCAAGGGCTGCAGTGCGCATGTGCTTGCATAACCAATTTTAACTCGAAGGAGCATGACTGAATGTGTCAGCATGTGGATTCTGGAACCACCTGAGTTCAAATCCTGCTTCTGCTAGTTCTATGACACGGGAGAGTTAGTTAGCCTCTCTGTTCCTCAGTTTTCCAATCTGCAAAATAGATTTAGGGATAGTATCTGCCTCAAAGGGTTGCATAGACAGAAGGGTTAATACGTGCTGGACATTTAGGGTTCATGGAATAGAATAAATGCTTTAAGTGTTAACCCAGAAAAATAAACCAATGTACCACTTCTGACCCACTCCAAAACTGCCAAAGTTTTAGTGTTTAATAGCACAACTGACCAAGGTCCAAGATATGAAGTTACCATGCTCAGGAAACATGGAAAGTAGGGGAGGGAAATCACTCTATAAACTAACTCTGTAGTACCAGGTAAGAGGAGGGCACACTTGATAATAGAAAACCTATCTACACATAGTAGTTAGTTGCAAAAAGCCACCCATCTTCCATCTTCTCTTGGCTCATGAATAGGATGCTGCAGAGTCTGGTTCGCATAAGCAAACTCCAGCTCCGCTGCGGAGCAGGGGTCTTGTTTTCACCATCCAGCTCTTTCACCCCAGCCTGTGTCATGAGGTCTATGGTGTTTTTGTCCAGGTCACCAATGCGACTTCTCATGTCATCAGTTCTTCCAGTGATCCAACTGGACATGGTCTGAATGCAGTATTTTTCTCCAGGTCATCAATATGATTGCCCGTGTCATCAATTTTATTTTTTTAAGATTTAAAAAAATGTGGACCATTTTAAAAGTCTTTATTGAGTTTGTTACAACATTGCTTCTGTTTTCAGTCAGTTCAGCTGCTCAGTCATGTCCAACTCTTTGCAACCCCATGGACTGCAGCCCACCAGGTTTCCGTGTCCTTCACCATCTCCCAGAGTTTGCTCAAATTCATGTCCACTGAGTTGGTGATCCCACCCAACCATCTCATCTTCTGTTTTAAGTTCTGTGGTTTTTTTGGCCACAAGGCATGTGGGGATCCCAGCTTCCCAACTGGGGAATCGAACCCACACCTCCTGCATTGGAATGTGAAGTCTTAACCACTAGGCCAGGAGGGAAGGCCCTCACATCATCAGTTCTTCCAATGGTCTGGTCAGATATGGTCTGAAATTTATCTTGAATCTGTTGCAGGAGTGCCTGCATTACTGAGGTGAGATCCTGCATGGTCTTGGGGTCATCTCCCCAGTTCCCAGCTTGGTGGTGCTGTCTCAGACTGTCAGCTGCCATTGGTCATTTCCATTGGTCCCCAGTGTACCATTCATTGCACACATCTGGTAAATATGGTGGAGCAAGTTCCCACCTATCAAACTGACTTTGCTGAAGTAGTATCTACGGGGCCATGCCCACAACCACAGTATCCTGTCTGCCCTCTTTGAGCCAGCCTTGCTCACCTCTTCCACCTCCTTTCCACCTCCAGCTCCCTGCACCCGTCTTTCTGTTCCCCCTCAGGCCTTTGCACTTTCTGTTTCCTCCATGTGGGGCCATCTTCCCCCAGATCATGTGGGGTTGGCGCCTTTCATCATTCCTGTGTCAGTATCTGGGTTAAAATGGCCCCCAGACCTCCCATTCACTTTCAGCCTGGCCTCCTGACAGATGCAAAGTCACTGTGCTTTTTTGCTGCCTTATTTGATGATCACGCTTCTCTCTCACTCGGCTCTGAGCTCTTGTAAAAGTAGAAACCTTGGCCATCTCGTTCACCAGGTAGTCCTAGCAGTAGTACAGTACCTGTCACATAGCAGGAACAGGAGGCATAAGTTCTGCACGAGTGGATGAATGGACAAATGGACAGATGGCTGTTGGCAATTTGATCTCTGGTTTTCTCTCTCAGGAACCAGAGAACCAGAGATCAAACCAGCAGTGGCCACAGGACTGGAAAAGGTCAGTTTTCATTCCAATCTTGAAGAAAGACAATGCAAAAGAATGCTCAAACTACCGCACAATTGCACTCATCTCACACGCTAGCAAAGTAACGCTCAAAATTCTCCAAGTCAGGCTTCAACAGTACATGAACCGTGAACTTCCAGATGTTCAAGCTGGATTTAGAAAAGGCAGAGGGACCAGAGATCAAATTGTCAACATTCGTTGGATCATCGAAAAAGCAAGTGAGTTCCAAAAAAAATCTACTTCTGCTTTATTGACTATGCCAAAGCCTTTGACTGTGTGGACTACAACAAACTCTGGAAAATTCTTAAAGAGATGGGAATACCAGACCACCTGACCTGCCTTCTGAGAAATTTGTATGCAGGTCAGGAGGAAACAGTTAGAACTGGACATGGAACAACAGACTGGTTCCAAATTGGGAAAGGAGTACGTCAAGGCTGTATATTGTCACCCTGCTTATTTAACTCACATGCAGAGTACATCATGAGAAACGCTGAGCTGGAGGAAGCACAAGCTGGAATCAAGATTGGCAGGAGAAATATCAATAAC
>NW_011495034.1:17932748-17932978 GCF_000754665.1 Bison bison bison | reverse complement strand
AAAAAAAAAAAAAAAAAAAAAACACCTCAGCATTCAGAAAACTAAGATCATGGCATCTGGCCCCATCACTTTATGGCAAATATATGGGGAAACAGTGAGAGACTTTATTTTTGGGGGCTCCAAAATCACTGCAGATCGTGACTGCAGCCATGAAATTAAAAGACACTTGCTTCTTGAAAGAAAAGTTATGACCAACCTAAACTAGCTTATAAAAAGCAGAAACACTACTT
>NW_011495034.1:17929269-17932648 GCF_000754665.1 Bison bison bison | reverse complement strand
CCAACAAAGGTCTGTCTAGTCAAAGCTATGGTTTTTCCAGTAGTCATGTATGGATGTGAGAGTTGGACTATAAAGAAAGCTGGGCGCTGAAGAATTGATGCTTTTGAACTGTGGTGTTGGAGAAGACTCTTGAGAGTCCCTTGGACAGCAAGGAGATCCAACCAGTCCATCCTAAAGGAAATCAGTCCTGAGTATTCATTAGAAGGACTGATGCTGAAGCTGAAACTCCAATACTTTGGCCACCTGATGCAAAGAACTGACTCATTGGAAAAGACCCTGATGTTGGGAAAGATTGAAGGTGGGAAGAGAAGGGGACGACAGAGGATGAGATGGTTGGAGGGCATCACCGACTCAATGGACGTGAGTTTGAGCAGGCTCAGGGAGTTGGTGATGGACAGGGAGGCCTGGCATGCTGCAGTCCATGGGGTTGCAAAGAGTCGGACATGACTGAGCAACTGAACTGTACTGAACTGACCACTGCTGAGTTTCCCAAATTTGCTGGCGTATTGAGTACAGTACTTTTACAACATCATCTTTTAGGATTTGAAATGGTTCAACTGGAATTCCCTCACCTCCACTAGCTTTATTTTTTTAGTGGTAGTCAGTATGGCTAAGGCACTGCATTCAGGTTGCAGGCTCCCCTGGAGGCGTGGGTTTGAATCCCACTTCTGACAAAGCTGGAAGATGTTATACAAGCTGTTAAAGTTTTAAACATTTCTGCAGGACTACATTATGACTTTCCTGTTTGACCTGATACTCAGCTACTCTTTGGGAGCCCTGATTGATTCAGTCCCAACCCTACTCTGGCCACCTCCCACTTCCACGACTTATCTCTCCCCACCCAGGTGTTCTGATACCAGTCCCCTGATTTTCCATTGGGAAACAACTTCTCACCCACTCTCTGTCCTGGCACATCACATAAGCTGACTCTGGTCTCCTACCATGTGAGGGGGAAATGGGCTTGTGACTCTGGTCTGACCAATCAGCCAATTCCATTCACCTAGCTACACAGTGATTGGTTCTGAAATGAGCACACGGTTCCAGTTGGTCCAATGGGAGTCTGGTGAGGGGGAACTCTTGGAGAAGAGAAACTGGGTGTGGGGATCAGGTGGCTGAGCTGGTAGAGCAAAATCTGAGGCTGGTGGTGGCTGTCATTGCTATGCCATCCAGAGCCTGCTTGGGAAGGGCTGGAAGAGTTTCTGACAGAAAGTCAGAACTCTGGTGACAGCAATATTATTGGAACACCTGAATCTAGGTGTACCTGAAACCATCTGCCCCTGGTCTTTTCCGTTTCATGAGCCAATGCCCTTTTCCCCTGAGTCAGTTTGATGTGAACTACTGTTACCTGTAACCCAAAGACTAACATGGCCTTGATCTGTGCTGGTTAGCATGGTAGTCACGAGTTGACTACTGAGCATTTGAAATGTGGCTGCACTGAATTGAGCAGACCATACACACAATATACAAACTAGATTTCAAAGAAAATTTGAAAATAAGCATGTAAGCTACAATTGACCCTTAAACAACAAGGGTTCGAACTCTATGGGTCCACTTACCTTTGGGTTTTTTCTTTTTTAAATTCTGTGGGTTTTTTCAACAGTGAAACCTATAGTACTACACAGTCTGCAGATGGCTGAATCTATTCGTGAATGCAGAGCTACAGGTGGGGAGAAACCGTGGATGCATAGGAACCTCAGGTGCCAGAGGGCACACTCTAAGTTATACACAGATGTTTGACCATGCAGAGGACCAGCACTCCTAAGCTCCATGTTGTTCAAGGGTCAACCCTACTTTATTATTACTTTTTGCTGTTGATACGTTAAAGTGATAATTCTTTGGTTATATTATGTTAAACAGATTATTAAAATGAATGTCATCTATTCCTATTTACTTTTTCAAAGTTGCTACTGGGAAATTTTAATTGTGTGTGCCTTGTGTTATGTTTTTACTGGCCAGTGCCAGCCTTCAGCACTCACCTGTAAAATATCAGGGAGCAAGAGATCAGAGCCTACTCAAATAATGATACAGCACCACTGGAAAAGAACTCCAAAGATGCCAAGGAGGAGAAGGCTTGCTGAAGAAGGTGGGCATAAAAGGATAGGTCTGCTTTGTAGGGGTGGAGGGGGAGGGATACGGGACACAGTGAGAGCAAAGGCCTGAGCATGGGACTAACTGGACAGAGTCTGAGGAGAAACGAGGGTGAATAGGGGAGCTGGAGGGTTAAGATGGGCCATGCATTTCTTCACAGAAGCTGAGGACCTTAGGGAGGGTCCAGTTCAAAGGGACAAATGTTCCATGTTCCCTTCAGCCACCACACATTTTCTCTGTGTGTGTCATGAGGCCCAGGGCAGGTGCCTCCACTTCCCCAGGTATCCAGAGTCGGATTCCACAGCCACCCCCACCCTGCCCCTGGCCCCTGGCCTGAGATGCCAGGATCCAGCAGGCTATGTTACATGCCCAAGTCCATCAAAGTGGGGTTTCCAAGGATGGAGAGAAAGCCCCTAATTCTGGGAAGGGACAGGAGCCAGCATCTGCAGGTCTTTCCTACTAGCTCAGAGCCACTTAGTTTTACCATTTCCTTTGGAAATTCTCTCATCCTCAAATAGCTCCCAGTTTCCCTCTGATCTTTCGATATGCCTAATGCTTTGTGTTTTCTCTTGGCCTGTTTCCTGCAGTCCCTTTCTAATGCTGCTAGATACGTCATAGAAAATGTACCCATGACCTTATACCTCAGTAGAGGACATGCCATCAGGGGCCTGGACAAGTGGACTCACTGAGTCCCAGTAAGGCATCACTGAGTAGTGAAAAATCAGGGTGTTTGGCCCTCCAGCCAGAGATGTTCTGGGGGAGCCCCATTTTCTGCAATTCACTGCTTTTGCACTGCAAAAGAAAAAAAGCTGTGAAAATTACTTTTCATTCTAAAAACAAAAAAGCATTACTGACATCTTAGTTCTCCAAAGGTTTCCACAGATCTATAGAGCAATTGTCTTGGTTGATCAAGTACCCTGCAAAAATGAGACAGAGTCTGATGCAATGTTTTTCTAGGTCAGGCAGTCTCAAAAAGTCTCAGCACTGCTGAAGGGCCTCAGTGCTTTTATATCCCTCAGCTGTCCACTGGACACTCCAGCTGGCCTCCAGCCTGAGTCAGCTCCCCTCTCTGAACCAGAGTCCCCAGCATGGGGGTGTGTGTGTGTGTGTGTGTGAGAGAGAGAGAGATTCTCAGGCCGCATGTACCCTACACTTCACGTGAGCAGGACCTGCCTGGACCCTTGATTCACCCCCGATCTCCAGCACCTGGCATCTTGTAGGTAGGCGCTCAGAATAGTCATTAATTGAGCAAATGAATAAATCCTACACTCAGAGTTTGCCCCTTCCCCCC
>NW_011495034.1:17905588-17929169 GCF_000754665.1 Bison bison bison | reverse complement strand
ACTAAGGACCTCAGTCCTCATGCACTCATCCTCAAGATTACATTTCGGAGGAAGCAAGTTTCTCCTGGTTAACGTCAGGCTCCAGAACAAAGGAACCTTCCTGTCTCCACCTACTCACCACCTGGTGGGGTGCCCGCTCTGCCCCCGCCCTGGGAACCCCAAGTAGGCGTGGGGACAGGAGTGCATTTTCATGAGGTTCCTGCTATGTCTCCGGGCATCAAGGAGCCACATTTTTAGGAGAGCCTCAAGTCAGACTAAATGTATTTGTTACTGAGTCTTGGCTCATCATTCCCCTGCCACACGACAGGCCAGTAAATGGGGAGATGAGCCTTTGGGGCAAGGAATAGCAACTTTATTCAGAAAGCCAGCAGTCTGAGACAGTGGACTAGTGTCCCAAAGAACCTTCTTCCAGTTATTAATAGAACCCGGGATTCTTTTATACTCAAAGGGGAGAGGGTAAAGTCCTGGTTCCAGCCAGACTCCAGAGGGACTGTCTTAATTTCTCCTTCCCTGTAGTCATTCACAGGTGGGCCTGGTCAGGATGTTTCCTGCTAGCTAAACAAAGGTATTTTAGCTTAACGCTTATTACCTGGGAGGCAGGGTTCCCAGAGATGGGCTATTATGTATAACTGAAGTTTATAAGCAACATCCCTTTAGTGATTAACTTTTTTTTTTTTTTTTTGGCCAAGGGGCAGCATGTGGGATCCTAGTTCCGTGACCATGGATTGAAGCCTCGCCCCCCTGCAGTAAAAGCACAGAGTTTTAACCACTGGACTGCTGGGGAAGTCCCAAGTGACTAAGAATACAGAGGTTCTTTCCTATTACATGAGGACTACTAGGGGAAACTGAGGCAAGGGATTCAAAAACATTTCACAAACAGGAGCAACTGGAGAAGATGAAGTCACAGGATTAGAGGGAGGTTAGGGATGGGCTTCCACCTAGGGTTGGGATTTTGTTAGGGGAAATTAAAAAGTCTTGTTTAGGCTTCAGAGACAAAGCAGAGCAGGCCTTTGACCTTGCTTCTAACCTGCCTGGACACTGCCCTGACTGTGAGTGACTGTGAGTGACTGTCTTCTGTGAGTGCAAGACTTGCAGCACTGTATATAAGATGGGGGAGGAATCTTGTGATTGTTGAGCCCCTGGAGGGGTTCTGGCCAACCAAGCCCCAGGCTTAACAACATCCCAAGTTTTGCAAGACAAAACATACATCATTAACTTGAATCAGGCTTCCAATTTGCTCACAGATTGACGATGATATCAGTTTGCGTCCCTGGGAATACAAGCAGGAACCCCGGAATGCAATCTTTGAAGTCTTACCCACAGAGCGAACATGCTGCCTGGGACCTTTTCCCAATTGGGATTCCAGTTGTGCTGTGACATGGGACTTTCTGCTGCTGCTGCTGCTAAGTCGCTTCAGTCGTGTCCGACTCTGTGCAACCACAGAGACGGCAGCCCACCAGGCTCCTCCATCCCTGGGATTCTCCAGGCAAGAATACTGGAGTGGGTTGCCATTTCCTTCTCCAATGCATGAAAGTGAAAAGTGAAAGTGAAGTCGCTCAGTCGTGTCCGACTCCTAGTGACCCCATGTACTGCAGCCTACCAGGCTCCTCTGTCCATGGGATTTTCCAGGCAAGAGTACTGGAGTGGGGTGCCATTGCCTTCTCCGGACTTTCTGGTGTTGTTTAAATCTGAATGTTGGTCAAAACCCAATTTGGTGATGTATTCTCTACTCTTTCTATTTCTCTTTTCTTTTATATTGAAAGTAAGCTAGATAATTCTCTAATAAATATCTGTATCATTTATTTGTATATAACGAGTGGCTTATTTTGTGAACAAATCATTTGAACCTGAGATGAAAGTGAAAACTTTCAGCAAAACAGGTTTTTATCTCCCAGCCGAGGTCCTCTCCAAGATACCTATTCATATAAACCTTAGAAGGTGGGAGTGATGAACCTCAAGGTTCTTCACCAAAATTCCATGAGGTACCAGGGCTGTGGATCTTCCCAGGTGGCTCAGATGGTAAAGAATCCCCCTGCCAATGGAGAAAATGTGAGTTCAATCCCTGGGTTGGGAAGATCCCTTTGAGTAGGAAATGGCAACCCACTCCAGTATTCTTGCCTGGGAAATCCCAAGCACAGAGGAGCCTGGTGGGGTACAGTCCATGGGATCACAAAGGGTTGACTACGACTGAGCATGCACACACCCACCAGGGCTGCTAGGGCGGGAACAGGAGCCTTAGATTTCTGCTGCCTTAGAATCTTGGCCGGGAGGGGAAGGGCGTGGAGAGAAGGGGCCCTGCTGTGGCTGGGGCAAGTGGCATCTGCTGGCATGATCACTGGTCTAGAAGACAGCAGCTGGAACTGGAGGGGGCAGAGAGGGCAGAACCTCTGTGGACAGCATGGCCAAGAAGGGGAATGTGGCCCCTCTGAGGGGTGGGCTCTGACAGAAGGAATGAGGGAGAGTTGAGTGGGGACAAGGCACGTCCCAGTGTCTGTGTCTATGCGTGTGTAGAACTGTTTGTCTCTGGGAGTGGTAACGTGTGTGTGTGTCTGAAGTCTGTTTATACACACTGCACATGTGTGATTGTGTGAGAGTGTATCTTGGTTTAGAGATGGATGTGTCTAGAGGGGTGTGGGGACCCCACTGGGCCCGTGTGTGTGTATGTATTGGGACATTTTTGTGTGACTGAGTTAGTCATGTGTGTGTGTTGTGTTGTGTGTGTGTGTGTTGTGTGTATATGTCTGGGACAAGGGATGCGCCAAAGAAGTTCTATAAACTTGGGATGGAGCCATTCAGAGCTTACACAATAGTAGACCTGTGAACAGGAGGGTCAAGTTCAAATCCCAGCTTTGCCACATTTCAGCTGTGTGTCTCAAGAATCTCTCCTCCTTTCCAAGCCTCAGTTTCCTCATCTGTAGAATGGGCGTTGCTACCCTCACTGCCTTCCAGGGCTGACCTACAGACCACTTTGGGAGGATGCCCAAAAAGCCTGGTGGGTAACTCAGTTCCCTCTAGGGAGAGGAAATGAGAAAAGAGTTCCCATTCTCTGTGCTCTTGGAATTTCTTACTATGAGCATGTATAATTTTTGTGGTGGAGATGTTAGGAAACCTTTACCACCTTTCTCAGTCCAGCTGGGGAGACGCTTACAGGTGACCACGGTGGGTACAGCTAGGTATGAGGTTGTTTGCCAGGGTCACATCCTCAGGCCAGGCAAGCTCTCTGTGGCCTCCTTCTCCCTAGGAACCAGCTAGGGATGCCACTGCCTAACTGGGAGAAGACAGGAATGCTGCTTCCAGGAAGCCTCCCGGCTTGCTTTCTTGGCCAAGAAGAATTAGGCTCAGCCGGTCCCCAGAGATACGGGACAAAAATCACCTGCAGAAACAGACTTAAGGGTTCCCAAGCTTAAGCAACTTGACTTTCACAAAGGAAAGTCAAGTTATTAAATGGAAACTTGCCTTTCACAGTGCCTGTTTTGCTTTCCTTTCTTTTCATTGCTTTAGATTCCCCTCAGCCTGGCAAGGAATCTCAAAAACTTATTTAAAATCAGAGGTTATCTCTGGGAAAGGAAAGAGAATTATTTCACTTTTCCTTTGTACTTTTCAAAACCAAATTTAAATTTTTGAACTGTATCCTTTCTTCCTCTTTGTGCTCCTGCCTCCTCCCCCGCTGGTATTAGGAAATCTCTGGCCAAAGAGCCTGCCCATTGGGGGCTTTTCTTATTTGATCCTCAGTGTGTGAAAAAAGAAACAAAAACTGTGGTCACTGCTATATAATTTTTAAAAGTACTAAAATGCTGCCCCTTCTAAAACCTAATCTTTTTTGCATTACATATTAAAACAATTTTTTTAACAGGTGTTACATCGGCAAGGAGTCAGACATGACTTAGCAACTGAACAACAACAACTTGACATAATTTGACTTTCAAAAGGTACAAAGAATAATCAGTGAAACACTTTTCTTTCATTCCCTTACCCCAGTTTCTGGCCCTAGAGGCCACCCGTGTTACTACTTCCTCATGCAGCCCTCCAGGACATCTCTGCACACATAAGCAGATACTTACCGGTCTTTCCCCTCCCTCTCCTCCTAATGTTGTAGTTTCCTACAGACTCTGTTCTGTTCCTCCCCAAATCTGCAGAGCAGGAGGTGAGCGGCAGGTGAACAAACACAACTTCATCTGCTGCTTCCCATCCCTCACCATCACTGGCCATTACCACCTAAACCGTCTCTTCCCCTCCTCCCCGCTTCTGCCCCAACCATGGAAAAATTATCTTCCACAAAACAGGTCCCTGGGGCCAAAAACGTTGGGGACTGCTGGCCTATAGAATCTGGTCATTTTCATATATACAGTACTGTTGCAGGAAGGGGGTTTCCCTGCCTGCAACAAATGGTGACTCTGCTGGGACTCTTCTTCGTTGTGACTGACATCCTGACCACTTGGGTACTCAGGGACCAGCTTGCCCACTGATGGACCAGACCCATCAGCCGCAACTGGGACCCTCTTGTCCCTGGTCTCTTCCTGATGCGAACAACTGGCTAGAGTGCCCCAACTGGGTAAGGAGCAAGAGACTTGACTGACCTCTCTCCCCTTCCCTCTTTCTTTCCTCTCCTTAATGTTTCCTATCCTATCCCTTTTTTTCTAGTCTCCCGGTCCTGGATGCAGGAATCTGGTCGAAGGGCCTCAGCCTGAGCTGAGGATTGGAGGCTGATCACCTCCTCTTGGCAGAGAACTTGAATTCTGGTTCTGGTCTGGTTTCTGGTTTAAATTCTGGTTCCAGTCTGGTCCGACCTGGTTTCTGGTAGGGCCGAGTTCCAGTCCTCCCTTCTCTGAGGGCCAAGGGTAAAGTCCAGTAACACCTGGTTATCTGCAGGTGGCAGGATACGTCTGTAAGGCCACCGCTTTTGCCCACCTCTCCCGCCTCCTACGCCCTTTTCTTTCAACCTGGCTTCCTTTCCTCTCTGAAATTTTTGAAGGCCTGAGATATTTTCATCTACTCTGTTAGTACTTGGATCTGAAGTTCTGTGTCTCTATAGGATGTTTTCTGAGAGACTGTAATCTTGTATTTAAGGGAGTGTCTGATGAGGACTGCCAGGTCTATGTGTGTGTTCTATACTCTGTGTTCTGTGGTGATTATGATGGCCATTTTGCTCTGTGTGGCTGCCATTTAGTTTAGACCTGCTGCCACTTTGTTAGAACTTGATTTTCTTTTCCTGTGCTTTGAGACCAGGGCTCTCAGGAACACTTATCTTGACCATCTCTAACTCCTGAGACTGAAGAAAAACAGGAAGAAGCCCTTAGATTTTTTATTTATTTCAATTTTATTTATAAACTAGTAAATTTTATATTGCAATATCTAATTCATGACTAAGTTTAGAGAATGAAGCTAGATCTTGCATTGTGTCTGTCTGAATATGTGTATGTCTCAGTACGTCTTTGCCTCTGGATAATATTTTTGAGATTAATTTGTAAATGAGCTCTATTTAATTGGCTTAAAGAAAAGCAAATGCTTACAAATCAAACAATTCTAAATTAAGCTAAATGAGTTCAGGTTCATGTGAACTGGGACATATTCAGTATGAAATTAATACCTGGTAGCATAGACATGTCTTTAGAACTGTCTGGAGAATGTGTAATTTCCTCAGTTCTGTCTCACCACAACAAAGATTTGAAATGGTGGACTAGTGTTACAGCTCTGTTACAGCTCAGAGTTTTATTCAGTAAACAAAGGATAGCACACCCTCAAGGCGTGAGGGCAGGCTAACCCCAAAGCAGAGGCCCCAACCCCATCTTGGCTCCTTCTTTTTATACATTTTGTCTCCTCCCCCCTGAGTCTGCTCTATGTAAATTCAGGCTAACCAGGAAGGGGGCATGTTTGCTTCACCTTAGGTTCTCACTCTGGACCGTGGATTTTCCTTTGTTCCCTTTTCCCTGGGTTTTCCCCCTTTGTCTTTTAGCCACCACCATTTTGGACTCCTTTTTCCTATTCTAACTACCTAACAGAAGCATCAACAAGTATAATACTTCTATTGTACCTAGGTTTACTAGAGGTCAAATAAGACTGTATTGTTACAAATTTGTCAATCAGAAATGTACCTCATTGTGGAAAATACTTTAGGGAAAAAAATGGACATGAGTTTCAGTAAGCTCCGGGAGTTGGTGATAGACAGGGAAGCCTGGCATACTGTAGTCCATGGGGTCACAAAGAGTCAGACATGACTGAGCAACTGAACTGAACTGAATTGAAGGTGTGTTTTCAGTAAAAGATATGAAAAAAAATACTGAAAAAAGTTATGCATGATCAGGGTTTTCTAAAATTGGATTACAATTAGTTGGATAAATGGATTTTGTTAGGAATGACACAGCCAAAGGGAAACTGGTTAGAGCCAAGTAGGTCCAAGATGGTGGAGTTTACTTTCACTAGACCTTGAACCTCAGTATATATGCACTTTGACATATCAGCAAGCTAAGTGCTATACCCATCAGCATTGGCTAAATCTGACTGAATGTTTTAAACATTTTTGACTGATTATTTTTGACAAAACTTCCTAAATCAAATTCTCTTGAAGTTCTTTGGACCTCTAGCTAGAGGACCGAAACATCCCAAAGAGAGATATTAAACTAATTGTGTTTGTTTGGTTGGATAAATTACATGGAAAATATTATCAAATGAATAACAAATCCTCTCCGGTTATATTGCATGGTTGCTGCTGCGGCTGCTGCTAAATGGCTTCAGTCGTGTCCGACTCTGTGCGACCCCATGGATGGCAGCCTACCAGGCTCCCCCGTCCCTGAGATTCTCCAGGCAAGAACATTGGAGTGGGTTTCCATTTCCTTCTTCAATGCATGAAAGTGGAAAGGGAAAGTGAAGTCGCTCGGTCATGTCTGACTCTGTGCGACCCCATAGATGGCAGCCTACCAGGCTCCTCCATTCATGGGATTTTCCAGGCAAGAGTACTGGAGTGGGTTGCTATTGCCTTCTCCGATATTGTATGGTAAATATTAGTAATTTATATATCCTAGAAATTATATAGAGTTCCTAATATTCTGATATGTCCTGGTATTCTAATGGGAAACCTGATGACTTCACAAAGGTTAACAAAAAGACTGAATGGGCCAGTGAATATGCTTATAACTTTTATGGTTTCTATCTAAAAAAATTACAGGCTTTATTCTGTGTTTTCCAGGAGTAGGGAAAACCTTCCCCTCAAACTAATTATGATAGTAATTTGATAAAACTATATGTTATAAACAAATTGAAACAATTATATTTTCTCTCTATATGACTCCTCCAGAGATTGGAAACTCTTAAGTTTCCATTAACTTTATCAGATAAGTGAGGAAGGTTATCTCATTAATAGGTACAGAAATCACAAGGAATTTTTAAGACCTTGAAAAGGAAAGAATTCACCTAGATTTGCTAGGCAAAATCTGTGTTAAGCTTTTGGCATGACTTTCCCAGCCCTGAAAGGTTTTATTTTAAAAGTTTAGTCTGAGATTCTATAAAAGTTTCAGCAAAGCAAAAAGTCTATGATCAATTATGGTTCTATAAATCATCAGGCCAAATTTATTGAGAGCAGACCTATTTTGCAAGCACACTAGCTTTAATTTGGTTATATTTGGAAAAAATGAGGGTAATTTTAGGGAGATTAAGATATTTAAATAAATGTTAAATCCCAGTTTGTTAATGGAGGTTTGTATCTACTAAGACTCATTTCCTGGATAGTTCTTTGCTATTATGCATTATTAATGTAAACTTTAATTGAATTATTAAAGAATATTCTAAGTTTGTTTATGAAGCTTATCTCAGCAATCTATCTTTAGATGAATATCAGATGCCTCACAACCTGCAACCAAGACTGGAAAAAGACATAATTTAAGGGATTGTCTCCAACCTGCTTGGAAGGACATTTTTATCAGGTACTCTTAACTAGCTTATGCACAGTGAAATTGAAGGGAAATTGACTCTTAAATGAATTTCCACTTCCAAAAGCCTCTACACTGGACTACTCTATAGAGAGGCCTGCTGACCTGAACTTACCTTAATACAATGCTCAAACAGAGGAAACTGCACTATACTAGGATGAGAAGTAGAGAAGGCAATGGCACCCCACTCCAGTACTCTTGCCTGGAAAATCCCATGGACGGAGGAGCCTGGTAGGCTGCCGTCCGTGGGGTTGCTAAGAGTCAGACACGACTGAGAGACTTCCCTTTCACTTTTCACTTTTCACTTTCATGCATTAGAGAAGGAAATGGCAACCCACTCCAGTGTTCTTGCCTGGAGAATCCCAGGGACAGAGGAGCCTGGTGGGCTGCCGTCTATGGGGTCGCACAGAGTCAGACATGACTGACATGACTTAGTAGCAGCAGCAGTAGCAGGATGAGAAGATGACATCAGAAGTAGATGACTTGCCCAAGATGCTGGACCTGATTCATATGATCATTTATAATATTTTCTTGACTTCTTGGACCTTTGCATATAAATCAAATGTTTTTCTATCATAGGCATGATCCTATGCTAGTTTTAGAAATCAATCCAATTGTTGAGTTTGTGGCCAATTACCCGTGTCTAGTTCTGGGTTACCTTGGTGAATTTCTCTACCCAAAGGCTCTAATTGGTTGGCCTTGAAAAAATTTACTTTGAAAGACAAATTACAGCCATATTCAGGTCACTATTGATATTGCTAGATGAGATCCCCTCACCTGGCCAATTAATAACGCCTGCTCTGACCCTGGCCATAAATTTGAGTTTTCTTGGCATTACTCAGGCTCAATCAGGCAACAAGCAAAGTTTCAGCAAAGGAAAAAATCTCCCAGAATTATGGGATGGATTTGTATAAATAATACCAGGCTATGGTAATTTAGGTTTAGTCTCCTCTATGTTGGAAACAATTAAATCATACTAAGGATAATCAGTCTAATAACACTAGAAAACTGGGCTATGTGCCTTGTAGACAATGCCAACATATAAATTCCCTGGAAGATAAGGATTCGTACAGAATAGACTAAGTCAGACCACCTGGAATATACTAGGCTACATTTAATGAAAGCTCTTAGCTTAAGTCTTATTTATGACTTTACTAATACTGCTGGCTATGCTATTTGTATTTCCCCTGTTTTGCAAAATTGCTGTTTCTTACACTGCCAAATGTGTAACTGAGCCTCTGATAAAATAAAATTGGTCTCATAGTTCCATATGAGACCAATGATGGTAATAGTGTAACTCTAGATTTGGGAAGAAGCAACAAGAGGGAATGTTTTCATGGATCAAGAGGTTAGTAAGACAGGTGGTCCAGAGAAAACAGCCCATGGAGTGGCCTGTCAACAGAATCTTTGCCAGACCTGAGAATGAACATTCTCAGCACTGTGGGATGAAATGGTCATGAAATACCGCCCCCCTCCCCCCAAATCATGGTCAAGTTTATGACCAAGAAAGGGCCCTGCCAACTGGAAACCGACACTTGCCATCTACCTCTACGAAGATTAAATCATGGTCATGGCAGCTGCTGACCTTCAACACTGCTGACAAGAGTTCAGGGTGGAAATCAAGAACGAGGTACTCTGTGCTCTGGGGAAAACCGGCAGAACAGGCCTTTAGATAGTTAGATCTTTTCAGGAGAAGATTTTATGAGTTCCAATTCTTGCATTTCCTCATACCTAGAGAAACACTGTCATCATTAATGGTGATGTCTACTTTGGCTACTAAGGAGAATGTTACAATTAAAAGTCAGAATAGAGTAGCTATGGTTCAGACACCCAAGGACACAACTAGGTGACACTATGGATGTAATTTCAGACTAGGCCTTGTTTTGCTAAAAACTTGAGTTTTCTGAGTCGTGTCTGGCTTGGATGCCACTGCTGCTGCTGCTGCTAAGTTGCGTCAGTCGTGTCCGACTCTGTGCAACCCCATAGACGGCACCCTAGACATTCTTAAAACAATGTCTGCTGGCAGCTAGTAACTGCAAGCTTACTTTTTATACAACTAGGCAACTGGCTACAAGTCTCCCCAAAGTGCCAGGTCTAGACTGGGTTTCAGGCCTATTCCTCTGAAAAGAAATGAGATTTATTTTGTCTATTAAAATTCCAGTTGCCACTCCTCCAACTACTTCTAATTGGGTCTGCTACACCAAAATGGTAGACCAAGGGACTGAGATTTTAATCACACAAGACTCAGATCTAGAACTTGGAACTCAGAAATACTTCCAATTCAGTGTCTATTCTCCAAACTGAGGCAGTCCTATGCCCCATTTTGACAGAAGGATATTAGAGTCATAGTTGCCCAGTTCCCTGAGTTAAAACTGAGCGGGACTCCATGGGGCTCTGGAGTACAGATCCTTTCTGTGTTTCCTGTTTCTTATTTGTAGGATATAGATTTCATTCAGCCTCCTTAACCTTCCCTGAGTTTCAAAGGGCAGATCCAAACAGTTGCTGATCAGAGAAGGGAGGGGATACAGAAACAGAGGAGGAAGTGGTGGTACCACCTTGGGACAAGATCCTGGTTCCTACTCAAGGAATATGCATGACAATATCTTTGCGTTCTTCTAAAGGACTGGGGCCCCCACCCAGGTGGAGGATGATAATTTTAGGCTGAGCACAGGATTCCTGGAGTACCTCCCTGTTGCCTCACTACCAAACCAATCAGAAGAAAGTTGTACATATTGCAGCCCTCACCCCACAGTTTACCTTCCTTTTCTGAGGACCAGTGGTGACCATCCTGTCAGGTCTCCTGTTTGGCCCCTGTCTGTTTCATCTCTTGACAGGGTCCAACAGTTTCAGGCTAAATTGCTGTTACTCCAAGGATGGAGGTCTGTTTCAGATACAGAATACCTCAACTAAGATCAGGTAGAGAGAAAGAGACTTCTACTCTGCTAGGTAGAACTACACCCCTGCACAGTAGGAAGAAGTTACAGAAGAAAGAAACCTCTGCCCCAATTCCCAAGAAATATGTTGAATACGAATTCTCTCAATGGGGAATTGTTAAGGGAAGCACGCTGACTGAAACCGCCCACCCTGGCCATGCACCCTGGTAACCATTTGCATGAGTTGTTTTATGACAGAAAGTCCTGGTAAGGAACACGGAACTAATAAGCCACCACCAACTGGAAGAGTTTGGGAAAGGTCAAAAGGAGATGCTGCGTGTCCGACCACCTCCCAGAATCCTTCTCGCTGGCATCCATATTGTCTAAGCAATGTGTGTGCCACCAGGAGTCAGAATGATTGGTCAGAGACAACCCGGAAACTAAGCCCATCACCATAAAGCCCGAGACTGTGAGGCACGTGACGGCTGTTCTCCTGGGTTCCCTTACTCTACTGCGCTGCCTGGGCGCCCCTTCCCAATAAAATCTCTTGCTTTGTCAGCACATGTGTCTCCCTGGACAATTCATTTCTGAGTGTTAGACAGTAGCCTGCTTTCTGGCCCTGGAAGAGGTCCTCCTTCCTGCAACAGGACCATGTGTAAAACAGATAGCTAGTGGGAAGCTGCTGAATCACGCAGGGAACATGTGCTCTATGGTGACCTAGAGGGGTGGGGTGGGGTGGGTGGGTGGAAGGTTCCAGAGGGAGGGGATATGTGTATACTTATAGTGGATTCACGTTGCTGTATGGCAGAAACAAATACAACCTTCTAAAGCAACTATCCTCTAAAAAAAAGGAATCTGGTCATGTTATAGAAGCATAAACTGAGGCTCAGAGAGCTCTGGAACCCCATCTTGCCTGAGTCTGGGGTACATTCCTCAAGTTTGAGGGTGAAATTGGCAGGGATAAACTGTCTCTACTAAGAGATATTGTTTTAAATAAACTCACTGAGTGAAACAGAGCTTAGACATAGATTTATTTGTTTGTTTTAGGAACCCTTGGTTCTCAGAAGAAAGGAAATCAGAACTTCCCAAGTACACACTAGAAAAGAGCATTTGCCTTCCCTATGGGTCATCTGTAAATCAGTGCCTGCCCCATAACAGATGCTGCCTCTCCATCCAAAATGGAGCCAAATCTATGGAGCCTCCTTCCAGCTCTGCCACAACAGCTGTGTGTCATTGGCTAGGTCACCTTCCTTCTCTGGGCCTCCAGGCTCCTCTCTATGCCTCACCAGCTGGAATTAGTAGCTGCTTCTCTGGGTTCCCACAACACACGATTTACAACCATCCTTCTCCAGTCCCCACCACTTCCTCCTTTCACTCTTAAATAATTTTTAATTAGTTGAGCACTTCTGATGTTCCAGGTCTGTGCCAAGCAGTCTTTGTGTGCTGAAGTTTCAAAACAACACTGAGAGGAAGGAAGAAACTGGACACACGAGGAAACTGAGATTTAGAGAGGTCAAGGAACTACCCTTTATTACAAAGCTAGTTAGCACTGGAGACAGAAATCACACCAGGCCAGCTCTGCCGACCACAGAGTCCCTAATGTGACCTACCATTCCCTTGGTTGCTGATATTCAAGTGTAAGCTTAGACAGCTTCACATTTCCTAGACAAAGAGGCTGGGCCCAGAGAGGGAAAGCAGATTGCCCAAAGACACACAGCCTCTGGGATGAGCAGAAAAGGGAACATTTCCTATTGTCTTCTGTACATCTTGGAGAAGGAAATGGCGACCCACTGCAGTATTCTGGCCTGGAAAATCCCATGGACAGAAGAGCCTGATGGGCTACAGTGCACAGGGTCGCAAAGAGTCAGAAGGACTGAACGACTAACACTTCTTTACTTTTGTACATTTATCATGCACGGGGTGCTGGGAGTAGGGAGTTGGATAGAACACCTGCTGTGTGCTCCCAAGTTGCTCACAGATCCTCTCATCCGTACAGTGGTCTAGGCCAGGCGTTCAGCCACAGCTACATGCCAGGCACTGTGGGGCTTATGTGTATCTTTTCACAATGATGACCCATGAGGAAAGGCACTTAACCCATTTTACGGATGGGCACACTGAGGCTTAGAGAAGTGACGACAAGACAGCCCTGGAGCTGGAGCTCTGGCTCAACCCAGCCTGTTGTCCTAATCATCCCACCCCTTTGCCTTCCAGGCTTGGGAATTCACATACTGTGAATGAATGGGGGGCAGGTATATGTATGATCCTTAATAACAGTTATTATTATCAATGAGGTGTTGTAACTAGATCACCCTCCTCCTCAGGCCTGGGTAGGAGGAGTGGGGGTTTGGGTGGAGGAGTCAGTACATTTCCTGGCCCTTCATCACCCAAGAGAAAGCAGCCAAGTTCCATCTTGAGACAGGAAGGTGACTCAGGCTTTCCTCTAGGATAAGTCCAATTTGAGATCCCAGGGCTGGCCCACCTGACAGCTCTCAGTCTCTCTCCCACAGAGCAGAGTGTGGAGAAAAAAGTCCCCAGGTGATTTCTTTGGCAGGGAGAGATGGGGATTTCAGCAACTGAAGATCAGAGAAAAATCTCACTCCTGGGAACTTTGGAGACCACAGAAGGGCAGTGATATATCCAAAATTCTGCAGAAAGTCAGAGGCTGAGGCCCGCCCCATGTGGAACATTGAACCTCTTTAGAGAGGTCTGCAGTGGGAGGCTGGTGACATGAAGATGTACAAAGCCCAGGACCTTCCTGGGAATGTTTATGGCTCAGTGGGGAGTGACATTATTACTGGGCAAAGACCTCATGACATGTCCACCCCATGGTGGAAGGAAGTGGCAGCCTGGTGGCCCAGAGGAGGATGCCGTGCAATTCTGTCTAGTGGGGGAGAGGGACCATATCAGGGAAAGCTCTTGGGTGCACACAGAAGGGTACATTTTGCCAGGTGGAGAAGGGAGGAAACATTCCAGAAGGGGAGAACAGCATGACCCAAAGCTCAGAGGTGAGATCTTCTCCAGGGGCTGTGAGAAGCAGAATGAATGAGTCAAAAGCCTAGATTTTGGAATCAAAGTACTTAGGTTTGCATCCTGGCTCTGCCACTTTCTAGCTATGGGCCTTGGCAAGCATCCTAACCTCTTTGTGCCTGCCTCTGTGTAAAATGGGGGAAACAATAGTACCCACCTCAAAGGGTTTTAATGAGGATTAAATAAATGCATTCACATAAAAGCGAGTGAGCTGCCTATTATCAACTTTTATGATTGATGCTGTACTTGGGCTCAGGGAGAATTTCAGCATGGTGATCCGGTGCTCTTTCCTCTGCATTTTCCTCTATCTTGCTCTATGGAGCTCTGAGAAACCTGCTCCTCACTTCACCCAGTGTTCAAGATCCTTGATGGGTGGCCTGGAAAGCGGGGGAGGCCAGAAAAAGGGCTAGTGGAGCTTTTGGAAAGTCCCAACTATAGACTGGGATCCAACCCCAGGGGTTAGGACATAAAGAGGTTCTCTGGGAAGATGGGAGTATAGGAAGGGGGTCTGCTCCAGATGGAGCACAGAAACATGCCCCCACCCTAAGCAGGGGCCCTCTTGCGTAAGGGCTCCGGAAACTCTCATGGGACTGGTCAGCTTTAGATGGAGGTCACCGATTTATGGACTTTTGTAAACACAGAAAGAATTTGCCTGGACCTCCCATGCAGGGACATGGAATGCCCCTGGGGTGAGGAAGAGAGGGAAGGTCATAGCAGTCCTGGGGCTTTCTTGAGCAGCTCAGCCCCCTCCTCTGGTCTGGGGCAGGCAGGAGACCTCCAGAGTCAGCAGCCAGTCTTGACCAGCAGGGTGGGTGCAGAGCCCGAAGAGGCAGTCGCCTTCCCAAGGCGAGTCCAGAGTCAACGGAAGAGCCCCACCTGAGCCAGTGTCTTTGAGAAACAAGACGTGCTCAGGACTTCTGGGGTGTGGGTGTGTCATATGGACACACAGGAGATAGGACTTGAGGAGATGGGACTCTCTAAGGATACCTTGGGGGTCCTCCCCACTCACAAACGGCAACTCCTTGTTTCCTGTGCCAGGCACCCTACCGTCTTTGTGATTCAGCTTCTCTCTGGGTCTCTGAGTCTTTTTCTGTGGCTGTTCAGTCTCCCCAGGCTTCCCAGCTGGCTCAGTTAGTAAAGAATCTGGCTGCAATGCAGGAGACCCAGGTTCTATCCCTGGGTCGGGAAGATCCCCTGGAGAAGGGAATGGCAACCCACTCTAGTATTTGTGCCTGGGAAATCCCAGGGACAGAGGACTGGCGGGCTACAGTCCATGGGCTCCCAAAGAGTCAGACACGCCTGAAGCGGCTAGAGAGAAAACCTTACTCAGTCTTCCCAGGGCAGCCATGGTGCCCCATCCTCACATCCCTCACCGAGTGTGGCCCCTGCTCACTGCTTTCCCACAGAAGGTCTTGGCTTCCGTGTCCCTCTCTTCACATCAGAAGTACAGTGGGGCTTGGGGAGAGGGGCTGACACCCGTCGCCCCCCAGCCCCTACTCTCTGAGAGAGGTGCTTGCCAACAATCATCTTCAACTGAGAGGTGATTTAACATCTAATTGCATTATTTGTTATAAAATAAATAAATCCTAGATTTGTTTTTGAATCACTGTGACATGTTATCTTAGTCAACTGGGCTGCTATTACAAAATAATGTGAACCTGGTGGCTTACCGACAACAGAAATTTGTTTCTTAGAGTTTTAGAGGCTGCAAGCCCAAGACCATGGTGCCAGCACAGTCAGGTTCTGCTGAGGAGCCTCTTCTGGGCTGTAGACTACTGACTTCTCACTGTATCTTCACATGGTGGAAAGAGGGAGTGAACTGAGCTTTCAGGCTTCTTATTAAGGACACTCATCCCATTCATGAGGGCTCCACCCTCAGGACCCAAGTTCCTCCCTAAGACCCCACCTCCAACATCACACTGGGGATTAGATTTCAGCCTATGAATTTTGGGGGGACACCAACATTCAGTCCATAACACATGCATGTGGTATAACAGTAAATACAAACCTCCCTCCCCTCCCCTGACCCCTGGTTACCTTTCCCAGAGGTAACTACTCTTGCCTGTTTCTTCAACAACAACTTTTTTTGTTTTAACTTTACATAATTGTATTAGTTTTGCCAAATATCAAACAACAACTTTTATGTTGATTTTTGATTTGAGAGTTGCTGAGATGCTGAGATGAAAAGTGCCAAGAGAAAGCAGTAGGAAAGCAGGACCATGAAATGCCCAGAAAACCTACTTTAGAGGGAAGAGTCTTTTTTTTTTTTCTGGGTCACTTTCCCTTCTAAGGGCTTCCCTTGTGGTTCAACTGGTCAAGAATCCGCCTGTAATTCGGGAGACCTGGGTTTGATCCCTGGGTTGGGAAGATTCCCCTGGAGAAGGGAAAGGCTACCCATTCCAGTATTCTGGCCTGGAGGATTTCATGGACTGTGTAGTCCATGGGGTCTCAAAGAGTCGGACATGACTGATTGACTTTCATTTTCACGTTCCCTTCTAGACAATGGTAAACGCCCCCTTTCCTGCCTCCCATTTGGACTTCTCTTTTGGTCTAAGAATTTGGCTGTGGTTCTACTCTGTGGGTTTTCAAATCTAATGGGACAGGCTATTCCTGCATTCCAGAGCATGCCTGGGGCGGGTCTGAGGAAGTCACCATTGGTTCTAAATTTAACCCCTAGTTTCAGCAGTTGCTGCCTTAGTGATGTGCTCAGTCGTTCAGGCTGAGCCCGGCTCCTCTGTCCGTGGGATTTTCCAGGCAAGAATACTGGAGTGGGTTGCCATTTCCTTCTTCAGGGGATCTTCCCAACCCAAGGACTGAACCCAACTCTTTTGTGTCTTGTGCCTTGGCAGGTGGATTCTTTACCGCTGAGCCACTAGGGAAGTCCGCCTTAGTGATAGATTACTAGTTTTTTGCATATCTTTCCCGAAAGATTCAAAGATTCTAAGCATATATGTACTTGAAAGTCCCAGTTCCCTTTTTCCTACAAATAGTATGCTGGACATGTGATTTAGGTCACCCCTTACCATTGTACTAGTGTGGAGGCCAGTGCAATGAGTCAAGAAATAAAAGCCACAAGAATTAGGGGGGAAGAAAAAGAATTAGAAAGAAAAAATAATCCTTATTCATATGACATGATTGAGTATAGAGAACTTTCCAAAAGAATCTATAGACTAGCTATTGGATTGATAAGTGAATTTAGCATGGTCACTGCATCCAAGGTCAATATTCAAAAGTTAATTATATTTCTATAAACAAGCAACATACAAATAGGTACTTGAAGATGAGACAATCATGAAAATTTAACATGTTATACAGTACTATAAATAATTTAAAACCTAGAAATAAATCTAATGAAAGTTACACAAAGCCTCAACATTGAAAACTGCAAAATATTTTTGAAAAAATTTGAAAGAGAGACTAAATGAATGGAGGAATATACTATGAACAGAGATTGAAAGACTCAGGATTATAGAGTCTGCTTCTCCTTTCTTCAAACTGATAGGTTTAAGGCAATTCCAATCAAATATCCCAGATTTTTTTTTTTGCCTATACATGGAATGTCTTTATTCTTGAAAGAAAAATCCATTTGAAATATTTAAGAATGTAGTGTCATCACTGAGTATAACTTCCTCTCACTGAAAGAATACGTTGCTTAAAATTTTTTTTCACATAGCATGTAGCAAACATCTATGTCTCTGATGCGGGGGCTTCCTAGGTGGCTCAATGGTAAAGAATCCTCCTGCCAATGCAGGAAACACAGGCTTGATCCCTGGGGCGGGAAGATATCCTGGAGTAGGAAATGGTAACCCACTCCAGTATTCTTGCCTGGGAAATCCCATGGACAAGGGAGCCTGGCAGGCTGCAGTCCATGGGGTCGAAAAAGAGTCAAACACAACTGAACAACTGAGCATGCACACATACATATAATGCAGGGAGAAGTCTTTACACGGAGATGGAAAGGAAGATACTTTTTTTTCTGTTTGAAAGCTAGGGTTTTCCCAGCTTTAATATAGCCTTAGAAACACAGTACTGCAGGTCTGTTATACAATTCATTACATGTGTCACTCAGTGAGTATAACTTTCTTTCACTGAAAGAACACTGTTGCTAAAATTTCTTTCATGCAGTTTGTAAGAAACATCTCTCTAAATCTAATGTGGGAACACGTCTTTGCCTGCGGAAATAAAAGAGGATACATCCTGTCCCTATTTGAAAGCTAGGCTTTTTCCACCTTCAAAGTAGCTTGTAGAACACCACTGCTCTTAAGAGAGGGGATGCATATAAACATATATATATATATATATATACACACACAATTATAGCTGATTCTCCGGAGAAGGCAATGGCACCCCACTCCAGTACTCTTGCCTGGAGAATCCCGTGGACGGAGTAGCCTGGTAGGCTGTAGTCCATGGGGTCGCTAAGAGTTGGACACGACTGAGCGACTTCACTTTCACTTTTCACTTTCCTGCATTGGAGAAGGAAATGGCAACCCACTCCAGTGTTCTTGCCTGGAGAATCCCAGGGACGGGGGAGCCTGGTGGGCTGCCGTCTATGGGGTCGCACAGAGTCGGACATGACTGAAGCGACTTAGCAGCAGCAGCAGCATAGCTGATTCTAACTGTAACATGGCAGAAAGCAGCACATTATAAAGAAATTATCTCCTCCAATTAAAAAATGAATTAAAAAAAACATCAGTGGTAAAGGTCTGTTATACAATTCACTCCAAGCTTAACTCAATGACTATAACTTCCTTTCACTGTAAGAACACTGTGCCTTAAATTTCCTCCACATTGATGCTTTTGAATTGTGGTGCTGGAGAAGACCCTTGAGAGTCCCTTGGATAACAAGGAGATCAAACCAATCAATCCTAAAAGAAATCAGCGCTGAATATTCATTGGAAGGACTGATGCTGAAGCTGAAACGCCAATACTTTGGCCACCTAATTTGAAGAGGTGACTCATTAGGAAAGACCCTGATGCTGGAAAAGATTGAAGGCAGGAGGAGAAGGGGGCAGCAGAGGATGAGATGGCTGGGTAGCATCACCAACTCAGTGGACATGAGTCTAAGCACACTTCAGGAGATGGTGAAGGACAGGGTAGACTGGCATGGTGCAGTTCAAGGGGTCGCAAAGAGTCAGACACAAGTAAGCAACCGAACAACAACAAGCTTGTGAGAAACATTCTGTATACATTTAATGTGGGGAAAGTCTTCACAAGGATACAGAAAACACCTCCTTTTCCTGTTTGAAAGTGAGGCTTTTCACAGCTTTACGGTAACCTTGGAAACAACAGTGCTACAGGCTTGTTGCAGTCCATGGGGTTGCAAAGAGCCGGACATGACTCAGTGACTGGACTGAACTGAACTGAACAGGCTTGTTACACAATTCACTACATGCATGACTCACTGAATATATATATAAAAAAGAACAGAGTGTCATGATGTCTACAATTCACTTGCAAAGTATTATTTTTTGTTTTTTTACATTATTATAAAAGTGTTTTTTCATAATCATTTGAAACATTTTCTTCTCTAAATATTTAATAATAAATTTATTTTTAAATTAAAAATATATTGAAGTGTAATTGACATATACCATTATATTTCAGGTGGAGAGCTTAATGCTTCGATATTTGTATATACTTGTGAAATGAGCACCATAATGAATCTAGTTAACATCTGTCACCATGTTATAGTTATAATTTTTGGTGACTGTGTAGAGAATTCTTAAGGTGACTCTCTCAGCAACTTTCAGGTGTACAATACGGTGTTATTAACTATAGTCATCATGCTGTACATTGCATCCCCATGGCTTCTTTATTTTATAACTGGTTTGACTTCCTTTGTCCACTTTGCCCAGGCCCAGCCGTAAAGAAGCCGTCTGCAGTGCGGTAGACCTGGGTTTGATCCCTGGGTTGGGAAGATGTGGAGGAGGGCACAGGCAACCCACTGCAGTATTCTGCCCTGGAGGATCCCACGGACAGAGGAGCCTGGTGGGCTAGAGTCTACAGGGTCACAAAGGGCGGGAGGCACACACGCTCCCATTTGCCCACCCCCGCTTCCCATGTCTGGCAATCAGGCAACCACTGACATGTTCTTTGTATTCATAAACTTGCTTTTTATTTTTAATTCAACATGTGACATTAAACAGTATTTGTTTTTCTCTGACTTACTTCATTTATTTCACTCAGGATTATAGAATCTATTTCTCATTTCTTCAAACTGAATGATAGGTTTAAGGCAATTCCAGTCAAAAATCCCTAGAATGTCTATACTTGGAAGAAAAATACGTTTGAAATATTTAAGAATGTAGTATCATCAATGAGTGTATCTTCTTACTGAAAGAACACACTGCCTAAAATGTCTTTCATATAGTGTGTAACAAACATCTACGTATCTAATGTGGGGGCTTCCTAGGTGGCTCAGCGGTAAAGAATCCTCCTGCCAATGCAGGAGACGTGGGTTCCATCCTCCTTGGGCAGTGGGGGTGGTGGGGGCACTCATGTTTCTGCAAATGGCAAGATTTCATTCTTCTTATGTTTTGCTTGTTTGTTTGTTTTTGGTTTTGGCCACACGGCATCTCAGAGCCTTAGTTCCCCAACCAGGGGGCCAGGGATTGAACCCGTGACCCTGCAGGGGAAGCTCTGAGTGTTAACCACTGGACTTCCAGGGAAGTCCCTGTAATGTGATTTGAAAACAAGGATCATAATGCCTCAAGCTTTGCTTTTCTTTCTCAAGTTTGCTTTGGCTGTTTGAGGTCTTTTGTAATCCCATACAAATTTTAGGATCATTTGTTCCCGGGATAGTTTTTATTACATGCAGATTCTAAAACTTCTTTGGAGAAGTGGAAGACTTAATGGCCAAAGCAGCCTTGAAAAAGGAAAGCAAAGCTGAATGATTCACCCATCCGATTCAAGACTTACTAAAGCTACTGTGCTTAAAAAACAAAATAAACAACCCCCAAAACATGGTGTATATATCAATTATCCAAATGGAAAAAAAGGAATATTTACCCCATATCTCAAATTATATATATAAAATCAATTTCAGATTGATTGTTGATTAAATTAGAGAGGTAAAACAATAACCACTTTAGAGAAAACAAGATTATAGCTTTATGAGTAAGGAGATGATCTCTTAATTGGGGATATCAAAAAACACTAACCATAAGAAAAAATGATTAAATTAGACCACATTAAAGCAAAAATTTGTGTTCATCAAAAGACACTGTTAAGGAAGTGAAAAATCATGTCAGAGAGTGGTATTAAAAAAACACTCATCCAGAACATATTGGGTTGGCCCCAAGGTTCATCTGGTGTTTTTGTAACGTGTTATGGGAAAACCCGAACTAACTTTTGGGCCAACTCAATGTAAGGAACTCCCACAAAAATCAGTAAGAAAATTACAGACTACTTAGAGGGAAAGGGGGGCAAAATTATTTGAACCAGCATTTCACAAAGAGAATTTCCAAATGGTCAAAGAGACAAAACAGCCAAAGTTGAAATGGGGTTCAACTTCATTAATCATCAGAGGCGTTCGAACTGAAACCACTATGGTCATGACTATGTACTCGTAAGCACGGCTACAAAGAAAATGACAGACAGTGCCAAGCGTCAGCTGGGATGCAAAGCAGCCAGAAGTCTCATCACTGCTGACAGAGATGTACATCTATAGAAGATCTGGGAAAATTCTGTGCCAGAATTTACCAAAGCACAACATATGCATACTCTACCATCTAGAAATCCTACTCTTAAACATGCACCTAAGAAAATGTTTACTTATATCCATCAAATGATGTTCAAGAGTGCCCATACCTGCAATATTTATAATATCTCCAAACTGGAAACTACCCAAATATTTATTAATAGTAGAATGAATACAGAAATTACATATTCTTTTTTGTTGTTGTTTTTGCAGGGTCTTTCTATTTCACTTATAAGTGTAGAATTCAATAATTTTTAGTAAAAGCACAAAGTTGTGCAACTGTCACCACAATTAAATTTTAGCACATTCCATTACTCCAGGAAGTTCCCTCATGCTTATGTGCGGTCACTCCCCTTTCCCCATCCCCAGCCCCAGTCACCTACTAAATCTAATTGCTGTCTTTATAGATAGGTCTTTTCTGGACATCCCACATACTGGGGACCATCCAGTGGCCCTTCATGCCTGCCTGGTTTCACTTAACACAGTGCTTGTGAGGTTCATCCAGGTTTTAACAAATATTAGTACTTCATTCCTTTTTGTGGCTGAATGTATACCATTGTGTCTGTAAAATACACTTTGTTCATTCATCCATGAGTGGACATTTGGGTTGCTTTCAGTTTCTGGCTATCATGAATAATTCTGCTCTGAATATTCATATTTAAGCTTTGTGTGGACATATAATTTTCCTTTCTCTTGGGTAAATGTTCCGAGGAGTGAATTGTTGGGTCATATAGAAAAACACATATATTTAACTTCTTAAGAAACTGCCAAACTGTTTTTTAAACTGAATGTACCATTTTACATTTCCTCCAAATTATTGAGGACTCTAGTTTCATCCTTGCTATCACTTGTTATTATCTGTCTTTTTTTAATTTTCATCATTCTTGTGGTATGAAGTAGTATCTCATTGCAGCTTATACTTCTCTAATGACTGATGATATTGAACACCTTGTTGTTGCCTAGCCACTAAGCTGTGTCTGACTCTTTTTTGACCCCATGGATTGTAGCCTGCCATGTTTCTCTGTCCATGGGATTTCCCAGGCAAGAATACTGGAGTGAGTTGCCATTTCCTTCTCCAGGGAATCTTCCTGACTCAGGAACCCAAGTCTCCTGCCTTGGCAGGTGGATTCTCTACCAATGAGCCACTGGGTAAACCCCATTGAACATCTTAATATATGCTTATTGGATGCTCATATAGCTTTTTAAATGAAATATCTGTTCAGTTGCTTTGCCAATTTTTTAAATTGGGTTACTTGTGTTCTTGAGTGGTATTCTATAAAGTGTTCTTTATATTTTGGATACACATCTTCAAGCAGATGTATCATTTGCCAATATTTTCTTCCAGTGATGGTGACTCATACAGTTTTACATTTTGATGAAATTCAATTAATTTTTAATTTTGTGGATTGTGCTTTTGCTGTTGTATCTAAGAAACTGTTACCACCCCTTCCGAGGAGAGCCCCAACAAGGCTTCTCCTTCCCCATGTTTGTTGTGCCAATAGAAGCAAAGGGATGTTTTAGGCTTTGATCAAATCAAAGAAGGGACAGGTGTAAGCCCTGACTCTAGAGTACACAGCTCCCTTTCCCACTGAAAGGCTGTGGGAGGGCTGCCTTATAGGGTTATGCTCAAGTGCAGAAGGTGGCGGTTCTTATGGGTCTGGCACAGGAGTGTTGCTCAGGCTCCAGATTGCAGTGCCTGGTGAAGGGTCTATGCACACGCTGCCCCACCCCCCACCATCTTGAATTGAAGCGCCCTGTGCATGCTCTTCATACAGCCCTGCCAAGCTGGAGGTGTTGGGCACAGCCATTCTATGGTGGAAACTCTAGTCCCTTGTGTTAAGGGCAAGACCATTTACAGGCAATTGGAAACTAAGCACAAAAGAAATGAGACCTGATCACCTAAATTCTCTTATTTTTCCCTGGGACCCCAGTGGATTTTGCTGGTTACAAAATGTTTGCCTAACCCAAGGTCACCAAGATTTTGTCCTAAGGGTTTTATGGTTCTAACTCTACGTTAGGTCTCATTCATTTTGAGTTAAATTTTGTGAATGGTGTGA
>NW_011495034.1:17890247-17905488 GCF_000754665.1 Bison bison bison | reverse complement strand
GTGATGTAGGGAGTCAAGCTTCGTTCTTTTCTTTGCAGGTAGCCAGTTGCCTCTTGGCTCCTTGGTTGTAAACCAACTGATTGTAAATGTCAGGGTTTATTTCTGGGCTCTCACTTGTGTGTCATTGATCTGTCTAGCCTTATTCAGTTCTACACTCTCTTTATTGCTGTAGCAAGTTTGGAAATTGGAAGGTTATGTCCTCTAACTTTGTTTTTCTTTTTCAAGATTGTTTTTGTTATTCTAGGCCCTTTGCCTTTTAATATAAACTTTAGAAGCAGCCACAGTCAATCTGTGTGGAAAGGAAACAGACTTGCTTGAATTTTGATAAGGATTGAGTTAGATCTATTGATCAAATAGAAGAGGATTTCCCGTAAATAATGAGCCTTCCAATCCATAGACGTAGAATATCTCTCTATTTAGATTTCTACCCGTCTTGGCAAAGATATAATTTTCACCTTTGAAATCTGGCACTGTATTTGTTAAATTTATTCTGACGTATTTTATTCTTTTGATACTGCTGTGAATGGAATTGTTCATTTGTGGGTTGTTCATAAGCATATGGAAATGCAGGTGATTTTCATATGTTGATCTTCTACACTGCAGTCAACAGGATTACCACTGTTTCTGCTATGGTTTTGTAGTTTTATTTGTTTTGGGTGTTTTTGTAATCCCCTTAGAATTTTTTGTATATATGATTATGTTTACTTCTTCCCTTCCAGTATGAGTGCCTCTTATTTCTTTTTGTTGCTTAATTTCTTGACAAGAAATATCCTTGTCTTGTTCCAAATCTCAGGGGGAAAGCATTCGATTTTTCACCGTTAAGTGTGTGTTGGCTGTGGGTTTTTTTTTTTTTTTTTGGCTGTGGGTTTTTCATGGTTGCCCTCTATTAGATTGAGGAAGTTCCCTTCCGTTTTTAGTTTGTTGAATAATTTTTTGTTATTAAAGGGTGTGGAATGTTATCAAATTCCTCCTCTGGATCCACTGAGATGATTATGTGGTTTTTGTTCTTTATTCTGTTAATATGGCATATTGCATTGATTGCTTTTGTATGTTAAACTAACCACGTATCCCTGACGTAAATTCCACTTGATCATAGTTAACTCTTTTTGTGTTTTGCTGAATTTGGTTGGCTAATTTTTTTTTAATGTTAGGATTTTTTTGCGTTTAGATTCATAAGGGATGTTGGTTTTCTTAGTTTTATTTATTCCTTAATTTTTGGGGGTGTGCTCTGTCTTTCCGGTTTTACTATCAGAGTAATATTGGCTTCTGGCTTACCAGGTAAGTTGGTGGTAAAGAATACACCTGCAAAGCCGGAGACTGAGGAGACGTGAGTTTGATCCCTGGGTTGGGAGGATGCCCTGGAGGAGGAAATGGCAGCCCACTCCAATATTGTTGCCTGTGTAATCCTGTGGACAGAGAAGCCTGGCAGGCTACATTTCATGGGATCACAGTGAGTCAGACACAACTGAGCACACACAAGCACAGTGTTGGCTTCCCTTTGTGATTGAGCCGGATACTTGAACTCTTCAATCAGTGGAAGTTGGTAAGAGGCCAGACGAGAAACTCAGGCAAGGCTTTATGGGCTGCAGCACAAGGGAGTGAAAACAAGAAACAAGTGTCCTTGCCTGCTGTCTGAGGAGGGCGGGCTGATTCCTCAATGGGGTGAGGGTAGTGGGGTGATCAGTGGTCATCAGAGGGATGGCTTCGGTGTGCTGTCTTGGTGGTGCTGTGTGCAGGGATCATGTGCAGTACCCTGCTTTTGCTCCTGGCACCTCAGAAACGGCAGTTGGTTTTTGGCTTTCTTGTATCTTATACATAATTTGCCCTCCTTGTGCATGTATGCAGCTATTTTTAGCCCCTCATTTTTTCTTGGTATTCTGTTGCTTCAGGAGGCATTTGTCCAGGTGCAAGCACTCCAGGGAAGGGCCCCGAATGCCAGGTTCCCAAGTCCCAGACTATCTCAATAGAATAAGTTGGGAAGTATTCCCTTCTATTTTTGGAAAATATGAGGATTGGTGTTCAATCTTCCTTAAACTTTTGTCAGAATTCACCAGTGAAGCTACCTGGGCCAGGCCTCTTCTTTGTGGGAAACTTTTTGATTACTAATCCAGTCTTTTGGCTTGTTGTTATTTATCTGTTTAGACTTTCTATTTCTTTCTTAGTCAGTTTTGTGTCTTTCTAGGAATTTGTCCATTTCATCTAGGTTATCTAATTTATTGTCATACAATTGCTGACTGTATTTTCTAGGTAGGAATACCTCCTGTTTCATCCCTGATTTTGTTAATTTATGTCTTCTCTTTTCTCCTTGGTCAGCCTGGCTAAAGGTTTGTCACTTTTGTTAATATTTTCAAAGAACCAACCTTTGGTTTTATTGATTTTCTCTGTTGTTTTTCTATTTATTTCCCTTCAATCTATGTTACTTCATTCCTGCAGCTTGCTTTGGATTTAGTTTCCGTTTTTTTTTAAGTTAGTTTCTCATGATGTAAGTTTAGGTTATTGATGAGATCGTTCTTCATTTTAAAAATAGGCATTTACATCTTTAAATTTCCCTCTATGCACTGTTTTAGCAGTATTCTCCAAGTTTCTTTGTAAATATTTTAGTATTTGTTTATTTCCTTTTGGCTGTGGTGGGTCTTCAGGCTTTCTCTAGTTGTGGCCAGTGAGGGCTTCTCTCTAGTTATGGTGCATAACTTCTCATTGCCTTGTGGAGCGGGGGCATAGGTAGCTGTGGCACATGGGTTTAGCTGCCCCGAGGAATGTGAAATCTTCCTAGACCAGAGACCGAACCCCTGTCCCCTGCATTGGCAGGCGAATTCTTAACCACTGGACCGCCAGGGAAGTTCTCCTAAGTTTTGATGTTTTGTGCTTTTGTTTTCATTCAACTCAAGGTATTTTCTAATTTCCTCTTGTGATTTCTTTTTTACTCACTGGTTATTTAGGAATTTGTTGTTTAAATTTTAAGTTTCTGAATTTCCAAAAATTCCTTTTGTTATTATATTTAATGGTGGTTGGAAAACATACTTTGGATCATTTCAGTCTTTTAAAATTTGTTGAGGCTTGTCTTATGGCTTAACATATGGTATCCTGAAGAATGTTCTACATACACTTGAGAAGAATCTTTATTCTCCTGTTGTTGGGTAGAATGTTCTATCGATGTCTGTAAGTTTCAGTTATTTTATAGTATTGTTCAGGTCTTCTGTATTCTTATTGATCTTCTACCTGTTTATATTCATTATTGAAAATGGGGCATTGAAGTCTCTGTTATTGTTGAGTTATCCCTTGGATTCTGTCAATTTTTGATCTGTGTATTTTGAAGTACTGTTAGGTGAATATATGTTTATAATGATTGTCCTCCTGATTGATTGACCCTTTTATCACTATAAAATACTCTTATTTGACTTTAGTAACAAATTCTGCCTCAAAGTCTACGTTACCTGATTTTATAGATACCCCAGCTTTCTTTAACATTTATATCTCTTTTGCATTTTGTATCTTTTTTATCCTTTTACTTTCAAAATATCTGTATCTTTGGCTGGAAAGGGTATCTCTTGTATACATAATATAGTGGGATCATACTTTTAAAAATCCACTCTTCAAACTCCGCTTTTAATTGGAGAAACTACTACGATGAGAAACCTACCTTCCCCAGCAAACAGTAGTCCCTGCTCACAGCAGCTAGAGAAGGCCATGCAGCAGTGAAGACCCAGCACAACCAAAAATAAAGTAAATAAATAATTTCTTTGTCTTTGTTATTATTTTCTACTTGATAAATCTTTGTCAGCATACTTTCCTTTATTTAAACATGATCTTTTAGTTCTTTGAATATGTTTATAATAGCTCCTTTGAGGACTTTGTCTTCTAACATATGGATCCCCCCAAAGACAGTTTCTGTTGACTGTTTTGCTTTTTGCTGACAGCTAGCTGTTTTAGACCATATATTGCAGCAGCTCTGGTTTCTGTTACCCCTTCCCTATCACTGGGGCTGTTTATTGTTGTCTGTTTTTTGTTAGTTTCTTTTCTGTTTTTTTGGTGACTTCTCTGGACTAATTTTATGGATTTTGTTTCCTCCAAGCATGTGGCTGCTGATGTCTCTGCTCAGTTATTTTTTATTCTTGTTTTTATAAACCTAGTACTAGGGGTTGCCTCTGGGTCAGCATTCTTTGATGGTTATCCAATGATTGGCCATAAGTTGTGCTTAAATCTCTTGAGCCAATAAGACTTCTACCATTTGCTGAATGATCTATTTGTGTTTTGAGGTATATATTCAGGGTACAGCTAGTTTACAAGTTTATTCCAGATTTTAATTCGTGTGTTTTCAAGGCTCATGCTGAGTAGCTCGCTCTAACCTCCAATATCTCCTGAGATTTGTTCAGTCTTTCGTATGCACATCACCTGCCAGTAAAATCTTACTGAGAACTTTGGCTGTCTTGTTCTCCAGATATCCCTGTTAAAACTTTTGGCTGACCTGTTGGTCTATTGCTTTTCCTAACCAGTACAGAGACCTTAGACTAACTTTGATATTTGTCTCTCTGATTGCATGACACTGAGATCACTATTGCTTTTGATAATGCCTCTGGGCATGGAATTTTCTGCACTCTGCTCCAATACAGTCACCTCTTTACCATCACTTTGATAGACCTTCTATTAATATATCATGAAGCTGAGGGAGGAGAAATATGGACATAGCCTCAGGCTGAACACCACGGATGTATACTCTCCTAACTGAAGTTTAGTTGATTTTCTTAAGTAAATGTTTCTCAATTTCTTGTATGCTATATTAGTTTTCTGTTGCTTCTATATCAAATTATCACAAACTTTGTGGCTTAAAATTATAAAAGTATATTACCTTATGGTTCTATGGGTCAGAAATATAAAATAGGTCTCATTAAAATCAAAATGGGACTTCTCTGGTGGTTCAGTGGTTAAGAATCTGCTTTCCAATGCAGGGGACATGGGTTTGATCCCTGACTCGGAAACCAAGATCCCCATTGCCTCAGAGTAACTAAACCCTTGAGCTACAACTAGAGAATTTGAGCTCCGCAACAGAACATTCCTCGTGATGCAACAAAGATCTTGAATGCCACAATTAAGACCCAAAGCAGCCAAATAAATAAATAAATATCTTTGGAAAAAAAATAAAAGAAAATCAAGGTATCAACAAGGCTACTTTCTTCTGGAGACCCTAGAGGAGAATGCATTTCTTTACCTTTTCCGGCTTCTAGAGACTGCCCGCATTTATCTTATCAGTCAGTTCAATTCAGTTCAGTCACTCAGTCATGTCCAACTCTTTGTGACCCCATGGACTGCAGCACCCCAGGCCTCCCTGTCCATCACCAACTCCCAGAGCTTGCTCAAACTCATGCCCATTGAGACAGTGATTCCATCCAACCATCTCATCCTCTGTCATCCCCTTATCCTCCTGGCTTCAATCTTTCCCAGCATCAGGATCTTTTTCAATGAGTCAGTTCTTCCCATCAGGTGGCCAAAGTATTGGAGCTTCAAGCTTCAGCATCAGTCCTTCCAATGAAGGAAGAGCTTTATCTTATGTTAGCTAATTAACAAACTTAATTCCATCTGCAATCTTAATTCCCCTTTGCCGTGTAACAATGTATTCAGAGTTTCTGGGGATTCGGACATGAACATCTTTGTGAGGTCATTATTCTGCCTACCATGGATGATTTTGATAAATTTCCAGTTTTCAAATGATTGCTTTTGGCTATTTTGCATAGCTTTACCATTGATCTTTTGGAGTGAGGGTTTTCAGAGGTTCTCAGTCATTCTGGAAATCCCACCCCTATATGATGAATTCTTACGATGGAATGCTAGAGAGAAATGAAAATGAGTGAATTGAAAAAAAGCAAACAGCATAGCTGAATCTCACTCACACTTTTTTTTTTTGCCTCAACATGTGGCACGAGGAGCTTCCCTGATCAGGGATCGAATACTCACTCCCCTCACCCTCCACAGTGGAAGCTGGGAGTCTCAACCTCTGGACCACCTGGGAAGTTCCCCCATCAACACAGTTTTAAAAGAAAGAACTCAGACACAAAATTATGATTTCTACATGATTCAAATAGAAAAACTGTCTAGATATTAGGAGTCAGAATGGGGGCATCCCTTGAAGGAGTACTGATTGGAAGAGGTCATAAGGGGGCTTCTAGGTGCTTATAATCTTCTGATTTGTTTTTGAAGTGATTTTAAACTTATAGCAATCTTGTAAAAATAGTATGAAGAATTCCTATATTCCCATCACCTTGATTCATGATTAACGTTTTGTCACTTATTTTTTTTTAAATCATCTTCCCTTTTCAGATAAGAGGTACAGGCTTAGGCAGAAGATACAGCATCCCTGGGCAGCAACTCCCTGGAGCTCAGAATAAAAGGATGCAAAAGGAGGGTTCCTTTACTTCATGGTTCCTCCTTTAGGATTCTTTCCTCAAACAGGCAGCTTTTGACCATGGGAGCAATATTGATCTACATCTGCCTCCTATCTGAAGGCTTCTGGGGATTCCAGATGCCATGAGTTCCCATTCTACTTCTCTATAGTCCTCCCTCTTTGACTAGACCACCAGGCATCACAGAAAACAAATCACAAGAAAGTGAGGGTTAGGAGGCAGTATGGAAAGAACCCTGGGCTTGGGGATGTACTTTCGTGGGTTTTCTTCATTCCTCCTTCCACACCATTCCTTATGCTTTTCTGCTTCCCTCTTCTGATGTTACCTCCTCTCATAACTTAAGTCACCACCTCTTGCCTGGGGACTGTGAAGTGGGGTTTCCCTGAGTCAGGCATGTCACCTCTCCAGCTCAGACTTTCCCCAACTGTGAAATAAGCAATAACCATTCATGCCCTTTCAGCTCCAAAGGGCTCTTGTAAGGATCCCTGGGAGCAGAGAATGAGCAAGTCTTTGATTCCCCAACAACATGGCCGTGGCAAGGGGTACTCATTCCACAGAATTGGAGCTTGAGTCCCAGGAGTGTGAAGTTTGTTAGCCAAGCTCTTGCTGCCAGCTGGAAGTGAAGCTATGCCATAGTCCTAGTCTTAGGGTACAGCCACACTAGTCACACTCTACAGGCTTTAAGGTGCCCTTGTTTTTATGCAACACTGAAAAACCATATTTGGAAATCCATAAAACATATCAAATGGCAGCAGAGATAAAAGGAATGTTAGAATTGTTTGCTTTTCTAAGGGATTTCTTCCCAGAAAAAAACAAATGTGGTTTTACAATGGGACTTGCTCTCTGAATCCAGGCCAGAGCAAGCTGTTCATTCAGGATAAGATGCTAGAGGATGAATCATCTTCTTCTTGCCTGCTCATTGGAAGTCCCTGGAGGACTTCCACTGTTTGCAAAGACTGGCTGGCTCTTCATCAAGCCTGTTTTCTTTCCTTCTTGGGCAGTCAGCTAGATAATTTCTCAGCCTTCCTTGTGGTTAAGCAAGGCCATGTGTCTGAATTCTGAATGTGAGCAGAGCAGATGCACCCCAACTTCCAGGTCTGGACATAAAAGCCTCCCGTGCTTCATTCCCTGCTCTGTTTTCCCTTCTTTGGCTTCCTGCAGGTGAGCACAGCACTCTATTAACTACAGTAGAACCACAGATGGAAGGAGCCTGGGCCCTGAGTCATCAATTGGAGAAGTTGTTATTTAGTCTCGTTGGACTCTTTGGGACCCCATGGACTGTAGCCTGCTAGGCTCTTCTGTCCATGGAATTTCCTAGGCAAGAATACTGGAGTGGGTTGCTGTTTCCTTTTCCAGGGGATCTTCCTGACCCAGGGATCAAACCTGTGTCTCCTGCATTGGCAGGCAGATTCTCTATCACTGAGTCACCTGCCCCCACTTGGAGAAGAGCTGCCCATTAACCAGGAACACCTATTTTGGACTTCACATGATGGGAAGTCAACTTTTAATCATATCTGAGCCATTATATAATTTGGGGGTTGTTTGTTACCACATCTAGTATTCCATTATTTACTACATGTTAGTTTACCTAATTCCAATAGTTTTTTAAAGCCACGAAAGACATTTTATATCCTTCATGTGTTTAACAATTTCTACATCCTACATAGACCAAAAATATCTTCTTTTACCTCTGCCAATACCTTTGAAATACAATGTACTCCAGAGTTTCTTCTCCTCCTCCCCTCTCTGAAGGATCTTCTCTCACGAATCTTCCATCACAGGGAACGCCAAAGGAATCTTTGGAATCAGCATGGGAATAGAGAGGCAAGGACAAGGGGACTTGAAAACTGCAAGGATAGATGCTTCTTGAGGTTTGCTATAAATGGACAGTATTTCGAGGCAGATGTGGGGTCAAGGCACCGTTTTCTTAAGATGCAGGAAGTAACGGTACGTTGCATTCAGATGAGCAAGATACAGTATAGAGGGGGAAATTGATGATGCTGGAAAGAACGGGAGAACTGAGGAGTAACGTTCTTGAGTAGGAGAGGGGATTAGTCAGAAGCAAGGAAGATGGAAATCCATGGGTTGATGCCGTACTTGCAGGTGGGTGTGCTCTTCTGATAACTTCCCTTTTCTCAGGAAAAGAGGAATCAGGGTCATCAGTTGAGAGTAGGATCAGGGAGGAGGGATTAAAGGTTTGAGTGAAGGGAAGAAAGGATGAAGTAGTCTAGGAGGATGCAAAAGCAAACAAGCCAGGAATATACAGCAGGACTTTGGGGGCAAATGGAAGGACCATGGGAGATCTTGAATTTTTGGTTGGCATGACTGGATGCTTTTCTCCAGCCTCGTTCGGCTACACTGGTGCAAGTGCAACGAGTGAAGAGTTGTTTCCACCCAGTCATGGATTTGCTAGGATGTAGCAAGAATGGGTAGCAGATAGTTGAAGTTATTTGGGAAAGAGAGTTGAGGTAAATGATGTTTGTAAATGAAAGACCAAGGAAGTTGAGTTGAATAAAGAGAGAAGCAAAGACCTGAGTGGAGAGCAAGGGACAGGGGAAAGGGATGGGATTGGTTTGAGTGTGGTGGAAGGATTGTTGGAATGGTATATTCAAGCTGACGAGCTGGGCTGAGAGGTGATGGTAGTTGGAGAGTGGGGTATGTGAAACTGAAATTATACAGCTGCAGTTACTGGTAATGATATGGTCAACATGTATCTTAGGAGCAAGGGGCTGAAGTAGGTGGAAGATAAGCTTATTGGAGCAGAGAAGGCCGTGGAACTGAGAGGCTGGTTATTGAAATCATCATGACTATGACAGGATCATGCTGGAGGGAATGACAATGAGCTGGTAGCTAGTATTATCTGTGGGACGGGGAGTGACTAGTGGTGTACAAGGCTGCAACAAAGGGTGGGTAATGGATGGAGAGTCTGCTGACATGCATGTCAAAGAATCTGGGAGTTTTATGGGGAAGATGGGAAGAATGGCTGGCTTGGGAGGAGCTATGAAGAGTGAAGAGGATCCTCTCCTGTGCCAGTCATGTGGTATGCGGTGCTCAGGGAGAGAACTGTGGCTTGCTAAGAAGGCTACAGGGGAATCAGAGTCCTCAGGGGAGAACCCAGCTTAGAGCAAAAAGTGAGCGAAAAGATGAAGAGAACAGGAAGACACCGGCAAGGATGTCCACTCATTACAGAACTCTCAGTAATAGTCAACATCTGGAAAAAACCTAAATGTCCACTGCCAGGCGAGTGGATGAAACAAACAATAGATTAGTTCTATGTTGAATTTGCTATATACAACAATGAAAATCAATGTACTAGATCCACATGGATCAACACGGAAAAAAAGCTTACAGACATAAACTTGAGTGAAATAAGCCAGTTGTAAAAGGTTATGTTCAGTATGATGCTACTTACGTAAAATATTAAGACCCCAAAATAATACCATAATAAAAGGCTATAAAAGGATAATGGCATCCTCAGAAAGGAACCCCAGCAACTTCAGAGTGGTGGTTTGTGGTTACCTGTGGAGACAGAGGGAGGGGAAATGACTGGGGGTAGGAATAAGATAACTTTAGTTATATCTAAACTATTTTATTTCTTTTTAAAGAATAATTTTATTTGTTTATTTATAGGCTCTGCTGGAGAAGGCAATGGCACCCCACTCCAGTACTCTTGCCTGGAAAATCCCATGGATGGAGGAGCCTGGAAGCCTGCAGTCTATGGGGTCACTGAGGGTTGGACACGACTGAGTGACTTCACTTTCACTTTTCACTTTCATGCATTGGAGAAGGAAATGGCAACCCACTCCAGTGTTCTTGCCTGGAGAAGCCCAGGGACCGGGGAGCCTGGTGGGCTGCCGTCTATGGGGTCGCACAGAGTTGGACACGACTGAAGTGACTTAGCAGCAGCAGCAGCAGCATTAGCTCTGCTGGGTCTTCATTGCTGTGCTTGCTTTTCTCTGGTTGTGGTGAGCTGGGGCTGCTCTTTAGAAGCGGCAGCTTATTGTGGAGTGCGTGGACTTCAGCAGCTGTAGCTTGAGGGCTCAGTAGTTGCAGTTCCTGGGCTCTAGAGCACAGGCTCAATAGTTAAGGCACATAGACTTAGTTGCTCCGCGGCATGTGGGATCTTCCCGGATCAGGGATTAAACCCATGTCTCCTACATTGGCAGGTGGATTCTTTGTTATTGAACCACCAGGGAAGCCCTAAACTATTTTACTTCTTAATGAAAAAAAAAAAGTGAACCAAAACACAGCAAAATGTCAACTGCTATTAAATCTAGGTTGTAGGTTCCCAAGTTTATTTTAATTTTATCTGTGTTTGAAATATTTCATTTGAAAGTTAAAAAAACCTCTGAGGATATTAGAAAATATGGTAGTCATAGTAGAGTAGTATTGGCACAAGGATGGGCATACAGATCAATGGATTAGAACTGAGAGTCCAGAAATGACAGCATCCATTTAGGGGCAACTGATTTATGACAAGGGTGCCAAGATAAGTCCATGAAGAAAGAAGATTCTTTTCAGCAAGGAATGCTGGGACTGGATAGCCACATGCAAATGAATATAGTTGGACCCCTACCTCGCATCACATACAAAGATTACCCCCAAATGAAGCAAAGATGGGAATGTAAGAGCTAAAAGTACCAAGAAGAAAACATAAGGCTAAGTCTTCATGCCCTTGGATTAGGTAATGGTTTCTTAGATATGACTCTTTCCTTGTTATAAGCAACCAAATAAAAAATAAATTAGTATCATCAAAATTTACAACTTTTGTGCTCCAAAGGACACTATCAATAAAATGAAAAGACAAGCCAAAGAATGGAAGAAAATAAAGATCAAATATTAGGATACATAGAAAACTGTTACAATTCAACAACAAAAACATAAGCAAAGGATATGAATAAACATTTTTCCAAAGAAGATATACAAATAGCCAATATTCACATGATCAGATACTCAGCATCATTAGTCATTAGGAAAAATGTGAATTGAAATCACAATGATATACCACTTCACACCCACCAGGATGGCTATAACCAAACGGGAAGATGATAACAAGAGTTCACAAGAAAATTGAAAATTGGAACCCTCACACATTGTTGGTGGGAGTGTAAAATGTTAGATCCCCCTTGGAAACACTCTGCTGTTGCTGCTGTTTAGTCACTAAGTCGTGTCTGACTCTTTCTCTGCCTCATGTACAGTCGCCCACCAGGCCCCTCTGGCAGGTCCTCAAAAAGTTAAACATAAAATTACTATGTGAGCCAGAAATTCTTTTCCTATGGAATTCATTTCCTAAGGAATATGTGTATTCCTTAGATACACATATAACATAGATTTATACAAAAGCCTGTACACAGATGTTTATAGTAGCATTATTCATAACAGCCCAAAAGTATTTGAAAGGATTCAAATGGATAAACAGAATATGTTATATCCATAAGGAAGTATTACTCAGTCATAAAAAGAATAAAGTGCTGATAATGCTACAACATGGATACAACTTGAAAACTTAAAATGAAACACACAAAATGCCACCTATTGCCTGATTTCATCTATATGAAATGTCCATAAAAGGCAAACTCATAGAAGCAGAAAGTAGGGTCTGGGGAGGGGCAAAAATGGAGAGTGACTGCTGATGGGAGCTATGCTTCTTTTTGAGGTGATGAAAATGTTGTGGAATTAGTAGAAATGGATACACACACCTTGTGAATATATTAAAAAAACCACTGAATTATATATTTCCTTTATACTATTTAAAAGGGTGAATTTTAGAGTACATAAATGATATCTCAAAAAACAAAATAAAAAGCTTAGGGCGACAGAGGACAAGATGGTTGGACGGCATCACCGCTTCAGTGGACACGAACTTGGGCAAATTCGGGGAGACGGCGAGGGGCAGGGAAGCCTGGTGTGCTGCAGTCCATGGGGTCGCTATGAGTCAGACACGACATGGAGGCTGAACAACCACAACGACAGAAAGGATCAAATCCAGACTCCATGTAGCCCTAGCAGCAGGCTTCCATTCTTTAAGCCTTGGTTCCTCATCTTAGGGCACTTCCGGTAACCCTGGCTGCACTGGCCTGAGAGGGACTCTCACCATCTGAGCCCTTCTAATGGGGCTCCTCACTCTCACTAGTGCCTTCGGTCTTGTCTGGCTACAGCGATGAGTGATTAGAATGCGCCTAGACTCTGGCCTCAGACCTGAGTGTGAATTCAGGCCTCACCACTCACTGGCTGTGGACTCTGAGTCTCAGGTTCCTTATCTGAGAACTGGGGGTGAGGATGGTGGCCCCTTCTCAGCAGGGGGATGATGAGACAGTTGGTATGAAAAACAAGGCACAGTGCATCTGGCACTCACGATGGGCTGTCTTCCATCTTTTTTTCGCCTTTTCCTCCTTCTTCCTCCTTCTCCTCCTTCTTCCTCTTATTACTGTAGTGGTTGCCACTGTGCCAATTAATCCCCAAATCTTTTACTTCTTCTTCCTCACCCTCCCTTCTCCATTTCCCTCTTGCTTCTCAGTCCACTTGTCTGGCCCAGGTGGAGTTCTGGACTCAAGTCACCTCTTGGCCAGGCTCTTGTCCAATTCTCTTTGCTCACAAAGTCCCAGGCTTGTCCACCTGCTGCCCCAGGCCCTCAGATAAATGTGCATATCCTTCCTTCTGTTTGTGGGACAGTCTGGGGGTGCTCATCTCCTCCCTGCCATGTAAAGGGGTGACAGGCTGTTCCCCCAGAAAATTTCAGGGTGGGGATCCCAGCCACTCAGAAATCAGAAGCCTGGAGTGGTCCTCAGAGCTCCACGAGGAGCCCTCTCCAGGGCCCCTCCGGCTTTGCTGAAAAGAGGAAGCTCTGAGGCAGCAGCTCTTCAGGGCAGGGACTTTCTCTTTGCTCTCAGTGGAAGCAAAAGTCCAGACACTACTTCTAGGAATTTATCTACCAGATGTGTTCCCTTTCATGAACAGCAAACAGCATGTAAATGCAAAAGACTGGAAAACCCCCAAAACGTCCATCAATAAGCAGACCAGCTATATTAATTTTGGTAGGTCCATACAGCAAAAAACCAGATGGCTACTGGAAAGAACGAGGCTGATCTAGACTACAGATAGGGACTTTTCCAAGATGCATTTCAGGTGAGAGAAGCAAGGAATAGAACAGTATTAGTGGTAAAGAAGCTGCTTGCCAATGCAGGAGACGTAACAGACGTAAGTTCGATCCCTGAGTCGGGAAGATCCCCTGCAGGAGGGCATGGCAACCCACTCCAGTATTCTTGCCTGGAGAATCCCATGGACAGAGGAGCCTGGCAGGCTACAGTCCACGGGGTCACAAAGAGACGGACACGACTGAAGCGACTTAACACACACATATGCTGCCCTCCTTCCCACCCTTCCTCCCTTCTTTATTTAGGCCTTTCTCCCATTTCTTTCAAAGAAATGCCTTTGTATATATGCTTACATAGACTGTTTTTGAAGGACAAATAAGAAATCATCAAGCTTTTTTCTTCTGAGAAAGGGAAATGAAATGTGGAGGGGAAGTCAGAGGTGAGAAAATTGCTTTTCAGCCTACCTTTTTCTTTTTTTTGGCTGCATGAATTTACATTTTTTTCTTTCTGAATAGGTCAATCATGCACATGGAAAACACTTCAAATCACTCAAAAGGGTATTTGGTGGAAAGCAAACCTTTCCTCCTCTAAACAGCTGCCCCCATCCACTATCCCAGTTCCCTCCTTAGGGGCAGCTCACGTGATGACTCGGTTGTATATCTTTTCAGATGTAAGCTAAGCATTTGTGTAAATACGTATTTACATATAATATTTTTGTAGAGATAATATATACATAGGGGTTTCCCAGATGACACAGTGGTAAAGAATCTGCCTGCCAAGCAGAAGAGAGTTTGACCCCTGGGTCAGGAAGATCCTCTGGAGAAGGAAATGGCAACTCACTCCAGTATTCTTGCCTAGAGAATCCCATGGACAGAGGAGCCAGGAAGGCTACAGTCCACGGAGTCACAAAAGAGTCCAGCATGACTCTGCAACTAAACAGCAATACATCAGAAGCTTTAAGTCATTTTAAAGATTTAAACCATTTTAAGGTGCACAGTTCAGTGGCATTAAGCACATTTACATTGTGCTTCTGTCGCCGCATTCCACCTCTAGAACTCGCTCATCTTCCCAAAGAGAAGCTCTGTCCCATCAAATAATAACTCGCCATCCGCTCCTCCTCCAGCCCCTGGCAATCACCATTCTACTTCTTGTGCCTATGGATTTGACCACCTCTAGGTACCTCATAGATACCTCCGGGAATCCTCCAGCACGTGTCTTTTTGTGACTGGCTTATTTCCCCTAGCATTAATGTCTTCGAGGTTTATCCATGTTGTCGCACAGCTCACAATTTCCTTCCTTTTTCAGGTGAGTAATATTCCATTGTGTGTGTGTGTTTCCATTCATCCACTGATGGACATATGGGTGGTTTCCACTTTTATGCATTTTTTTTTTAAGAAGCAAAAAAAAATTTAAACAGAAGAAGAAGGACATTTGGGGAAAGGAGAGTTTGATCTGGGAGCCTCCCATGCATTGCCAGCACTGTGGAAGGACAGAAGCACAGGGCAGCTCTACTTCTTCACATGAAGAGGGAAAACATCCCCTTCCTTGGTAACTGCCGGGGATTCCCCACCCTCAGCCCGAGAGAAACTCCCCTTGCCTTTTTCTGACAGCTGGTCCCCTGAGCCCTGTCTGTGAACTCAGGGCTCTCCTCCTGCACAGGGGGAGCAGGCTGGGGGAGCGCAGGCTGGCTGGCACAGGTGAGGCTCACCGTCTTTCCGAGCCCCAGTGAAATGGGGCACTGGGGAGGAGAGG
>NW_011495034.1:17855357-17890147 GCF_000754665.1 Bison bison bison | reverse complement strand
GTAGTCAGCAGGAAAGGCTGGGGGCCCTGCCTCGTTGCTGGGGACAAAGGTGCTCTCCAGTGGGCAGCCCCTGATCCCACCCCCTGAGGCCCTGTGGAAGGAAACCCCGAGTTCAGATGAAAAGCCATTAGACCAGTTCTGTGCCTCTCCCTCCAGTGACGGTCCACTTTTCACAAGATCACTTCCACATCTAAAAAATATTTCTTCTTTTCTCCCCGTGTTTTCTTATGAAACATTTAACATTTTCAGGAAAGTTGTTAGAGCAGTTTAAAGATCACCAGTGTATCTACCACCTCACTGTAACATGGTTAACATCTAGCTGTGTTTGCTTTCTTTGGGATATTGTACGGGTATATCCATATACACACACACACGTAACACACATTTGCACATATACATGCATGCGTACACACACATACCAAGTGTACATACTCACATGTATACGTATACAACACACAGATGTAGGCATATGCACACTTGAATGCACGTCACCTATATGTATATGCGGTACACACACACATATGCATATCTGCACACATATCCACACGCCTGTCTATACACACATCAATATGTACTCATATACATGAATACCTCACCTGAACTGAACTCTTTGAAAATAAGATCATGAATTTCACCCCTAAAAACTTCAGGTGCATCTCTTAAAAACAAGGACATCCTCCTACACACCTTTATAGTCTTTATCTTACCTAAGAAAATCAACAATAAAGCCCTAATATCATATTACATTTAAATTTCCTGGTTTCAGGGAGCTTAGCTCTGTGCTCTATGGTAACCTAGACGGGTATGATGGGGTGAGGTGGGGAGGAGGCTCACGAGGGAAGGGAAATATGTATTCCTGTGTGCTCAGTCACTTCAGTTGTGTCGACTCTTTGCCAACCCATGGACTGCTTCCTGCCAGGCTCCTCTGTCCATGGGATTTTCCAGGCAAGAATACTGGAGTGGGTTGCCATCTCCTCCTCCAGGGGAATTTTCCTGACCCAGGGATTGAACCCACATCTCCTGTGTCTCCTGCATTGCAGGTGGATTCTTTACTGCTGAGCCACTGGGGATGCCTGGATATATGTATACATATGGATAATTCATGTGGTTGTACATCAGAAACTAACACAACACTGTTAACCAATTATCCTCCGATTAAAAATAAAATTTAAAAAATAAAAGAAAAAAGAAAAATAAATAAATTTCCGTGTTTGTCCTCAAAAGATCTTTTATAACTGTTTCTCAAAATTAGGATTCAACTAGTCTATATATTGTACATATCTGACTGTCTCTTAAATCACTTTTAATTTTCAATGTCCCTAATCCACATTTTGTAAAAAAAAGAACATTGACTATGTGTTGATCCCCGGACAGCTGTCTTTTTGGAGGCCTGGAAGGTTCCACCTTCTGCAGTTATCTGCCTTCTCGTGGGATCATTCATCTTCCTCTAGACCCTGTATTTCTTATAAAACGGGATTCAGGGCTAGAGCTTGATTAGACTCTGGGTAACATCTTTCTTTTTTCTTTCAAGATAATTTTCTGGAGTAGTTGGGTTCACAGCAACACTGAAAGGGGGGTAGAGAAATTTCCTGTGTACTCCCTGCCGCCACACATGGGTGGCTCCCTCGCTATTAACATCCCCCTCCAGACTGTGCATTTGTGACAACTGATGAGCCTACTTTGACACATTGTAACCACCAAAAGTCTATAGTTTATAATATTATGGCTTATTCTCTCTTGGTGTGTGGTGTATGGGTTTGGACCAAAATACAATGATGTGTATCCATCGTTATGGTATTGTATGGAATATTTTCACTGCCCTAACACTCCTCTGCACTCCACTTATTCATCTTTTCTTCCCTCTAACCCCTGGTAACCACTAATTTTTTATCATAGTTTTGCCTTTTCCGAAAGGTCATATAGTTGAAGTCATACAGTAGTTAGCCTTTTCAAATTGGCTTCTCTCACTTAGCTAGTCATTGGAAAAGGAAATGGCAACCCACTCCAGTATTCTTGTCTGGGAAATCCCATGGACAGGGCTGCCTGGTGGGCTATATGACTTGGCGACTAAACAACAGTAACCATGATATGCATTTAAGTTTCCTCCGTGTCTTTTCACACTTTGATAGCTGTTTTCTTTTTAGCAGTGAATACTGCAAGGAGATCCAACCAGTCCATTCTAAAGGAGATCAGTCCTGGGTGTTCTTTGGAAGGTATGATGCTAAAGCTGAAACTCCAGTACTTTGGCCACCTCATGCAAAGAGCTGACTCATTGGAAAAGACCCTGATGCTGGGAGGGATTGGGGGCAGGAGAAGGGGATGACAGAGGATGAGATGGCTGGATGGCATCACCAACTCAATGGGCATGAGTTTGAGTGAATTCTGGGAGTTGGTGATGGACAGGGAGGCCTGGCGTGCTGCGGTTCATGGGGTCGAAAAGAGTCGGACACGACTGAGCGACTGAACTGAACTGAATAATTCCATTGTCTGAAGTACCACATTTTATCCATTCACCTACTGAAGAACATTTTGGTTGCTCCTAAATTTTTGACAATTAGGAATAAAGTTGCTAAACTATAGGCTTTTGTGAGGACATAAGTTTTCAGTTTTCCTTTGGGTAAATACCAAGGGTTGTGATCATTGGACCAGACAGTAAAAGCATACTCAGTTTTGTAGGAAACCTCCAGACTTTCGAAGTGGCTGTGCTGTTTAACATCCCACCAGCAACGAATGGGTCCCTGTTGCTCCACAGCGTCACTGTTGTCAGTGCCCCAGACTTTGGCCATTCTCATAGGTGTGTAGTGGTATCTCCTCATTGCTTTAATTTGCATTTCCTTGATGACATAAGATGTGAAATATCTTTTCATATGCTTTTGTTTTCTTACTTTTAATTGATAATATATACATAATGTAAAATTTACCGTTGTAATCACTTTTCAAGTATACAGTTCAGTGGCATTAAATACATGCACTTTTTAAATTCTTTATTTAGTTTGGCTGTGCTGGGTCTCCACTGCTGCAGGCAGGCTTTCTCTAGTTGCTGTCAGCGGGGGCTGCTCCCTGGTTGCAGTGCTCAGGCTTCTCGTTGCAGTCGGTGGCTTCTCTTGTTTGAGGCTCGGTAGTTGCAGCAGCCGGGCTTCATTGCCCCGTGCGGCATGTGGAGTTTTTTGGATCATGGATGGCACCTGTGTCCTCTGCACTGGTAGGTGGATTCTTGACCACTGGACCACCAAGTTGTGCAACCATCCGCACCATCCATCTCCACAACTTTTCCGTCTTCCCAAACTGAAACTCTGTATCCAGCAAACCCCATCCCCCTAGCCACACCCCTCCACTGCCCTCCAGCCCCTGGTAACCACCGTTTTAGTTCCTGTCTTTATGAATTTGACTCCTCCAGGAACCCCACAGAATGGTAATCATGCAGTATTTGTCCTTCTGTGAGTGGCTTTTGACGAGGTCTTCCAAAGCAATGCTATGCCCTTCCAGGGCAGATCCATCAGGAGGCCCATCGGAATCGTAGTTGAACAAGCCCTGCCCGCCTCTGCCCGCCTGCCTCTCCCAGCTGGCTGCTCTCTGTTCCCGCACGCACTCTGCCCCAGCTTCTCAGCCCTTTCACACTTGACCCTTGCCCTTTCCTCCCTGGTGGGCTTCTTAGTATCACCTGAATTTCAGCTTGCATGTCACCCCTCATAGACTACACAGCCTGCTTTCCCATGGTCACCGTCTGTTTTGCTCTGTTTCATTTCCTTCCCGGCGCTCGCTGCAGCCTGACATTATCTTGCTTGTTTTTTTTTTTTTCTTCCTCTGTTTATTGTCTGTCTCCAAGGTTCACTGCTGTGTCCCCAGATCCTGGTGGTGTACCTTGCACACGGCAGGTTCTTGTATTAGTCTCCCCTTGTGTTGTGATAAATGGTGGTTTAATACAACACAAATTTGTTATCTTACAGTTCAGAAGTGGCTCAGTGGGTAAAGAATCTGCCTGCAATCAATGCAGGAGACATGGATTTGATCACTGGATGGGGAAGATTCCTTGGAGGAGGGCCCAGCAACCCATTCCAGTAGTCTTGCCTGGAGAATCCCATGGATAGAGGAGCCTGGTGGGCTACAGTCTGTGGGGTCGCAAAGAGTCAGACACTACTGAAGCAGCTGAGCACGCACCCATGCGCAGTTTAGAAAGTCAGAAGTCCTAAATCAGTCTCAGTGATATGAAATCAAGGTGTTGGCAAGGCTGTTTTCCTTCTGGAATCCCTAGGGGAGAATTTGTTTCTTTGCCTTTCCCACCTCCTCGAGGCTGCCTGCATTCCTGGGCTCACAGCATCATATCATGTAAACTTCTGCTTATGTCATCCCTTATCCTGTCTGTATCTGATGCATTTGCTGGCCCTTCTTATAATGACCCTGCGATTGGATTGAGTCTATCCAGATAATCCCGGAAGTCTCTCTGTTTGAAGGGCTTGAACTTAAACACAACTGCAAAGTCTTTTTTACCATTTAAGGTCACATATTCACAAGTTCAGGGAATTACATGTGGACGTTTTGGGGGGTTCATTATTTTGTCTACCAAGGGCTCAATAAGTATTTGTTGAATGGATGAATAAATGAATGCCTGGATCCCTTTACAAGTAGAGTACTGCTGAGTCCTGAACTCCAGGCTGGCTCAGCCACTTACTGGCAAGTCCCTTTTTTCTCCTCCATTAGATGTATTCTGAGCACCCACAATGTATCCCACTCTTGGAAGACCCTGGACTGCCAAGCAAATAAATGGAGACCTGCTTTCCAAGAGATGAATCAATTTGGCTTCTGGGAGGAGCCCAAGAAAGAGAAAATATGATGTAATTTGTTTGAGTCCATGTTCTAGGTCACCCCAAAGAATTTTAAGTCCTGAGGAGGTGTGCTTACCTAGAGGCTGACATTTCAAATGGCTCTTGTGCACGAGTAGGAGTTTATGCAGTAGGGAAGTGGAAAGGGCATACATGGCCAGGGACAGGCCACAGACCTCTTTGAGGAACTGTGAGGAGAGTGATGTGATTCCTCATGGGAAGGAGACCAGTTTTAGGGCGAGGGTCATATCTGGAATAGAGGTCTTGAAGGTCACAATCAGGAGAATGGGTTTAGCGAGGGTGCAGAAGGGTTTTGAAGCGGGCGTGTGGAGGTTGGAATCAGGGCTGCTCCCTCTGGTTACTGCATTGTGGAGTGGGGAATGAGGGGCCAGCACCTGAGCCTGGGGTAGAGGCGGCCAGGACAGGGTAGGGACAATGGGGACAGAGATAAGGGGACAGATCTGAGAGAGACTTAGGAAGTAGGATCAGTGGGACATGGTGGTAGATTGAGAAGGGTTGGCTGAGGAAGAGGGTAGAGACAGCTGGAAAGGACAGAAAGAAAGTGAAAGTCACTCCGTTGTACCTGACTCTGTGACTCATTGAATTCTCCAGACTGAATACTGGAGTGGGTAGCCTTTCCCTTCTCCAGGGGATCTTCCCAACCCAGGGATGGAATCCAGGTCTCCTGCATTGCAGGCAGATTCTTTACCAGCTGAGCCACAAGGGAACCTGGAAATGTAAATGACCATGAACTGGCCCAAGTTGAGACCTTGTGAGAAGCCCTGGAGAATGCTGGTGATGCGGGAGAGAAAATAAGCCAAGGGGTCCATAGGCTTCTCCCTTTGAAGACAGATCCATGATGAAGGTCACCAAGGGGACAAGATGGGCCTCAGTTCCATGTGAGGGCTTGGGGCTGTTTGTCTCCTGTCCCCATTCTCACTTGATTTACAAACAACCACTGGGGTAAGTCGGTGGGACTCTGAAAACGTCTCCCCCATTTCCAGATGGGTAAATTGAGACCCAGAGGCGTCCAGTGACATGGCCAAGACCACACAGCCAGCAGACCCCAGGGAGCACAGGCCTCCAAGAAGCCCAGCTCAAGGGGGATTTCACATCTCTTGAGACTCAGGGAGAGGTGAGCGTGGGGGTCCCCTCTGAGTGATTCCTGGCCACAGAGAATTTCCTCCTCTTTGAAGGAAGCAGGAGTTCTTCTTTCATAATGTGAATGTCAGAGACTCTGGCCTCACGGGTGACTAAGAGTGTCTGAGGCTTGTGGGTGTAGCAAGTGCTTAAATACCAGACCTCCCTGTCCTTTGGTGATTGTAGACACCTGAGCTGGGACACAGGTCAAAACGATGGCCAGCCTGCAGACCCCTCTCCTGGCTGCCCTCATCCTCCTGGCTATGATACTTCAAGCAACAGAGGCAGGTGAGATTGGGAAGAGGCAGGGCTCTCTGCAGAAGTCAAGGTCAGACAGTAGTGGTGGAGAGAGTACTGAACTGAGAGCCGAAGACACCAGTCTGTTGGCTGTTGGGCTAGTTCCATTGCTTCTACCAGACCTGAGTCTTTATGTCTGTTAAATGAGCAGCGCTGAAGGCTTGGAGTCTAGGATCTGCCTCAGCTGGGTTAGGGGTGGTGGTGGGCATGGCCCAGGGTCCCCCTAGAGAACTCAAGAATAGGGTCTTGGGGTGTGGAGAAGGAGCCCCTGAAGGAGGACCGGCTGGGTGGGGAAAGGTGGGAGCAGGGGTAAGGGCTATTCCCTTGGAAGACTGGTCCTGCCCTCTCACTGCCCCATTTTTGCTCTGGAACTTCCCCTCAACACTGGGCTGTTGATTTCTCTTTCCATCTCAAGGTCTGCTCTTCTGCCCTGTGTTGGGTAGGGGAATGAGGACTGGGCTGGGAGTCAGGAACGATGACTGCTCATTTACTGGGGGTTCCTGAGCACTTTTCCCTGCATTAAAGGCCCCAGAGAGTAGGTACTATTATTACCCCCTGGATCTGAGGAGGAAATTAGGTCTCAGAGATGTTACGTGACTCAGAGTAGAGTAAGACTCGAACCGGGGCTTGGGTGACTGGACTCTGTCTGAGCCCTTGACCTGACACTCTCCTGGGTCCTGCTGTGTGGTCTGGGCAAATCCGCCTCCTTCTCTGGACCCCAGTCTCACCATTTGCTCCAGGAAGGGGATTAAAGTAGATGTGAGCTGAAGGGAAATTCTCCAAAGACCTGGAGAGTTCTTCAAAGTGCACATCTGTTTCAGCCTGGCTGGGACGAGGCACTGAGCTTTTCTGACAAGCTCTTAGGTGATGGTGATGAGGGTCCACAGACCTCACCTCGAATAGCAAAGTTCTAAGGCTCCTTCCTGTTCAGAGTCTCTGGAGCCCATCTAGAGCTTCAGCATTGTTCCGTTTGTTTGGTTGAGTTTTGGTGGGTTTTTTATTCTTGGCCACACTAGGCATTGTTTTTTGTTGTCTGTTTGTTTGTTTCTTTGGGGAGTGCTATACCACTTAAAGAACCTTAGTTCCCTGACTAGGGATTGAACCTGTGCCCCCTACAGTGGAAGCACAGAGTCCTAATCCCTGGACTATCAGGGAAGTCGCCTTAGGGCATTGCTGATGCTCAATGAGTCTGACTCCCTCTCCCCTGAGCTGGCTGATGCAGAGTGTAGACTCTGGGTGCTTAATGGCTTCTTAGAGATCCAGAGTGGGGTTTTGAGGACCCAGAATCCTTTGGACACCAACCTTCCGCATGAGAACAGAAAAGCTAAGACAGAGGTGAGGGCCAAGGGAAACCAGCCTGTGACGCCCCTGAACACCCCTCTCCCCCAGGCCCCTACGGTGCCAACGTGGAGGACAGCGTCTGTTGCCGGGACTACATCCGTTACCCTCTGCCCCTGCGTTTGGTGAAATATTACTACTGGACTTCAAATTCCTGCCGGAGACCTGGCGTGGTGTGAGTAGGGAGCTGGGGAGACAAGGCCCTAAAGAGCCTGAGGGGTGTTGCCCGGGAGGATCCAGGTGCTCGTGGGTGGTCTCTACCCGGGGCTGGAGGAATGCAGCTGGACGCCTGGATGCCAGGGGGAGCCCCTGGCTGGACTAGATGGCTCAGCTGAGGCTTGGGTGTACCAAGAAAAAAAAAAAAACCCATGTGATCATTCGACAGATCTTATCGGGCACTTCCTTTGTGCCAGGCAGCACGTGCCTGGTTCTGAGATCGCAGAGGGTGCATCCGCGGGCATGGTGAGATAGGTAGTGTAGAGCTGCTATAGAGGGCAGGGTGCAGGGGACAGGCTGATCCCCAGTGCCCTGAGATTTAGTTATTTGAGGCAGTCCATTCTAATTTTTTTTTGTTTGTTTATTGGGATATAGCCCATTAACAAATAATGTTGTGATGATTTCAGATGAACAGCAAAGGGACCTGTAAAGGGATATACCTACACATATATCCATTCTCCCCCAAACTCCCCTCCCATCCAGGCTGCCACATAACACTGGGCAGAGTTCCATGTGCTGTATATAGTAGGCCATTGTTGCTTATCCACTTTAAATATAGCAGTGTGTACATGTCCATCCCAAACTCCCTAACCGTGCCTCCTCCACCATCCTTTCGCCCACCCAGGAGCCATAAGTTTGTTGTCTAAGTCTGTGAGTCTCTTTCTGTCTTGTAAATAAGTTCATTTGTATCATTTCTTTTTAGATTCCACATATAAGGGATGTTGTATGATATTTCTCCTTCTCTGTCTGACTTACTTCACTCAGTGTGACAATCTCTGCTGCTGCTGCTAAGTCGCTTCAGTCGTGTCCGACTCTGTGCGACCCCATAGACAGCGGCCCACCAGGCTCCCCCGTCCCTGGGATTTTCCAGGCAAGAACACTGGAGTGGGTTGCCATTTCCTTCTCCAATGCATGAAAGGGAAAAGGGAAAGTGAAGTCGCTCAGTCGTGTCCGACTCTTCGTGACCCCATGGTCTGCAGCCCACCAGGCTCCTCCGTCCATGGGGTTTTCCAGGCAAGAGCACTGCAGTGGGGTGCCATCTAGGTCCATCCATATTGCAGAACATGGCATTATTTCATTCCTTTTCAATGAGGCAACCCATGCTTACCAGGAGAATATTAAGAGCTGACACTAAGTGCTTCCTCTGGGCCAGGCACTGCTCTGAGCATGACTGTTTCATTCTCATAGTGATCCTACAAGGAGGTGCTATTATTTCCATTCCACAGATAGAGAAACAGCCTCAGGATGGGATGAGGAGAAATGACTTGCTCAAGGTTGCCCAGGCTGGAACCAGGACTCTTGGGTCCTTGTTCTCCTTTGCTGCTTTCTCTCAGCTTCTTTGGTTCCTTTTCCTTGGCCTGGAGTCTGCTGGGGGTGGGGTGTTTGAACCTGGGGATTCATGAGCCCCTTTGGGTCTGTGTCATCGTCCCCTCTTCATCCTTCTCATTCATCTTCCACCCCTCAAAGTGGTAAAAGGCAAGAAGACTGAAGCAGGAAGCCCTGCCAGGGTCTTGGTTACTTCAATACTGGGCCTCAGTTTCCCCATCAGTATAATGGGAATGACCACCTTCATTTATTTTTATCAAACGTGTAGAGAGTGCTTGTTAAGTGCCAGTTACTGTTATAAACACTTTATAAATATTAATAAATAGTAGTCCTTCAAACAACTCAGTGTAGTAGGTACTGTGAAATCTCCTTTTTACAGGTGAATAAATGGACACAGTGAGTTATGGGGCCTTTTTGAGCGTCGCAGGGCATGATAATAGGAAGTGGGAAGTGTAATACTCAATTTTTGGCATATAATAGATGCTCAGTGAGAGGCAGTTGCTGTTGTTTAGTCGCTCAGTTTCTTAGTTGTTCTTTTGTGACCCCATGGACTGTAGCCCACCAGGCTCCTCTGTCCATGGGATTTTCTAGGAAGAACACTGGAGTGGGTTGACATTTCCTTCTCCAAGGGATCTTCCCAACCCAGGGATTGAACCTGAGTCTCCTGCCTTGACACATGGATTCTTTACCACTGAGCCACCAGGGACACACATGATTATTGGATCTTGAGCCGGAAGGGATTCTAGAAGGAATGTGGTTCAATGAATGGCCGGGCCTTGTCCGGTGCCACAGAGCAGCCAGGGCAGGCTGTCCATGGCCAAGATCAATCCTGCTTTGCTGCCTTCTTTGTTCTTTCTGTTCATTGGTCATCTGTGTGTATGTGTGCACACACGTGTGCAGATCAGGGGTGTTTGTTGCAGCTCTGGCAAAAGTGGAAGCCCGAGCCCACAACTGCCACGTGGTCTTGGGCTATTGCTCCCCACTCTTGTCTGCTCTCAGATCTCTCCAGGGCGGGCCCGGATGGGGAAGTTCTCTGAAGGCCCTGCCCCAGAGCATCCAGTTTACGGCCAGCACGATGAGGCAGGTCTTACCAGCTCTGGCCCTTGGGCAAGTTCCTTTACCTCATTTGGGCCTCACTTTCCTCACTGTGAAGCAGATAGAATACTGGAGGTTCACAGGGTCGTTGAAGGATTTATGAAGAAAATCAATGTTAAAAGTTCAGGCCAACATATACCAAGTGAACCTTAAAAATGCATTTCAATATACATTAGGTGCAGCCAAATCCTGTTTGATTCCACTTCCATGAGGTACCTAAGAATAGTCGAATTCATAGTCAGAAAGTACATTGCTAGATGACAGGGATCAGAGAGTGGGAGGATGGGTGGGGAGATAGTGTTTAATAGGGACAGACTTTCAGTTTAGGAAGGTGAAAAATTCGGAAGATGGATGATGGTAATAGTTGCACAATAATGTGAATGTACTTAGTGCCACTGAACTGTCCAGTTAAATATGGTTAAAATAGTATGTTTTATATTATGTGACTTTTATTAGTTCAGTTCAGTTCAGTCACTCAGTCGTGTCCAACTCTTTGCAACCCTTTGTACCACAGCACGCCAGGCCTCCCTGTCCATCACCAACTCTTGGAGTTTACCCAAACTCATGTCCATTGAGTTGGTGATGCCATCCAGCCATCTCATCCTCTGTCGTCCCCTTCTCCTCCTGCCCTCAGTCTTTCCCAGCATCAGGGTCTTTTCAAATGAGTCAGCTCTTTGCATCAGGTGGCCAAAGTATTGGAGTTTCAGCTTCAACATTAGTCCTTCCAATGAACACCCAGGACTGATCTCCTTTAGGAGGGACTGCTTGGATCTCCTTGCAGTCCAAGGGACTCTCAAGAGTCTTCTCCAACACCACAGTTCAAAAGCATCAATTCTTCAGCGCTCAGCCCTCTTTATAGTCCAACTCTCACATCCATATATGACTATTTGAAAAACCATAGCCTTGACTAGATAAACCTTTGTTGACAAAGTAATGTCTCTGCTTTTTAATATGCTGTCTAGGTTGGTCATAACTTTCCTTCCAAGGAGTAAACGTCTTTTAATTTCATGGCTGCAATCACCATCTGCAGTGATTTTGGAGCCCCAAAAAATAAAGTCTGATACTGTTTCCACTGTTTCCCCACCTATTTGCCATGAGGTGATGGGACCGGATGCCATGATCTTAGTTTTCTGAATGTTGAGCTTTAAGCCAACTTTTTCACTCTCCTCTTTCACTTTCATCAAGAGGCTCTTTAGTTCTTCTTCACTTTCTGCCATAAGGGTGGTGTTATTTGCATATCTGAGGTTATTGATATTTCTCCCAGCAATCTTGATTCCAGCTTGTGCTTCTTCCAGCCCAGCATTTCTCATGATGTACTCTGCATATAAGTTAAATAAGCAGGGTGACAATATACAGCCTTGATGTACTCCTTTCCTATTTGGAACCAGTGTGTTGTTCCATGTCCAGTTCTAACTGTTGCTTCCTGACCTGCATATAGGTTTCTCAAGAGGCAGGTCAGGTGGTCTGGTATCCCCATCTCTTTCAGAATTTTCCACAGTTTATTGTGATTCACACAGTCAAAGGCTTTGGCATAGTCAATAAAGCAGAAATAGACGTTTTTCTGGAACTCTCTTGCTTTCTCGATGATTCAGCAGATGTTGGCAATTTGATCGCTGGTTCCTCTGCCTTTTAAAAAAAAGTTAAAAACAGACCTTTGGGCCAGCTCGTGGCACAATTATATAGCATCTACTGTCTGCTGTGCACTGTCGTGAGCACACCAGTTTATATATTAATTCATCAAATCGTCATCAGATTCCCAGGAAGTTGGACCACAATTATCACGCCCATTTTACCAATGTGAAAACAGAAGCTCAGAGAAGTTAAGGGACTCACTAACAAGTGGCAGAGCTAGAACTTTAATCCCAGATAAGCTGGTTCCAAAGTTCATGCTCTTGGCCACTATCCACTACCCGATACTCTCTCCCAAGACAGTGTCAGCAGTGATTATGAGCCTCTTGTGCATTCTATTTCCTGGCCTGTCCAGGCACTTGGGGCTGGGGCTGAAGGTATGGGAAGTCCTTGATGTTTATTTCCCCCTGTCCTTCTTAAGACATGTGAGTCACCTGCATTTATGAGTCACCTGCTGTATGCAAACCATCTGCAGTGGACCATGGCATCCTTGCTGCATGCTAATGAGGCTTCCTTCTCCCCCTGGTGTTTCTGCCTTCCAGCTTGCTGACTGTGAAGGACCGAGAGATCTGTGCTGACCCCAAACAGCACTGGGTGAAGAAGATTCTCCAGAAGCTGAACCAATGAGGCAGGCCCTGCTCTGATGACCGTGGCCTTGGTTCTTCCAGGAAGGCTCACAGATCCCCACCTCCCTCCTGTTACAGCGGCTTCCTGACATGAGCCTGTGCCAACGACTCCTTCAGTGCTGACAGAGCTTAATCCCTGCAGCTGTCACCCTCAGTCAAGCCTCCAGCTGTGACTCTCATCTCCCCTCTTACCCTCCAACCCACCCTCTGCCCCACCAAAGCCAGAGGATCCACCATCCTGGTTAGTCACTCCTCTGCTCCAAACCCTTCCATGGCTCCCCATTGCCCTCAGCTGAAGTCAGAGCTCCTGAGCTTGGCACCTCAGTCTCCAGTCCTGCCTCATTTCCCTTCATGCATGTTGGGTTCCAGCTCCCTGTTCTCCCAACCCATGTCATACCTTTCCACTTCTGGCTCTTTTCCTGGGCTGCTCCTGATACCCAGAATGTCTTTCCATTTTCTGCACCTGTCCGACCCCATCTGTCCTCCAGGGCATCATCACTCGACCTAAGCAGCCAGTAATTGAGATTCAGTTTTTTAAATTTCCATGGGCCCTCTGCCTCTCTTTAGCAACACTGATCACCATCTTCCCAGAATTCTCAGGACTTGGGAGCTTGTCCTCCAGCCCTATCAGCTAGACCAACATCCACACCTGAGTTACTTTGGTCTCCTGGCCTCCAGCACAGAGCACAGGGGCTGGTTCAGAATCAGAGCTCAGTAACAGGCTGCAGACTGAGTCAATGAAAGTAGTTTCTCTCTCCCACCTCCCAAAGGCTCTCATGCATCAATACAGAGACTTAAGGTCATCCAGCGAAGGGCTGGTGGGGTCCATTAGGAAGCCTCAAATTTGCCCAGAATCACTTTTCTCCCCCATTTTACCTGCATGTTAGAGGTCTTTAACCTTCTTGCTTCCCTTGGGTTTTTACTGCCCCTCCAACCTCCAACATCCAGGCCTGATTTCTTCAGAGGAACTCTTCAGAGTCCCTCATTTTTTCTTCCTCCTTTCCCAAATAGCTAATAATGAAATTCATGCTACAGTGTGAATGACTACACTTGGCTTGGTATTATAAGCTCTAGTTATATTTGTATAAGTAAAGAAGGCAAATGCTTAAAAGGCCAAATAAATGACGGGAAGAACTTCTAGGAAATGTGTGGGACGGGAACAAGGCAGTGATTTCCTGACCCCTGAAGTGAATGTGTGGGGTATAGTTAAGGGAAAGAGCCTTGAATGGAGGTTGTTCTCAGGTGGCTGTGGCCAGGCTAATGACTGGGATTTGGGACTCATCTGGAACTCTTTGGGGACAACAGGTTCCCCAGGTATCTGTGCTTTTTCCTTTCTGAGGGACCCTGATGCAGCATGGCAGGGTGGTTGTCAGTGTGTGACCCTGAGGAGAACATTTAACCTCTCTGAGCCTCACCTGAGAATGGGAATACCCATCTGAAGGGATTTGCTGTTAGGCTCAGGTGGAAGCCACAGGGAATGTGGCTTTGCCAGGCATAAACATCAGTGTCTTTCAGGGCTTGTGTCCCCTCCTAGAGCCCAAGGGCATTTGTCCACTACAGGTACTAGAAGTGTTAACCTGCCCGCTGCCCATGCACATGGCCTCCAAGTGTTCTGGGATCTCCCTCCCTCCTGTCCTGCCCCTGCCCCTGCCCCTGCCCCTCAGGCCTTCTGGAAAATAAATCCTCTGCAACAGTGTCTGCTTTGTTCCTTGGCATGTGCTGTTCCTGTGAGGTGGGGCAGGAGACCCACGGCCCCCTCTCTCCCAGCGGAGAAGCCCTTGACCTTGGTACATGAGCTGGCTTGCACAAGGTCACCCTGTGAGAGGGTGGGGAGTCTCAGCCAGACCTCAGGACCTGGGAAGTAGCCGAGCAGGTGCCAGCAGGGAACCCCAGACATGTGTCCACCCTGGGACCACTTGACAGGAGGAGTTGATGAAATCATTCATTCAGTCCTCAATTGTAGATCTTTGAGAAGCATATTCATTCACTCATTCAATAACCCAACCTTAACCTTCCCCTTCAAGGGAGAACACAGAGACAGAGGAGAGTGTATTAGTTAAGAAATGCTACTTGCACAAACAACCCCACGAATCTCAGTGGCTCAACTCCATACAAGGTTTTGTCTTCTCACATGAAGTCTGACCGGGCATTCCTGGTCTGTGGTGACCTTCCACCCATGTGGTCATTCAAAGACCCGAGCTGCTTCCCACTCATGGCTCCAACCTCCTCCAGGACCAGGTCTCCTATCCATCATCCAGAAGATGGGAAAAGAGAATGGAAGCTTGTGGGAAGACTTCATGAGCTGGGCCAGAAATGGGCTCATCACTTCTGCCCACGTGCCATTGGCAGAACTCAGTCACATGACCGTCCTGACAGCAAAGGATGCTGGAAAGTACAGCCAAGCTGTATATCCAGGAAGAAGAGGGAGTGGATTTGGGGAGTATCTAGTTCATCTGGTGCCGAACTTCCCTGGGGCCTAAAATGGGTGTGCTTCCCTGGAGGAGTTCCTGGACACAGCTTGCTCTGCCAAAAACGACCAGAAAAAGGACTTCTCTGCTCTTGCTGCATCTTCATTATTTCCTCAGTGTACATTCTGTTCCATGGATATCTTGGCACAAGTGGCCTTTGCTCCCTTTTGGATCTGGCTCTCACAGAGAGATTTCCAAGGTTGAGGCTCCAGACACCCGAAACACTAACTGAGAGGCGTGGAAAAGCATCATGAAGGGCATAGGTCACAGGTTCAGACAGACATAGGAACTCTCACCAGCTGTGTGTCTGGAACAAGTTATCTGGTCCCTCTGAGCCTCGGTTTCTGCCTCTGTGAATAGTGGGCAATGAAAGCCCATGGTACATGTATTTATGAGAATCTGATGGCATAAAAAGGTACAGAGGGCCAATAACAAAATGGGCAAAGACTTGGATGGACAGTTCTCCAAAGAAGATACTCAACTGGTTAATAAGCACATTCTTAGTGGGGGCAATATTTGCCGCTCCAAAATGTATCTCCTTGACATGAGGATTAATTCAGCCTGGTTATTTTTTTAACACTAAAAACATTTTTATTCTACTATTTGGGGACTAATAAAAATATTTTCAGTTTTGTGCATATTCATAAAAAGTAACCACTTTAAAATACTCCTTGTCTAATATGCAGGAGTAGAAGAAATGGAATAGCCCTCATAGTCAACAAAAGAGTCCGAAATGCAGTACTTGGGTGCAGTCTCAAAAACAACAGAATGATCTCTGTTCATTTCCAAGGTAAACCATTCAATATCACAGTGATCCAAGTCTATGCCCCAACCACTAATGCCAAAGAAGCTGAAATTGAATGGTTCTATAATGACCGACAAGACATTCTAGAACTAACACCAAAAAAAAAAAAAAAAAAAGGATGTCCTTTTCATCATGGGGTATTGGAATGCAAAAGTAGGAAGTCAAGAGATACTTGGAGTAATTGGCAAGCTTGGCCTTGGAGAATAAAATGAAGAAGGGCAAAGGCTAACAGAGTTTTGTCAAGAGAACACACTGGTCATAGCAAATACCCTCTTCTAACAACACAAGAGACGACTCTAAACTTGGACATCACCAGAGGGTCAACACCAAAATCACATTGATTTTATTCTTTGTAGCTGAAGATGGAGAAGGTCTATAGCAGCAAAAACAAGACCAGGAACTGAGTGTGGCTCAGATCATGAATTCCTTATTGCTAAATTCACACTTAAATTGAAGAAAGTAAGAAAAGCCACTAAACCACTCAGGTATGACCTAAATCAAATCCCTTACAATTATACAGTGGAAGTGACAAATAGATTCCAGGGATTAGATCTGATAGATAGAGTACTTGAAGAACTATGGATGGAGGTTCACAAATTATACATGAGGCAATGATCAAAACCATGCCCAAGAAAAAGAAATGCAAAAAGGCAAAATGGTTGTCTGAGGAGGCCTTACAAATAGCTGAGAAAAGAAGAGAAGCAAAAGGCAAAGGAGAAAAGGACAGATATATCCATCTGAATGCAGAGTCTGTCACTGTTTTCACTGTTTGACTGTGTGGATCACAACAAACTATGAAAAATTCTTAAAGAGATGGGAATACCAGACCACCTGACCTGCCTCCTGAGAAATCTGTATGCAGGTCAAGAAGCAACAGTTAGAACCAGACATAGAACAATGGACTGGTTCCAAATTGGGAAAGGAGTATGCCAAGGCTATATATTGTCACCTTGCTTATTTAACTTATATGCAGAGTCCATCATGCAAAATGCTGGGCTGGATGAAGCACAAGCTGGAATCAAGACTGCCAGAAAAAATATCATTAAACTCAGGTACGCAGAGGACACCACCTTTATGGCAGAAAATGAAGAGAAGCTAAAGAGCCTCTTGATGAAAGTGAAAGAGGAGAGTGAAAAAGCTGGCTTAAAATTCAACATTCAAAAAGTGAAGATCATGGCATCTGGCCCCATCAATTCATGGCAAATACATGGGGTAACAATGGAAACAGTGACAAACTTTATTTTCTTGGGCTCCAAAATCACTGCAGATGGTGGCTGCAGCCATGAAATTAAAAGATACTTGCTCCTTGGAAGAAAAACTGTGACAAACCTAGACACCATATTAAAAAAGCAGAGACATTACTTTGCCAATAAAGGTCTGTCTAGTCAAAGCTATGGTTTTTCCAGTAGTCATGTACGGATGTGAGAGTTGGACCATAACAAAGGCTGAGCGCCAAAGAATTGATGCTTTTGAACTGTGGTGTTGGAGAAGACTCGTGAGAGTCCCTTGGACTGCAAGGAGATCAAATCATTCAATCCTAAAGGAAATTAGTCCTGAATATTCACTGGAAGGACTGATGCTGAAACTGGTCCAATACTTTGGCCACCTGATGTGAAGAACTGACTCATTAGAAAAGACCTGGATGCTGGTAAAGATTGGGGGCAGGAGGAGAAGGGGTTGGCAGAGGATGAGATGGTTGGATGGCATCACTGACTCGATGAACATGAGGATGAGCAAGCTCCAGGAGTTGGTGATGGACAAGGAAGCCTGGTGTGCTGTGGTCCATGGGGTAGCAAAGAGTTGAACATTCCTGAGTGACTGAACTGAACTAGTATGCAAATCTACAAAAGTAAAGAACTGCCTCTATCTTTCGTATTAACATTCATTTAAATACTATACATCATTAATATATTTTGCCTATAGCAACTTTAATATATCCTCTGACCTTTAACAGAAATTTTTTTTTTCAAAGAATTCTAGAGCATTACATTTCATGGTCTCATAACATAACCTCATTGGAAAATATAATTCATTCTTTATACCCTATAGGCTGATTTATTTACTTTATTTTTGGCTGCTCTGGGTCTTCGTTGCTTTGCACTGGCTTTCTCTAGTTGTGGAAGCTGTGTCTACTTTCCAGCTGCGATGCGTGGGCTTCCCATCGAGGTGGCTTTTCTTGTGAAGCATGGGCTCTAGGTTGCCAGGGCTTCAGTAGTTGCAGCGCACAGCTTAGAACTCTCAGGCTGCAGCGGTTGCAAGACGCAGGTGTGGTAGTTGTGGGGCACTGGCTTAGTTGCTCCGCAGCACGTGGAATCTTCTCCGACCAGGGATCGAATCTGTGTCTCCTGCATTGGCAGGTGAATTCCCATCTACTGAGCCACCAGGGAAATCTTAGGCTGATTATTTTTAAGAAACAGAAGACCTGGGAAATTTTTTGGTTACTGCCCCCTTGACTGCCTGAAAGATTTTAGATAAAGAACCTGTGACAGGAATAGAACTATCACTAGAGCTATCTGCAAAGAATATGGAGCTAAGTATGGTCGGGGAAATTGAGGAAGGTCTAGAGATCAACATCCAGTCTGTGTCTCATTGTTTCTGCATGATGCAGCAAGCGTTTATTTACCAAACATTTGCGCTTTTTCTTCCTCCCTGTGAATTGTCTTCCTCCTCTTTGAAGTCTCAAATTGCTACCCCCAACATTCTCTTGTCATCAGCTGAAGATGGTATTTAATATGAGGGCTTCAGCTCTCTTGGCAAGTTACTCAGTTTTCCATGGTCTCCCCTGTAAATACAATGTTATTAAACTCTTGTTTGATTTTCTCCTGTTAATCTGTTTCATGTCAATTTAATTCTTAGACTGGGCAGAAGAACCTAGATGTGTAGAGGAAATTTTTATTCCTCCTCAGTGACAGGAAAAGGTGCTTAACATCACTAACCATTTAGGGAAATGCAAATCAAAACCACAATGAGATACCACTTCAGATTCATTAACATGGATATTATGAAAAAGCAAGGTTGGTGAGGGTGTAGGGAAATCGGAACCTTTGTGCATTGGTGATGGGAGTGTAAAGTGGTACAGTCGCTGAAGAAAACACTATGGCTGTTTCTCAAAAAAAAATTAAACATAGAACTACCATATGATCCAGAAATCCCACTTCTGGGCATCCACACACAAGAATTGAAAGCAGGGACAGGAACAGATATTCATACACCCATTACTCACTTTAGCATTTTCTGAAATAGCCAGAAGGTGGAAACAACCCAAGCACCCATCGATGGATGAATGCATAAGCAGAATGTTGTCTAAACCTACAGTGGAATATGATTCAGCCTTAAAAGGAAGGAAATTTTGACACCTGCTACAATATGGATGAACTTTTAAAGCAAAAGAAGGCAGTCACAAGAAGACAAGTACTGTCTGATTCCTCAAGGAGTCAGACTCCTAGACACAGAAAGCAGATTGGTGGTTGCTAGGAGCAGTGGCAGGAGGAAATGGGAGTTATTGTTCACTGGGTCCAAACTTGCAGTTTTGCAAGATGAGAAAATTCTGGAGATAGATTGTGCTGATGGGTACACAGCAATGTGAATATACTTCATGCCACTGAACTGAACACTTAGAAATGGTTAAAATGTTAATTTTTTAAGTGATATATGTGGTTGTTCGCTAAGTCCAATCCAATTCTTTGCAACCCCATGGACTACAGCATGCCAGGCTTCCCTGTCCCTCATCATCTCCTGGAGTTTGCTCAGATTCATGTCCCAATGAATGTAATAGTCAGTAATGCCATCTAACCATCTCATCTCATTCCCTTCTCCTCCTGCCCTCAGTCTTTCCCAGAATCAGGGTCTTTTCCAATGAGTAGGCGCTTTGCATCAGGTGGCCAAAGTATTGGAGCTTCAGCATGAGTCCTTCCAATGACTATTCAGGGTTGATTTCCTTTAGAACGAACTGGTTTTATATCCTTGTAGTCTAAGGGACTCTCAAGAGTCTTCTCTAGAACCACAATTGGAAAGTATCAATTCTTCAGTGCTCAGCCTTCTTTATGGTTCAACTCTCACATTTGTATATGACTACATAGCTTTGACTAGATGGAACTTTGTTGGCAAAGTGATGTTTATTTTACCACAATAAAAAGAGGGGGTGGCCAGGCATGTGCACAGATAGAGGGAAATGTCTGGAGCATGTGTGTTGCCCTCTTTAGAGGTCAGAAAAGGTGAGCTGGGTGGGGCTGGCTAGGGCAGGGAGTGCGGCCCCCAGGGGGACCTGGAGAGACAGCTCACTGGCCACCACATTCCTCCTACCATCCTGGGGTCCCACAGGCGTGCCCTGGGCTCCCCACCCCATTCCCCACTTGTTTCTCTCCTGCTTCCAATGCTGGGAGAATCCCCGATGTTCCACAACAGTGATGCAGCCTCCCTGTTCTTTGGGGCATCCATAGAGGGTCCCAGCCACCAGTGGGTCTGCAGAATATAGGTGAGAATACCTCTCTCCCTACCATCCCCCTGACCCTGCAAAAACCCTCTTTCCTGCTACCCAGTGCTGCTCTGGCGATTCTTCAGCTCAGAAGATTCCCAGCTTCCTTTTTTCCCTGAATAGCATCCTCTTTTCTCACTCCAGCTTCAAAGTGTTTAACAGCAGACTTCCTGCCCATTCCTTCCTCAGAGACAACACACAGTGAGAAAAACAGTGAGCGAGACAGTGGTCTTGACTCTTCAGGAATTCAATCATGAAAGATGTAAAAGAAGTCTAATGTAGGGTTAATAGAAACAACCGTAAGCAATGCATGAACCTAAATGGGACCCTGGCTCAATAGTCGATAGATAGATATGAAGGAAGAAAGAAAGAGGGAAGACAGGAGAAGAAACTTAAAATACATTTCAGGACAATTGGAGAAATTTGAATATTAACTAAATGTCATAAGAGATATAAGAATCGTTAGTTTTGCTAAGTGCAATAATAGTATCCTGTTCATGTAAGACAATGTCCTTATACAGTGGAGTACATGCTGAAGAATCCAGAGGCAAAGTATCAGGCAACCACTTTGAGATGGCTTGGCAAAAAGAAGAAAGATGAATCAAATATGGAAAAACGCAGGAAAGCTTTTTCTTTCATCCCTTTTTTATTGTTTACAAATTTTTCAAAACAATAATGTAAAAGACAAGCAAAATTCTGCCCACTTGCTGGCTGAAATGTCTCTCATTCCTACCTTCGTTGATTCCCAGACAAGAACAAAGGCTTCTCTCTCTCCCCAAGACCCGCAGCCTTCGAATCTCTGATAGGACTCGCATCTTCTTTCTACTACTGAACTGGGGCTCCTTAGGGCAAAAACTTTGACTTATTTTCCTACCTCCCCTCCTGCCCCACCTGCCCCTCCCTGTCCACCACAGTGCCAGGCACACATCAGGGTTGAATAACAAGCACCAGTGGTTCCTGTGTGTCAGGCACCGTGAAAGTCCTTAGATTTGTGAACTCCCCAGGGAGTGAGTGATTCGGTGAGGGGGCTATTAGCATCCCATTTTACAGATGGGGAAGCTGAGGCTCAGAGCAGTTAAGTCACTTGCCCAAGGTGATACCCCTCATACGTGGTTGAGTCATGTTTGTCTCAGGTCCCACCAACCTAAAATCCTGGCTACTGTGTCTGAATTGAATCTAAACTCAGTTCTTAACACCCGGATGAGACAGGTGGGGTGACCATTCCAAATTTGTGGGAGCAAAAGCTGGGCCAGAAGAGGACAGGGGACATTCCCAAGGGCTGGACAAAGAAAAGCAGTGCTGTCTCTGTGTTTTGATACCTGTTCCATGCCAGACTCTGAGCCGGTACCTAAAGGGCACAAACTCAATTCCCACAGCAGTCCTCGCAGTGGGGGTGGAGGGAAAAGTGTAATCTGGAGTCAGGACCTCAGACTCCAGAGTTAACTGGCTGGGGCACATCCAGGCTTCCCGCTTCTGGGATGGTGATACTCAGAAAATACCTTAACTTTGGCATGCCTCAATTTCCCCATCCATAAAATGGACCACGATAATGGCATCTTGCTTACACCTGGGTTTGGTGCCATAATTTGCTGAATTAGTCATAGAAAGCACTTAAAACATTGCCCATCTCAGAGTAAGTGTGAAATCAGAGAGGCAGGGTAGCTGTCCGAGACAGCATGGAGATAGTGCCAGAACCAGGATCATCTGACCCCAAAGTCCTTGCTTTCTAAATCCTTATTTGGAGCATAGTATGGGGCCAAGAGAACAAGGGTCTCTACCCCCAAATATTTGGTCCAACCTGGTTCTTGTCCTTTATGAAATGTGGGGTTTCCCAGGACTTGCCTCTCCCCTCACCCCTCTCCCCTTCCCCTCTTCCTTTCTTTCCCCCTCCTCCTCTTTCTGGGTTTTCCCAGTGGCTCAGTGGTAAAGAATCCACCTGCCAATGCAGGAGACATGGGTTCAGTCCCTGGGTCGGGAAGATCCCCTGGAGGAGGAAATGGCAACCCACTCCAGTATTCTTGCCTGGCAAATCCCATGGGCAGAGGAGCCTGGCGGGCTAGTCCATAGGGTCACAAAGAGTCAGAGAGGACTTAGCAACTAAACAATGTCCTCCTCCCCTTCCCTGGCCCCTCCCTGTTCCTCCTCCCCTTCCTCCCCGCCCCCCCCCCCCGCCCCCCCCACTTCTCATCATGGGCAGAACAGAAAGAGCCTGGGACATCAGTTTGTATCACTTCTTGTCCCTCTTTGGGCCTCAATTTCCCCAGCTATACACTGAGGGATGTGAAGGTTACAACTTCATGTCTGCGTGGGCTGGACAGATTCTCTGAGCTTGAGTAGACATTGACCAGTGCCAGGGATGCCCCTCCCTGTCAAGGAGGGTCCAGCCTTCTAGCTCCATACCCCAGACAGCTTTAGGGTAAAAGAGAGGTGCCCCGGGACCTATGACCCCTCTGCCCAGCCCCACCTAGACCAACTGGCTCCATAGCCTGCAGCCGTAGCTCACAGGCAGACTGGCTTTGCTCTGGCTGGCAGCCCAGAGTCGCCTCGATGAGAGTGGGTTCACGATTAACTCCTGCCCCAGACTGACTGGGCTCCTGCTAGAGTCTCCTGGAGTCTTGGGGATTATTGCCACTGCCTGTGGGGAAGGCAGCCTCGAAAGCTGCTGTGCAGCGCCCATTCACACCAGCAAGCTCTGAGACCAGTTTGGTGGGAGCTAATGGCTAGTCGTGCCTTTACCTCTTGTCACGGCCTCTGACAGAGAGAAAGCCTGGGAAGTTGGAGCTGGGAAGCCCCCTCCTCAGTGATCGACCCAACTCCCTCCTTGAACAGATGGGAGAACGGAGGCCTCACGAGGGGCAGGGATCTTTCAGGGCATGCTGCTGAGTTCAGGACTGCCCGAGGGGCCCCAAGTTACCAGGGGTGACAGCCATGTGTTTCCCCTGGGCTCACAGCAGGCGAGTGGGTGATGGGAGGGAGGAGATGAGGAAAGCGCAAAAGAGGAAAGGAGAGGTAGTGGGGTGGAGGTGGGGAGGCCGGGCTCTTTGCCGGGTCCTGAACAGCCCGCCCACTGGGCCTGCCTGCTCTTCTCTGTGGCGGGGGAGGTGGGTTCTCCTCTCTGATGCTCTCTGTGACTTGGCCCCCTCTCAGGGCTTCAGTTTCCCCATCTGCCCTGTGAAGTGGGGCTGGCGCTTTCTTTCCACAAGCTTTTGCTGTATTGAGCCCCTACTGTTTGCCAGGTTCCATGCTGGCCTCGGGGAACACCTTGATGAACAAGGTCCCCCGGGTGCTGGGGCGTTGAGAGGTTAAGGGTTAGAGGTCCTTCCTGGCATCGGAGAGCTCCCTCCCAGACCAGGGGAGAGTTTATCAGACCCCAGACGGCGGGACCCCAGAGTCCTCCTGGCTTGCCTGCCTGCCGCCGGCACTCTCCAGTCTTCTGTCCTTTTGTTTTCAGCCCACTTAGGAGCTAGGGCCCCAGCTCAGACCCTAGGACATGTGCCAGCTCCCAGTAGGAAGGCAGCCTCAGCAGATGGGAGGAGAGGAAGCCCTTTGAACCCTAACAGGCCGGGTCCAGCCTCCCAGGCAGGTCCCCATATGCGGAGCCAGCCCAGTCCCCCCGCCACGAGCCGCTCACCCAGAGCCAGGGAGCTGCTCTCTCGGTTCCTTGGCAACATCCTGAGGAATCCAGTTGCTGCACACGCTCCCTTCCTCTCCCCTCCCACAGCCTGCCTGCTGCCTGCGGGGGCTGGAGGCGGAGGCGGAGGCAGAGGAGCCCCATTATAAATCGCAGCAGAGCACAGGCGGCCAGGGGACCAGCGCTGAGCTTCGACAAGGGCCCCTGCCGCCTGCCTGGAGCCCCTGGACCCCCACCCGCCCCGGCCATGGGTCTTCCGCCTCTCTCGCGGCCGCTCTGCTTGGCTGTCCTCTGCCATTTGGTTGCGCTGCTAGCCGGTAAGTGGGGTGGACTCAGCCATGAGCCGGGTAAGGGGAACCCTTAGCCCCACTTCTGCCCCTCAAGCCTGACAACAGGACCCCCAGAGCCTTCCCGGGTAAGGCTGAGATCCCTGGCTGCCCCTTCTTGACATATATGCCGGGTGGGGGAGGTAGGAGCTGGGTGCGGGGGTAGGAGGGGGATGCGGCTCGACACCTCTCTGGTTGTGTGGTCTGCCCATGGGCTGGAAAAATTTACTCTAACCAGAGACTGTCCCTGCCTGGCCCAGTGAGCAAGGTGGTGACCACTTGGCAGTGCAGGGAGGTGGTGTGGGCAGCAGACGATCCAGGTGTGGGGTGCCGGGAGAGTGGGGGTGGTGGGAAGCCTGAGGAGCCTCTCGGTGGGCACTCGGATGGAGCCCTGGGAGACCGTGGGCTCATCTCCCTTTCCGGGGTTAATATGTAACCCTCGGTCCTGATTCCCATAGTCTTGGCTTGGCCCCAGCCCAGGCCACAGTTGGGACTTTCTCCTGCCCAATTTCGAGGCCTCTCCAGGAGAAGGGACCCAGGACCAGTGGAGGTCAAGGTCATTGCAGCTCATGAATTGGGCTCATCACTGTGCCTCTGGTCTAGCCCCCAATCCCTCTGCCCATGTCTGTCCCCACCCCAACTCCCCCCTCAGGGTACTGTCTTTCTCCTCCAAAGCACAGTTTAGAAAATGTTTTCACCTCCAGTCACTTGCTTTCTGGAGCCTGGGACCTGGGAGGGTATGATGTATCGATCCCACCCAACATGAGTAAGATGGAGGCCCAAAGAGGTTGAGAAACTGACCTGAAGATGCACAGCCAGCAAGTACGACAGGAGAGGGTAAGAGTGGGTGCAGGAGGGAGCGTGGATGCACGCACCCGCTTCTGTGGATCTCACTGCCTTCAAGAGCTATTTGAGCCAGCCCTATCCTCTGGTAATACCCAGGCCATCTGGCAGATTGAGGCTCAGAGAGGGCGGGAGGCTGCCTTAGGGCACACAGCCAGTCTGGGAAAATGAGCACCAGTCTCTGGTTTCCAGGACACCTCTATGGAGCGCACTGTCCCCCAAGTCCCTCTGTTTGGGGAAAAGCCACTGGTGGGGCAGAGAGCAGGTGAGTGGAGATGGTGCTGGCCAAGCGCTGCTGACCTTCCTGCTTCCTGGGCTTGAACTTCTGAGCCCTGAGGTGTATGGGGACAGTGAGGACTGGAAGATGAGGAGTCAGGTGAAGGAGGTTGCTTGGCCATAGCTGTGACCCTGAGTACAGTATTGCCTTCTTTGGTCCCAGCTGCTGCACCTTTAAATATAGCTATTGCCTATATGTGCGTGGTGAGGCTGAGGACACTTAGCAAGTGGGAGAAAGAGGAGGATCGCTTCTACTAAGCTGGGTTGGGGGGTGGGTTTCTTCTCTGCTAGGATGGAGGAGGGATCCTGGGTGGGGGGCACTCTGGAAGCTCTATCCGGCAGCTTGAGGCTTCAAAACCGTCAGGGGCCCACCCTAATCTTGGCCACTGGTTTTTCTGGGAGATATTCCCATTATTCTGACCTTTCTGAGGCTCCGTCTCTCCCGTTTTACAACTGGGCATTTGGCTAGGTTCATCTTGAAAATTCTTAGCCATGCTGACATGTGTGGCTCAGAGAGACCCCCTGGGAGCCCCTACAGGACTTAGGGACTGGACCACAAGCCGGAGAGGCAGAGAGAGAGGGGGAGCTGGGGACTTTGTGGCTACCGCCCTGGCTGGTGCAGGGTGGCTGCGTCAGTTCCCAAATGTGGGTTTGCGGGGCTGTGTCAGGCAGGAGGCGCCTCTGCTTTATATAACAAACCTGCAGATACAAGTCAGAACAGAGAATTTTCCTCCCTGAGCACTGACGCATTCACTCCCACTCAAGCTCTGACAAGAAAGAGGGAAAAAAAAAACCTGAATTAAGCTGCTGTCATCTGCCCCCCCTGATTAGCAGTAGGGGTGGGTGGGAAAGGCAGAGGAGGATAAATTGAGAGTGTCAGATCCAGGCCTGGGTCGAATCTAAATTAAAAATTCCTCTATTTCCTGTTGGTTGGGATTTTACATGTACAAAGTGGTTTCCTTGTGCATTTTGTTGATTCATTTGGTAGATAAGCCCCTACTATGTGCCAGGTACAATTCTAGGTGCTGAGGCCACATCAGTGAATAAAATTGCCAGTGATCCCAGCTCTTGGGGTTGCTGAATATCAACTGGAAAAGACAGGTAATACTCAAAATGAATTAGTAAAGGATTTGGTCTGTTAGAAGGAAAAAAAAATGCTGTGATTAAAAAAAAAAACAGGGATCGAAGGGTGGTGTGGAAGATGTTGAGATTTTATGTAGGGAGTCAGGGGAGAAGGGGGCATTGAGTGGGGCAGGGGAAAGAATCATGTGGGTATCTCCAGGGCAGTGGTCCTCAGTGCTGGAGTTGGCCCCCAAGGAGACATTTGGCAATTTCTGGCCACATTTTTGGTTGTTACGTTTTGGTTGGGAGGTACTCAGGCACCTAGTGCATCGAGGCCACGGGTGATGCCAAGCATCCTACAGGACGTGGAACAGCCTCCCCAGCAAAGAATCACGGGGTCCAAAATGTCAGTGGTGTTTGCTGTTGAGAAAACTCTGCTCTAAGGGTCCAGATATTTTAAAAGCTTTATTCTCATAACCATCCCATGAAGCAGTTATTATCACGTCCATTTTATAGGGATGGGAGGCTCTGAGAACCTGAGTGACTCGTCTGAGACACACAGCTGAGCAATGGCTCAAGCTCTCCCAGAGACCCAGAACATTCCCATCTTTTCCTGCCTATAACCCTCCGAACAGTCCTTGAGCTCCAGCCTAATGTACACTTCCTCCAAGAAACCTCCATGATCACTTGCAGTTGCAGGTGGTCTCTCCCTCATGTAAACCGCAGCTTCTCTGAGGTCTGTTCTGGAACATGGTGTTTTTTCTTGGCGTTTAAGGCAGCCTAGAATAGTGGATATTGGAGAAGGAAATGGCAACCCACTCCAGTGTTCTTGCCTGGAGAATCCCAGGGATGGGGGAGCCTGGTGGGCTGCCGTCTATGGGGCCGCACAGAGTCGGGCACGACTGAAGCGACTTAGCAGCAGCAGCAGAATAGTGGATTGTCTTAAGGGCTGGGAGGAAAACCTGACCTGCCACATCTGCCAGCTGTGTGGCCTTGGGCAAGTCATTAAAGCTCTCTGATTCTCAGCTTCCACATCTTTAAAATGAGGATAAAAGTAATCTTTTTGCAGGAATTAATGACAACAGATGTGTGTGGGCTGAGCCTAGTGTCCAATACACCACAGGTGGTCTACTAAGGAAAGTTCTGATACTCTGTGGTTCTCTCTTAGCCGTCCACCAGGTTGAGAGACTTCTGAGGCTGAGATGGGCCTTCTTCATCCCTCTGCTCCTCACAGGGCCTGGTCAGAGGCAAGTCAGCATTTGTTGGTTGACCAAGTGAACACGGTGATCTGATAGCATTTATTGGGATTGAGGTACTCTCTCTGAGCTCAGCATCAGCACCTCTGGGAGAAGGAGTTCAGAGTTAAGGACAAGAGGGCCTCGGTCTTTGTAGATACTCAAAAGTAACTCAAACAGATGTTGGCCAAATCAGGGAGTGGATGGATGGATGAAGGATATGTGAGTGGGCTGGAGAGAGATGGAGGGATGGGTAGATGAAGGGGGTGGAGGGTGCCTAGGTAGACAGGTGGTAGGTAGGTGAGTGGGGCACGGGTAGATTGATGGACTGGAGTGAGTAGGGCTGGGTGGGAGGTAGCCAGGTGGGTGGCAGGGAATGGGTAGCAGATTGACAAGAGGGGGCAGATAAATGGATGGATGGATAGACAGGTAGGCAGGTGGCTGGAGGGGTAAGTAGACTGAGACATTATTTCATTCAATGAATATTTATATCCACCTTAAGCTTGATGATGAGAAACACTGTGACACCAAGACATTCAAGGTCCCTGTCCTCCTGCATTCACACGAGAGTTAATAGATGACTGGCTGGTTGAGACATTATCCCCAGTTACAGAAAAGAAAACTTCAGTTCCTAGAAGGAAAGCCCGCTTGGTTAGTTACACCACCTTCCCAGGCAAAAGCGAGAAGAGAACCTGGCCAAGGCCATCAGGCACCATGGTAGAGGGTGGGGACTGTGAGACAGGCTGCCTTTGTGGCTCATTAAGCCCTAGAAGTGGGCATAGTGGATGCAGAGTCAGAAGAGGGCACTGAGCTTCCCTAGTTTGTCCCTCCTGCCCACTGGGCAGCCTCCCCCTGGCTCCAGGTCATCAGGGGCACCATTTTTCTGGGGATTCCCCCCGGAAGTCACCTGCCACTCCAGTCCAGAGGACTGACTCTTGACTCTGCTCAGCAGGACCGGGGGAGGCTGCTGCTGAGTCATTTTGAGGTCCTGCTGTGGGGAAAGTAGGGTGACAAGGCAAGGAAACTTTCATATCCTGGTTCCTCAGAGAGAAAGGGCAGCTGGTGACTCAGGGACCAGCCGCGGGGAGCCCCCCTGCCCACCTCGGGGGGCTACTAGTGATGCCCCCTGATGGCCTGGCCCTGACCTTGCAAGCCCTGACTCCCCCTACTCCCCACAAGGCAGGGTGGGCTGAGGCAGGGGGTGTGATGAGAGAAGAGGCGGCAGATTTTAGAAGGTGTGCGTGCATGCCTGTATTTGGGAAGGCAGAGCATATTTGGTTTCTGTGTCCTCGTGCATTAAGTATTTGTGCAAGAGCAATGTGTGTTCTGGTGGAACCCCGGGGATCACTGGGGACCTCCCAAGCTCTGCAGAAATAAAATAAGTTTGTTCTTTTGGCTCCACTGCCCTGGAAGTCCTAACCTCTAGATTTTTCAAAACCCTCTGAGGTCTTGCTTTGGCTGCAAATGACCTTGACTCTGATCGGAAACTCAAGCTCTTCATTTTTTGGCCTGCCCCTCTTGAACTTATACCAAGCAGAGTAGATTTTGCTGGAGATTTTAGGGGAAGGTAGAGATGCAGTGCAAACCACATTGAATGTTTATATAAAATATCTGGGTTCTCAGCTGTCTGTTGAGTCACCGTCATTCTGTCCTGGGCTTTCTGTCTGGCTCCACGTGGGACCCAGCCATCTTAAGGCCCCTCCTATCCCATTCTGCCCCCACCCCATGCACAACCCCATTTCTATCCCTCCTCCCTACTCCTGCTGCCCCAGCTTGTCTTGGGAATCCAAATGGCCCATTTGGTTCCTCTCAGGAGCTGCTTCCTAATTCATCCTGGCTCTTTTTATAGACTATTTATTTCTGTATTCACTTTTTGGCTGTGCTGGGTCTTCTTTGCTGCACTCTGCTTTCTCTAGTTGAGGCGATCAGGGGCTACTCTCTCGTTATGGTGCTCAGGCTTCTCATTTCGGTGGCTTCTCTTATCGCTGAGCACAGGCCAGAGGGCACTCAGACTCTGTAGTTGTGGCTCCCCAGCTATAGAGCATAGGCTCAATAGTTTTACTGCACGGGCTTAGTTGCTCCACAGTATCTGGGATCTTTCCAGATCAGGGATTGAACCCGTGACTCCTGCTTTGGCAGGTGGATTCTTTACCACTGAGCCACCAGGGAAACCCTCATCCTGACTCTTAACGGCAGAACAAAGGATTGTCTACTCAGCACGCTGCTTAGAAGGTGGTTATCGTTTTATATTTAAATTTTTTGTTACCTGCTACTTCGGCCTGGTGGCATGTATGCCTTTATGTGGTTTTTTGTTGTTGTTGTTGGGCATATATATGTGTCATTACGGTAGGTGCCGGTGACCGTGATGTATACAGGGAATACACATGGGATGTGAATGGACAGAGATCTAGGGGTGTCTCAGAGGCTGCGGAAATGGATCAGGCTGAGATGGAGGGATGGGATCCCGATGCGACGGGGTGAGAGTTGAGCAGGTGATTTACTAGAGTAAGAGCACGGTGCGGGGAATGGCAGGGTTTCGGGTCCAGATGGGCCGGGAGCCAGGCCTGGCAGGAGAGCCTGTTCTGTCACTTGCTGGCTGTGTAACCTCAGGTAGATCCTTGTCAGTTTCAGACTCCTCTCCCCTGGTGAACCCACTCCAGCAACTGAATTTTAAAATTAAATAAGATGTGCCAGACAATAAGAGCTTTATAAGAATTCATTTTCCTCCATCCTTACAACAAACCTGTGAAGTAGATTCTACTGCTGTCCCTATTTTACAGGTAGGGAAACTGAGGCCTAGAGAAGTTTGGCCGGGGACAGAGGGCTGAGGTCAAGGGTGTGGGGCATTGGTTCTGGCTAGGAGGGTGCGTCTGGGACAAACTGGCATGGGGCTGGGAAGCCAGATGTCCACAGACAGTCCCGCTGACTGGGGGCCTCTGTGGGGTTAGGGCAGCAACACGGTGTGAACAAGTGTAACCTCTTCTGCAACAAAATGACCCAGAAGATTCCCGAGTCTCGTCTAGTCGGCTACCAACGAAATCGGGAGTCCTGCAATGATGGAGCTGTCATGTAGGTACTGCCCTCTCAGCCTCTGTATTCCTTTCAGCCCCTGGTCTCTGCTAATCCATGTCCACATCCTGTCACCCCAAACTGGGCTCCTGGCCAAGGGCTTTCGGCAAGTGTTCCTCTTGCTCCTGACCCGCTGGCCTCCTCGCTGACCTTAATATCCGTGCCCTGAGCAAACATGAGCCGTGACATTCCTGAATAGCCTGGAGAAGCCATCCGGGGTGGTAATTCCTACTGGGCCAAAGGGTGTTTTATGCAGCACTGGAACCTGCTGGGTTTCATGGGAGAGGAAAAGCATGATGTTCTGAAAGTGCAGGCTCTAGATGCCAGCAGATCTGGTGTGAATGCTGCCTTTACCGCTTACAGTCTGGGTGGTCCCTGTGATCTTATCTACCCTCTGGGCTCTGGTTTCCTTATCTGTTAAAATGGGTAGTTTTGAGGAGAATGAAAGCTCTTGGCAGTGTGCCTGGAAGCTGCTAACAATAAGAGAGGCCAAGGTTATAATCACCATTGAACAGATAAGGAAACAGAATCCCTCCCAGACTTCAGACTTCCAGGAGGGGTCAAGCCAAGCCGGCTTCACCTGTGGGTGTTAGGACTCCTGGCCATCTTGGCTGCTTGCTCATTTGGGGTCCCTCTTGGGTACTGCCCAGTCGCCCAGCCCTCAGGCCTTTCCCCAGGACTGACCTTTGGGTCCTAAAGCAGTCTCAGCCAGACCCTGACTCCTGGCAACAGGAAACAGCCTGTTCGAAGCCTGTTTCCCAAGCTAAAGCAGGCTTTCTTTAGCCCAGCTAAAGAAAATTGTACTTCCTCCCACTGATTACTAAGAGGGCAAGTGCACTACAGCCTGACCTCTCTGCTCATCTGTCAAACCTCACTTCCCCCACGCCACCCTATATGTTTGCTTCTCTTTTGTAGGCAAAGGGGAAGTGGGATGCTCCAGAGAGGGGATGACAGCACTGGGACAGCACTGTGCCTGTGGGTCCTTCAGGGTCATGCTCGCTTTCTGGACCTCTCTGGCTTCCTAGCATATTGGAGACAGGCACATTTTTATTACCCCTCTAAGCCTCAGTTTTCTAATCTGTAAAATGGGGATGTATATAGTAGCCATCTTGCAGAAAGGGTATGAAGTTTAACCAGACAAAATTTCCAGCACAGGCCAAGGTGTGGAGCAGGGGTCCCAGCCAGTTCTGAGCTGTAGTCTTGGTACTAAGCCACATGCAGGCTTCAAAGGAAGCTCAAGATTTGGATGGAACTCAGGGTCCTGAAGGAAGGAATGACCACCCACTCCAGTATTCTTTGAGCTTCCCTGATGGCTCAGATGGTAAAGAATCTGCCTGCAATCCAGGAGACCTGGGTTTGATCCCTGGGTTGGGAAGATCCCCTAGAGAAAGGAATGGAACCCACCCCAGTATTCTTCCCTGGAGAATTCCATGGACAGAGGAGCCTGGTGGGCTACAGTGCATGGGGTCGCAAAGAGTCAGACATGACTGAGCATCTAACACTTTCACTCACATTTCACTTTCAGGGCCCCATCAGGGCCACCATATAGAGAGTTGTAGCACCCTAGGGGCCCTTGTAGCCTGAGGATACACTCTAGGAGAGGAGAGAGGTCCAGAGGGCAGCCTTCAACTGAAGGAGAGGAGGAAGAGGAGGTTATGACATTGAGTCTTTTCCACCACCAAGCTTGCCAGTCACACACCTCGTGGCAGAGAACACCTGGGATATCTCCCAATCATAAAACTCACAGCGAAGAGCCCCCATCTTCACGTTCATGACGTTATGACTTACATTTTTATTGTCTTTCTGGTCAGGAAGATCCCCTGGAGTAGGAAATGGCAACCCACTCCAGTATGCTTGCCTGGGAAATTCCATGGACAGAGGAGCCTGGTGCATATCAGTCCATGGGGCTGCACAGAGCTGGACACGGCTGAGCGACTGAGTTTTCATGCACACACTCTGAACCAGGTGCTTCACATCCTTTTCATTTTTTACAATAACACAGAAGCAGGTGACCAACTTGTCCTGGTTTGCCGGAATTGTCACAAAAAGACCCCTTCAGTCCCAGTTTTTCTGGGATGGTTGGTCACCCTGCAGAAGACAGGACTCTCTTTCCAGTTCTCAGGTGAGAACACAGAAGTTCTGTGAGCTGAGCTGCCTTGGGTAAGAAGCTCACAGCTCACAGCTAGTAAGTGGTGGGGACTTGATTTCCAGCCAGGTCAGCTCACCTGCAGAGATTTTGTGTGATGCTCCTACTCCACGTGGCATCTAAGCATCACTGGCTCTCTTGTCTTCCTTCCTTGCAGCCTGAAGACTGTGAAGGGTAAATCATTCTGTGCTGACCCAAAGGAGGAATGGGTCCAGAAAGCCATGAAGCACCTAGACCACAAGGCTTCTGTGTCTCAAACGAGTGCCACATTTGAGAGGCAAATCAGTGAGGGCGAGCCCAGGACCACCCTGGGCGCCAGGGAGATGTACCGGTCTGCTGCCTCAGAGGTGAACTTCACAGGCGAAAGCAGTAGTCTGGGGGCAGAGAGTGCCTTGTGGACTTCGCCAGGAGTGGCTGGTTCCATGGGGACCAGGTCCTCCTCCACTTCAAAAGCTCCAGATGGAGGGACTCAGAAAATTGAGCTTTTCAACGAGGCTGCCTTCACCACCGCCACGTCTTGGCAGAGTTCTGCTGCCGACCAACCTGAGGCAGGCCTCTGGACTGAGGGGAAAGCCTCTGAGGCCACCTCCACCCTGGTCCCCTCCACCCCGGACCCCTCCACCCCGGCCCCGACTCTTTCCTACGCTGTCTTAGAGGACAGCAGTGGGCCTGGAAGCCTAACTGTGGGAATCAAGGTACAGGACTCTTCAAAGAACTCTCTAGGGTCCAAAGAAATGAGTCCCTCTTCAGCTCACACGGATGCCTTCCTGGGGTCGGCCACCGTGTCCAGCATCTTCGAGGTCACTGTAGCCTCTGAAGGGACCCCCAGCATGGATGCACTGGCCTTGGGCAGCTGGGGCCCTGAGACTGAGGAGCTCCCCAAGGCCAAGGAACCCATTCTTACCACCGCAGGCCCCCGGAGTCTGGGCATCCTTATGACGTCTGTCCCCGACTCCCAGGTGGCCACGCGAAGGCAGGCCGTAGGGCTGTTGGCCTTCCTCGGTCTCCTCTTCTGCCTGGGGGTGGCCATGTTTGCCTACCAGAGACTGCAGAGCTGCCCTCACAAGATGGTGGGGGATGTGGTGGAAGGGATCTGCTATGTCCCCCGGAGCTGTGGCAGTAACTCGTACGTCCTGGTGCCAGTGTGAGCTCCCCTCCTGCCTGCGTCTGTCCAGTCATTCAACTCAGCGGCCCGGGGTCCCCCATCCTCACACTCACCCTCACCCAAGGGCCTGGCCCAAGCTGGGATGATTGGAGCAAGGAGGCAAGGTCATCTGGGTGGGTCTTCTCCCAGCTCCTGGGGGCCACCCTTGACCATTTGTGACCTACTGTGGACAGAACACGTGGCCTCCCCAGCTCACTCCAATGTCCCAGGACAAAAAATGTCCCTCTGCTGTTGGCTGGTTAGAGGGTCCCTTAGACACCATGCCAGCCCCCATGAACAATTATTTACTGAACGCCCAGCCCCTTTGACCCACTCCCTCTGTGTTACCATGGACATTCCATCTTACAAATGAGCCTCAGGTCAGGCCTCTCCTGCCCACTCCCTCAGACCTCATCGCGTCTCTTGGTCCCGCTGCGGTCGCCAGCCACCCCGGCCACCTGCGGTGCTAGTTTTCCATGTCCCCTGTACAGACCCCATGCCCCAGGAGGGGACCTGTCTTTTCTTGCATGAGGTTAGTGTGGTGTTTCCCGGGACTGCTCCCATTGAAGGTTCTGCCCTTGGGCAGGCATTTTGGGAATGAGAGATGAAGTAATCTGCTGGCTTGGATTCCACTCTCACCACCCCTCACCCCCACCCCCCACCCCCGATCTCCGCATCTGTGAAGGAACATTGACTATGAATGTAAAGGCTGGGAGTTTAGTCCCAGGCCCTCACCAGTCCATCAAGACATTCATCACTCTGGTGTCTCATCTGTGAAAGGGAAGAGGGATGGTAGATACGTGGCAATAACCTCTATCCCTGTC
>NW_011495034.1:17824835-17855257 GCF_000754665.1 Bison bison bison | reverse complement strand
CCCCCCCCCCCGCCCCCCGGCGACTGGTGACAGCCTACCAGGTCACACGTGACAGGCTGTGGGAGGAGCAGAGGCCTGCAGGCTCCAAGAAAAAAGCCAGGGAGCAGCTGCAGGCAGTAGCCACACCCCTTCCTCCTCCACTCCTTCATGAGGGACCCAGGTCCAGCATTTTCTCTTTCTTTCCCGCAGCCTGGGTTCCTCTTCCACCTCTCACTCCTTGAAAACACTGTCCTCTGTATTCTGAGCTCTTCCTGCCTCCCCTTCACCCCCACCACAGGCAGGGCCAGGCATTTCCATGATGTTTTCCATGATATCAGAATCCACCATGGAAACCTGAGGTTCCCATGTTTATTTCTGAAAGGGACTCTGTCCTGTGGGGAGAGATGGGCAGGGGAGGGGAAGTTGTGGACATGACGTCAGAGGTTCCCTTTTAGGCACTGAAGACTCAGGCAGGCCTGGGTGGGGCTGAAGGCTTTCTGGACTGGCCAGCACCCCACCATCAGAGCCAGACCTGCAAGTCCCACCCCCTCAGGGTCTCTGGTGGCAGCTCCCCACCTCCCTCTGGCTGTCTCTGAAGGTGTTCTTTGCACCCCACCAGAGGAGCCTCCCATGGGCCAGGCTGTTCTATGTACAGGTGGCATGCTCCTTTGCAGACAGATGCTGAGAGAGTGCACACGCGGCTCTGGTCCACAGAGAGAGGGAAGCCAGCTTTCCCTGTCTGCCTGGCCCTCCTCCATGCCCATGAGGGTCTGGCTTGGGTTGGGGGCACTCTGACCACTCAGAGAGGAGGACAGCAGATCTGAATGCACTTTTGGGGTTCTTCTTGATGGGGAGCCTTCAAAGGATGGGGCCCAAATGATGGGGCTCCCACCTGTGATAATGCGGCTGGGGACAACAGTTCCCCCTTCCACAGACTTTGTGAGGTCCTCTTGAGAAGGACAGGAACAAAGACAATTTGGGGAGGGCTTTGAAAGGAGTTGGTTGATGCTTTTGCTTTTCCAACCCTATCGCCAACATCTGTGTCATTTTGTATTTTACTAATAAAACTTAAAAGTCTTGAGTGTGCAATATAGTTGTTTTTCCTGGGTCAGACTCAGCAACCGAGGCCTCTGGGAAGATGGAACAAAGGAGGAGCCAAGACTGTCTGGGGAAGTGGGACTTCTCCGGCACACCAGTGGATATGACTCTGTGCTTCCACTGCAGACGATACTGGTTCGATCCCTGGCCCTGGGGTCCCACGTGCTGCAGGGCGGTGTGGCCAAAATAAACAAAAGACTCTCTGTGGAAGCATTGGAGACCCCTGGGGCAGAGGGGCAGCAGGAGAAGGGGCCCTGGGAACAGGGGTGAGGACGGCTGAGCCTCTAGCCTAGTTCTGCTCTGCCCAGGTATGTGACACTGGGCATGCATAAAATCAGGTGAGACTTCACTCTACACCTGAAACTAACACAACATTGTTAATAACTATACTTCACTATAAGAAATCTAAATTTTTTTTAAAGATTTTAAAAAACCAGGTGAGAGATTTCCAGCAGCTTCCATCCCTGGCAGGAATTATATTCCCTTATGAAGTCCCCCACCCTGCCCCCTCCCACTGCGCAGGCCTCTAAACAACCATCTTGAGGGCCTTGGTATCACCATTAGGGATCTAGTGACCCACGGGAGCAAACTGGGCCACATTTTCCTCTTTACAGCCTCAACTCACTGCTGGTCCAGATAAAGATCAAAGAAGGATTACTTCTCAAGGGACTTGGGTACTCAGAGGTGTGACTCAAGTATGAACCGCCAGTGCCCAAGGTGGCATCATGAGCTGCTCTGTACAGTTGCGTAGACTGGAAACTGCAACGTGCCAAAGGCCAAGTCCAGCTTATTATACAGTATTGCATCAGTCTTGAATATTCATGGGAAGGACTGATGCTGAAGTTGAAGCTCCAATATTTTGGCCACCTGATGTAAAGAACTGACTCATTGGAAAAGACCCTGATGCTGGCAGGAGGAGAAGGAGAACAAGATGGTTGGGTGGCATCACCGACTCAGTGGACATGAGTTTGGGCAAACTCCAGGGGACAGTGAAGGACAAGGAAACCTGGCGTGCTGCAGTCCATGGGGTCTCAAAGATTTGGACATGACTGAGCGAATGAACAAATAATTGCATGGATTCTTAGACACACACTTCTTTTTTCACGTTGTAATACCTTTGGAATCAAGATGTGTCTTACAGTCAATGACTTGTCACAGTTTAATTGACAGGTCTTTTGTTCTCTACTAGTAGTTTATTAAATGTCAGAATGTTTTGCATTAGAGGCATTTTAGGTTTGATGTCTACATGGAATTTTTGTTTTTAATTAGAGGCAACACTTAAGAAACAGGAAATTACACACACCAGCCTACTTTTCTAGGTTCTCTTAAGTAATTTGGAAGGTCTCAGCCCCACTGTGTGCTGTCACCCCCAAGATGATGGTGGGTAGGGCCTGAGCCATGGCTGACCCTTGAGATGGAGCAGGCCAGGGTGACAATCCTGAGTTCTCTACCACCCCTTCCACTTCTTGGCGTTCCGGATTCCAATGGCCATGTCAATTGCCATTTATCATCACCCTTCTCTTGTTTTTCTCATAGAGAGGATATTTTTCTCTTAGCCCAAGTCTTCATCAAAAGCGGGACCAGGAAAGACAGCATATGATGGGCCCTTAATTTTTCTTACATGCAGCTTCCCTCACTTCACCACCTCCTGAGCCCCATAGACATTTGGGTTTGAAGTTTCTGCAAGAATCTGAGATTGCTGCCTCGCCACTCAGCTTGTGGGATCTTACTTCCCAGACCCAGGATAGGACCCATGCCCCCTGCAGTGGGAGCCCAGAGTCCTAACTATTGGACCACCAGGGAAGTCCCTGCAAATTCTAGTACTGCCCTTAGCAGCACACAATAGCTTTCCTGTTCCACTCCAAGTCCAGTCCCTCCTGCTTTTGCCCGTTCCCACCCCCAGGAAGGAGCTGGAGGCAAAGTCATAACCCCTCAACACCTGAACACCGCCCTTTCAGCAACGCGCAACACCAGCAGTGGCTTTGAAATGAAAATATTTGTCCCTGATTTTTCATCACATTCTCAGATAAGGTTAAGCTCTTCATGTTCCAGAAGAGAATGGAGAGCAAAAGAAATTTTTATTCTCCTTCAGTCCAGACCAACTCCCTAGGGATTTGGGGTTTGATTTTTCTCTTTCAGTTGTGGAGCTCAACTTTAGCTGAAGTGATTCCCCACAATTAGTGCAGAGTTTGATGGAGACTTGAAAGTGGAAGTGAAAGTCACTCAGTCGTGTCTAACTCTTTGCGACCCCATGGACTATATAGTCCATGGAATTCTCGAGGCCAAAATACTGGAGTTGGTAGCTGTTTGCTTCTCCAGGGGATCTTCCTAACCCAAGGATTGAACCCAGGTCTCCCACATTGCAGGTGGATTCTTAACCATCTGAGTCACCTGAGGCCTCTGAAAACTTTGATAGAGTGATCAGGGCTCTGAGATATAATATACTATTACTAATAATATAATATTATTTATATTATTATCACTGTTGTTGTTGAGTCGATAAGTAGTGTCCAACTCTTTGTGACCCCATGGACTCCAGCATGCCAGTCTTCTCTGTCCTCCACTATCTCCTGGAGTTTGCTCAAATTCATGTCCACTGAGTCTGTGATGCTATCTAACCATCTCATCCCCTGTCATCCCCTTCTCCTCCTGCTCTCAATCTTTCCCAGCATCAGGGTCTTTTCCAATGAGCTGGTTCTTCCCATCAGGTGGCCAAAGTACTAGAGCTTCAGCATCAGCCCTTCCAAGGAATATTATTATGTTATAATATTTTTATAATATCATATTATAATAATAGTAATATTATTATTGTTATTAAAATAGCCATTGTTTATTTAATGTTTACCACATGCCAGGCAATACACTAAATTCTTTATGTACCAGGGCTTCCACTTGCAGATGATGAGAGTAAGGTTTTCAAAGTCCACAGGACTTGCCTAAGGTCAAACAGACTGTAAGCAGCAGAACTGGAACCTGAAGTCTTTCTCCAGGACTTGAATCTTAACCACCGTTTCTAAAATTGTGAGCCACAGATTGTCAAAAGTAGAGACTCCCAAGCTCCACTTCAGTCCTGCTGAATTCAGGGATGGGAGAGCTGAGAGTCTGCACTTTAAAGCCGTTGCCTCTTTCCTCCCGCCTTCCTCTCCTCTCTTTCCCTCCCCGCCTTCCAAACTAGGGGATTTGGCACCTAGCCAGAGTTTTAGAGCCCTCCGCACCAGGCCAGCCTGCCTCCACCCCACCTAGGTGTGCAGGGTCCTTTGGGCGACAGCTACCAGCAGCCCTCTCACCCTCTGCCCTTTGCTGTTATTCCCCTTTGCCTCTCCTGTGTCCTCTGTACATTCCCCAAAAGGGTGAGGCCAGGCAGAAAAACACAAATGAATGGTTGGGAATTTCCAGTGTGAAGCTGAATAGTAAGCGCCTGGGAGCCATGAAGTGTGTGTGTACACATGCCCTGCTGCTCCTGTGTACTGGGATTAAAGAAGAGATCTAGGGCCAGAATGCCTTTCCCCAAATGACCGCAAACTTCAGCTGCCAGACACACGCAGGATCTCATCAACCTTACCAAATTGGCTGGAAGAGCTGGTACCTCTGAACCTAGGAGGATTCCAGAGCAGGGCACCTGTGGGAAGAGATGCCTCTCTCTTACCTTCAAGGGATCTTTTGTCCCCAGGGAAAAGAACTAGAATTATTTCTAATGAGCATCTTGCTATTTAGCAATACAGAAGTGGAATGTAACATGGTGATCTTTGGCTGTGTGACTTTAGGAAAGTTGCTTAATCTTTCCAGGCTTTTGGTTCTACTTTAGTAAAGTAGAATTCACGATCAAAGAGTTTGAAACGTCCTTTTTCTACTCAGTTTTGTTATTGGTTACCCAAATAAGACTGTGGAATTATAAGAGAGAGATATATATCAGTCTTCTTGGTTTTCAGTAAAGGAAGATAAAGACATGATATAGTGTCAGCAAGCAGATAAAAATAATTTATGACTTGCATAATTTTTTCCCTAAGCTAATGGATGCTGTTCAAGTTGATGGAACTTTTTTCCTTCTAAATTGCTTTTGAACTTGGCAAGGTCAAAACACTGGCATCCTAATTAGAACCAGACTAGCAAGATGTCTGAATCTGAGACTTGGACAGAAAGGAAAGTTAGTTTCAACATCAATTTCTCCGAGCATTTCTGGCTTGCTTCCCCTAAGCACTCAAGAGGGCCACTCTTCTTGTTCCCTTGGGGTTGGTGAGGTGCCAAACAATCAATTCTGAGCTGGCAGTGGGAGTAAAGTTTGTCAAACCAGATTCAAACATTTAATTATTGGTGAGAAACCCTTGAGAACTTTTAGTTCCTGGAGCCAGAACTTGGCAATATTCCAGATGATGACTGACTGGTCCATTACCCTGGTTCCCAGAGTGAGGGTGACTCAGAACCTCCAGCCACAGAAAGAGCCCCAGCAGCTCCATGTGGAAGAAACAGAACTTTGCAGTTTTAAACCAATGAGAGTTTGACGCTATTTGTCATTGCAGCGTAACCTAGCCTATCCTGGTTGATGCGGCAGTCAGGAAGAAGAAATATATTACTTGGACTTAGCAGGAATGACTTGTCAGTTACCTGCATGATACTATTGAAAACTTGAACCATTTCCTTAACTGGGGTAAACAGGCTTTCCAAGACCAAACTTGCCCCTCTATCCTTGCTCTGCTTGCAGACAAGATGAAGGCCACCCTTAGCCTGTCAGCTATTAATGGATTTAATCTGGAATTCTTACTGAGTGGACGTGGAAAGAAGAAGCGTTTTGTAGCTCCTCTGAAATGCGCTGATGCTGAGGAGTTCTAATGACTCAGATATGCTGGTGATCCCTTGCAGCAGACAAGGAAGTAAATGTGGAGAAGAATATTAAAATGATTGAGCACCAGCTGTTTGCCAGATGATCTAGACTAACCAGTCTCTAACATAGCTCCAAAACCCAGAAGTCCAACCAGGGTAACCTTGGCCTCTTGGCACAGAAATCTGGCACAGTTCTAGGGACTGACAAGTTTGTTTCGGTGTTTTTGTTTTCCTGGAGCATTTCAACCGTCCTGCTGGCTCCAGTTCATTTCCCTTGAGGTTGATTCCCCCATCCTCATTATAACCCTCACGTGACCTGGCTAATTTCTGTAAGATCCATGACAGCAGGCATTTGTGTGTGTTGGTCTGTGCTCCAGTGACCACCACCCACCACAGGTCCTGGAAGGAGAGAAAGAGGGGTGGAGCCAGGGCCCACAGCCATCTGTGTCCACTGGCACTCTCTGACCTGATGCCTGTGCCACGCCCCTTCTGATTTATGGAGGCCCACCCATCCATGGGTGGGGGGCGGGAGGTACATTTCAAGGCCTTTCCTGGTGAAAATATTTAATTGTCTCCAAGTGATGTCAGAGACTTAAAGTGGCCTTCTATGAAGATGTGATCACCCCAAAAGCCCTCTGAACCTCCTCCACCACATCCTCATCAATAAATTGCTCCTCAGGCCCAACAAGGACCCCCAGGAAGCCTGGACTGGATCAAGGCTCTGACTGTCACGCAGACGCACAGAGGAGTGAGCAGGGGAATCCAGCAGCCCTGGGATCTCAGGCGTCTCATTGTGGAGGCTTCTGCCTGCCTGGACATTTGCCTGGGTCTTCCCTTCTCCTCCCCACCCCTGGCTCTCACTGTACCTGTGCAGCCTGTTTCCTGGTTTTATACATCATCATGACTACCATTAGCCTGACAGAGTTGGAGTTCCATGCGCATAAACACTGAGATGCCCAGTAGGCAGCCCCCAGGTCGCCTTTCCAGGGCGTCAGGATTAGAAGCAGTGGGGCTCCCAGGTAGGGTGGGTAGCATGGGAAAGAGGAAGAGTTTATTTATTGCTGAAGACACCGATGACTAAGACACTGGCCTCCTCAGTGGGAGGTTCACCATCCCTGTCACACACCACTGTGAGTCTTTGAATGAATTTTCTCATTTAATCCCTGTCCCAGCTCTAAGAGGAGGTCCATAGAAGTCCCATTTTCCAGATGGTAGTGCTGAGGCCCAGACTGATTAAGGGTACTTACCTTGACCAACCTGGCAGACAGCCCAACTTCAAAGACCCTACTCTTGTTTTTGTCAATTGTAGCATAGTCATTGTACAGAATAGCATACAATGGTAAAAGCAAAGAAATACATTGGTACCTGTCCACATACATGACTCTCAAGTTCAACACTGCAAAATGTGAAAGCACAGATACCATATGACAGTATTAATATGAAGCATAAAAGCATGCATAAACAGTGATATATATGATTTAGGGACACACACATATTAGTAAAATAGGAAGAAACGCATGGGACTAGCGGGTGCCCCATCCAGAGTCCTCTAATCCATAGAGGAATGGATTAGGAGAGATGCATGGGGCTTCCCTAAGCAGAAATATTGACTCTTACCTAGTTAACTGTGCTGGTGTCCCACCCCGAGCCCCACTCACTTTGGCTACTTTCACTTCTAACTCTCACTTTAGAGCCTTTCTGGGGCCAAGAAGAAGCTCCCTGGAGGAGTCACACCTTCTCTGGGTTTCTGTCCCTTTCCTGCCCTCATTCCCATGCTCTTCCCTATCTACCCTGGAAGCACATCTTTAATGAGGCCAACCACAGACAGTGAAGAGAGCCAGTCACCCCACTCCCCAGGCTGCAGCCCATGGGGAGGGCAGGGATGAGGAGGGGCTGGCTGGAGGAGGAGAGGTTAGACAGGCTGAGAGAGGCTTCAGGGAGTGGATGGGGAGTGGGTGGGACAGACGCCCAGCTCCCTAAGGACATCTATACTTTCAGTATGATCCCAATAAAAATGCCAAATTATTTTTGGAGTTAGTGTGGATAGTTTTAGTTTAAAAAAATTGAGACTGGAGTGTTGAAGGAACGGAGACAAGGCAGGAAGGAGGAGGGATGCTGAGACAAGTGGGGTTGAGGGGAAAGCCCTGTGTGTGGCAGAACAAGCCACAACCCATCTGGCCAGGCCTGGAGTGCTGCAGAGTGCTGGCTTCTCTCTAGAAAGGGAACAGGGCCCCCTCCTCTGGGGCCCATACTTCTCAGGTCTGGGTCCTGCTCAGATGTGGCCACAGCTGCTATGAACCCTCTGCCCCCACTGGGAGAGCCATAATCCACGTAGGTCTATGCCACGTGTCATACACCCCAGTGCTGCTGACCTTGTCCCTGCTGGCTTGTCTGCAGTGGCTGAGACTGGTCAGGAATGTGGGTAAACCTCTAGCCTTTCAAAGAGGCCAGGTTCACCAGGCTCCTTAGACAGGGTGCCATGTTCTCTTTCCAGGATGCTGGGCTCTGAGAGCTGACCCTGGTGCTGAACAAACCTTTGGAGCACAAGTGTCAGATTGGATAAGAAGGACCCTGCCAGGCAGGCTTCCAGGCTCAGAGCAGGCTGCTGCAGACTTCTGACATCCAAATGAAAGGTCTGTTATTGCTCTTGAGGGCTAAGTGCCTTGGACTGGCAGCCCAAACTAGAATGATCCCAGTGCCTTCAGGAGACCAAACACCTGCCTGTGAAAATACTTGGAAACTGGGATAAGTGCTCCCTTGAGAGAGAGAGTTGGATTCTAGCAGTGAATAAAAGGAACTGATTTACAGGGCTGGAGCGGGAGCCCAGATGAAGTGAGTGAGATTCCAGGCATGAGTGAGATTCCCCTCGCTCATCACAGGGAAGAGCGAGACACCATGAGAAGTGCTTCCCGGAACAATACCAGCCATTATTCATCCTCTCATTGGATTCTACCAGGATGTATGGTGGGCCCTCCATGTGCCAGGGGATATGCTTTGTTGAAAGGCCTTTATCCCTGGGAACTTACATTCCAGTGGAGATGGGAGTAGGGAGATATGAGTGGGAGACAGGCAAACAGCAGCAGACAGAATAAGTAAGCCAATGGGATATAGTGCGTTGGAAGGCAGAAAGTATTAAATACACAGCAAAAAGCAAAAGAAAAAATTGAGCAGAGGAAAAGGTGGGGTGGGTTGCAATTTTAAACAGGGCAGACCTCACTGAAAAGTGACATTTAAATAAAATTTGAAGGAGGTGAAGGAATGAGTCACACAAGTATCCAGGGAAAGAAAATACCAGAGTTAACAGGGTCAGGAGGCAGGCAGAGCACACAGGACCTTCTGGCTGCTGTGGGGTCCTTGGTTTTTCCTCAGAGTCAGATGGAAAGCCACGGAGATGCTCTGATCAGAGGACACTCTCATTCCCTTTGACAACTGTGCTGACAGTAGATTGTAGGAGGTGAGGAGAGAGGTGGGGAGATGATGGAGAAGGCAGTATAGGAATCCAGGAGAGAGATGCTGGGCTCTGGTTGGATTCTGAAGGCAGAGCTGGGTGATCACCAGACAGATGGGAAGTAGAGGGTGAGAGAAAGAGGTGTAGAAGATGGCACCCAGGTTTCTGGCCCGAGTAACAGAGTGGAGGGGTTGGCAAATAACAGGAGAGGAGCAGGTATGGGGGTGAATGGGAATAGGGAATGCAGCTTCAGACTTGGTGGTTTGAGACATCTGTTTGACATGTTGAGTAGGCAGCTGATAATACAAGTCTGGAGTTGGCGGGAGGAATTTGGGAGTCGGTGGCATATAGATGATATTTAAAGTCAGGAACTCATACTATTTGCCAGATATAGTGCTAAGGCAGCTGAAGCAAACCCAAACCTTCTAATGCAGTTACTATTATTATTTTCATTTTAAAGATGTGAAACCTAGGCTCAGAGAGGAGTGACTTCTTGAAAGTCCCCCAGCTTGCTGATGGCAGAGCTGAATTTAAACCTGGGTTATCTGACTGCCAGCCCCTCAGCTCCACAGTAACCTTCTTGCTTAATCTTTTATGGCATGCCATATATAAGAAATGGTAAAGAATCTGCCTACAATGCAGGAGACTGGGTTTGATGCATAAGTCAGGAAGATCCCCTGGGGGAGGAAATGGCCACCCACTCCAGTGTTCTTGCCTGGAGAATCCCAGGGATGAGGGAGCCTGGTAGGCTGCCATCTATGGGGTCACAAAGAGTTGGACACGACTGAAGCGACTTAGCAGCAGCAGCAGCAGCAGCAGTGACTAATACACATATAGATAAGAAATGGATAGAATTTGGTTTGGGGATAGGAGGTGGGTAAATCCAGAAAAAGAGAGGACAGGAGCTGCAAACCCAGGCACAGAGTAGAAGTTGAACCCTGGGGAAACTCGAGATGAGACTGACCAGGGAGGGAGGGACCAGACTGATGCCAGGGCTTAAAGACTGGCCTGAAGAGTTTCCAGTGGAGATGGAAGGAAGCAGGCAATCAGTGATGGTTCTTGAGGGTGGGCAGTACGAAGTCAGAGCAGCGCTTGAGAAAGACCCACCAGACACAGGCAGGGAGGTGGGTGGTGTCTGCAGGACCAGAGAGGAGAAAATATACTGGGAGTGTTGGTATACTGTCTGGGTGTGAAGGATGTGAGTTGAGCCAGTGGGAATGAGGAGGAAGTGAGAAAACTGAAAGCTGCCTGAAGACATTGCCGAGTGGAGTCTGTGCCTGATGCAATGTGGGGGCTGGAGGCGAGGAATGAGTCAAGGGCAAAGTTTCAGACCAGTGAGACATATGGGGAGGTAGGGAATGAGGCTAACCTACACAGAAAAAAAGGGAAGTCGGTTGAGAGGGAACTCGGTTCTGCCTTTCTGGTTCCTGAGGCTGCGAGAACCATGAGGGCACAGTTTTCTGCCTCTCTGGAGCCCCCAGTCCAGTGTGGGTGGCAGACGCACACAGAACCAGCTAGACGGCAAGGCAGAGAGCTAAGGCATCCGACAGTGCAGGCAGGAGAACGCCAGAGGAGACAGCGGGGTCCTGGGCTGTGTGTCTGTTCTGTCATGCTACGGAAGCATCCGTGCTGAGATCAAAGGTCTGAGTGGAGACATCTTGGAAGGAGAAAGGGTTGCTTGAGGTGAAAACACATCCTAGGACAGAGTCCCAAGCACACTTGTACCACGAGCTAGCTCTGTGCCCTTGGACCAGTTTCTCAACCATTGCGGTTGGTCCCCAGTTTCCTCATCCGTAAAATGTAGATAAAAATAGTTCTTACCTTCTAGGGCTGTTGTGAGGACAAAGGAAACTAATCAGCATAACTGCTAAGAACACTGCCCCGCCCGTGGTGAGAGCTCAGACACATTACTGAGGAGTGTGAGTGCCTGCATTCTAAATCGCTTCAGCCAAGTCCGACTCTTTGGGGCCCCATGGACTCTAGCCCGCCAGGCTCCTCGGTCCGTGGGAGTCTCCAGGCAAGAACACTGGAGTGGGTTGCCATGCCCTCCTCCAGGGGATCTTCGCACCGCAGGGATGGAACCCAGGTCTCTTCTGTCTCCTGTACTGGCAGGTGCGTTCTTTACCAATAGCGCCACCTGGGAAGCCCATTACTGAGGAGAGGAGTCCACACAGAGCTCAAGCGAGAGAAAAACATGTCCGAATCCCACAGGGAGGAATGTCAAGAAGGGAAATGGGTGCTCAGTGATGACAAGGGGACTCATCCATCCAGCTGGAGACTGAGAACTTTACCTTCATCATCTCAGTTCATTTTCCCAGCAATACCATGAGGCAGAATCTTACCCACATGCCCATTTTACAGACAAGGACAGTGAGGTTCCTAGTCTTGTTCACAGGGTCACATAACCAGGAACAGGTAGATGACAGACTGGGGCCCAGGGCTGTAGACACTGGTCCCAGAGCATCTGCTGGTAACCACTGCCCCACACTGTCCTCTGGGAAAGGATGAGAAGTTCAGGGTGTGGGGGCTGAGCTGCCCAGAGAGAGTCACATCCCTGGAGTGTCAGTACCAGAAGCCACATTCTAAGAATTCAATCACTTGTGGACAGAGAGGAAATTGGTAGTGGGAGGTGTAGACCACACATCGGAGAAGTTTGGTCATATTCGTAAAAGGGGAAAAATAAAAGGGGAAATAGGAGGAAAGCATGCTGGAGTGCTGGAGGCTAGGGGAGAGGGGAGTTGGGGTCAAGGAGAGGTTTTATGGAAGCAGGCAAAAGGGATCATGACGTCGGCAGAGGGGAAGGAGACCCTGGGGTGGGATAGTGTCAGAAGCCAAGGGGTGGGAGCATGTGGAGGGAGGAAGACCCTTCTAGGACGAAGAACGAATGAGATCAAAGCCACAGTTGAAGCAATTTAGGTTTGGCAGGAAGCAAGAAATGGCCACAACCCACAAGGAAGCTGTGAACTAGGTGGAAAAAAAGTCAAAAGAGTGCCTTGTTTGGTTTCCTCCACCTCATTCGTAACAGAGGATTCAGGTGTATCGCATGAGCTGAGGGGACACATACACTGGATCAAAAATCACTTGTTCTGGGGTGAAGAAGCCGCTGGATAGAACAGAAGCTGAGTCCAAGCTGTACTTCAGAACTGTGTAAGTGTCCATCCATCCATCCATCCATGAAGCCGTTTACCCAGCCACACATCCATCTGTCCATCCATCCGTCATCCAATCACTCATCTGTTCACCCGTCCATCCAACCACCAACCCTTCATCCATACAATAAACATATTTTATGGCATATCAGCTGGGTGCTATGTCCTGGAGGTACAAGTTGAAAGACAAAAGAGTTCCTGTTTTCAAGGAGTTCACAGGAATAAGCCAGGTATAACAATGCAATGAAAAGACAGCATAATGGGGTAGTCAGGGACCTTTGAGGACACAGAGAAAACTTGGGCCTGAAGGAAGGAAGTGAAGGTTTAAGCTGTGATATGAAGGAGCGTAGGAATGAATGGAGGTAGGGTGTGGGGAGCAAGAGAGTGTTCTAGACAGGAAGCAGGGGTAGGGCAGACTTGTCCAAAGGCTTGAGGAGTGTCAGTGAGAGCCTGGCCTTTTTCAAGGAACTGAAAGAACATTGATGTGACTGGAACAAAGTGACATGGCTGGCAGGGCTGGGGGCAAAAGTTGAAAAGTTGGTGGGAATCTAGACTCCATCCTGAAGGTGATGAGGAAGCATTGAAGGATTTGGGGAGGGGAGAGCCTTGCTGAGATTTGTGTTTGTGGAAGATGACTGGGCTTTGGTGAGGATGGACTTGGAGGCCAAGGCTGGGAGCTGGGAGATGGATGTGGACCATGGTCTAGGAGAGAAATGGAGGGCTGGCCAGGTGGATGGTGAAAAAGAGATGGATTCAAGTCATGTCTGGGTGGCTGACTCAGTAAGGTGAGGGAAAGGAGAGCCTGGGGCAGGGACTGTCCTTGCATTTCTGACCCGAGGAATCAAGCAGACCTATAACCTATCAAGAACAATTGATTCATCAGTGAGCAGGTCAGATTTTCAGGACAGGGGAGTGGGACACATCTTGGGATTGGAAGATGGAGATAAATTTGGAGACCTGAGCACCTCAGCCCCCAGGGGCGGGGCAGGATGAACCTCGCTTCCGCTGCCAGAGGACAGAGCCGAGTGTGTACAATGCTACATACACGTCCTGCAGGAGACAAGTCGTCGCACCTCCTGAAGCCTCAACTGACACAAGTAACCCACAAGACAGCTTTGCCAGCCAAGTGACAGTTGTCACTTGCAATTTGAAGGTGATGAAGAGCTTCCACATCCCAGCAACCTGGTCCCTGCTCTGTGGCTTGGGGCTAAGTTTTGGGAGGTGTGACAGCTGCATCTATGGTCCCCGCCCAGCCTGTGGTAGAGCCAGAGGTGGGGCAGGACCCCTCCCCCCGTACCTGTCAAGTGGAAGACCAGAATCAGGCCGGTCTGACCCCTTCAGGCTAAAGCTGGGGGGATACTGAGCCCTCCAGCTGGTTTAATCCTCAAGGCACTCCCCGTGGCAGCAGTGTTAGGGCAGGAGGGTCCGTAGGTGAACAGGCAGGTGTCTGGCCAGCTTGGGTCAGAGGTGTTAAGACAGTCCACATCGCTGCTTCCTCCCCTTCAGATCCGATTCCCCCTTGATGCTCTTCTCCCAACAGGCCTGCACCTGGCCTGCTTCCCTCCTGTACCCATTCCCTTCCTCCAGCTGCAGCACCCCTCCCCTACACCCCCTCCCTTGCACCCCTTCTCCAGCAGCCCCTCCCTGTCACTTCCTCCAGGGAGCATTCCTGGTTTCCCAGCACCGCCCCGGACAGACCTTGGAGCCCCAGAGTCCTCATAGCACCTCAAAGGTCTTTTGAGACCCTGATCACAGGCCCAGACTCCAGGACACTCATCTGGAAGGTCCCTTGGAGTTTGTCTCACAGCTGGGAGAACCAAAGAGGAATAAATGGGTTAATCCCCGGTGAGGAAACCACCTCAAAAATGTCCCTGGTCCATTCTGCCTACCAAGGAAGGCTGAAAGATGCACTCGGCCCTCCAGGACTTCTCCCTCCGTTTCTGCTCCATGTCATCAACTTCCCTTTCCAGCCTGCGCTCACTCGGTCGAGCCTCACTGTGGAGCCCACTGGGTGGTAGGCGCCATGCTTGGCGCTGGGGACACACATAGTGGTAAGCAAAGCAGACGCCCTCCCGTCCCCACGGAGCTGACTGCCTCAGCGTCACACCCAGGCCATTTGCTCCAGCAGCATCCCATGCTGTTTCCCCCCGTTTATCTGTGCTCAGTGCTTCCCTGGTGTGAAATGCCCACTCCTCCTTCCCTTGGTATGAATCCTTCCACCCACCCGACCCATCTCACTGGCTGCAGCCTCCTTGTGGCATCCAAGGTAGCCAAAAGCAACATCTCCCCACTCCAGGCCCCTTGGCCCTTCGTCTCACCTACATGTTCCTCTGTGGGGCTGGGCCTTGTCTCTCCATCCTCATCTCCTGCGAACTCCCCCGGGGTCAGGGCTGGCCTCTGAACTCTGCCCGTCCATGACCCCAGCACACACCAGGCACCTGGCAGGGGCTCCGGGGCACCTTGGTTGCTCTGCTCCCTGTCCCCGGCGAGGCAAGCTGCACCCGCCCGGAGCTGGTCCAGAATCCTTTGTGTCTTCTCATGTAACCTGTTCCTTGGAAGGGGCAGGGGAACTTGGCTTGTTCCAGAGAAGAGTTCTGAGTCGGTGGCAAAAACAAAGGGGACTCGAAACCCACTCAGGGAGTTTCCCCAGCTGTGGGGGTTGGGGAAGCCTCATGGTTAATAAACTGCTAATCATCATGGTAACAGTTCCCTGTTGTCCAGCAGAGAAGAGCATGGGGGCCTCATTGGGAGGTGGGGCAGCCATGAGACAGTGGGCAGATGCCACTGGGTAGAGGGCATGCTGGGTCTACAGACTTCCCCCCAGGAGGGCCTGCATCAGCAAACATGCTCCCTCTGCCTCCTCCTAGGACGCAGGCCCTCCCCAGGCAACCCTGGAATTTTGTGTTTCCTCTGGGCTCCAGGCTCTGTCTCCAGGCCAAAGTTTGCCCTGGGGATAAGAGGATATAGCCAGAGGGACAGACTGGGGGCAGAGAGAACCCTCCTGGTCTGTGGCTTGAGGAATGGGTGGGGCTAAGGGGTCTCTGACATGTGATGTGACTCTAAGAAGCAGAGAGATTCTCGTGTGAGGTTCTCTAAGGGCAGATCCCATCTTTCTCAGATCTAAAATTTTGGTGGGGCCCCTGAGTCTCTCTGCAGGTAATGAAACTGAGGCCCAGAAAGGGTCTGTGAGCTTCCTGAGGTCACACAGCAAAGCCATGATAGAGGATCCTGCCCACAGGGTGGTTCTGCCATGGAGGGGAGTACTCCCCCAGCCAGGAACTGAAGCAGTCCAGCCTCCCAAAGTGGCCTTGGGGGAGGAGAAGGAGGAGCACCTGACCTTATCCTATGGTCTAGTTGAGCATCATGGGTTCCTTTCACAGGTGAGCCATGAGGGCTGATGAAATTATAGTCTGAGCACTGCTCCTGGTAGAGTTGGTTTCAACAAATGGCCCTGATTTTAAACTACCCTACAAAGCTGCAGTAGAGACTTCCCTGGTGGTCCAGTGGTTAAGACTCCAGGCTCCCAGTGCAGGGGGCCTGGGTTTGATCTCTGGTCAGGAAACTAGATACAATATGCCACACTAAGAATTTGCATGCCACAATGAAGATCGAAGACCTTAGACACCACAACTAAGACCCAGCATAGTCAAACCGATAATAATATTTTTTAAAAGCTGCAGCAATCAAAGCATTATGATACCACACAAAAATGGATGCATCAATCAACAGAACAGACTAGAGAGCCCAGAAATAAACTCAGACTTATGTGGGCAATTAATCTATGACAAAGGCAGTAAGAATATGCAACAAGGAAAAGACAACCTCTTCAATAAATGATGTTGGGAAAACTGAACAACTACATGCAAAAAAAAAAAAATCAAACTGTTTAAAGTTTAAAAAAAAAAATCAAAATGGACTACTCTCTCACACCCTATACAAAAATAAGCTCCAAATGGATTGAAGACTTAAGTGTAAAACTACAACCATAAAAATCCTAGAAGAGAACATAGGTAGTACATTTTTTGACAATGGCCTCAGTAATTTTTTTTTAATATGTCTCCTCAGGAAAGGGAAATAAAATCAAAAACAAATAAATGGTCAGAATAATGATAGTAAAATGGAGAAAATGCAAGAATCAATTAACAAAGACCTGGAAGAATTAAAGAATAAACATACAGAGAAAAATAAATGGGACTACATCAAACTGGAAATCTTTTCATAGAGAAGGAAACTATCAACAAAACAAAAAGGCAGCCTACTAAATGGGAGATTATATTTGCAGCTGATATATCTAATTAGGGGTTAACATCTCCAAAATATATGGGATTCCCTGGTGGCTCAGATAGTAAAGTGTCTGCCTGCAATGTGGCAGATCCAGGTTCAATCCCTGGGTCGGGAAGATCCCCTGGAGAAGGAACTGGCAACCCATTCCAGTACTCTTGCCTAGAAAATTCCATGGATGGAGGAGCCTGGTGGGTACAGTCCATGGGGTCGCAAAGAGTCAGACACGACTGAGCGACTTCACTTTCACTTTCTTTCTTTATCCAAAATATACAAAGATCTCATATGACTCAATTAAAAAAAAAAAAAACTGATTAAAAAAAGGGTGTGTGTGTGTGTGCCTGCTAAGTCAAGCCAGTCATGTCTGACTCTGTGCAACCTTATGGACTATAGCCCATCAGGCTTCTCTGTCCACGGGATTCTCCAGGCAGGAATCCCTGGAGTGGGTTGCCATGCCCTCCTTCCAGGGGATCTTCATAACCCAGGGATTGAACCCACGTCTCTTCTGTCTCCTGCATTGGCAGCCGGGTTCTTTACCACTAGCGCCACCTGGGAAGCCCCCTAAAATGGGTAGAGGAACTGAAAAGACATTTTTCCAAAGAAGACATACAAATGGCCATTTGGCATGTGAAAAGCTGCTCTGCATCACTAATCATTAGGAAAATACAGATCAAAACCACAATGAGACATCACCTCAGGCCTCAGAACGGTTATCATCAACAAGACAGCAAGTAACAGTATTGGTGAGGGTGTGGAGGAAAGGGGACACTTGTGCACCGTTGATGGGAATGTAAGTTGGTGAAGCCACTGGGGAAAACATTCTGGAGTTTCTTGAAAAAATTCAAAATAGAACTACCATGGAATCCAACAACTCTAATTCTTTCTTCTACTTTATCTGAAGGAAACAAAAACATTAATTTGAAAAGATATTTTCACCCTTATGTTTGTAGCTGCACTAGTTACTATAGCCAAGACACGGAAGCAACCTAAATGTCTGTAGACAGATGAATAGATAAAGGTATGGTATACAAACAATGGAGGGCTCCCTGGTGGCTCAGTGGTAAAGAATTTGCCTACAATGCAGGAGACCTGGGTTTGATCCCTGGGTCAGGAATATCCCTTGGAAGAGGAAATGGCAACCCATTCCAGTATTCTTGCCTGGGAAATCCCATGGACAGAGGAGCCTGGTGGGCTACAGTCCATGGAGTTGCAAAGAGTCAGACACCACTTAGCAACTAAACCAGCACCACCACCACCACCACCCCTGTATATGCAATGGAATATTACTCAGCCATTAAGAAGAATGACACCTTGCCATTTGTGACAACATAGATGGATCTAGAGGGGATTGTACCAAGTGAAATAAGTCAGACAGTGAAAGCCAAATACCATAAGATTTCACTCAGATGTGGAATCCAAAGAACCAATGGACAAACAGAACAGAGACAGACTCTTAGACACAGAGAACAAACATGTGACAGCTAGAGGGGAGAAGGGGCAGGGGGAGGCGTGAAATAGGTAAGGGACATAAAGAGGTACAACCTTCCAGGTTGCCAAATGAATGAGTCACCGGGATGAAAGGTCCAGAGTGGGGGAATGTAGTCAACAATATTGTAATAACTTTGTACAGTAATGAATGGTAACTAGATTTATCATGGTGATGATTTTATAATGCATAGAAATATTGAATCACTACGTTGTGCTCCTGAAACTCACACGGTGTTATATGGATCAACCAACCTTCAGTTAGAAACAAAAACAATAGTGCCTGCTGTTGTTTTCATCGCTGGTAATGAAATGATGGTAATGGCTCAGTGAGTAACACAGAGCTGGCTGTGAGGGGGTCAAATGCACCTCACACCCCATTGCAGACGTGGGTGTGTGTTATTCTGAGCTGCTGCTGGTTGCTCAGGGACAGGGTGGAGCCAGGCTTAGATCCTGCATGTCAGAATCAAAGTCCAGGGTGGCCCTATGAGATGTAGGTTGAGGAGAGGGGCATGGGACTCTCCTTCTAGGTAAGGAACTCCCATAATCTGACCTGGGGAGCACTGAGCAGACAATTGGCCATTTTCTCTGGTGGCCAGGAGACCCACCCGCAGCCCACGGGGTTCATGGAATGTCTGCTCAGGGCCTGGCTGAGGACAGACCCTGATCATGTGTTCCAAGCTGACTTGACTCTCCTAGGAGCCGGAGGCATTCTCTCCCAAGGATCCTTCCCTTCCGTTCTGCAGCCTAGAGTGAGATGCCCCATTTGAGGGAACTTGGCTTCCCAGTCTCTACAGATTAGGACTTAATGGCGATTCAAACCTGTTGCAAGGTTTCCCTGGTGGCTCAGGGGTAAAGAATCTGCCTGCCAATGCAGGAGACAAGGGTTCGATCCTTGATCCAGGAAGATCCCACATGCTGCAGAGCAACTAAGCCTGTGAGCTGCAACTATTTGTAGGGAATATGCTATGCACAGGCCTGTACCATAATTAACAGGGCTTCTTTGCAAAATAAGAATGACTTTCTCATCACCCCCAGGCAAAGGGCTGCTGCTGCTGCTAAGTCGCTTCAGTCATGTCCAGCTCTGTGTGACCCCATAGATGGCAGCCCACCAGGCTCCGCCGTCCCTGGGATTCTCCAGGCAAGAACACTGGAGTGGGTTGCCATTTCCTTCTCCAATGCCTGAAAGTGAAAAGTGAAAGGGAAGTCTCTCAGTCGTGTCTGACTCTTAGCGACCCCACGGACTGCAGCCTACCAGGCTCCTCTGTCCATGGGATTTTCCAGGCAAGAGTACTGGAGTGGGGTGCCATTGCCTTCTCCAGGCAAAGGGCTGGGAGCAGTAAAAAGTACAACGTGGAAAAACATCTTGAAAACAAGATGTTGAAGTACTGATGTGACTGATGGAAAACCATTAGTGACTGTTCTCATGACCAGAGCCTTGAGGGAGTTGCTGAGAAAGGTTGTCACTAGCTGATGGTCTAAACAGAGTCATGAAAGGCCTGAAGCTTTGACATTGAGGACTGTGCATTGTATATCCTTATCCCTGATCTGAGATTGTAAAAAACAGGTATCTCTAGAGCATGTACAAGAAAGTAGATGTTAGCAATAAAAAGCATGCAAGGATTAGGATCTGGGCTTTTGCCTGTGCATTCTTCTTTATTCTTCTGCGCACTGCCCCTCAGGTCAGTTTGTTGTTGGGCTTGTCCCAACATTTGGTGCCCAAACAGGGACCCGAGGGTGCAAGTAGCTTTCAAGGCTTTTTTACAGTGCCAAAAGACGCGGAGAATTCCAGCCGAGAGATCGAAGGACAGTGAAAGTACTCGGTGAGGACACCCCTGTGGACTTGTCAATCAGGGACACAATGGGGCAATCTCCTTCTAAGCATGCTGACTATATTATGCTTCTAAAAACCTTACTACACAGCTCTGGAGTGCAAGTGAAAGAAGAGAATTTTGGGGAATCATTTCAGGCAATTCATAAGCTCTGTTACTGGTTGAACCCAGAAAAAGGGACTTTGAGTCTTAATGAGTGGAAAGAAGTGATGTGTTGTTTGTGTAGAGCCTATCAGTCTGGGGAACCCATTCCTATAAGTGTGTGGTCTCTTTGTAACCTTATATACTACTTTGGCTCCTTTACACTCTGAACTGTCTGACTCTTCTGATTCAGAATCCCATACTCCTGCTCCTCCTGCATCTCAGGAGTCGCTTGTCCGGCTGCCTCATATTTATGAAAATCTGGATAAAGGGAAATATAATCCTTTGGAAGGGGAGAGAGAGGCTTGATTTTTGAGTCCTAAATCCCACATTAACTACGGTACGGGACAACATCCTCAAGCTTTCCCTTTATCACCAGTCTCACAGCCTTCGGCTCCTTGGCCAGAGCCCCCTATAGCTCAGGAACCCCTCCACTAGATCCTGACACACCGTTGGATGGTGGGGTACTTATTTAGAGCCGCAGTCACAAAACCAAAGACGTAGGCGCCTGCTCTCTCATCTTTTCAACAAGCTCTAGGAGCAGTGAGGCGAGAAGGTGACCTTGGTACTTTGGTTTCGCCTGTTATCGTGACTGTATCGTGAGGTGCCCCCTAATGCTGAACTTTCACAAGGCGGGGTACAATTTGAACATACTCCTCTCTCTTTCAAAACTATTAAGAAGATTAAACAGGCATTTACACAGTACGGAACTACATCTCCTTACACCACAGGTCTTATTCAGGGGTTGGCTCAGTCTGAACAACTCATTCCATATGATTGAGAAACGATTCCTAGAATTTGTTTATCCACTTCGGAATTTTTACAATTCTGAACATGGTGGCAAGATGAGGCCTCTCAACAGGCTCAAAGAAATGCAGCTGCTAATTCTCCTCTTAATATTACTGTGGAACAATTAACAGGGTCAGGAGCATATCAAGGGGTTCAGAGACAACTATAATTCGATGATCAACTTATAAGTCAGATAAGATTTATTTGTCTTAGGGTGTGGGAAAAGGTTAGCCCCCCAAGACAGTCTCATCCTTCTTTTGTTAATGTAAAACAATCTAATGAAGAACCTTGTACTGATTTTATCACCCAATTAAGACAAAATCTGGTGAGAACTATTGCTCAAATTGAATTAAGGGATATGTTATTACTGATGCTTGCCTATGATAATACGAATTCAGAATGTCAAAAGGTTTTACAGCCTCTCAAAACACAAGGAAAGCCTCTAGAGGATTATATTAAGGCTTGTCATGATATTGGATCAGAACCCTATAAGATGCAATTGTTGGCTCAAGCCATTAAGGCTTGAAACAATAAATGAATCAGGAGATTAAATGTTTTAGTTGTGGTAAGAGAGGACATGTGCAGAAAAATTGCAAGACTAATAAAATACCCCTAATAAGCCTACTCCCACAAATGAAAAGACACCTGGATTATGCCCTTGCTATAATAAAGAAATCATCGGGCTAATCAGTGTAGATCTAAATTCATAAAATTGGATCCCCTTTGTCGGGAAACTGGAAGAAGGGCTCCGCTCAGGGCCCGTCAAACAATATGAGCTCTTAACAAACCTGGAAAGCTGTTCCTTTTGTGTACCCAGCCAGCGAACAGCAACCTCATCCAGCCCTTTCAAACCATACACCCGGGTTGCCAACCTCCTTCCTGCAACATCCGGGAGTGCAACATTAGATATCCCTGCCATTGATAATTTACTTCTTATGCCAGCTATGAAAATTTATAAAATCCCTATAGGAATTAAAGGTCCGATATCTAAAGGAAGTGTGGGGTTATTATTAGGACACAGTAGTTCAACAAGTAAGGGAGTTCAAGTCCTAATGGGGGTTATAGATGAAGATTATGAGGGCAAAATTTCTATTATGATGAAAACAGAGTATCCTTATCAAATAATAAAAGGAGATCGTATGGCTCAGTTGTTATTATTACCTTATATCACTACTAGTAAATCTCATATTAAAAAAACCGGAGGATTTGGAAAACTGGAGGACAGGAAAACAGGTATATTGGCAAACTTTTGTATCTGATTCTAGACCCACATTATCTGTATATATTAATAATAAGCAATTTTCAGGACTTATAGATACTGGAGCTGATGTTTCTATAATATCTAAAAAGCATTGGCCAGTTTCTTGGCCTTCAACAGATATCCCTATTATGTTAACTGGAATTGGAACTAAGCAAAATATTCAAAAAAGTACTAATATTTTGACCTGTTCAGGCCCCGAACAACAACCTGCAACTTTAGTTGCAGATACCCCTATTAATTTATGGGGACGAGATCTACTGATGCAATGGGGAGCTTATGTAACAATTCCTACTATATCTTCTCAAGCTAAACAAATTATGGCAAATATGGGATACAATCCTGTTCAAAATACACAGGTTGTGGGGGCCACTACCAAACAACAAAAAACAGCACTTAAATTGACATGGGAATCTGAGGAGCCTATTTGGACAGAGCAGTGGCCCCTATCACATGAAAAGTTACAGGCTCTTGAACAGCCAGTAGAGGAGCAATTATCTTTTAATCATATTGCCTCAACTACTAGTCCTTGGAATTCTCCTGTCTTTGTTATTAAGAAGAAATCTGGGAAATGGAGAATATTGACTGATTTAAGAAAAATTAATGCTATCCCAAAGAAAGGCAATGCCAAAGAATGCTCTAACTACCGCACAATTGCACTCATCTCACACGCTAGTAAGGTAATGCTCAAAATTCTCCAAGCCAGGCTTCAGCAATACGTGAACCGTGAACTTCCTGATGTTCAAGCTGGTTTTAGAAAAGGCAGAGGAACCAGAGATCAAATTGCCAACATCTGCTGGATCATGGAAAAAGCAAGAGAGTTCCAGAAAAACATCTATTTTTGCTTTATTGACTACGCCAAAGCCTTTGACTGTGTGAATCACAATAAACTGTGGAAAAATTCTGAAAGAGATGGGAATACCAGACCACCTGACCTGCCTCTTGAGAAACCTATATGGAGGTCAGGAAGCAACAGTTAGAACTGGACATGGAACAACAGACTGGTTCCAAATAGGAAAAGGAGTACGTCAAGGCTGTATATTGTCACCCTGCTTATTTATCTTATATGCAGAGTACATCATGAGAAACGCTGGGCTGGAAGAAGCACAAGCTGGAATCAAGATTGCCAGGAGAAATATCAATAACCTCAGATATGCAGATGATACCACCCTTATGACAGAAAGTGAAGAGGAACTAAAAATCTTCTTGATGAAAGTGAAAGAGGAGAGTGAAATGTTGAGCTTAAAGCTCAACATTCAGAAAACGAAGATCATGGCATCCGGTCCCATCACTTCATGGGAAATAGATGTGGAAACAATGGTTGACTTTATTTTGGGGGGCTCCAAAATCACTGCAGATGGTGACTGCAGCCATGAAATTAAAAGACGCTTACTCCTCAGAAGGAAAGTTATGACCAACCTAGATAGCATATTCAAAAGCAGAGACATTACTTTGCCAACAAAGGTCTGTCTAGTCAAGGCTATGGTTTTTCCTGTGGTCATGTATGGATGTGAAAGTTGGACTGTGAAGAAAGCTGAGCGCCGAAGAATTGATGCTTTTGAACTGTGGTGTTGGAGAAGACACATAAGAGTCCCTTGGACTGCAAGGAGATCCAACCAGTCCATTCTAAAGGAGATCAGTCCTGGGTATTCTTTGGAAGGACTGATGCTAAAGCTGAAGCTCCAATACTTTGGCCACCTCATATGAAGACTTGACTCATTGGAAAAGACTCTGATGCTGGGAGGGATTGGGGGCAGGAGGAGAAGGGGATGACAGAGGATGAGATGGCTGGATGGCATCACCGACTCAATGCACACGAGTTTGGGTGAACTCCAGGAGTTGGTGATGGACAGGGAGGCCTGGCGTGCTGCAATTCATGGGGTCGCAAAGAATCAGACACGACTGAGCAACTGAACTGAACTGAACTGAATACTGGACATATTATGGCCAATACTTCTGATGTAGAAATTATTGATTGGAGTCCCGAAGGAGATCCTTTGGATAAAAATAATAATTTAGATTTGCCTATATTGTTAAACAATACTTATGACTCCATGAATAACATTGTTAATAGCTCCATATATTGACATGGAGGGAGTTTCTCCCCTCCCTTGCCTCAATTACCTTATATGCCTTTACAATCAGAATTGTGGAAAATATCAGCTGTCTTCCAAGCCATAACAGCATGGAAGGGGTGATTTAATTCAACAATATCCAGTCATTTCTTACAGTTTGATAAAAAATCAACCCATTGGATTAAAGCATTAGTTTACCTTTCATATTTTTGATAGGACCTACTTTTTATAATGCCTCTTCTGGGTTACTTACTTGTCAAAATTGTTCCTTTTACACTTGTATCAACTCTTATCTCCAATTTCAGAATGACTGTTCTCTATATATTCTAAAAACCAGATCTGGAGTATGGCTTCCAGTAAAAATGAATAGACCATGGCAGGATAGCCCCACAGTCTATACTGTAGAAGAAATCCTTAAAGAAAGTGTCAAAACGCACTAAATGGTTAATTGGACTGTTAACTGCTACCGTTTTAGGAATTATTGCTATAGCTACTACAGCAGCTGTGGCAGGAGCGGCGTTACATCAGGCTGTACAGACTGTGCAGTTTGTGCAGGAATGGCATAAAGATTCTGATGTTCTTTAGTCTATCCAAAGACAAATAGATGGAAAATCAGCTGCACAAATGGCTGATTTACAACAGGTTGTTACACTACTCGGTGATCAAGTAAACAGTCTGCAAAAACAGATTCGTCTTAAGAGTGATCGGAACATCGCTTCTTTTGTGTCACTCCTCACAAATAGAGTGAATCTTCATTTCATTGGGACAAAGTTAAACACCACCTCTTAAATCAAGGTAATCTATCTCTGGATAGTAATAATTTACAGCAAGAGATTATGGAAACTTTCTCTGAGAAACTACACCTTTTGCAAAGATCTAATCTGCAGGAAGCAGCAGCAGATGGGATTTCTCAATTAAATCCCATTCCTCACTTGAAAACTATCAGAGGATCAATGGCTGGTTTCATGTTAATTTTTATGTGCCTTTTTTTCTGTTTCTACATAGTCTGGCAACAAATCACCAAGAAAGTCAACAGACAACAACAGCAATCGGTGACTATCGCTTTGGCTTCTATGATCAACAATCATCAAAAATAAGCTTCTAAAAATAAAAAAGGGGGATACATAGGGAATATGCTCCACACAGGCCCGTACTATAATTAGCAGGGCTTCTTTGAAAAATAAGAATGACTTTCTCATCACTCCCAGGTGAAGGGCTGGGAGCAGTAAAAAGAACAACGTGGAAAAACATCTTGAAAACAAGATGTTGAAGTACTGATGTGACTGATGGAAAAGCATTAGTGACTGTTCTTGTGACCAGAGCCTTGAGGGAGTTGCTGAGAAAGGTTGTCACTAGCTGATGGGCTAAACAGAGCTAAAGCTTCATGAAAGGCCTGAAGCTTTGACATTGTGGACTGTGCATTATATATCCTTATCCCCAATCTGAGACTGTAAAAAACAGATATCTCTAGAGCACGTACAAGGAAGTAGATGTTACCAATAAAACACGCATGGATTAGGATCTGGGCTTTTGCCTGCGAATGGCTTCTGCCCCCGACCCCCCCTTTATTTCTGAGTCTTATTTTTCTTTATTCTTCTGCGGCACCACTCCCTCAGGTCAGTTCGTTGTTGGGCTGGTCCCAACACTATTGAGCCTGTACTCTCCAACAAGAGCAGCCACCGCCATGAGAAGCAACTAGAGATTAGCCCCTGCTCACTTCAACTAGAGAAAAGCCCACCTTTAATTAATTAAAATTAATTAAGCAATAAACGAAACTATAAAAAACAAAAACCTGTAGAGCTCTGGCCTGCTGTGGTCCAAAGCCCAACTTGGTAAAGGACCCACACCCAGGCTGTCTGGGCCCCAGGCCTTTCTCAGGTTGCAATGGAGCTACCCCTGCAGAATGATGCCCGTGCAGCCTGCTGACCCCCGGAGGAGGCCTTCCCAGCACCCAAAAGCTCCTCCAGGTGGGCAGTCCCTCTTGGCCCCAGCCTGGCTGCCCCTACCCCTTGCCCAGGGTGCACCAAACATGAAGGACGTTGGCCAGCCTGAGCAGGGATGCAGCCAGCTGAGGATGGAAGCGTCTCAGTTCTATTTGAGGAACCAAGAAATGTCCCCTGTGAAAGGAGAAGTGTGCATGGCCCCCGGATACACATACCCCACCTCTGTCCCCAACGGAGTGCCCATTCTCTGGAAAGCCACAAACATTCCAAGACTGGACTTCTGCTGAATCATCCCGAATTCTTCGAATTCCACGGGTCTAGGGAAAGATGTGGGTGAGGTGATCAGAGGCGGGGCAAGATCCCCAAAGAGGTTAAATAGGTCACCTTCACCCTGGGAGTTCACCCTGGTCTCCCCTGAGCAGAGGGACCCACACACAGAGACCTTCTCCCCGGCTCCTGGCACCATGGCTCCCCTGAAGACACTGCTCCTGGTCGCCGTCCTCCTGGGGGCTCTTCTGCAGGACACCCACGCAGGTGAGAGCAGAGGAAAGACACAGGAGGAAGGGACACTGGGCAAGGAGGGGTGGGGCCGCTAAGACCACAGCAGCTGCACACGCACATTATTCCTGCACCCCACTTACTCCTGCAAAGGTGTGAGAGGCTGGCAGCAATAGGATTTAGAGGGAGGCGTTCAAAGGAAAATGATGATGATGAAGAGGAGGAGGAGGAAGATGAATGTCCTAGGACTTGGGGCTCAGCTTCTGAGGAAAAAATTGCTTGCACATCTCCCCCTGCAAATGTCATGAGGCAGTGACTGTGATTGTGTTTTGACAGTGGACAAGGAGCAATTCTCACAAGTATTTGTTAAGAGTCTGTTTATTTAATGGGTTTTTATATACAGTGAGGGGCTTCCCTGGTAGCTCAGCTGGTAAAGAATCCACCTGCAATGCAGGAGACCCCGGTTCGATTCCTGGGTTGGGAAGATCCGCTGGAGAAGGAATAGGAAAACTCCAGTTTTCATGGGCTTTCCTGGTGGCCCAGACAGTAAAGATCCTCCCGCAATGCGGGAGACCTGGGTTTGGAAGATCCCGTGGAGGAGGATATGGCAACCCTCTCTAGTATTCCTGCCAGGAGAAGCCCCATGGACAGAGGAGCCTTGCGGGGCTACAGTCCATGCGGTGTCAAAGAGTTGGACACGACCGAGCACCTAAGCACAGCACAGTATATAGAATGAGAGGGCTGGCATCAAGGCAGGAGCACACGACCCCAGAGCAGGTGAAAAAAAAGAGATTTTTATACTCAGTTGGGAAAGGAAGGCTGAGCTAAGATTACTATTTTAGAGAAACAAAGCTGGTTAGCGCCCCGTGTGGTGACACAGTGACAGGGCCACAGTCTTCGGGGCTAGCTTAATTGGGGTGACCTTCACAGTTGGCTGCATGTCTCACTTTTGTAAAAGTCTGGGCCTGGCCAGCTCCGTGTCAGTCAAACCAAGCTCCATCTGCAAGATGGTGAGAGGACACTCCGAGGCTTCTCAGAAAGCACCTTGTGGTGGTCTGAATTGAAGTCACAGATCGTCTGTTTGCCAGTTTGCAGATGCTGGATATTTTTTCTCCTGCTAAGATGAGGACACCAAGCCCCGGGAAAGTGTGCTCACACCCGGGCCTCCACTTTCTCATCTGTAGAATGGGGTAGTGACAGCACCTGTCTCCAGGTGTGCTTGAGGACTGAAGGAACAGCTACAGCCAAGGGTCAGCCCAGAGCCTGGTCCAGAGTCAATGTTTGGTGATTTGGGGCTGGTCTGAGTGTGAGCACACATGGATGCACACACATGCAGACACACACATATATGCGCAGACTCACCAGGCACATACAGATCCACACCTGCACACAGATCTCCACACACAAATGTGCACACGCACAAAGACGCACACACAGGCATGTGTACACAAATCCTCTCAAACACATATAGACATGTGCACAGACAGACACACAAACACCGCAGGGCCCCTCAAAGCACACACACGACCTCATGCACACAAACGTGCTCACTCTGACACACAGACTCACACACAGAGACACAGGTGCAGACCCCTCACATACTCCCCCACACAGAAACATGATCACAGAGCCCCTCAAGGAGACCTCTCCCAACCACACAGACACACACATGTAGAAATGCACACGCAAGGACCCACATGATACCACACACACACAGACCCCTCACCACAGAGACACACACACAGACTCCTCACCACAGAGACACACACACAGACCCCTCACCACAGAGACACACACACAGACCCCTCACCACAGAGACACACACACGTTCTGGCCCTCACAGACCCTCCCCAAGCAGACATGCGCACACATACCTGTTCCTGCTTGGCCTTCCCCGCAGCTCGAGCAGGCAACGTGGGCCGGGAGTGCTGCCTGCAGTTCTACAAAGGATCCATTCCCCAAAAGGTGCTGGTGGGTTGGTACCAGACCTCGGACGACTGTCCCAACAAAGCCATTGTGTAAGTCTGCCCCTGCTGTTCCCCTCTGCCCCCCTTCTTACCCCAGGAGCTGAACGTGGGAGAAGGTGGACCCTGGAGCTCCTGGAAGGGCCACTGCGGAGGGGAGAGGACAGACCGGGGCCTTCATCCCTTGTCGCCCTGGTCCTGCTCCTCAGGGCCACTCCCACTCCACACTCCGTGAACCCCCAAAGGACCTCAGGCTGTGAGGTCTAAGCTCTTCATACATTTATGAGGAAAGGGAGGCCCTGAGAGACATGGGACAGCCCCATGCACAGGGGCAGTCAGCGCCCTACGTGGTCGCCTCTGCAGCCTGGGCCCGAACCCTGAGCCCCTCCTAGGCACCCCTCATCCCCAGGGTTACGTGGATGCAGATGGTCTGAGGTGGGGAGCAAAGCTGTGCAGCCCTGGCTCCCTGGAAGGGTTGGGAATCACTGAGGACAGAGTGTGGGGTCCCAGAACTGCCACTGCCACCCTGGGTGACTTCAGGCGAGTTCCAGCCCCTCTTGGGGGCTTGGGTCCTGGTCATCACAGGGCGAGGCTGTGCCAGGACTCCGGAAGGCCTCCCTGCCCTGACCCCCCACCATGGTGTTCTCCCTCCATGTAGGCTGGTGACTCGCTCTGGTAGAACCATTTGTGCAAACCCCAAGGACAAAACGGTGAAGAAGGCAATGAAGTACTTGCAGAAACACAAGAAGTCACCTGCTTTGGCCCTCCAGGAGTCCTGACCCCTCCTGGACTTCTTGTAGACCTCCCGCCTCCATGTTCATTACCCCAACCCCCAGCTCCTGGAGCCAGAGGAGGCCCTACAAGGATAAAGAGGCCCCTTGTCCCCTTTTCTGATTAAAGTCTTTCTCCCCCAGTCTGGGTTCAGCGTGTTCTGTCCACCCTGGCCTGTCGCCCTGGAAGGGCCCTCAGAGAACATCTAGTCTCTCCCTGTTCACGTTAGAGAAGGAAGCTGAAGCTTCGGGTGCAGACCACCCTCAGGGAGAGGGGGCCCCGGGAGAGAGATGGAGGCAGGGGTGGGGCTGAGGGATGTGGGATGAGCAGGGCAGGGGTGACAAGAGGCTGGTTGCCCACCCCAGCTCTGCTGTATGAGAGCAGGAAGAAGCCCTGGGAAGGGGCTTCCAGCTAGCCTCCCATCTAATCTGCCCCTGGCCTCCTCACGCCTGATCCCAATTCCACGAATGTTTCCAGGATTCTTTCCAGGCAGGCTGGGGTTCTGCCAAGTACTGGGGAGCTCCCTGGCGCCAGGGACTCCTGCAGCCCCTTCTCCATCTTGCCTACCTCTCAGCCCCCCAACCACACACTGCAGCCCAGCCAGCCCCAGAGGGTCTTTGTAAGCCCAGCTGCTCCCCACCTCTTCTGGCTCCAACTCCAGGCCGGCTCCCAAGGCTGGAGTTACTCCCCCTTGTCCTGAGTACCCCGCCCCAGCCTCACCCCTGCACCCACTCAGCCCCATGGCTCCCAGCCCTCATCTCCCACTCTGAGCAGGCTGCTTCCCACATTGTCCGTGATTCCTGCTGACCTGAAGTGTGAGCCCCGCCCTACCAGGTGACATCGCACCCAGCCTCAGCCCAAGCCAGCCTGCGGGAAGCCATCCTGGCTGCCAC
>NW_011495034.1:17821118-17824340 GCF_000754665.1 Bison bison bison | reverse complement strand
GCCACCCCTCCCGCCTCTCCTGCTCTTCGGGACGGTAGGGCAGCCCATGGGGGTTGTTTTCCTGTTGACTCCTGTGAGGGTCTGTAGTCCTGATTCCTCTATCATATTGGGAGCTCAGTGAGCCCCCCTAGAGAATCCACAGCCCATGTGCTCAGAAGGATGGAGAAGGACCCATCCCCAAACCCCTCTGTCCAGGCCCAGCTGAGGACTGGAGTCATGGGGAATGGATAGAAGTTGGGATCTTCAGATTCTAGATCTGTCTCACTCTCCTCACCAGCCGTGGGCCTGTGGCTTCTCTCTCTGGGGCGAGGTCTAGGGACAGGGGCAGTGCGTCCTTCTCTCATGGAATTCCGTGTTATTTGGCGGGGCTGCAAATGAGAGTTCTTTTCGGGCAAAGTTTATGCCCTCTGCTGCCGCCTTGTGGTCAATGTTTTATTGATGGGCAGACATCAGAGCCAAGCCAACGAATAAAAGTGATGATAATAATAAGGTTGACGATGGTGGTGAATTATCTTATCCGTGACCCCAGGGTCTTCTCAGCCACAGTTGGGCTCTTTCTCTGCCCCTGGTCCCAAGGAGTATCCCTCGAACAACCACCTCTGATCCAGAGTCTTTGGGGGCAGCCCAGTCTGAGTCCTTTGTGGGAAAATATTGTCTGGATCCACAGTGTAAGGAGTGGGGAAAAGATGATCTCAAAATTAGGGGAGGCAAGGAGATGCTCCTGTGACAGCAAGGGAGAACAAGGGCTGGAGCCTAGACCTCCTCACCCTGCAATAATGACACTCAGGAAATTCCCTGATGGTCCAGTGGTTAGCTCTTGGCACATTTGCTGCTGTTGTCCTGGGTTCAATCCCTGGTCAGGGAACTAAGATCTTGCTAAGCCACGCGGCACAGCCAAAAAAAAAGAAGAAGAGAGACACTCAGAGATCATGCATGTAATCCCAGTGCATTGCAAACTCGCCTTAAAAGAATAAGAACTTTTTTCGTAGTGAAATCTTCCTGCTGCTGCTAAGTCGCTTCAGTCATGTCTGACTCTGTGCGACCCCATAGACAGCAGCCCACCAGGCTCCCCCGTCCCTGGGATTCTCCAGGCAAGAACACTGGAGTGGGTTGCCATTTGAGGCCCTTCTTGTGAACTTGGATAAGTAGAGGACTATGAACAGGTAAAGAGGGGTGGGGGGCTGGGGGTCACAGAGCAAGGGGGTGTGTGGCTTAAAGGTCCCTCAGTGGAAGAGAGGTGGAACCAGGACTGGCAACAACATGCAGGATTCAGAATCCAGGTGTTTACTAGCAGGGTCAGGTGCAAGGTGGGTGGGGGGAAGAGGCAGGAGATGGAACCAGCCACCATGTTCCCCTGGGAAGGGGCCATTTTAAGGAATCATGACAGGGAGACTCACCCAAAAGTAGGGAGGCAGGAAGCAAGAGGACAGGGCAGGGACCAGAGAACACAGAACAGTTGGGAGGCGCACTGGCCTCTCATTGTTCCTTCCACCTGGAAGGTGCTTCATCTCTTCTGCATCTGAAATCCAGCCCCTCTTCTGAGCTCAGCTCAAATGCTGCCTCCCTCAGGAAGCCCCCTCCCTGACCTCCTTGGTTGCAGCTGATGCCCCACTCTGTGCCCTCCTCCAGCTCCCTGCTTTCGCTTTCGCTTTATCACACTGTCCCCTGTAAATATAGTTGAGCTCCTTGGGGCAGGTATTTCTGACAGGCAACCCGGTACTTCCTGATTCATTTATAAGAAGGAGGAAGTCCTTTGTGTATAGTGGACATTTGAGATATATATTTTCATCAACAAGCCCCCGTGTGAATCCCATGAGGAGCACGTCAAGAAAGAAGGTCCCAGAGGAGCGGTGCCCGGGTAAGGTAACTGCGCTTCAGTCTAGGCATTGACGTGGAATTCAGAATCGGGATACTCTTCAGAATTGCGCTGCTCTTCAGTTGCCCATCAGAGGGCGCTCCAGCTCTCAGTAAAGATGGATGTACCTGACCACCAGGGCCCTGGCCTCAGCGCGGTCCCCAGGGGCTGAAGTCACCCACGTCGGATTATAGCTGCTCAAGGCCTCGGGTCAGCGTGTCTGTGGCTGGCCAGCTCTTCTCCTGAGGGAACTGGACAGGAAAACACTGCCAGGGGTTAACAGGATGAAGAGGAAGAAGGAAAACCACTGCTAGGGATTGCAGGGCCGCTAATTCCAGATGCGACGTAGGCAGTGCTGAGAGCACCGAGCTAGGGCCTTTTTCACCGCGTTTTTTTAGATTCTGAATTTGTCTATTTGGCATACATTTGTCACAAGTTACACCTTCCCTGTGATCTGGCTCTCAAAGGGACGCAAAAATCATACTGCAAACTCTTCAACCAATCCCGAGTCCCCCCAGCCATCTCCTTTATATAACTCACTTCCCAAACCAGTATTCCCCCAAATCACCAAGCGCTGGGTACCAGACAATGAGGGACAGTGCCCGCGCTCCAAAACCCGCTATCATGACTCCCACAGGCCGGTCCTCAATCGTTGTCCCACTCCTGCCTTGCTTTTTCCATGGAAACCCAATAAGGGTTGTGGCCTCAGCCTTCCCCACGCTTCTCTTTCTGCCCTGTGGGCTGGCATGGCCCCTCCTCTTGGGAAAGGTAAGTAATAATGGCATTGAGTCACCTACATACATTTAAATCCCATGAGTACATTTTATTTATTTATTTTTATTGAAGCATAGTTGATTATAATGTTGAGTTAATTTCCATTGTTCAGTAAAGTGACTCAGTTATTTATACATGTGTATATAAAATTCTCCAAGCCAGGCTTCAGCAATATGTGAACCGTGAACTTCCTGATGTTCAAGCTGGTTTTAAAAAAGGCAGAGGAACCAGAGATCAAATTGCCAACATCTGCTGGATCATGGAAAAAGCAAGAGAGTTCCAGAAAAACATCTATTTCTGCTTTATTGACTATGACAAAGCCTTTGACTGTGTGGATCACAATAAACTGTGGAAAATTCTGAAAGAGATGGGAATACCAGACCACCTGACCTGCCTCTTGAGAAATTTGTATGCAGGTCAGGAAGCAACAGTTAGAACTGGACATGGAACAACACACTGGTTCCAAATAGGAAAAGGAGTTCGTCAAGGCTGTATATTGTCACCCTAATATGCAGAGTACATCATGAGAAACGCTGGACTGGAAGAAACACAAGCTGGAATCAAGATTGCTGGGAGAAATATCAATAACCTCA
>NW_011495034.1:17820489-17821018 GCF_000754665.1 Bison bison bison | reverse complement strand
CAGATATGCAGATGACACCACCCTTATGGCAGAAAGTGAAGAGGAACTAAAAAGCCTCTTGATGAAAGTGAAAGAGGAGAGTGAAAAAGTTGGCTGAAAGCTCAACATTCAGAAAACGAAGATCATGGCATCCGGTCCCATCACTTCATGGGAAGTAGATGGGGAAACAGTGGAAACAGTGTCAGACTTTATTTTTTGGGGCTCCAAAATCATCACAGATGGTGACTGCAGCCATGAAATTAAAAGACACTTACTCCTTGGAAGGAAAGTTATGACCAACCTAGATAGCATATTCAAAAGCAGAGACATTACTTTGCCAACAAAGGTCTGTCTAGTCAAGGCTATGGTTTTTCCAGTGGTCATGTATGGATGTGAGAGTTGGACTGTGAAGAAGGCTGAGCGCCGAAGAATTGATGCTTTTGAACTGTGGTGTTGGAGAAGACTCTTGAGAGTCCCTTGGACTGCAAGGAGATCCAACCAGTCCATTCTGAAGGAGATCAGCCCTGGGATTTCTTTGGAAGGAATGATG
>NW_011495034.1:17810721-17820253 GCF_000754665.1 Bison bison bison | reverse complement strand
TCTGATGCTGGGAGGGATTGGGGGCAGGAGGAGAAGGGGACGACAGAGGATGAGATGGCTGGATGGCATCACTGACTCGATGGACGTGAGTCTGAGTGAACTCCTGGAGTTGGTGATGGACAGGGAGGCCTGGCATGCTGCGATTCATGGGGTCGCAAAGAGTTGGACACGACTGAGCGACTGAACTGAACTGAGCAACTGAGCACACACCTTGAAATTGACACTCTAGGGGTAATAGCCTAAACCAATTCCAGCACCCTTGGTGAAAACTTCCCACTTGGCCAAGCCCTCACCCATACTTGGTAGCGGATCCATGTGCAGCTTCCCCTCCCCCACACAGGAAGCAGGCGGCTCTAGGTGCATAGCAAAGCTAGGTCTCTGATCTCCTGCCAACAATCTGAGCCGGCCAGGGTTGCTCCGTGGGATGCTTGGCTGCACACGGAACCCCCTGCTTGATGTTGTAACTCAAGTGCCCCCTCGGTTTGGAGCAGGTCTGGGCTCTGACTTGTTCTCTTCCTCCCACTCTCCAGCCCCAAAGGCCCTGCTTTCAGCACCCTTCCAGCTCTCTTGTGGTTCCTCTTGTGGTTCTGTTTCGGCTATGTCTTAACCCCAAGGAAGGTGTGGTTTGCTCTGCTGCCCACACCACTAGGTGCTTTAAAGTGACTTCAAAGAAAAGGGGAACGCCCCAACTGTTTGCTGTCAGATTTTGGAGATGACCTTAGAAAGAGTTCACCGAAAAATGATTCCTCAGCCCCACCCAGGCCCAATGACAAAATGTCCAAGGACCTGGGTAACCTTTGCCTTTAAAGGTCATCAGGTGGTGGTCACAGCTCATTCTCTGGGTCTCACCCAGTCTCCAAATGTAAATTGTGGTTTTCAGTGATATCTGAGACTGTTTTGGCTCCAAAACCTCCCCTCAGAGCCGCTGTCTTCTAAAGTCCACAGGTGTGAGGACCCTTGTACCTTCCGTGGACTCACTGAGCTGTGTGGCAGCTGGGCACTGAGGCCACGTGTGCACTGCTGGCCAGCCAGGCCGCTCTGCAGCAGGTTGGCCCCCAACTCTGAGCCCTCATGTGGAGTGATCCAGCAGTGCTGGCCTGCGACTCTAACTGCCAGACAGGAGGTGGCATCACCCACTTTGCCAGCAGTGGCGGGGACGCAGAACAAGAATCAAATCAGCAAGAACTGGTGGCATTTGCCTGGAGTTCTGCTAAACCCAGCCCAGCTCTTTAGCTCAGGATCTTCTCTCTTCAACCTGCAGGTAGAGATTTTCCTCCTTCACTTTGGCAACTGCAGTGGGAGCCATTACCAGCATCCCGTCCCGTGGCTTGACTTGATAAGTATCTGTTCACTTTAAGCCTAGTTGGGGGCTGGGGTGGGTACCATGGGTGTATAATGAACCACCCCCAATCTAGTGGCTTAACACCACACACATTTGTCATCTCAGATTCTGTGGCTTGGAAGTCCAGACACCACAAGGTTGGGCTCCCATGTAAAGTCCCACCAGCTGGGTCTCATCTGAAACCTAGGTCCTCTTCTGAACGCTCCTGATTATTCAGTTCAGATTTCTGTTCTCAGGTGTGATTGCAGGGCTGAGGGCATTTTCTCTTTGACAGTCATTAGGTCCTGCTCCCTGGTCCCAGAAGTTGCTTGTGGTTCCTTGCCTGTGGATCCCTCATAACACGGCAACTTAAGGCCAGCAAGAGAAACTTGTCCTCCAGTTCTTATAAAGGATCGACTGACTAGGTCAGGCCCATGAAGGACAATCGCCCTCTTAAAAGGCTGAAGGTCCAGGGAGGACGTTTTCCCCCAATTATTATTTTTATTGAAGTATAGTTGCTGTATAATGTTACAGGTATACAGTATAGTGATTCATGATTTTTCAAGGTTATACTCCATTTAGTTATTATAAAATATTGGTTATAGTCCCCATGTTGTACAATAATGTATCTATGCAGTTATTTTATACCTAATAGTTTATACCTCTTACTCCCCTACTCCTATATTGGCCCCCACCTGCTGAACTCATAACTAGTTTGTTCTCTGTATCTGACTTCTGCTTTTTTGTTATATTCACTAGTTGGTTGTATTTTTTAGATTCCGTATATAACTGATATCACTTCTCATGTCACTTAGCCTAATGCCCTCCAAGTCCATCCATGTTGTTGCAAATGGTAAATTTCATTTTTTATGCCTGAGTAGTATTCCACTGTATGTATATACCATCTTTAATGTTGCTTATTATTCATCTGCTGATGGACATTAGGTTGCTTCCATTCTTGGCAACTGTAAATAGTACTGCTATGAACACTGGGGTGCATATATCTTTTCAAATTAGCTTTTGGTTTTTTTGGATATAAATCCAGGAGATTTGCTGGGTCATATGGCAGTTGTAGTTTCAGTTTTTTGAGAAATCTCCATCCTGTTTTTCACAGCGGCTGCACCAATGTTGTACATTCCCACCAACAGTGTATGAGGATTCCATGAGGGACTTTATCTGCAAATCCTTTCATATCCACCACACAATATAACCCAATCACAGCAGTGATGTCCTGTCATCCTCACAGGTCCTGCTCAGTCTACCACGGGGCTTCAGAGTCAAGCCATACCCATAACTAAAATCCATCAGAATGGACAAATACCAACGGGTACTTTTCTTTATTGTTAAAACAGGAAAACCTGGGTCTCTCATATCTACACACTCTCTCTTGCTATCTGGCAAGATCACTTTCATGTTTGTGTAGGTGGGAACAAGAACAGAGGAGCTCCTGCTCAGAGATTTACTGTTGGTTCTGCTTCTGCCCTGCTTCTCTCTAAATGCTCACCAGCACGGACTCTTCAAAAGGCGATGGAGGTCGGTCCTGATCTCTAAGTGCAGGAATGGCTCCCTGTGGTGTGACTCAGTCTCTCCAAAAATGGTTGTGGTACCAGGTGAGCTTAGATGGCTGTGTCAGACATCACAGACACACAGACATACACCCTCTTCACAGCGAATATGCGTAAGTACATAAATTTTAATAACCTGCTGATGAACAGAAATGAAATAGGACACAGATGTAACACATTAACACATGGATGGGGGGAGACAAGTGGAGGGAGCAGGACACTGGATATGATCATGGCAACCCATGAGTGATTCCCTTGGTGCTGAGGTCACAAGACCCTCGCCTCACGTCACCAAAAACTGCATGGTAAATAAACCCCCAACTCTGGGAGATAAGCTGTGGGCGCTGTTGCAGAGCTTAGGATGAGACAGGGTCCTCCCTGTCAGTGTCAATACTCAAGGGCAGCGGGATCCAAGAGTGTCACAGTCAGCACTCTGACGTAGGGAGAGGGGCCCACTTGAGATGAGCACCATTCGCCTAACACTGGGTGAAGGAGGTCCCCACTCAGGTGGTAGGGCCCCAGGATACCTTGGTCTTGACCGATGGCAGCACTCCACACCACTGCGCCCCGGCCAGCTCCACTCTGTCCCCTGATCACCCTCCCCGCCAGGGACCTAAGTCAGAGGAGATGGGGGGAACCATGTGGTGGGATGTGAGGGGCGGGAGCTGGCGGAGGAGCAGGTGTGCCCCAGGCCAGGCCCTCCTAGGCGTCGTGGAGGTTGCTGTCACTCAGGAGCACCTTCTCCCCAGGTTTGAAGGCTGGCATCCCAAGGTAGGGGCAGCTGGCACAGCGGAAAGCATCGCCCAGGTAACACTGTTGAGAGAAGAGACCCATTAGCGAGAAGCTGAGTGTCAGCTCTCCCGGAGATATGGGCTGGAAGATGATATAATATGGCCATGGCAGCCTGAAGAGAATGAGTGGGAGTATCTGTAGGTCCAGCTGAGACCCACAGACTGAGAGTCTTTAAGATCTCTGATTTCATGAAAGACAAATGTCTACAGAAAGTTCCTTAGGTGGACATACTTCTGGGTTCTCAGCAGTTCAAATCATAGCCACACGTAGCAAATGGTTAGGTAGCTTCAGGCCCCGTGTGAAGCAGAAAGAAAGGGGCCAGAAATAAGAAATGACAGGCGCCTGCCTCCCTATGGTCCTGAGCGTGCTACGCACCCTCAGGTGATAACCCGTCTCCCCACTACTCCCTGGAGACACCGTCTCGCATGTCCACCTATTGTTACAATACTTGGGCAGTAGCTTCTGTAAAGCTGGAGCTGGTCTGTGTATGCTTTAGTCCTTTGTGAATACTGAGTAACCATCCAGATACTCACATTTCCACAAGCTGACTTGGGCTGGGAGCTTATCTGGTCCCTCGATTTCTCTTTTTCCAGTTCTTCTGCGAGGCCACAGGTGCTGGGGGAAGTCAGGAGCTGATGAGTGAGATTTCCTGCCACCCAAATCCTTGACAGACCTCCTTTCCCCTTGAGCCTTTACAGATCCAGACATGGACCTTTCCTGGCCTAGTCAGGTTTGGGCTCCACAACTCAATAAGGTATTGTTTGGAGATTCACACAGAGATAGTAATCTATGAAACAAGTCAGGAAGGAGCCCAAACTTAGGAGAATGTAGCCTCTTGGGAGGAGATGGAGGGAGATGCAGCTGAGGAAGCCAGCGGAAGCAACGTCTGAGGTTCCCGATTCTTAACCTGGGTGGTCAGTACCTGGGTGTTAGTTTTAGTACTCTTTAAAATGTACCTGTTTAGGACACTCTTCTATACATCTGACACACTTTCCTGTAAGATATGTTTTAGTAATTGTAAAATACAGTGATTCTTTGAGAGTCAGAAGTGGCTGGCAGCAGCGTGGCGGCCCCAGCGCACCCCAAGGCTTACCAGTTCTTGCAGGCTTTCCTCTTTTTCCCTTCCCCACAGGAAGGGGCCCGCAAGGAAGCTGGGTCTGGCTTCTTCAGATCTTCCGCGTCCAGCAGTTCATCTGAGTCGATAAGATCCTGGAGAGTGTTGGAGGCCATGAATGACACAGTCGTGGTCTCTGCTAATGAACAGCTGATGTGGTCACGGGCCACGGCAGCAGTTCACCCCTGTGTGTCAGAAGGCGTCCACCGTCCTACCCAGGGTTGATCATCGCACCCAAGCCGCCCACACAGCAAGTAAACTGCGGGCACGGAAGCTATACTGGGTTGTGAGGGGCCTGGGAACTCATTTATGATGTGCAGAGATTATGTGTGAGGAGGGTGGGAGGGAGGGAGCAGGAAGAACAGAGAACTGTTACATGTACTTGAATATATAAGGACTGTCACACGAGAAAAGGGGATGGAATATTTTCCATATAATTTCAGGGGAAAAGGCAATAATAATATATACACTTGGGTAATTTGTGAGGGCAATTAATCTTTAAGTTCTATGAGGACACAAACCATCACCTATTTTGCTTACCACTAACCTCGATAGTCACAGAAATGAAGCATTTTATTATAGAAAGCACAGATGTGAGATTTTAAGACAGTGAGCATTTGGAATCTTGTCCAGATGAAGAAGCCAAAAAATATTTTAGCTGGCTAACTCTTTTTAGGTTTACACATGCCTACAAGAGTCTTCAGTATATCACATGAAGTGAGAACAAGAAAATCTGTGGAGAAAGATGCTGAAAAGGAAATGTAAGATGCCACCAATGTGGAGTTTCCTTCTGAGTCAAAAACACCAGTGTCAGGCACCACCACAAGGCTGGGCTTTAAATGCTTTCACACTTACGAATTCAGAGAGTCCATTCCAAACTATGACCACTCCTACCTAACATGAACATCGCTCAGTCGTGTCCGACTCTTTGCAATCCCATGGGCTATATACAGTCCATGGAATTCTCCAGGACAGAAGAGTGGAATGTGTAGCCTTTTCCTTCTCCAGGGGATCTTCCTAACCCAGGGATCAAACCCAGGTCTCCCACATTGCGGTCAGATTCTTTACCAGCTGAGCCACAAGGGAAGCCCAAGAATACTGGAGTGGGTAGCCTATCCCTTCTCCAGCAGATCTTCCTGACCCAGGAATCAAACCGGGGTCTCTTGCATTGCAGGCAGATTCTTTACCAACTGAGCTGAGAAAAGCCTAAAAGAATGCAATCAGGTGACCACAGAGCTGACTCACCACGCTCTCATCCTCCATATCATTGGCCGAGAGGGTCCAGAGCTTGGCAGCTGCAGGGTCCACAGCAGGCTTCCCTGAGTTCAACCAATAAAAGAAAACAAGCTCCAGAAAAGCAGCCAGAAACAAGGTCCACAAACATATTAAGTGCTTCTCTTTAAGGCTGTGCAGGGAACACACTGGACTGGGAGTCAAAAGACTTGGGCTCAAAGCCCAGCTCAACCACTTATAAAGGACCCATCACTTTATGGTAATAAAAGTCATCCTTTGTTAAGTACTTGCTTTGTGCCAGATATTAATACTACACATTAAACACTTTACATATGTTATCTGGTTTAGTCTTGCTAACCACCTCATGAGGAAACTTATCTGTCATCCTCATCTTCTGAGGAAACAGATTTAGATACTTGGGCCAGTTTCATACAGCCACAAATACAGACACAGTCTGCCTAACGCTTTAACCTTCCACTCCAGCTTGCTTTCTCCTCCTCCTCTTAGTTTCAGTCCCTAGAGCATGGGGCTTAATAGTATCCCCTAAACCCACAGCAGGAGATTTGCAGATTAAATGAGAAAGTGTGCCAAAAAGCATTATGAATAGCAAAGCTTTGGTCTCATGTAAACCTGTTATAGACAAGAAAATGGGCTCTGGAGCTGATGGTGGTAGTTTAAGAACAAATCAGTGACAATTACACCTTCTGATTCCCTTTCCGGGGGCTTCAGTGTGGGCTGGCTCATGAACGGGGCTTAGGGGGCAAAGTGTGCCCCCTGTGAGGGGCAAAGTGTGCCCCCTGTGATCACTGTCACAACTGGATGCTCAGACCCCCACAGGGCAGGTCATCTAAGCAGATCCTAGCTGCTCTGGAACTGTGAATCCAAAGGTTAGGATGCCAAAGAATTTCTTGAAGATTCAGGTTGGACAGCAAAACACAGCAGTGTGAATGTATACTTGTAAATTTCTGTCTACCTCACAGCTGGGACAATTTTTCTCAACCTGGGCATTAAAAGAAAGTGATAGGAAGGGTGAGAATGATGACAAAGGACTGGGTGTAATTTTCTAAACAGAAGAGCTATTTTTATAAATGTCTTAAGATCCTCAAAGAAAGAAAAGCTGACTTCAGTGGCACAGAGAAAAGGACACGCAGGAAGAGGAACAGGGCACTCTTATCTGCCATGACCGCCCCTGGGAGGTCTTCAGAGGGTAAGTGTCATGATTCTGGGGTCTGGAAAGACTTCATTAGCTAATGAAGCCACAGGACTCAGAACCCTGGACTCTGGAACCTGGAGGCCTCAGCATCCTCTGGCGCAGGAGGAGGGGCTGAACTAGGTAATATCCACGTGCCACTTCAGTTTCGGATTATGAATATGCCCAGGACAGCAGTACATTAAGCATCCTTCTATTTGGAAATGAGAGAAATTAAGGAAGGAGCTGATTCTATAAAGTTCTCACCACCTCACTCAGATCTCTGGCTCGGTTTCTAATAGGACCTCCTAAGTCACTCAGATAGACATGTCCCTAGGCCATCTCACCAGAAGACTTCTTGGCAATAGAAAGCTTAAGTTGACTAGAAGAGCCCACTTCAAAGTTGGGCTTTTTGCCTGTGATCTGCACAGAGAGCAGACTGTCGCTGTGGTAACCCAGGTGTTCTCGGACAGACTGAATCTCCTCAGGGCTCAAGGACTCGCGCTGCAGCTGGAATTCAAGACAGCAGAGGATCAGGGCACATCACAGTCCTTCTACAGTGTGACACGGTACCATGTCCCCCCATGGATGTCAAATGCTTGCATCTGGAGGAAGCACACGACAGCGGGAGGTCATAGACAGGGCCTCGGGCCTCACGTTCTCCAGAGCGTAACCTCTGTCTGCATGTTTACAGTTAGCCCATCCCATGGACAGTTTGAAAGTATTTATCAGATAGCGGTCTATTGGGTACAAGGCGCTGTGCGAGGCCTTGTGGGGACTGTAATAATTGTTATTATCAAGATGAACTGGGTGTGTTGAATAGGATCAAAGCCTGTAGCGGGGAAGCATGCCCATGATAAAGAGGCTAGAAATGAAATATGTAGTAGAGAAAGTGAACCAAGGGGGAGGGAAATGCTTTTTATGTTCCTTGAGACGAAGCAGCAGGCAGTAAAGGTAGGGAAAACAGTAGGGGGTACCACCTCTGTGTCCAACAATTAAGGAATGAATGGCCACAAAAATCAGAGTCCATTTACACCACTGAATGTTGTTCCATCATTAATAACCAAGTGGGGAATACACTGATATGGATAAATGTCAAGCGTATCTAAAGGTGGAGAAAAGAGCTAGTGACTGAACAATGTATAATGTGACTTGATTTACATTAACAATGTGTAGACATACACACATAACACTCTTGTAAATACATAAAATGTCTGAACAGCCACACCAAAAAGTGTATCGGTGGCTTCCTCTAGGGAGGGAAGTGTAAGCAAGGTCTGAGACGTCACTTTAAATTCTTTGGTCTTAATTGAAGTTTTATGAACATCACGTATTTTAGAATTAAAAAAGGGAAGAACTTTAACTAAAAAGAAAAATTAAAAAGGGAAAGTATAAAGAAACTGAGGCCCGCGGCCATGTACAGATCCAAGTATAACAACTATTGTGATTTAACACCTATCTCTCACACAAGAACATTTCAGCATGGGAGAAGAATGCAGAACCATGAATACCTCTATTTAATGTTAATGTTTCTACTGAATTGTCAGAAAAGGATTTCCCCTCTAACCTATTCCAGCCTCCCACCAAAAAGGTGAGGAAAATAACTGTGTAAGATTTGTGTAATAATTGTGTAATAATTACAGGTGACTGCCTTCCCCGTGGGCCTAAGACTTGTGTCCACTAAGAGATGTGTTGCTCCCTTTCTGCCTCAGGCATCACCACCAGTACTGAGACCAGAAAATGGCCCAGCCCACATGGGCCCAAGCTGAGTCTGTCCAGAGGAGGCTGATGTTAGAGGTCTCCTCCTTCGAGGCATCAGGTGTCTTCTCAGTTTGTTTGCTAGTCTAAGTAACGCGGCTCACCTCACCTTTAGGGCTGCTATTTCTCCCGGGTTCTCTCTGTATCATCTGACAAAGAGATACTGGGCTTAGTGACCCAAGGCTTAAATTCCCAACGAAGAAGGTCATCTACAAACATACCTCTTTTACTTCCACAAGACCAGAAAGAGTCAGGGCTGAACACAGCTTAGATGCCGTCTTCACTTTGCTATTGTTAACTGCTAAGAGGAAAACCCCAATTAGTAGCGTTATAGGCCAATGCAGGAAAAATTATAAAGGCTCTATCCTAATCGAGTCAACAGGGCATTAAAATAATAATAACCTATTCTGTTTAATAGAATATAAATATATTTATATACAATATAAATATGTATATATATATTTTAATGATAATATTTTAATTAGAGAAATCCTTTTGGTTGTTCAAAGTGCTCTTATACAATAAATCCTTTATTACTGTTTCTTATCACTCTCTGTTTC
>NW_011495034.1:17783120-17810621 GCF_000754665.1 Bison bison bison | reverse complement strand
CTTACAGAGGCTGCTGGATAATGACTGAGAAAGAGGATTAGAAACTGTATACAAGTATCTTTGTATGGTTCTGGTAAGACGCTGTGTTTAGCCACTCAGGGTTTACCTCCTGGCAAAGAAGGCTATATCTGCTCCTAACATCACAAGTCTGTGTTTCCACATAAACATCTCTATATGTTTCAAAGTACTTTCATTTCTATTATCATATTTGATGAAATAATGCATCACATTTTGATAGAAAGTCTAAAATGCTAAAACTCTAGAATGACTCTGACAGCTTTACCACTAAGCAAAAAAAATTAAAAAAGGTTTTTATTTCTTTGATTCTATCTTTAGTTTCACATGAATCAATACTTACCTCATCACTCTTGGACTATATTTAATTTTTGAGTTTGAAATACTATAGATGTATAGTAAATTAAAAAAAAGTTCAGGGAGGTTCGGAGGACCCTTCCCCTCACCTCCCCATGGTAATATCTTATACAATTATTACATAGTATGAAGGCTAGGAACCTGTCACATGTAATAATATAGTCCACAGAGCTTATCTGGATTTCACCAGTTTTACATACATGTGTGTGTGTATAGTCTTCATCACCACAAGGAACCCTCACACTACCCCCTTTATAGCCTCATGAACACCCTTCCCTCCTGATCCTAACCGCTGACAATGGCCACCCTGTTCCCTGTCACTATAACTTTGTTATTTCAAGAATGTTCTGTGAATGGAATCATACAGCATGTAAGCTTTGGAGACTGGATTTCCTTCACTCGGCATGATTCCCCTGAAACTCATCCAAACTGCTGCATGTGGCAAGCGTTTGTTCCTTTCTCACCACTGCGTAGTTTTCCATTGTGTGGATGTACCAGTTAAACCATTCACCTGTTGAAGGATCCAGCCATTTTCAGATGAGCAGTTTCCTTCTATTTTACAACTAACAGGTCAAAGATCACAATTTATTCAGATGTGTGGTTCAGAGTTTTACAATAACTTATCCCTAAGGATAAGGTTTAATATAGGAATATTGATCTCCAAATATTTGCTACTCAGAGAGATGCAGCAAACATACCTAAGATTCAACCCTGTTAAATCATAGGGTTTAAGTAGGTCTTTCAAGTGAAGATCTAGTCTTTTAAGTGAAGATCTCCTTACCTACAGCTGTCTCTACCAGTTCCTTCAGAAAAAGACATCCACCAGGCCGAAGAATCCGGGCCATCTCAGCCAAAATCTCAGCACTGTGCAGAGTGGTGCTTCCAGGAATTATACCCGACAAAACAATGTCAAAGCTAGATTCTTTGTGGGCAGCTGAAAAGAAGGAAGACTCTACTTAGTGGTCACCTGGGCCCCAGAAGCCATCGACCAAGCCCCCACAAAAGCTACACGCGTGGCCCCGTAAAATAAACACCTACCTGTTCTGCAAAGTCTATTATACCACTGTTACTAGCAAGTGGGGCAAGGACGCTTGCTCTCCCTCAGTCTTACTAACTTCTTCTTCTTTTACATGCTCAGGGGAAAAAGTAAAAAAAGAGGTGGATGAAAAACAAGCTTTAAAAAAAAAAGATGTGGAACAGGTTCAATGAGTAAAGAACCTGCCTGCAACGCAGGAGCCGTGGGTTCAATCCCTGGGTCGGGAAGATCCCCTGGAGATCTTGGAAATGGCAAATATCAAGGAAATGGCAACCCACTCCAGTATTCTTGCCTGCAGAATTCCATGGACAGAGGAGCCTTGCAGGCTACAGGCCAAAGGGTCACAAAGAGTTGGACACGACTAAGCAGCTAAGCACAAAGTAATAAGAAAGAAGAACCTACTTACACAGATCATCAACTCTATCTAAGTCCACTATATCTCAACTGAAACAACCACTATCATGTGCCACCTGAAACAAAAACCCAGCCATCAAGGAACGACAGGAAAGCAGCACCCCCCTCATAACTGCCCTGAAAGACAACCTGGGCAGGTACTTACACTGCAGCAGCTGGTTGATATTTTCCACAGACACTCGGCCCTCATCGCCAGTTAAGGCTTGAAGCTTATCCACCAGATCTTTCAGAGCCTCCACCGGGGATGACTTATCCCAGATCACTGCCACAAACTGGCCAGCCGAGATCCCAAAATCTGCCATTCCTGCAGTGCTGTGGACCTAAAAGCTATGGGCCAAAAAAGAGTCAAGACTGAGCAGAGACAAACATGGAATGATTAGAATTACACCTAATTTTGACCTTCCATTAGAAAATCTCCCTGTAGATAGCAGAGTGTGATCAAACAAACCCATTATCCAAGGTTTCATAACCCCAACATTCCCAAACATGGCAGGTGGCTTTCTTGGTGAGAATCGTGACTGGGGAGTCAAGTACGGAGGTTGAAGGCACAACGATTATTCTCTCTTTGATATGAAAACTCAGCTTGAACAGAATATAAAACACACAGGACATTAATTAAGCATAAGTATGACTCAGCAAGGGAAGCAAATAAGTTGGCTGCCATATCCTAACCACAAGCTGAGATGTTTTTAAAAAGAGACAACATATGTAAATTTAGCAAATTGAATAATGATATTTCTCCATTCATCAAGATAGGAAAATTCAATTCCACTGACTCTGCAGTGACCAATGGTATCTACCATGTCTTTCTTTAACAATTAAAATTAGCCAAACTCTTCAAAGCATTTAATATACATTATCTCAACTGAACCCAAGTATAACCTTAAACTAGGTAATACTCCCATTTTAGTCAGGACACAAGCTGTTGACTTTGCCCAGGTCACGTAACTGGTAAGTGTTGTGTGGATAAAGAAAGGGCTGGGATTTGAATCCCAGTGTGTATGACTGTAAAACCCATGCTTTCAACCTATGGAAATTTCCTCCCACCAGAGTCAACTTTCTCTTTCACTTGATACTCGGACAAGTATACAATGTCCTCACGATGCACTCAGGTCAGCAAGATAGCAGGCTACTTAGTTCCCTTTTTCTTTCTTAAACATTAATGACACTGAGTCCCTGCCTGCAGATAGCTCTACCAGATGACACGAAGACAGAAGCTGTAGGAGACAGGTCATGCGTGCATCAGTCTTAAGCGGAACACTTCTGTCTTCTGAGAGGTGGCTAACCCAGTAACAATTATGTCACCACAAACATTCCGGGACTGAGCTTAAGCCAGGCACATACACTCTTCCTTCTTTCAAAATGTTCCCTTCAAATGATTTGCCTTTCAGCCTATTAAAACATGCTAAGGTTAGCCAGGCATCCTTAAATATGATACAAAATCAAAATAGGACTTTTGATTTTGTCGTTCATCTTCTAAAGGAGTTACTAAGGCTTTTATTTTCTAGAGCAAAGTCAAATCTCCTCAGTCCTCTGGATCCAGGTGCTCTGTAATCTCCAGACGCTCTACCTGTATCTCCTACCTCCCCTTGTTCAATGGAAAATCCTGGCATTTTTCACTCCATCGTGCCTTTTATGTGATTCCTTCCTTGTGGAATACCTTTATTATCCTAACCTGCCTTCAAGGCACAGTAAAAGAATGCCAAGTGCTATCAGACAAACAGGACTCCTTATTCACTAAATTGTGGTTTTTTAATCCCTAAAAAGCACACAATCAAGAACTGAAACTTTAAGCTCTCAACTGTAACATGATGTTGAGGAAGAACCCTTGCAAGTCTTTCAAGTGAACAACTTGGGGTCTCACATTTAAGAACCGACTACAAGATAGGAATATGAACTGCTGGGCATGAAGGTATAAGAAATAAACGACCTGTTTCTAGAATGATGTTGAAACAAGTTCTCCCTGGGGGCCATGGAAAAAGATCCCTTCCCACTATACCAACCTTGCACTGTACTCACAGAAAAACCCTCATGCAAGAACTGAGGGGCCAAAGGCTACTCATTAGCAGGAGAAACACAAAAGGCCAGATCTCTAGACCTTTTCAGCAAACTTAATGGAGGCAGAGTTTTACAGAGCACAGGTTTCCAACAGAAATGGACTGGGAGGGAGCGGGGGAAAAAAAAAAAAAAAAGAAATGGACTGGGATTCTATCTAGCACTAGATCTTCTATTCATTGGCTACATAACCATGGATCTGTGATTAGCCTCTCTCTTTTCTCATTAATAAAGTAGGGATAATGATCTTATATTTTGCAAGGCGGTGGCAAGAAGTAAATAATATAAAAATATGCAAAGCACTCAGCAGGGCCTGGCACATAAAGCTCAATAAAATAATGTTCTCAGAGAACTCTGAGCCTCCACTTCTCTGGGGCCAGTTTATTTGCCTTTGCTTCAAACAGTCCTATAAAATCTTGTTCCTCTTCAGCCTTGCCAGCTGGGAGGACTCCCCAAGGAGAGATGTGAAGCTGCTTTTTCATTGTTAAAATTACACAATATGAGAGCCACACTTTATGACATCTTATACAGTACTCCAGTGGGATTGTCCATAAATTAGAAGACTGGAAAGTGCTCTGTGTTCCATATCCCCTGAAACTAATCTTCTATGGCAACAGGGAGCTCATAAAATACATTTATTAAACATTAACCCTCAAAAAACAAGACACAACCACCATTTGCAGTCAGCATTTTCTGAATAAAATGGGACACAGTGTTCTTTTAAACATCTAAAAGCGAAAGTGTGATGTTATTCATCATCAGAGTTTTATGTTGTTGTCAATGTTTTTTCTAAAAAGATATAGGGGAAAAAATGTCTGGCACCTAAGTCAACATACTTGGAAGTGTGACTCAGAGGCCCAGTTTCATTAAAATGGTAGAGTAGAAGTCATTGTCACGTCAATGGATTTATCTGAGAACAACTTCTGGAGATTCACTTGTTTATTTTTAAGACACCTGTAAACATCAAATCTTGAAGCATTTGGATTCCTTTAAGGATGAAGGGGGTGGGGGGGAAAGAATTAAAAAAAAAAGATTTAAGTTTGGATTTCAGTTCAAACCAAGGATCAAACCCTTTCAAGTCAAGTGTATAAAAAAAAATTCTGAGAATACTGACAGTTATCAGGAAATTTTTAATTCAAATAAACTGAAACACACACACACACAGAAAAAAAGGTGATAACCTGTAAGGAAGTAGTAAACTCAAAGGAAAAGAAATGGACAACTTTTTCTCCAAGCAAATGCTAGACTTTCTACAAGAGATATTCACTCGAAGATGAGTGGACAGAACTCAGAAAACAAAACCTCATGGGGAGATCAGTAGAGCTTTACCAAAATCTAGAAATATGGATCTGAAATTTTAACACCTGGGGAGTAGTTCTGGCTTAAGGGGAGGCTTCCCCCACACTCACACAGGGGAGAAGAGGTAATTGCAAAGTCTAGAGTTGATAAGCTAACTGAAAAGATTAAAGTTGCAAAGATGCAAAAGAGAAAAGGGTCTAACTGCACAAAATTTACAGAATGGCATGTTTAGCTCCTGCCCTCCGTTATCTCTAATCCCCAAAATAATTTACTTCTTCCGACTATTATGAAGCCTTCCTTGTTGATTAATTTCCCAGTAAGGCACTCCGTATTTACATTTCTGTTCAGTGACTAGTCCATGACCTCCCTGAGTCATGCAGAGCTTGGCACTCAATGTAAGAATAAAGGCCACCAGCCTTTCCCAAATTTGCAGATCATCGAAATCACCCGGAGGCACGCTAAAATAAGATTCCAGGGGTACATTCTGAGGTATTGAATCGATTCTCCAGGAGAAAGATCTCCGCATCCAACTTACTAACAAGTTTCCTGATGGCTTTTCCAACCTGGCAAGTTTGGGAATACTCAATTATACCAACTCAACACCTTGGAGGTTCAGGGAAGACACAGGTTCAAATTTACAACCTGGGGCTCCAGAGACCCCTCCAAGACGGAAACTTCAGCTTCTCCGATGTTTGCCAAGAGGGATGTAGACTCAAGGTCGTAACAGCTTGCTACTAGAAGTGGGTCTCAGACTCCGATCTCCCGGTCCCCAGCTGAGCGCTGTCCCCCGGGCCTCAGGCTGGGTCCGGCTGCGCGGGAGATAAGGCAGCCCGGAAAGGGCCGAAGCCACCACTCCAGGGGCCGCGGGGGAGACAGGGCCAGCCCGGCCCCTCACACCGGCTTCCTCCGGGCGAAACCCAGCTGTGGTCCTCAGGGAGGTGGCCACGGCCACGTTTCCGCCGAAGGACGGGGCTGGAAATGGGAAAGGAGCCGATGTAGAGGAGAGAATGGGTCGGGAGGGGACTGTTGGGGACGATCGAGCTCACGGACCACCAGAAGAGCGCTCACCTGCCGCCCTGAGCTCGCTCCCAGCTTCTCTGCATCCGCCGGCTCCACACCTCGCGCCTCTCGCGAGAGGAGGAAACTCCCGCTGCGCTGGGGCGGGCAGAAGTGGCCACTCAGCGCTGCCATTGCATCGCCGTAGGCGGCGTGCCCACTTCCAAGATGGCGGCGACGGTGGCGTTTTCTGGCGTCCTACGCCGGGCGGGCTGGAGGCTCCTTCAGCTGCGGTGCCTGCCCGGTGAGGGGGCGGCCGAGCCCGGGAGAGGGGAGGGAAGGGGTGGGGTGGGGGGAGCCGACCTGGTCTGGGTGAGGGGCTGAAGAAGCCTCGGGGCGGCTCGAGGGCAAGGTGAGGTGAAGGGCATAACGGCTCGCGCCGGCGACCCGGGCTTGAAGTGGTCGCCTGGCTGGCTTCTGACCACGTTCTCGACCTGTGAGGAGCAAGAGCATCAGGGAAGGGCCTGTCATTCCCATTTCACGGAGTTGACGGAGCCTGAGAGAGGGCTGTGGGCGCCCAAGATGACACAGCTCGTCTGTTACAGACTGGCACACTTGCCCAAGTCTCTTGACTCTGATCTCAAATCCCTGGGCCCTGATCACAGGAAACAGCCATAGAGAGCCCCTCGTCTATTAATACTTTTTCCTAAGGCAGTCATTTCCCCACCACTTCAGTAATTCTTCAGTATCTACGTATCACCTTTGTCTCCATATAGTCAGTAGTTTTGTTTATATGTCTGATTTTATAAAAATATTGACCTTTATATCACTACCATAAATGGAAAACAAATGTCACCTCCCATAAGTAAATTATGTATTAACATATATAAGTATATAACTGATGAAATAATGTTCTTTTGTATCTCCTGTAGTCCACCTGAAATCTGGACTGCAGTGGTTCTGCAATATTGCTTTGGGATCTCCCAGACCCTTTTCAAAGTTTTATGAATATTTGCTCCATTTTTTTCTGTGCATATACTAAAACAATTGATATTTTCACCTGTCGCATGCTGTGTTTCTTTTAAAAATCATTGTTTTCTGAGTTGGTCCATAGATTTTTTTTTCTTTAATGAGTGCTGTTTTATACATAACTCCAACCTATATTCAGTAGAAGTACAAATAATGCCTGTGACCAGAAAATCTCCTAGATATTTACCCAACAGAAATGAAGGCATATGTCCGCAACAAGATTTGAACAAGTACGTTCATAACACGTTTATTTATAATAGCCAACACTGAAACAGCCCAACGGAATAGTGCTTCTTAATGGAATACTACTGAGCAGTAAAAAAGTAACAACCTACTGATCTACACAAAAATATGAATCAATCTAAAAGATATTCTGGGGGAAAAAAGTCTTATACAGAACCTACAGTGGGATTCTATATAGATGAAATTCTCGGACAGGCAAGACTAGAGTGAAAAATTTTAAACAGGTGAATACATACGTCACGTCAATAAAAGAAAAGTAAAAATTTTAACTCTAGTTAAGGATGTGTGTGCTGAAATGTTTAGAAATAAAGAATACTGAAGTTTGTGACAAATGCATCAAGTAGATTTATGTAGGAAGAGTGTAATGGATAGCCGTGTAGAACTTAGGTAGTGGATATACAAGCATTCATGCCACAGTTCTTTCCACTTGTCTGTGTGTTTGAATTTTTTTGTATAAATGCTGGGAAAGAAAACCGTAGTATTAGCCTTTCCTTAGTGAACACACTACTGTACCTTTTAAAAGCCCTTGCCTGAAGTAAATGGGGCTGTTGCAGTATTGCAGATGAGAAAACAGACACCCAATAAACACTAGGGAGTCGGTACTCAGACCTAATTTCTAGTCCAGTGCTCTTGCTATGATATATATGTAACATTTTTAAGTCCCTTTCATTTTTTGTTTGAGCCTCACAGCATTCTCATTGAGTAAATAGAGATTATTTCTCTTAATTTGCATATTTTAAAGTCATGCTCTTTGTCCATTAACCTAACAAATGATGGAAACATGCCTAGAAGACAGGTGTTCTCCTGGTTTATACTTTTGCCACCACATGGGAACCCATGTCAGAAGGTTCCCAGTTTACCTAAGATTTGTGTCTAGGATCCAGCACTTGGTTCTGGCTTTCCTCTGCTTTTCTTCCATCCCTCCTACCACTCTGGGTCTCAAAGGGTCTGCTTTTGAGTCAAGAGTGTCCTTGACTGATCAGCTCAGTTTCTGTTTCAGTGCCCCGCTGCCGACCAGCCCTGGCCCCACGTGCCTTCCGTGCTTCAGCTATGCAGCTAAGGTCTTTGGATCAGCAGAAGAGTCAACCCCCGCCCTCTTCTTCTCAGCAACAGTCTGAGGCGCAGGGCGCAGAGGAACCCAATCCAGAGGCTCTGCGTTCACCCCCCAGGTAGGCATCAGAACACCTGCCCACCCATTTTGTCCACTTTAAGTGCCTGGGTGAATCTGTGCTTCTCCTTTCTTTCTGCTCTCCACCCTCTTCACACCTTTCATCATTTTCAAAACTATCTTTGGAAAGAACTTATTTGTTTATTTTATGAAAATGGTGCCTATACATTCTAAAATGTTCTGAACAATACAAAGACGTTCACAAAAATAAAACAAAAAAATTACCAGAAATCACAAACCAAGGAATAACTCTGCTAACGTTTTTGTGATTATCCTTTTAGATGTTTCTCTAAGGAAGTTTCATATATAGCCCTATGTATATTATAAATGATTAATTACACTGTATACTATACCTGTTGTTCCAGAGCCTGATTTTTCACTCAGCAGGACATCTTTAATGTCTTTTCACAGATTGTATGATTTTAATTATTGTATAATATTACAACAAATGGCAGTACCAAAATTTATTTGACCTTTTATTGATGGATATTTAGATTTCATTCACATCACGAAAAATGATATGATCAAGTGTGTGATTTTATCAGCAGTGGGAGCACGGAGTCAAAGGTTACGCACCTTATGAATTTTGTTCACACCTGTGGGGCCAAATTGCCTGGCAGAAAGGAGATAATAATTTCCGTCTCCATTAGATACGTTCTGTCTACTTAATCCTGCCCCTGAGAAGCTCCTCCGGCTCTGAAATGAGAGTTCCCAGTCAGTTTTCCGGTTTCGCAGTGAATGTCCTTTTCATTTCAGTTCAGAGGGTCTTCTTTGTGCCAGGCCCTGTGAGTAATGTCACCATTGTCCCTGTCCTCATGGATTACAGTTTGGTGCAAATCTAGATAAAGAAACGGTGCCATGAGGCTATAGACTGGGATATCCAGGGTGCTGCGAGAGCGTGTCCCTTCCTATCGCGTGACCTCCTTGCTCACTGGTTCCTTTCTCTCGGTGACTCTCTGGGAGGTGAAGGATGATGTGATTTTTGCTCTGTCGGCGTTCACACACTGATACTGACAGGTAAGTAAATGTCCTCCCGACACACGCTGAGAGGAAGCACAGCGCCTGTGGTTTCTGGCCAGGCACATTTTGCATCGCTCGGCAGGAGGCGGTGAGAGGAGGAGTGAGAACTCTCCCCCTGTCTGTCTCAGGTACACCGACCAGGGCGGGGAGGAGGAGGAGGACTATGAGAGTGAGGAGCAGCTGCAGCACCGCATCCTGACAGCAGCCCTGGAGTTTGTGCCCACCCACGGGTGGACGGCAGAGGCCATTGCAGAAGGAGCCCAGGTGTGTATGGGTGTGGGCAGGGCGGCCTGACCGGGTCAGCCAGGAGGGAGGCATACCGGCCAGAGAAGAGGGCCTCACACTTTCTTCCAGCCCAGCTCAGAGTCCTGGAACCCCTCACGCTATCAGATATTCTGGTTTTGCTTGTTTTTCCTCTGTGGAGTAGAAATGGCTTTATTTTTAGATTATTTTTTAATATAAAAAGAATATACCATGCATTTGAATCTTGAGAGTTAGGTTTTAAAGGCAGATCATAAGTAGTGTGATGGAAGAGATCTGAGCTGAGTGAGGCTGGGGAAGGGTCAGTTGAGGCCAAATCAGACAAGATCCAAAGGTCGAGTTGAAGAGTTACAATGTCTTTTGTCCTAAGAATAATTGGAGATATGTGCTCAGTCGTGTTCGACTCTTTGCGACCCCATACACTGTAGCCACCAGGCTTTTCTGTCCCTGGAATTTTCTAGGCAAGAATTCTGGAGTGGGTTGCCATTTCCTGCTCCAGGGGCTCTTCCCAGCACCCAGATCAAACCTGCATCTCCCGCATTGGCAGGTGGATTATTTTCCACTAGCCCCACCTGGAGATACAGAAGATATGGGATTAAATTTGACATTTCAGAAACCATCATTTTGGCTGCTGGATGAAAGAAGTATTAGAGGCAGAGCGAGTCACTGGGGCCTGCTGCCAGTCATGCAGGAGAGAGGAGGGCTTTCTGACCTAGAACAGTGCAGTAAACATGGAGACGGGTGGTAGAATGACATAGGAGGGAGTGACAGAGTTGCCTGTCAGTTTGCATGTGTGGGTACGTGGCGGTGCCATTTTCTAAGATTAGGGCCCCTGAAGAGGTCCAAGTTTGGGGACGGATCATGGGTACAGTCCTGAGCTTTGTTGTGTCTGAGGGATCTTTGGGTCAGCCATTGGGAAACCTCGAGCATACAGGCCTGAAACTGGAGGAGCTGCCTGGACTAGAGTATATGTATGTGATCGTTAAACCAGGGACGTGAGTGAGATTGCCTCGGGTGGCACGAGTGTGAGTGTGCCAGGAGTGTCATGTGAAAAGAGAGAGGAGTCTAGGTTCTCGGGGACCACTGACATTGAAGGGTGGGTGAAGCAGGGTGGGGTGGCAAAGGAGACTGAGGTGGAAGAGCCTGCTCTGGAGGCCAAGCAGCAACATGTGGGCGGAGCTACTAGACATCGGTGACTGCAGTAGCAGCCATCGGAGGGGAGTACAGGTCAGCAGTAACGGGGTGGGTTGAGGAGTGAGTGGAGGGTAAGGAAATGGAGAGGCGTGTGGCAGGGACGGGTAGAGGGGAGCTGGTGTACGAGCTGGTGTACGAGCTAGTGTACGAGCTAGTGTACGAGAGGGGAAGTGGGATGAAGTTGGAGCCGGATGATGCAGAAACACGGTGATGGTAAAGATACAGGAGAAATGGCAAAACTACAAATGTGAGGCTCCTTGAAGGCAAGACTTATGAAGTCCAGAAAACAGGTGGGAAGACTGGCCTTCGATGTATTAGAGGCAAAGCTGGAGAAGACAGCTGCAGATTTCGTTTTACAAGAATCTTCTGGGTTCCCAGGGAATCGCTTCTGTTTTCTCTGAAGTAGGCATGGTTGTCTCATGAACCTGAAGTTAGGAAAAAGTGGTAAGAGACAAAGATTTGGAGGTGGCAGGGAAGGTTTGAGAGAATCATTAGAGAAAGATGTAGCACCTGTAGAGAACAGAAATGTAACAGGATTGTTTGGGAAAATCTGAGTCAACTGATTATTCTATGGTTACCTGGCTTTTTTTCGCCCCACTCTGCATATCTCTGTTCATACGGCTGCATAATACCTGTTGTATTTACTTGAACTCAATTGATAAACATTTGGGTTGTTTCTGATTTTTTTTTAGTATTATAAACCTATGTGTATGACATAATTAAGTACATTTCTGGTTGGTTTCTTCAGGACAGATTCTGAGAAGCGGAGTTGGTCTTTCAGGGAGTGCGTCAATCAGAAGAAATCACTCGAATAGAGAGAATTTAACACGAAGCATTGTTAACTAGATGTGACATTGGTAACCAGGTAGCCGAAAGGATAAAGAGAACATTAAGGTATCCTCAAGGTAGCACCTACAGAGAGTAGCTCTCATCCTGTTCTCCTGCACTGGCAGGCAGATTCTTTACCATTGTGCCACCAAGGAAGCCCAAAAAGGCTGGGTACTTCCGCCAGAAGAGAATTCCTTCCCGACTCCCAACGGTGGGGATTTTTTAAGTCTTTTTGTTTCTTTCTGTCCTCCGTCCCTGCTGTCATCAGGGTTCTTCCGACTGTAGCTTCTCAGTGACTGTTGTTTAACAGGAGTAGTAAGAGGCCTCTGTGGCTTTGTTAAATAACTCCTTGACAACTCAGTGAGAAAAGTTTGTGGGTTTTTTTTTTTTTTTTTAATAACTGAGAGACCTACTTTCCAAGAGATTTAGGTTAAGTGAGCTAGAAAGACAGTGCTTTTTCCAAGGCCCTTTTCACAACAGTTAAAATTCTAGGTTACAAGTGTTAGAACTCAACTCTGAACTGGCTCAAGCAAGACAGAGTGTTTCAGCTCATTTAATAACAGAAAAGTCTGAAAGTGGCTCTGGCTCAGCGTTCTTATCTTGTGCTGCTGGGAGCTGTCTCCATGGTGTATCTGCTTTGCTTTCCCCTCCGTGAGCTTCATTCTCAGCAGGGGCTTCCCATGAGTTGAGAGAGTCAGCAACCCCAGAGGAGAGAGAGTCCCTCTTCCCTGTCGGTACTAGCGGAATTCCAGAGGCAGCCTCATAGGACTAGATTTGGTCACGTGCATGTCCCAGAACTAGGCGCTGTGAACTCCACACGTGCCGGCCTGGATCCCCTACTTTGCATCACACCCGGGGGCCTGATGGAGTGTGGAGGGACGAGTGCTCAGCTTCTCCCAGATCACATGGACCGAGAATGAGGAGTGGAGGTGTCGCACTGAAAGCCAAGCTTCTGGTGCCAGGAGAAGAGGTGCTAGTGATGAACAGGCAGCCAGTGACCACTGCACCTGCCCGCCACTTCCCTGTTTTCCCCCTCCCCCTCTGTAGTCCCTGGGTCTTTCCAGTGCAGCCGCCAGCATGTTTGGGGATGACGGCAGTGAGCTGATCCTGCATTTCGTGACCCAGTGCAATGCTCGGCTCACCCATGTCCTGGAGGAGGAGCAGAAGCTGGTACAGCTGGGCCAGGCAGAGTAAGTCCCCCAGCATCATTGCTCGGGGTAGCAGCTAAGGATGGGAGGACTTGGACCCCACCAGCTGTCCCGAGGAGGCCAGTCCAAGCAGAGCCTGCAGGGTAGCGCTGAGCACCCCAGCTGCTCCAATGGGACAGAAATGTAGCTGCCTGTCTTGTTCTAGCTGGTGGACCCCTCCGTGCTAGAACCGAGTAGACAGGGTAGCACTGAGCCCCTGCCTTCGACCCAGAGACACTCTGTTTTCTTTTCTCTCTTCCAGGAAGAAGAAAACAGACAAGTTCTTGAGGGATGCCGTGGAAACCAGACTGAGAATGTTGATCCCGTACATTCAGCATTGGCCCCGGGTACATGGTCCACCCACATCCAGGCCCCAGGGTGACAGTGTGTTCATGTTTATGATTCTTAGCACCTTCACGCGGAAGGTCTGGCACAATGTTCAGAAGTTAGCTTGCTGGTCTCCGCAGACCCAGGGGTGCGAGGTGCACTGGTACAGTAGGTGTCAGATTGAGAGCCAAAGAGAGGGCCTTCTGAGCCGCCTGTGTCTCAGTTCCTGGAGATGTGAGCGGCCTGGTCCTAGATCACGTCCTGGTGGGCTGCTAGTGGCCCGAGTATGTCACTGGGTTTTTGGTGAGGAGGGCTCCATGAAGGAGATGAGAAAAGTCAGAAGATTTTACTGACCATCATCATTAACAGCCCTTTCGCATTCTAGATCTCAGGGGAGTGGGGCTTCTTTTCAGTTTGTCAGTGTGACACTTAGAGAATTGGAGTGTTCATTCCAAGGGCTTTCCCCAACTTTTCTAAAGCTCCATTTTTCCTCCTCTTTTCAAAGTGTGTCACAATGTGGGCCATTTTCGGTTAAGAAAGTCAATATATATCAGAACTGAGAGAACCCACAGATCAACTGGTGTCCGCTGCCCAGCTGGGAGATGGTTGGGCATTTAATTTCAGCTGTGCGCCAGGTGTGAGAGAGTTCAGCCCAGAGTCAAGGCCCACCCCCTGCCCATGCTCGCTTGCTCAATTTTGTGGACTTACTCATTCCACCTTGCATTTAAAGCCACACAAGTGCATGAAGTAGGCTCTGGTTGCCTTCTTATTAAGCGTGTTTCCTCCTGGGCTATTTCAAGATAACTTTCCAGCCAATCGGGGACGTCTCTCAAGGCCACAGCCAGTGGGTTTCAGAGTTGGTAAAGTGACAACCCTCGGACTGTCCAGTGTTGATACCTGCTAATGGAGGCATCTCTGGGTTGTGCCACTGCTTATATGAAAGGATTTTGAGGTCTCAGGTAACAGAAATCAGTTTGAGTTAGAGAAAAAAAAAACTGGAAGGAGTTTATCATGAGCTACGGCAGGGCATCAAGGGCAGGAATGCTGCTGCGCTCCGGGATGGCCTAGGATCGGGGCTTAGAAACCTCCCCCAGACTCCCCTCCTATCCCTGCCTCTTCCTCCATGTTACAGAATGGGGGTGCCTTCCTCCATCCTTACTCAAAGATACCAGGCTAGACCTGGCTGTCTGCATTCCCAAGTTCACATGCCAGGGATTGAGGATCTGGTTGAGCAGCAGAGGGTACTCTGCCCCGGCTCCCATAAGCCGCAGTTGGGAGGGAGCCTTAGACGCCAGGAGCTCACAGCTGTGGGTGGAGATGGTGCGTCTCAGAAGGAGGGCTGGGTGGGCCCCTTACTACCTCTACCGAACAGTGAGGCGCTGTCATTACCGGTGTGCAAGTACCCCTTCCTGTGTCGTCTCTCCCCAGGCCCTCAGCATCCTCATGCTCCCTCACAACATCCCACCCAGCCTGAACCTGCTGACCAGCATGGTGGATGACATGTGGCATTACGCTGGGGACCAGTCCACTGACGTGAGTGCTCTCCTCAGGCCCGCAGGGGGTGGGGACGGCTGGGTTAAGCATTTTCTCCAGAAGTTTGTGAAATTTCTTTGATCACACATCCCTTCAGGAGGACTCCAGAGTCATTCCCATCTTAGGAAGGAGAGTTTAACGTATGAGGAGGGTCCCTCAACAAGCCACAGTAGCCTCTAGGTCCTCTTCATTCAGGGACCAGTGCTATATCCACACATCAGTGTTCCTTCCCCCCAGAGTGTGACACACGGCATCAGAGGGCTGACTGGGCTACCGTTTTATAACCATTTTCCCCTCAGTCTCCTAAAATTTAGATTCTGTGGCAGACTTCCTCCATGTATGTCTTTTATGAGACTGATTTTTTTTAAAAAAAGGATGCCCGTAGAGACATCCTCTAAGACTTTTTTTTTTAAGACGTTGCTTTAAAAAGAAACTCCCTCCCTACAGCCCATCTTGGCCTGCTTTGCTCAGAGATCAATAAGCCTCTAAACAGGAAGCCGGAAAGAATCTGACTTATTAATACTATCATATTTCTGGTAGAAAATTAAAAATGTATATACACATGTATATATCTACACCTTCATAAAAGAAATTAATATGCGATGGTACTTGGTGGGATCCAGGATGGAAGGCAGAGAGATGCTTCCACCACAGTTCTAACAAAGTGCTTTAATAAACTTCCCTCATACGGGAATATACCACCAACAGAGATGGTTGGAAAATGAAATTAGAAAGCCCAGAAATCAGGGAGGTAAAACAGGAAGCAGCCAAGCTGGTGCTCTGAAGAGTGATTGGCCAGGATAGCCACAGCCAGAAGTTGCTGAAGGACCTGAACTCTCAGCTCCTCCCAGGTGTTCCAGTCTGTCCCTGATGCTGCCTCAAGCCCTCACATCACTGATGGATGACACAAGGTTTGGTCACAACTGCCTGATCACAGAGCCTCCCTGGAACTTAGACCCCATGGACTATAGCCCGCCAGGGTCCTCTGTCCATGGAATTCTCTAGGCAAGAATACTGGAGTGGATAGCCATTCCTTTCTGCAGGGAATCTTCCCTAACCAGGAATCAAATCTGGGTCTCCTGCATTGCAGGCAGATTGTTCACCATCTGAGCCACCAGGGAAGCCTGAAAATTATATGAGATCTTTGTGACCCTGTGGACTGTAGCCCTCCAGGCTCCTTGTGTCCACAGAATTCTCCAGGCAAGAATACTGAAGTGGATAGCCATACCCTTCTCCAGGGGATCTTCCCAACCTAAGAATTGAACCTGGGTCGCCTGTACTGCAAGCAGGTTCTTTACTATCTGAGCCACCAGGGAAATACCTAGATGTCCAGAGACGTGGGCTTTTCACTGGTGGGTTCAAAACAGCAGATGTAGCAAAATCATGCTGCTGCTGCTAAGTCACTTCAGTTGTGTCCGACTCTGTGCGACGCCAGAAACGGCAGCCCACGAGACCCCCCCTGTCCCTGGGATTCTCCAGGCAAGAACACTGGAGTAGGTTGCCATTTCCTTCTCCAATACATGAAAGTGAAAAGAGAAAGTGAAGTCGCTCAGTCGTGTCCGACTCTTAGCGACCCCATGGACTGCAGCCTACCAGGCTCCTCTGTCCATGGGATGGCAAAATCATATGGGATGCTTAATAAACATCCAGATCCTGGCACTTAACTTCGGACCTGCTGACTCTGGGCTCTAAGAGGTTGGGCCCAGGAGCCTGCATTTTCAATCTCCCAGGTGATTCTGACACCCAGCCTAGTTTGGGAACAGCCACATTGTCCAGAGGGCCACGTGTATCCGTGAAGGAAAGGGGAAATTAGGAGGAAGCCCAGGAGTGCCAGGGGCTTTGGGTAGGAATCACTCAGACTTGCCCCAGCCTGCAGCAGCAGTGGTGACCTATCCCCCTGGATGGGTTTCTTTGCAGTTTAACTGGTATACCCGCCGAGCGGTGTTGGCTGGCATCTACAATACCACTGAGCTGGTGATGATGCAGGACTCCTCCCCAGACTTCGAGGACACCTGGCGCTTTCTGGAAAACCGAATCAGCGATGCAATGAACATGGGCCACACTGCCAAGCAGGTAGCTCGGGGCTCGGCATCTGGGAAGCCGCCTCACTAAGCGCTCTGTCCTCTTGGGCCAAACTCGTCACCTGTCTGTTCTCTTGCTCTCCTTGGGCCTCAGTTGACAGTCCCCAGGGCCTTCACAGGGAGCCTGACTGGTTCTTCCTCACCCCAGCCCTTCCCTTAGAGCCACATGTGGTCCCTTTGTTACTGTGTTATCTGTAGACTCTTCTTCCAGGACACAGGCCCTCTTGATTCTACCTGTTGGGGCTAGTAAGCCTACTGATCAGACCTCCCTGTCTCACGTCTGAGCAGTGGTGGGGGCCTGAGAGAACCTAACTCTGACTCCTTCTAGGTCAAGTCCACCGGAGAGGCCCTGGTGCAAGGACTCATGGGCGCAGCAGTGACGGTGAGTACCGCCCGTCTTGTCCCTGCCCAGCTGGCTCCAGTCCCATGATCCTCATGCATGTCACTCACCCCAAGTAGTTTTGTAGCCTTAAATTGGGGAAACTAATCTTACGACTGGCAGTGGTTCAGTCCCAATCTCTAGATCCCAAATATCTCACCTCTGTTTGTTACTGGCATGAAGACATTATTTATGCCTGGGACCCTGGTACATCAGATCTCTGCATCATAGCCACACAGGCTGCCTCGGAAATCTCAGTCTTTGCCATTGGAGTCCTGGGGGCAGGGCCAGGTCTCATCATTCTCTGTTTCCATCCTGTTGTCAGCTCAAGAACCTGACAGGTCTAAACCAGCGCCGGTGAGCAAGAAGGGCTGTAAGCTAGAGTACCCGGAAGAAAACCCACGGATGTATCCAAAGGGCTTTGAAACATACAAGGTGCCATCCATGGAACAGGGTGTCACCGAGAAAGCGCCAAAGGACTCTGCAACACTACCACAGCCACCTGGAAACCACGGGGCCCTGGACAGCACAGGTGTAGCCCAGAGTTGGGCCACTTCTTCAGTTCCTAATGCCAGGCCAGACCTCCTGATGCCTTTTGGCACCATAGCTGTGGGATTGAAAAATGCGGCACTCAATCAAGCATTCAGATCATGGAAACCCAACACATCCCTATTGTGGTCTCTCAGGCACTTTGACCATGTCTTAACCTGCCTCTGGGGCTCCCAAGTCAGAGTCCGGATCTGAGGCCACCCCCGGTGGCAGCTCCCCCACAGCACAGCACAGGCCTGTGGGTTCCATGCTGCCCTTTCATGCTCCAGTGTCCTGAGTCATTGCACCGGGAAACCCCGCGGGCAGGCTGCCTCACCTGAGACAGGTGCCTGCCGGTGCTCAGCCTGGCCAGAGGTGTGGTCCCAGGCCCTGTGTCATGTTAAAACAGCACTCACTGCAGGGTTATTAGTGAACTTAGAGTCTGTAAAATATTATAATAAATATCTTTGAAGCAGTTTCCTGTTGTGTAGGGAATTTCCATACAGATCATGGCAGCTGTCCAACACCCCAGAAGCAGAGAGCAGGGTTTTGGAGAAGGCTTGCAACTGGCAGTCAGGAGACCTGAGTTAGGGTCCCGGTGCTGTGTAACACTGCTGGGCAGCTATGACAGCTCTGCACCTGTGGGCCCGGGCCTCCCTTCAGTAAAATGTGGGTGACAGGGGTCTTTCCCCCTCCCGGTTAGCTTTGGCTCCTCCTGCCCATCACTGACTATTTCCTTGACACAGTATTTAGCTTTACAAATTCAGCCTCTGTGCTGGCTGGGCCCCCTATTTAAGTCCGGTTAATTCTGTTCAGCCCCTGAACAGACTTGTATAAGTCTGCTGTGGTGAAATGTCTCACAGTTATAGAAGCTGGAAGTCCAAGATCAAGGTGCCAGCTAACTTGATTCTTAGCGCTTTCTTCCTGACACACATGGCCACCTTCTCCCTACATTCTCACACAACAGAGAGAGCATGCAAGTGTGCTCTGTTGCCTCTTCCTGTTTTTGTTAGAGCACTAATCTCCTGAGAGTTCTATCCTCAGGACCTTATAAGACCCCCATTTCCAAGTATCCTCACATTAGGAGTTGGGGCTTTACCATTTTGGTACACGCAGCACTCAGCAGCCATCTATCTTCTGCTTTGCTGTCTCCTACCCAGGTAGACTGAATGATGATGGGAGTAATGGCTAGTAGGAATTTCCTGTCTCTTGTGCACTTTCCTCTGGGCCCTTTCTGCACCTAATTCTTTTATCTTGACATCCTGTCAAGTTGCCTGCAGTAGCTATCCCATATTTTGTTCCATTCCCTCTTTTATCTTTTATAGCATCCATCTCACACTCAACGGACAACCTTAATTCTTAATTTACTGAGATGATACAGGCGTTAGTGCTAGGGCCCCCTTAATGCTCTTCTTCTCTGTCTCAGGTGTCACTCCTTGCTAAGGCAAACGCCTCTCTATCCCCTCTGATTATTCTTTCTCTGCCCCTTACATGTTGTCCCCTGCCAAATTCTATTTTAGGACTTCTCTGTATAACCTGCTGCCACCTGGGAATTCCCTGGCGATCCAATGGTTAGGACTCTACTTCATTTCAGGGGACATGGATGTGGCACAACCAAAAGCAAAAAAAGACCCATCAAACTCTTTCCAGGCTGTTTAAGGCACTGTGTACTCTGTGCATGTAACCTACATGTGCCCTCCCATATAATTTATCTTTAGGTTTCTTACAGTACCTAATACAATGTTTAATGCTATGGTAAATAGTTGTAAATGCTATATAAATAATTGCTGGTCGTGCAGCAAATTTATTTTGTTTTTGGAACTTTATGGAATTTTTATCTTCAGTTGGTTGGATTCAAAACCCTTGCATATGGAGGACCAACTGTACTTTAGTTCTTCCATAAATTTACACACTTCATCCTTTTAAACGTTACACAGTTTTTTACACAGTATTCCTGTGTTTGTATGTTTAACCAGGTCTCTGTCAATGGGCAAGTTTTATTTATCTTTTGCTACAGACTGCTGCAGTGAACTGGAGAAGGAAATGGCAACCCACTCCAGTGTTCTTGCCTGGAGAATCCCAGGACGGCGGAGCCCGGTGGGCTGCCGTCTATGGGATCGCACAGAGTCGGACACGACTGAAGCGACTTAGCAGCAGCAGCAGCTGCAGTGAACGTCCCTGTACATGTATGTTTGCTTACAACTGCAAATGTTTGTGCAGTATGGATTCTTAGAAGTGTTACTGCGGAATCAAGGATGTGTGCATGCTTTGCCAAATCGCCCTCCGAATGGTTGAACCTGGCGCCTCTTCAAGAAGGTGGTGGGAGGGGTGGGTGGAAAATTTCGGGCCTCCGAGCAGCAGGCGGCGCTGTGAGCGCCCCTCCGCGCCAGTGGCGAGGCCCCGCTGACGGACTTCCGCTGGCGGAGTTGCGCAGGCGGGGCAGAGCTGACGCCAGAGGCCGAGCGAGCGGTTGGGCGCGATGCCGTACGCCAACCAGCCCACAGTGCGGATCACGGAGCTCACCGACGAGAATGTCAAGTTCATCATCGAGAACACGGACCTGGCGTAAGACTGCTGGGGGAAGAGGTTGGCGGTTCTGGAGAGCCGGGGGCCCCAGCTTGCGGGACGTCGTGACTTTTCAGAACTGGCTCCCGGGCCAGGGCTTCCGCTTTGGGCACGGTGGGGCGCGACCCCGGCCTGTCGAGGCTGGGGTACCCACACGCCGCTTGGTTTTCATTCCTCAGGGTGGCAAATTCTATCCGGAGGGTCTTCATCGCTGAGGTGCCCATAATAGGTAAGCGACCCCAGTCTCGTTGCCAGGGCTACCAGGCCTCTCTCTCCCCCCACCCCACCCCTCCCTTTACCTTGCAGCTCCTGCCTCCAGCCTTGGTTTGGGCGACGGACTGGGGGCGCTAAGAGAACAGTCGTGCTGGAGACTTGATCGGGCCCTTTGCCCTTGGCCCAGGGCCATTCTGGCCACCTCTCTGGCTCCACGGGCTATTTATTTTGTTCCATTCTTTTCCGTGCGTTGGTGAAGCGCATGGGCTCAGGAGTCTGTGGACTGGGACTCAAAAACTGTTTTCACTTACTATCGCTGCGAAACTTGGGCAAGCTATTAAACTCTGTTGCAGCCCCCTCTCTAGTGTTCGGACGCTAATAGCAGTTGTCAGGGCGACGTTAACGATTAAGGGTAATAATCTCTGTGCCTTGTGTTCAGTGAGTCTCCAGTGCCGGTAGATGTGAATCTGTTCCGTCAGCTGCATTTCGGGAGCATCCAGGCAGTGGTGCTAGGCACTGGAAACGCAGAGCTGTAAAGTACAGGGTTCTTTAGGAGTTCATCTTCAGTTGCTCAGTTGTGTTCGACTCTTTGTGACCCCATGGACTGTAGCCCACCAGGCTCCTCTGTCCATGGGATTCTCCAGGCAAGAATACTGGAGTGGGCTGCCATTTGCTCCTCCAGGGGATCTTCCCAACCTATGGATCAGACCCTCTCCTCCTGCATTTGCAGGCAGATTCTTTTAGGGTTTAAGGAGAACCATAGCTGCAGTGGGTTTGACGCTTTGAGGAGAAAGGATCTGTTTCTGCTTTTCTTCCAGCCACTTTTCACTGGGTGTTCTGCCTGTCTACAGATACACTACAAATATTTTCTGAGTGTTAACTCAGAGTTTGGTTTAGGAAAAAGAGATGTAAGCCATAGTTACCGCATCAAGTGTGCAAATTCCTAAGAGATAAACAGGCCAATTGTTTGGTAAGCAGAGGACATTGTAGTTTTTCCACCATTACCACCCTCCAGAGACTTTTTCAATTCAGAGCTTGGAGTGTTGGTTCTCCTTCTCTGCCAAATCACCCCGTGGGGTCTCAGGACCCTAGTTTCATCATGAGTAAAATGAGGCAGTTGTGCTTTAGACACTGACATTCAAGCGCCACTTTTTCCACAAGTAGCATGAAGCATCTCTTGCAATCCAGACCCCAGTTAGGAATACAGAAATTAAGACATCTGAAGACCCAAAGAATTTTTGAAGCTTGAAGTGGAAGCAAGATGCACACAAATATAACGCAATTAAGACAAGTGTCTTAAGAGAAGTATGGACAGAGTTCTAGGAGAGAGTAGCTTCTTCCTGGGAGAGAGTGTTCATCTCTGTATCACAGAGGGTGGGCAAGTCCTGGTTTATGGGAAGCTCACAGAGTTTTTAATCCTGCACAGGAGAGATTAAAGGCAGGCCATTGGGAGGAAAGGCAGAGACAGAAAAGCTTGGCTCTTAGTCCTTACTTGGCTCAGGTTTAGGAAGCAGAAGGACAAGCAGGTGGGGGTCTGGTCATGTCTGGTCCTCTGTTCCTAGTGTCTGCCCCTCATTGGACAGTTGGTCTCACTGCCCTTTGACTTCTGAATTTAATTGTTTATGTACAGATATTTATGAATGAATGAGTAAATGTGTGTTTAAGTCAACTGTGTGTGACACTACAGTTCTCCTCCTCGCTCATGGCTGGTAGGGATTAGTATGCCTTGCCCATGAAAGGAATTGTGTAAACATGATTTGGTTGAATGATAATAAAGTATTAATTTGGGTAATCTAGTCATTATATCACAAAAGGAGATGTGGACCATAAGTCTATGTTACTTCTCTGAGGTTTGTCCAACTTTCAAATGCCCAAATAGTTTGTGTTCTTACTGGTGTTGGCATGAGTAGCAGATTTAAGTGCTTCCCACAGAAATATTCAGCTCTAAGAAACACATTCCCATTCTCGTGGTATCTTTAGGTCATTGTTTTTGGGGTAATACAGGGAACTCTGCATCATAACTGCCTGAGCAGGGAGGTGCGGTGCGGTGTGTGTGTGTGGTTCTTATTAAAATGCAACTTCCTGGGCCCCACTCCAGAGCTGTGGAATCAGAGTCTCTGGCAGCCTGACTCGGCCTCTGCAATTTAGTACGCACTAGATGATTTGGAGGAGCTCAGATGGTAAAGAATCTGCCTTAGTGCAGGAAGCCCCCGGGGTTCGATCCCTGGGTTGGGAAGAGTCTCTGAGAAGAGCATGGTAACCCACTCCAGTATTCTTGCCTGGAGAATCCCATGGACAGAGGAGCCTGGCAGGCTGCAGTCCATGGGATTGCTAAGAGTCAGACACGACTGAGCAACTAACACTTTCAGATGATTTTTAAATCTGGAAAATTTGGTGGCTAATCTGCCCGTCTGCTTTTTCTGCTTCCTTCATTCTTTAGCAATTGACTGGGTTCAGATTGATGCCAATTCCTCCGTCCTTCATGACGAGTTCATTGCTCACAGACTTGGTGAGTGCTGGGTTTGGAGAGTTACAGGGAGGGGGCTGTGCCAGTGTCAGAGGAAGAAGCGTCCTCACTCCCAAGGGGACTTGTGGACTCCTTCCACCTTGGCTCCTGCTTTCTTCATTGTGCTTTTCTGTGTCTTCCAGGATTAATCCCTCTCACCAGTGACGACATTGTGGACAAGTTGCAGTACTCCCGGGTATGCTGTGTGCTTGGGGAGCTCGGGGGAGGCAGGGAATTCAGTTCTCAAGGAGATTTTTTGCTGCCATCTGGATTTTGGCTTTTAGAAAGACAGTGTGGAGATGTTGTCTGGAGCCCAAGGCAGACATCGGTCTTTGGTTCTGATGGGACCACAGATTGATGAGGCTCAAGGGGCATAAGAGAGTCTCATTAGCCAGAGGGGACATACACCTGGATGCTCATTTATACCGAATGGGTGGAGCTATTTCTCTTCAGCATCTGGTGTGCAATGTTTTCCAGAGCATCTCTTCCCAGGGACAGGGGCCTAGGAGGCTAAAGGGCATCAACAGAAGGATAGTGGGTGAGGACAAGGAGCAGAGGGAGTGAGAACTGTTCTGCAGAGCAGCAGCTGTCTGCCAGCTATATGCCTCACCCTATGGGTTGTCTTCCTGAAACATGGCTCCATTCTTCTGGGGTGACGTTTGCCACTTCCATGATACATTAACAGACTCAGAACTAGGGAACGTGTAGGACAGGATTAGGTTACCTGTATCCTTTCATCAGAGCTGCGTTAGTTGACAGCTTGAGAGTATTCCTTCTTGATGGCTTTCGGTGGTCCTGAATCAACCCCTTTTCTGGTATTCCCAGGGGCACATCATTTTGGTGTGCTAATGGCTAATTTGATATATTTTGTAAATGTATATGTGTGTTGCTGTTTGTTTTATTATTTATTTATTTTTGGCTGTGCTGGGTCTTTGTTGCTGCTTGAGCTGTTTCATTTGCATCGAGTGGGAATACTCCTGGTTGCAGTGTGCAGGCTTCTCACTGTGGTGGCTTCTCGTTTCGGGCACTGGCCCCAGGCTCAAGGGCTGCAGTAGCTGTGGCTCGCGGGCTCAGTGGTTGCTGCTTGCTGGCTCAGCAGTAGTTGTGGTGCACGGGCTTAGTTGCTCCACAGCATGTGGGATCTTCCTGGACCAGGGTTTGAACCTGTGTCCCCTGCATTGACAGGTGGATTCTTATCCACTGCGCCTCCAGGGAAGTCCATATATGTGTTTTTTTTTTTAAATATTCAAGCACACAGCAAAGTGTGGAGCTAATAAAACAAATAGGCATGCTGCCGCCAAACCACCTGTCACATTTTGACATTTCATCATTTTTGCTTCATGTCCCCAGAGTCTGTTTTTAAGAAATAAAACATCACATATACTGGTAAAGACAGTTGTACCACCGATTGAAGAGCAGTTAGTCCATATCTTACATAAAGATATGCATCCTCCGTGACCGAACAGTTCCTTCCATTAAATTTTTTTCTAGTATTGCATTTACTGAATAAAGATGGTCTGGATTTTTTGTTTGTGTTTTCTTAAAATTTGCAGAAAAGTTAAAAATAGAATACATATTCATTCTCATTTCACTTTTAATTTACAGTTGTTGATACTTTGCTATATTTGCTTTATGTTTCATGTAGATGTTGTGATTTTTGCTAAACCATCTGAAGGAACGTTACAGAAATCATGATACTTCTCCCCTAACTACATCAGCATGTGTGTCCTAAAAATAAGGATATTTTCTTACCTAACTACAATATTATGTCTAAGAAAATTAGTGTGGATTTGTACTATCTATATACAGTCTAAATTCAGACTTTCCTAGTTATCCTCAAAATGTCCATAATTTTTTTTTATTTGGCTGAACTGCTTGGCTTACCAGATCTTATTCCCCTACCAGGGTTTGAACCCCACACTTGACAGAGAAAGGGCAAGTCCTGACCGCTGACTGCCAAGGAATTCCCCGATTGGCTGTTTGTGATCTGTGATGCATGCACTGCGTTCGGTTGTTACACCTCTTTAGTCTCTTGATCTCTTGAACAGACTCTTCTCTCTTCATTGTACTTTTTTTTTTTAGGTTGAGTACCTTTTTATATTTTTGTCTTCCATTACATTTTGATTCTTTAATTTCATATTTCTAAGAGTGATTCCATCTTGAGGGTCTAGGTTGCCTTCCTGTCCCACCTGTGTGTGATTACAGGCTGGCCAGGTGTGGCCCATAGATTTCCTTCATCGTCTTGAAAACATCAAAAGTAGCTTGGATTTTCCTCACTAATATGAGGGGAGAACAGTTTGCTTGACTACATTCTAGTAGCTCTCTTCTTGCCTGACGTTAAATGGTGGCAGCTAGTCTCTTAAGACGGGAGTGTTTCAAGAATCGGTTTAAAGAATGGCACACTTGAGAACTATTAAAACTGAGCGATACTTACATGGTGGCAGTCTCTTATACCCTTCTCTGCTTTTGTGAATGTATGAAACTTTTTTAGAAAAGGTCAGTAGTCTGGAGCTTCAAAGGTACTTTTTCTATTGTCCCCTAGATTGTTTTAAGTGTTAATTGCATCCACAAGCTAGTGCCAGCTCATGGATACTGAACTGTGTGGGCTGAAAGCCTCCTCTGTTAGTGCCTTGGTTCTCTGAGGAAGAGCCGTTCAGCAGCCCAAGAGTGGTGTGTAGATGGACACAGCTGACAAGAGACTGGCGGCTGTGGTCCACCCTTTCATCAGATGAAGAACCTTCAAGGACAGGGTATTAGAAGCGGGGAGCCAAGCCAGACTTCACTGTCTGTCCACAGACTCACTGCTGTCTCTCTCCCACCTCAGGACTGCACGTGTGAAGAGTTCTGCCCCGAGTGCTCGGTGGAGTTCACTCTGGACGTGCGGTGCAACGAAGACCAGACGCGTCATGTCACGTCTCGAGACCTCATCTCCAACAGCCCCCGGGTCATTCCGGTCAGGAAGGCCTTCCCTGTGGGGACCTCTGCTGTTCTTCTGGCTCCAGTGGGCCAGATTGGGGTGGATTCTTAGAAGATGCCAACTTCCCTGTGTTACCCTCTGCCTTAATGTGAGCCTGATACTTAGAAGTGCTAATGATTCTGGACCCTTGCCAGGATGGGCAGAAACATTGGTGCTGTGGGCCCTCTGCCCCCTTAGGACCCTTTTCAAGACCATGGTACTGTTTTGACTGAGGAGGTTGTAGGGGTTAGAGGCCAGTCACCAGCACAGACGGGATCCCTGGAGGTGCTGGAAGATTTCCGGGTGAGATGAGCAGCTGCTAATAAATGCCTCTGTTTGGATTCCCTGCAGGTGACATCTAGGAACCGAGATAATGACCCCAACGACTACGTGGAGCAGGACGGTAAGGCACCCCGAGAGAGGCAGAGACCAGACCCAGCCTCTCATGTTGTCTGGTCTTCCATGGGCTGCAGGTCAGACCCGGAGAACTGTGCCTCTGCCGGCCCTCGACTGACTGTCGCCTGTCCCCACAGACATTCTCATCGTCAAGCTGAGAAAGGGCCAGGAGCTGAGACTGCGAGCCTATGCCAAAAAAGGCTTTGGCAAGGAACATGCCAAGTGGAACCCAACTGCAGGAGTGGCTTTTGAGTATGACCCTGACAATGCCCTGAGGCACACGGTGTACCCCAAGCCAGAGGAATGGTATGTTCTTGGTGGGAGTTGAAGGCTGGCTGGGCGGGCGGGTGTGGAAGTGGCTCCTAGTGACCCAGATGGGGCAGCCTGACTAGGAGACACGGGTCCCTTGAAAGCAGCCATAGCAACCCTGTGCTGACCTCTGTTTGACCTCAGGCCAAAGAGTGAGTACTCAGAGCTGGATGAGGATGAGTCGCAGGCACCCTACGACCCCAACGGCAAGCCAGAGAGGTAAGACCCTAGTTTGGCACTCGAAGGTCACAGGTCTGGTGCAGCCTCTGAGTTAGGGAGCCCCTTTCCCTCCTGTCCAGTTCCCCTCAGCTGAGGAGGGGCCGGTAACTGCTGAACCCCCCTTAAGTCCCCTTTTGGTCACTGGGAGAAGGGGGCCCTCCAGTTATCCAGACTGTTCCTTTTGTGATTATTCAGCCCCCAAAGAAAGACCAACATAAGATCAAACCTAGGGCCCCAGACTGTCCAAAGCCTTCTAGTGACAAACATGAAAACAGTCCCCGGGTCATTCCGGTCAGGAGCAGTGGCACTGCTGATCATCTTCCTTCCCCTCAGTGTGGAGTGTGTCTGTACACAAGTGTTTTGAGATTGTCACACAGTATCTTTTTG
>NW_011495034.1:17774227-17783020 GCF_000754665.1 Bison bison bison | reverse complement strand
TTGAGGCCGCTGTGGCCCTCTTGAGGTCCTACAGAGTGCACTGGGACCACTGTTTTTAAGAAGCTGGATGGAGGTCAACCCTGGAACAAGGTCAAATTCATGGGGAGAAAGGAGTCAGGACCAGAAGGGAGGGAGGCCCTTGGCCAAAGCTGGGGCCCGCTGGCCTGAATGCTTTGTGGAGGGCTCTCACTGGACTCTTGCCTCTCAGGTTTTACTACAATGTGGAGTCTTGTGGCTCTCTGCGCCCTGAGACCATCGTCCTTTCAGCCCTCTCTGGATTAAAGAAGAAGCTGAGTGATTTACAGACCCAGTTAAGCCACGAGATCCAGAGTGACGTCCTCACCATAAACTAGCTGCAGCTCACCTGTTTGAGCAAAACAGTTGGATTTCAGGTCTCTTCTGAGACTCTTTTTGGCTCCTGGGCACTGGACAGCTGTTGCTCAAGTTTCTTGGCAAGCCTTCAGTACCAATTAGCAAGGCAGCAGCGGGGAGGGGTAGGTCCATGCCAGCCTCGATCGGTTACAGATCACCAGGGGCGCCACTGCCATTGCTGGCAGGACAGTTTTCCCCTTCATTTAGCATCCCTGGGCCTGCCTGTAGGTTGGCAGCAGTGCTCCCTGAAACACTCCTTCCACCCTGTCTCCCAGTGTGCCTTGGGGGCCATAGGGCTCCCCTGTTGACAACCACTGAGCTGGATTCTCACCTTTGGGTCATTTCAGCTCTTTACTTCGAACCCTTTCTGTTCATGAGTTGGAGTGCTTACCATTGTAGGCTCATGTGTAGGGACTGACTCTGAATCCTGACTCGGGCTGCACGAGCGCCCTTCCAGTCCCTGCCTCGGCCACCCTGTTGGCCTTTCACTCAAGTGTCCTGAATTTGAGAACCTCTTAAGAGTAGTATTAGTCCTAGGCTATCCCCCTCTTCCCCCCAGTAAACCTTGTATTTTGTTCTCTACCCATCAGTTTCAATCTTCACCAACAATGGCCAGATGATTTAATTTGTGTGGTGGGGGCAGGGGAGAGGACAAGGACCTTAATGAAGATCTGGCCTTGACCCTTAGCCCTGTAGGTAGGCACACACCCAACACAGTTAATTAGGCAGCCTGGCAGGAGAAGCCTGGAGAAAACCGGAAATCTAGTACAGAAAGGAAGGGTTATTTATTAACAGTAGTTGTCTTTTGAAAGTTTTTATTTTTGGCAATAAAGAGCACAACGTACATAATCTCCTTCATGCGTCATCGAGCCACGAACCGAGCCAGCCAGCTCTGCCTCCCTTCCCGTGGCCTCTGGGTGCCCTTCTTCAGGCTAGCTTACTCCTGGGGTGGTCATTCCCTGGGTCAGGTTCAGAGCTGAACGGGCTGTGGCCCCTCCCTGGCTCCAGGGCTCTGTCTGGAGGGGCCTCTTGCTTTACCATCCTCCTGCCACGACTCGAATAGTGGTTATTTACAACAGGGTCTGTTCCCACAGATCAGAACCCTAAAATATTAAAAACAAAAAACCCAGCACACACACAACCGAAGGTTTGATGTGAGTAGAAAGATAGCCCTTCTGCACGGTAGTCAATAAATACCAGCACTAGAAAATCAATTGCTTTAATTGCGTTTCAGCAGGGAGCCTCAGCACCATGTGGGGAGGAGGAAATGGGGCGGTCTCGGTTTTTGAGTCCTTTTGGCCAGAGGGAGGCCACACGGCAGGGGAGCACCCTCCACGGGAGCACTGCCCACCTGGTCAGTGAGGGGGCAGCAGGGTGCTCCCCCCGACCCCTCAGTCCTCCTGGGGGCCGGCCTGGCCCTGGAGCAGGAAAGAGCTCAGGAAGGGCCACCCTCCCTGGGCTGAGGTAACAGCACCCTGCCCCCAGGGCGTCTTCTCGCCTACGAAGCAGGAAGAGCCTGGGCAGAAACCACTTTAAAACCAGATTTTCACCTGAGGTGTCAGCGAGATGTCACCTCTGTGTAAAACTCCGAAGTGCAAGGCTGCCGAGTGGCACAGTGTAAGCTCGGATCCTTCCTGTGCCACCAGGCCCAGAGGGACCGAGAAGCCACCTGCTGTCTCCACCCCTGGGCTGCGTGGGAAAGCCAGCAGCCAGAGCAGGCGCCGGGAGTGTGGACTCTTCCTCCTCAGGCCTGAAGCAGGAGGGCTGGTACCCCTTGGGGGACAGGAAAAACCACCGCCCTCACATTCAGAAACAGCCCTGACTGTGGCCTGGTCATGGGGATAAAAAATGTGTATGTGGTGGCAGGGAGGGACAGAGGGGGAAATCTTATTAATATAGAATAATGTCATAAGCCATATATATTAAAATCATTAACCGTATATAGTCCTATGGTAGCTCCAGCCCCTCACACATGCTCAGGTGGCATGGCCAGCCCTTTGCCTTGGTCCAGTCTCACCCTTGGGGGCAGAGAAGGGACAGCTTGCTCCCTTTCTCTGGGCTCCTGGCCCACAGCCCCTGCAGGCCGTCCACGAGACACTGCAGGCAGCCCCAGCGGTCGTCCGAGCACGCTAGCTCTGCCATCACTGGGAAGGGGCCCTGGCCTCGCTGCTGTCCCCCTGGCTGGGCTTTGGCTTTAGCAGGATGAATCTGTTGAGGAGGTCCGTTTCTGAGCTGGCCTGGGCTGCCGCATACCCCTCACCTGTGGACACAGACGCAGGCTGAGGACTTGGGCCCAGGACAGAAGACCCCTGCCCAGCATGCCTTGTCCTCCACAGAGCCTCCTGGCTGGTGGGGGTGACGCACAGCAGTGACTCACCGGCGAAGCTGGAGGCCTCGGCGATGTTCTGGGAACCTGTGATGTGGTGCCAGTAGGCACTGCGGGGCAGCATGGTAGTGGGCGTGCAGGGGTATGAGTAATGTTCTGTGCCCTTGTTGAGCAGCTGTGGGGCAGAGAAGGGTCAGCGGCTAAGCCCAGGGGTGGCCAGCCCAAGACTCTGCCTGCCTTTGCCATACACATGAGCTGGAGACGGCTGGCACTCTCCCGGTCCTCTGACTGCCCGCCCGCCGCCCCCTACCCTGGACTGAGACGTGCGCGGCCTCACCCTCACATTCTTCTCCATCTCCAGCAGGACTCGTTTGTGCTGCTCGGCGATGGCCAGGGTGGCACTGTGGACCCGCTGGTAAATCTGTTCCCCTTCCTGTGTCTGGAAGGTGTAGAGCCCTTCTCCAGCGTCACACATCCTGGGGACACAGAGAGCACGGTGGTGGGCGCGTCCCACGTATGTGACATGCTCAGGCTCTCCTTTGGGAACAGGCAGGGCTGTTACCTGAGGGCCTGACCACCCAGCTCAAACGTGTTGAACATTTTCCATGGGCCTGGTGGTGGTCTAAATGCTTTACGAGAATTAATCCATTCTGTTTTCTCCACCACCTGGTCTGTGTGCAATCAGTTTGCTCATTACTACAGTTTTTCTCAAACTATCTTATAGATGAGAAAACTGAGGCATTCAGAAGCTAAGTAACAACCAAAGTTACATGGTGGAGTATACAGAATTGGAGTCTAGGCAGGCTCCTCCAGAGTTCAAGATATACCCAGTCACCATCATCACCCAGTGTATGAGGCTAGGTACTTTTATTATCCCATATGACAGATAAGAAAACTGAGACACAGGTCTGCCATCACACAGCTGGTCAGTGCCAGTGCCAGCATCTGATTTGAGCTTTTGACGTACTTGCTGGGAGCCTCGATTTCTTCATCTGTAAAACGGGAATATTATGTTCCCCTTCAGGATGCTATGCCGATAAATGAGCTTTCAGCACAGGGCCCACCCAACACAAGTGAGTGGCAGCCACCATCAAGACCGTGGCTGGAGGGTGGGGAGGCGAGTGGGTCCTACCGGCCAGCCTCGAAGGTGAAGCGGGTGGCATCCCGGCCATAGCGGCGCAGTGAGCAGAGGGGCCACGAGACGAGCTTCACGCGGGGGTTGTGTATGTCCCAGAGGTAGATGTTCTCGTGGGTGATCTGCAGCTTGCACTCGCCGTACACGTCCAGGTTGGGACAGGGCAGCAGGAAGACATTGAAGCGATCTGGAGGGGAGAGGACAAGAGGGCCTGGAGCTTTCGGGGGGTGGGGGGAGGTCCTCCCACCCCCACCCTGTGCCAGCACCAGGCCTCACCTGTCTGCTCACACTGCACTCCTGGGGCCAGGAGGTCTGGCTCTCCCAGACTGATGTCGTTGAGCCTCGACCCCAGACACTCCACAGAGAGCGTCTTGTACCACTCCTCTGCCTCCAGCTCTGGAGAAAACAGTATCTCATCATGCTGCCAACTCAGGGTCCCTCGGCAGCCTACCCCACCTGCTTCAGCCGGAGTAGTCCCCGCACGCAGGGCAGAGAGGGTGAGGCCAGTGGACTCTGCCTGCCTGCCCACCTCATCCTGGGGGGCGGCTCCCTCAAAGGCGCCCTCCTCCCCTACACCTCACACCCCATCAGGAGAGCTAGCCTGGCTCTGCCCCCTACCAACTGGACCTTGACCGGCACACAACCGGCAGCCCCATCCCCTCACCTGAGTCGCAGGTGAAGGTCCGTGCGGAGTCGTCAGTGAATATGATGGCCACTGCCTGTCTCTTGGTCTCCTTGGGGAGCCGTGTGACACACTTGACGTTGCTGATCTCTGTCACCTGGCACGGCATCCACAGGGGACTCAGCCAGGGTGAACCACCTCCCGCTACATCCCCCGCAGCTCTCCCACCCCCAGGAGGTCCTGTTGGCCCTCAGGACTCTGAATAACAATCATCGCTGCTTACAGGTTGGGGAGCTAGGGCCCAGGCCCCCTAACCTTGGGGCAGCCTCGGAGGCACACGGACTTCTCGTCTGGATACTTCTCCAGCCGCTGAGGCCCCTTGCTGGAGGACTTCCGGAACACCAGCCAGCACCTCCGGTAGATCTGTGGGGCGAGATGGCAGGGGGATGGACCCTGGACCACTCCCAGCGCAGCCAAAGTGACCCTGCAGTTTTCCCTGCCTACCACGAGGGGCAGTGCCACATAGCCTTCTAGGGGGCTCAGGCCCAGGAGACCTGGGACAGCTGACACCAGTGTGACACCCCACCCTGGGGAAGAGACCCCTCCCCAAACTGAAAAGGCAGTCATTTCTTGGCTGGCTCCATAAAAGTTGCTCCTGAGTTACTGTTTACTATGAGTTCAGCCCTGGGTTTAATCTAAGTAGCCAACATTTATTGAGTGCTTCCTATTTGTGCTTTTTGTTATTAGCACTCCTCACATTTAATCTCAGGGTCACTCTTGAGGTCAGTTCTATTATCATCTCCACTTTACAGATGGAATCTGAGGCACCCAAGAGTTGAGTAACAGCTTATGAATGGCAGAACTGGTATTTAAAACCGGCTGCCTGGAGCCAAGGCCGTACTGGGAAACCACTGCGCTAAGGCTCAGTCCAGGAGCACCGGCCAGGACAGAGGCAATGTCGTGCGGATAGGAATCAGGCCCGAGCCCGCTCCCAGCCTGCACATCACCGCAGCCCTTGTTCTTAGAGCCAGGGGACAGCTCTTGATGTAGGTAACACCCCCTCTTGTCTCCAGGACCATCCTGGGAATGAAGAGAACCAGAGTTAGTTTCCTGCTCCAGCTGGGAAACCAGGTGCTCTCAGAGGTCAAGGAGCAGAGCCAGGAACCTAGAATCACCCCAGAGCACAGAGCCGTCCCCAGTGAGGTTCATCACTCCTTGCCCCAACCACCGCCAGTGACCCTTGCCTAAATCCACCTAAATTCTCTATAGCTTCCCGGACTCCATCCGAGGGGCAAAGGAGCCAGGGAGCCGGGAGCTGCAACGTTGGTGGCCCTAGCCACTTGCCTGGGCCTCTGACTCTTCCTCCTATGGCTCTTTTCCAGCCCAAAGTCCAGCTGGGGTGTACCTACTCTTTCAGCAAGCACTCTAGAAGGCTGGCAGAGCCATTCCGCAGGAATCTCCAGTGCTCCTCTCACTGGCAGCATGGAGACTGAGGGGCCCTCCTCTTTGCCCTGCTATGTGGGCACCAGATCCTCGGCAGGCAGGTTCCCAGAGTGCGGTGGGCCAAGGCAGTCTCCATCCTGAGAAGCTACTCACACCAGGCTATTTCAGGCTCTGGAGACTCCAGGAGACGTCTGTCCCTGCCCCCCTGACCTTGGCTCAGCCCTCGGCCTGTCTGCATAAACCCCAGCAGGCCTCAACTCTAAGCTGAGCAGCTCTTTTAGGGCAGAGATTGTATTTTATTCTCAGAATCCTCACATCCCAGTAGCCTTGTGAACAGAGCCTGCTGAACAAGTGAATGATCATGTGTAGAGACCGTGAATGGATGGATGGATGAATGAATGAATGAATGCATGAATGCTGCCAACTCAGATATGCCCTGCCAGGCGGGGCTCTGTGCAGCCTGCAGGGGCGGAAGGCCTGGGGGCCTGAGCGCTCTGGTTGCCTGGTTACAAGATACACACACACACACATGCACACACGCGCACGCACACACACTCGCACGAACACAGAGCCCCAGGGAGCCACTGTGCTCAAGAGCCCTCCTTCCCCACTTCTCACAGGTCTTTGATCAGCGCTTCAGAAACGCGCTGCCACAGCTCTGCCTTGGGAGGAAAGCCCTGGCAGGTAGGAGGGCCCGCTCCCGATCTCTTTCAGCCCTTCCCCCCTCACCTCTGTGGGCTGAGACAAGAATGGCTGGCCTGAGACAAGAATGGCCCGGTGGCCCCAGCCCCTCACAGCAGATCTGCAGGGGGAAGTCGAGTTCCCTGAGTGGGGGTGACTCCAGATGGGGCCTGGCCACAGCCCAGCTCCTAAACCCTGCCCTTGACTGTGCCCACCGTAGGTTCCCAGGCCTCCCCCGAAACAGGCCAGGTTCTAAGCCCAAGTGGCCACCTCAAGTGCCTTGGCTTCCTGGGAAACTCTGCTCTGGACCCGCCCTCGGCCCAGCTGGCCCCTGGGGACCTGAAGGCGCTGACAGGTCTGGGCCCTGGGGAAGGAGGAGCCACACTAGAAGCTGGGCCCCTGCCCCCTGCCTGCCCACCTCAGCCTTAGCTTTTCTCCTCGTTCTGTGCTCCAAATGGGCTCCATCCTTCTCTCAGGGCAAGAACACAGTGGCTGATGGCCACCAGGGCCCAGGCTGGGACACAGTCCAAATCCAGGTAAGACCCCAATGTGCCCACCAGCTAAGTGGCTGCCCCCTGCCTGGACAGAAGAGCCCCCAACAGGGGCCCTGGGGTGAGGGCCACAGAAGTGGAAGGGGGCGCAAGAACCACCCTGCTCCAAGGCCAGTCCTGTTCTGTCTGGTACCCACGCAGGGGCCCCTGAGTATCAGAGCCCAGCTCCTCCGCCAGCCCACTCTGCTGAGCCAGGAAGCCTTGAAAGTCAGATCACACCCCCACTCCCACCAAGGCCATGGGGGAGGGGAGGGTGAGCAGGGGGCCCAGGTAAACACAAGACTTGGGCTATCTCAGGGGCCAGGGTTTCCATCTTACTGGGGAGACCCCTCAATGGAGAGAGTGGGGAGAGTCAGGGAATAAAGTCAGCTCTTGGGACAACCTCACCAAGATTATTAAGTTGGTCCCTGGGGCCCCTGCTCATGCCTTTTGGGGGGCGGTTTCAGCAGTAGGGGGTGGGAGAGGGTGCACACCCAGCAAAGGTGCATCTGAGGCCTCATCTCCATAGGCCCTCCAAGCCCCCAAAACCTGGGAGGAAAGCAGCCGGGCCCAGTGCCATGGGCCATCCGGCCCGGGTGCTCATTCATAAACCACATAAATGCCAGCTTCTGTGCCCCTCGTACCGCTGCCCTACCCCCAACAACCAACCACTCTCCTTGGCCAATACTTCAACCATAGAAGCAACAACCGAAGACAAAATAAATAAATGCTGGTACACAGAAAGCTACGGGAAGCAGGAGAGATGAGGTACTTTAAAGAAAAGAGGCCAGGGGAGGGGAGGGGGAGACGAGGAGGTGATGGCAAGGGGAAGTGACAAGCTGGTCTCAGCTCAGATACAGCCCGGCATTTCCAGCCGCTGCCCGGGCGACAACTTCAACAATAGCAGGCGAGCCGCCTGCCCATCGGCCACCACCACTGGCCCAGCCACTGGGACTCCAGCCAGCCGGGCTGGGGTGGGGGCTGCAGTGGGCAGAGCCGGGCCCAGGCACATGCCAGGCAGCCCGCCGGCCAGAAACCTCGAGAGACCGGCAATGCACGATGGCCAGCCAGGAACCGGCGGGTGGCCGTGCACCCCCGACATCCCAGATGCCAGACCCAGGGCCCCTTGGAAGGTGGCTCACCCCGAGCTTCCTGCTCTTCATCTTCACGTAGCCTTGCTTGACGATGTCGTTGAAATTGGTCGCCATGGTTTCTCCACCGTGTCTTTGAGGCTCGTCTCTCCCGGGCGCCGAGGGGAGGGATGCCCAGGTGGCCTCGGTTTTCCCGGCTCCTCCGATCACCTGTTCAAGATCCTCCGACGGGGCTGCTGCACGGAGCTGCTCTTCACCTTGCCTGCCTCAGCATTGTTCTAGCAGCTCCTTCGCCCGGCGCCTGCTGGAAATAAAAATGACAGGGAGATTAGACAGTGACATCTTTCTCTTCCCCTGGCCGTCTCGATCTTTTTTTCCTTCCTCTACCCACACTCGTCCCCTCCCTTCCTCCCTCTGCCCGCCCTTCTTCCTTCCCTTCCCTCCCCACCCCAGGACGGCAGAACCATTCAGGAAAACCCCGAGGTGGAGGCCTCTACGAGGAAAATGGTCTAGCCCAGTCCCCTCCCTCACACGGTTAACCCCTTCCTGGGAGGACGGGCTCCGGCTCCTGCTGTGGAGGTGGGGGGAGAGGG
>NW_011495034.1:17768922-17774127 GCF_000754665.1 Bison bison bison | reverse complement strand
GCAGAGGGAAAGGTGGCCGGGGACCTGCCGGCGGGGCCCTAGCTCCTGCTGCAGCTGAGGGGCAGGCTTCCAGCAAGCCCCCCTCCTGCGCGGGCACCTCCCTGTAGGAAGCCTTCCAGGAGACGGGCTCCTGGGAGATGGCACAGATTCTGGGACCATGCTCCCCGAGGTTAGATGATCCACCCCGTCGGTTTCAGCAGACAGCGCCCCCCAACTACTCCAGGCCCTCTGTCCCACTCTGTTCTATACCTGGATCTCCCCAGCTCCAGGCAAGAGTCTGAGAACTGTCCCCTCAAACCCTGCTCTCCCCGCCCCCTGGAACTCTTCAGCAGCCTGTCTGGGTGCTGCTTCCTGGGTGGGAGGGCAGAGTCCAATGGGACGGGCCTGCAGATAAGCCTGAAGAATGTGCTGGGCAGGCTGGCAGTGGCCACTGTCGAAGCGGTTGCCTTGCCCTGGTGCTGGGAAGGCCAGGTTGGTCTGTGAGGGCATCGGGTCTGGACAGGACTCTCGGTGTCCCGTGTCCTGGACCCGGGCAGGAGTTAATTACACAGAGAACTAGCAAACACCTGGGCTGGGAGCAAAGGACACAGCTGGACCACATTGAGGGGGACTAAGGGGAAGTCCATACGCAGCTGGAAAAGGGGTGCCACCAGGGGCTCTTGGAATCAGGCAGGTCGGCAGATAACAAAGACACAGACTTGGCGGAGGGGGGTGTCTCAGTGATGACCCAGCCCAATGCCCATTTCAGATCATTTTATGGTTGGGGAAAAGCAAGCTGCCCAGAGAGGAGAGGCGGCGTGGCCAGGGTCACAGAGCAAGTCCAGGCTTCAGCCAGGGACAAATAAGTTCCGGAGTGGGTGATGGAGGCAGCCCTGGGGATGGGATGCTCTGCCACCTGGCACTGGCCACTCACCACCGTCTTAGCCTTCTCTGCCACCCAGGCTCAGGGGCAGGGCTGTGCCCACAACATGGTCCCCTGCATCTCTGGATGAGAATGTAGTAGCATTGCTGGGGTCAGCTGGGCATCTGTGCTGCCAGGACAGGACCCTGGGGCAAGTGTCCTGCTGGAGCTGCCAGCAGCTTGGCATTAATTAATCTTCTGGAGGCCTGTCTGTCGAGTCCCTAACAAGGAACAGATGTGACTATCCCAGTGTGCACATGCAAACAGGCAAAAGGACACAGAGGGTAGTGCTCTCTATGCCCCATGTACCCCGAGAGCCCCTCCAGCACCCCTCAGCGGCCTCCGTGCCCATCCACGCCTTCTCTCCCAGCTCCCTGGGAGCCAAGACCCTGCCACACCCAAGTGATCTGTTTTCCTCCTGTAAGGTCGGCTGTGGGGTCCCTCCCTGGTACTGACCACCCCCCCAACAGCCTTGCCAGACCCAGGTGCTGGCACTCAGATGAACAAGCTTTCCCAGCTCTGTCTCCACCATCTGGGGCTTCCTTGACCCCCCAGCAAGGACCAGCTCTGTAAAAGTCCCCTCTGAGATGATGGCCAGCCAGCCGCTGGCTGAGGGTCCAGAGCAAGGAAGGCCCCTTTCAGAACACACTGACCAGCACGCACGGGCCCAGGGTTCATCCAGGGCAGCTTGGGATGTGGCCCAGCCAGGAACACGCACTTAACAGCAAGAGGTCCTGGGCAAGCCACTTAACATCTCAGCGCCTCAATTTCCCCACCAGTAAAATAAAATAAAAAAAGATAAATCAGCCCATTTTAAATGAGGAAATGAATCCTTAGGCACCTGCCTGCCCATGCTGGACCAAGAGCATCTGCCTTGTAAACCCAAAGGGCTGACTGTATTTCGAGAGCTGCTGCCCAGCCAAGGGCTGTGAGATCACCCTAACCCAGCCTTCCACCTGCCCAACACAGGCCTGCTCCTTCCTGCCCCTCCCCGTTACCTTCCCCGCCGTACCCCTTGAGTGACTGCAGCCGCCAAGCTCTCGGGAGTACCCCTGGCACGTCTGTCCACAGGTCCACACCCCGCCCTAGGCTCCAGGCCCTAGAAATAAACCAACGGAAAGAGTAACCTTCCAGGGAGAGCCTGGGTGGCAGGGCGCCCGGCAGCTCACGCTGGCCTGGAGTCACAGGTGGTGCTGACCTTACTCGGTTCCAAATAAATATGCAAGAGCAAGACCCAAGCTGGGGCCCAGAATGATACAGCACAGGAGAGCTGGGGAGGCGGGGAGAGAGGGGGAAGGGTCAATGGGTAGACTTACATTTGATGGGCAATGGGATCAAGGTGGGGGGTGGGTTCCCAGAACCAACAAATCCCCCAAAGGACGCGGCCCCCTGGCTGAGCCTGTGCAGACCCAATCAGGCATCAAGAGATGGCCGGCGGGCTGAGCACAGCAGGCAGGAACCAGGAAGGCAACCACGCAGCCCTCCTCCCCTTACCGCACCTGGGGCCACTTTCCCCATCACTACTGAACCCCCAGCAGCTCTGGCGCTCACAAGCCTGCAGCAGGGAAAGATGCCCCGCTAACTGTGGTCTCAGGTCTGTAAGGTCAGCTCTGAGCACTCTGAGAGGCTAAGCAGGGTGTCCAGCACCCCCTCAACAGGGAAGGAGTAAGGACCCCCATTCCTCCTCCCAGCCTAGCATCAATGTGGTTCCTCAGCCACAAATGGTACCTGCCCCCGACCAGGACACCAGAGGGGACTCTGAAATGTCCCCTCTCTCCCAGGAAGAGCAGGCGTCCTGTGCGGAGTGGGTAGGAGACTCCCTGGTGCCCAGCAGAGGGGTGGGGCAGGGCCACTGCCCACCTGCCCGGTGGGACAGCCGTCTAAGCACTCCCTCCCTGCACCCAGATTCTGCCTGGAGGCTTGGCTCCAGAACAAACACTACTTGCTGCTGCTGGGAACCAATGGCTGAGCCGGAGTGGCTGTTGGCCTAGCTGGGCCTCCCCACCCTGCAACAGATCGGATCTTATCAGGGCTTGGGGACAGCCCTGCCTGGACTCCGGCTCACTGACAGCTCGCTGTCTCCACCCGCTGGCAAAGATCCTATCGACCGGACTGTCTCCAGCATCAGGGACATTTCCCATCCCCCACCCCAACCTGGTCCTCTCTACCCCCATGTGATGGCTATCAGGGGCTGGGAGGAGGTCCTCCCTTCCCCAGAGGGCCCCATCCTTGATCTCCTCCACCCCTGCAAATCCTCACAAGCAACCACCACCTGAAACACCGCAGGACTGAAAGTGGGTGGCAAAGTCAGATCCAAAACCAATTGGGAAGAGAAGACTGGCAGAAAAAGACATCAGAACAGTCACTGTCTTCTGGGCCCTCCAGCCAGGAAGGTGGTGCTATGTCTCCAGACCACTGCCGCTGGTCTTCCTCCAGTCCCCCGCCCACCCTTCCGGCCTCATCTCCCCCCTGCCAGGGGGCCAGGGGGTGCGGATGTTCCTCAACGTGCCTAACTCCTACCCATGCGGATCACTGCACTTGCTGTTCCCTGCCTATACAACACTGTTCCCTCAGATGGTCCAAGGTTCATTCTACCGAATCAGTTTAAAGACCATCACTTTAGAGAGGCCTCCCCTGACCACTCTGGCCAAAGGGAGCCCCTAGTCAGCCTCTACCACCACGCCCAGTTTCCACTGTCCCCACATATCCCCACAGGTTTTACCTCTTCATCTGCTGGTTTGCTTGGCCACTGTCTCCAACAACATCCTAGAATGTCAGCTCCCTGATGGTTAAGCCTCCTCTAATTAACAGCTCCATCCTAGCACCTAGAATGGTGCCCAGTGAAGAGTGTTGTTTAGTTACTCAGACGTGTCTGACTCTTGCGACCCCATGGACTGTAGCCCGCTGGGCTCCTCTGTCCATGGGATTTCCCAGGCAAGGATACTGGAGTGGGTAGCCATTCCCTTCTCCAGGGAATCTTCCCAACCCAGGGATCAAATCCACATCTCCTGCATTGCAGGTGGATTCTTTACTGCTGAGTGCAGAGTAAGTACTCAGTACATGGGGGCTGAAAATGTAATTATCTCCAGGATTTGTTTTGTCCTCTTCATCCTTTCTCCCATCACCACCACCAATATCCACCTGGTCAGACCTAGCTCAGCTTCCAAAGACATGTGGGCAGCAGTGGGTTCCCATTTCCCTGGGCCCTGGACCCACAGTTTGGTTCAGAGCTGACCCGGGGGGAGACAGCACTGCTGACCCCGTGTCCGGGTCTGACTGGGTGGCCCCACCTTGGCCCTGGTTGTTGGGTGAGATCATGCCCAGCTCTGCTGCCCTGCCTGGGAGAGAAGAGCTAGAAGTAGCCATTGCCCATGCTCAGAAGGACAAGCAACTGGGGGCACAGCTCCTGAGACCCATCCCAACTGGGGGACAGGACTGGCCTGCACTGGAGCCACATCTCTTGAAAGGGGCAAGAAAGGACTTTGCACTAAATAAGCCCAGCCTCAAATCGCTGCTGTGGATCCTGCCCGCCCGTCACTGCCCTTGACTCTTAGACCCCTACACCCGAAACCCTCCATCTGAGTCTCCTGGCAACAGCCACGCAGCCACAGCTTGGGATATGGCCCAGGTGCCGGCCTCTGCTCATACCCCTCTGCAGTGACAGCAAACATTTAACGGGAAGCCAGACTTAGGGAGCCCTGGGGGAGAGAGTGAACAGGACCCCAGGAACAGGCAGAAACAATCAACAAAAGCAGGCAGCTGGCTGCGAGTTTAAGCTGTAGGGCAGGAATCATCTGCAGGTGGGGGAGTTGGAGAGTCTCTAGGAATTTAGGGGCGGGGGGTACTGAGAGAGTAGGAGGCCATGAGAGCAGAAAGGGTGCGAGGACGCAAGCTATGATGAGCTGAGCTGTGCCCCTTAGAGATGGTAGGGCCAGGGAGCACAAGGGCCTGGGCCCCTCCGATGGGTAGGTGTGGGGTAGGTGCTGGGTAGGTGTGAGGTCAAGCCCTGACCTGGGGTCCCCTGGAGAAGAGAGCTGAGGGAAGGCGGGGCTCAAGGGGTAGTTCTGAGGACAGGGATTGGCTTTTGGAAGTGGACCCCTCAGGACCCCCACGGGGTAGGAAGGTCCCATAGGCTTGGAGAGTCCTCAGGGGGGAGTCGCCGAGGGTCTGGAGGGCTCCTGCGCGACCTGAGGCCCCCTCCCCGCCTCGCGCCCCACTAGTTACCTGGGAGCCGCGGCCCCTGATGGGGGCGCTGGCTCAGCGGGCGGCAGGCCAGGCTCATGCCCGCGTCACGGCGCGACCGG
>NW_011495034.1:17735314-17768291 GCF_000754665.1 Bison bison bison | reverse complement strand
CCGCACCCACACAATCGAGTAGCTGCATGAGCTCCTCTCACCCAGATTGTCAGCTCCCCTAGCAGGCGAGCCTCTCCTTCCTCCCCAGCCTCCTCACCACCCTCACATCACCCAGTACTCCCATCCTGCATCTCCCTGAGACTTTTCTAAATCCCATGGCCCACCATCACCCGCCCCCCGCAGCACTCACCTCACAGCTCGTCAGTCTTATCACTGCCCTGTTGGAATCACAAACCGCAGGCCCGCATAAGCTGTGCCAGGCAAGCATGCGTAGGTCGCCTAGGGCCTCCCCAGGGGTGGGACTCTGTCACCCCTCTGGTTTTCTGGTCTGCACCCTTTAACACCAGTGGTTTGCAGAGTGAAGGGTCAGCATCCGTATCACTTTGAAACTTGTTAGAAAAGCAAATTCCCTACCCTAGCCCAGACCTGTGAAATCAGGATCTCTAGGCTTAGTGCCCAGAAATCTGCGTTTTAACAAGCCCCTAGGTGACTCTGATGCGCATTAAACACTGCTTTACACCAAGTACACTAAACAAAACAAGAGGCCACACCTGAACAGCTGAAACCCTTAAACCTGTAAATGCTTCCCAGTCTAACCTTTGACCAGGTTTTCTCTGAGCGGAGAGCCCAAGGCACCGAGGGTCCAAGAACCACAGCACTCACTCAGGGATCGCATGCCTCTGCCTTCTAATCACTGGGCCTCAGTCTAAATCTGGCGCACAGGACTTCTTAGGGGGCTGCTTCCCTTCCCCTGAATACTTCCTAGGGTGGTCACTCTCATGCCAGTGGCCACCAAGGGAGCCTCAAGGGCTCCTAGCAGCCTCCACCCTGGTCCTGAGCTAACCAGTCCCTCGATGCCAGGGGAAGGAGGGGACCACGCTCATCTTGTCCTTGCCAGCTAAGCTGGCCTGGGTCTCGACCTCCTGACCTCCCTATGAATCTTTCAAACTTGACCCTACCTGCTTTGCTTCAAACCACAGCTCGTAAAGCTTCCAGCACTTGATTCATCACAGCAAACTCTTTTTACCACCAGTAACCTTTGGAGGGGTCTTCCCTGGTGGCTCAGTGGTTAAGAACCTGGCAATGCAAGAGATGTGGGTTCAACCCCTGGGTTGGGAAGATCCCCTGGAGAAGGAAATGGCAACCCACTCCAGTATTCTTGCCTGGGAAATCCCATGCATAGAGGAGACTGGAGGAGTCCATGGGGTCACAAGAGTCAAACACAGCTGAGTGACTAAACGATAAAAAACCTTTGGAGGAGTTTTGGCCAACAATAACCACCAAGAGAGTTTTCATAATAAAAAAGCATCTTTTCTAGAGTAGGGCTTCTCAAACTTCTTCCTTCTCTCATTCTCTTAATTTTTCCCCAGTGCACTCTCTGTCTGCAGTACTGTCACCTAATTTTTTTAAATTAAACTTTTTTATTTTGAGATATTTGAAGATTCACATGCAGTTATAAGTTATGGAGAGAATTCATGTGCCTTTACCTAGCTTCATGATATCTTGCAAAACTGAGAACAGTATCACAACTAGCATGTTCAAGGCACAGAACATTTCCATCACACAAGATCCTCCCTGCTGGGCTTTTATAGCCAAACCCACTTCCCTTCCCACCTTACCCCCTCTAACCCTGGCAACCACTAATCTGTTCTCTATTTCTGTACTTTCGTCCTTTCCAGAATGTCGTAAAATCAGAATTGTAAGTATGTAATCTTTGGGGACTGGCTTTTTTTTTTTTTTTTTTTAAACTCAGTGTAATTCTTTGGGGAACCATCCAAGCTGTTTCCTGTATTAATATTTGTCTTTTTCATTGCCAAATAATATTCTATGGCATGGATGTGTTGCAGTTTGTTTGTTTGCACACCCATTGAAGGATGTCTGGTCCAGTTTTTGCCTGTGATGAATAAAGCTGCTATCATCGTTCATGTATAGGTTTTTGTGTGAATATAAATCTTTACTGCTCTGGGACGAATGCCTAGGAGCACAACTTCTGGGTCTTATGGCAATTGTATGTTTAGTTTAAATTGCTGCACTGCTTTCCGTAGTGGCTGTACCATTTTGCATCCCCACTGGCAATGTATAATTTGGTGACCTCATCTCTTCACATCCTTGCCACCATTTGTTATCGCTCTTTTTCTTTTCAAGTCATTCTGATAAGTGTATAGGGATATCTCGTTGTGGTTTTACTTTGCATTTCTCTACTGACTAATGTTGAAAATATGTTCATGTGCTTATCTGCCATCTGTGTATCTTCTTCAGTGAAATCTTCATGTCTTTCGCCGATGTTCTAATTTGAAAATTTGCTTTTTTAATGTTGAGTTCTGAGAGTTCTTTATATATTCTAGATACTAGTCCTTGTCCACATATTTGTAAATACGTGGTCTACAAGTATTTTCTCCCAGTCTGTAGCTTGTCTTTTCATCCACTTAAAACGGTCTTTCACAAAGTAAAATTTAATTTCAGTGATGTCCAAATTATCGGTTTTTCCTTTTATAAATTGTGCTTTCAGTGCCAAGTCTAAGAACTTTTCGCTTAGCCCTTGATCATAAAGACTTTTTCCTGCGTTTTACTCTAAAAGTTAGATCATTTTATGTTTTACCTTTAAGTCTGTGATCCACTTTGAGTTAAATTTTGTAGAACATATGAGACTTGGGTTGATGTGGTGTTTCCCCACCCCCTTTGACCCATGGATGTCCAGTTGTTGCAGTACCATTTGTTGAAGTCTCCTTCTCTTTATGCCGTTGAATTCTTTTTACAACTTTATAAAAAAATCAGTTGGATCCATTGTGAGTTCTCTGTTCTGTTCTGTTGATTTATGTGTCTATTTCTTGGCTAATAACACAAAGGCTTGATTACTGAAGCTACGCAATAAGTCTTGAGAATCAGGTAAACTGAGTCCTCTCACTTTATTCTTTTTGAAAACTGTTTTAGCTATTTTATCTCCTTTGCCTTTACATATTTTAGAATAATCTTATCTATGAAAGTGAAAGCGTTAGTTGCTCAATCATGTCTGACTCTTTGTGACCCCATGGACTGTGTAGCCCCGTAGGCTTCTCTGTTCATGGGATTTCCCAGGCAAGAATATTGGAGTGGGTAGTTATTCCCTTCTCCAGGGAATCTTCCTGACCCAGAGATTGAACCTGGCTCTCCTGCATTGGCAGGCAGATTCTTTACTATCTGAGCCACCAGGGAAGCTCGATCTTGTCTATAGCTACAGAAAATCTTGCTAGGACTCTGATAGAAATTACCTTCAAATTTGATCAGTTTGGGGAGAATGGACATTTTTACAATGTTGAGTCTTCCAATCCATATTTAAAATGTAGAGTGTGGGGTTTCCTTGGTGGTTCAGTGGATAGGAGTCTGCCTCCCAGTGCAGGAGACACAGCTTAGATCCCTGGATGGGGAAGATCCCACATGCCACACGGAGCAACCAAGCCCTCGTGCCACAACTATTGAGCCTGTGCCCTAGAGCCCATGCTCTGCAACAAGAGAAGCCACCGCAGTAAAAAGCCCACGCACGGCAACTAGATGGTAGGCCTGCTTGCCACAAGGAGAGAAAAGCCCGTGCAGCAAAGAAGACCCAGCACAGCCCAAAATAAATAAGTAATACAATTATTTTAAAAATGTACAGTGTGGCAAGGGTTTATGTAGGTACACCTATCAGTACAACCCTGATAATGAACATCCTCATCCTTCCATAGTTTCCTCCTTCCCTCTCGTGTCTCCTTTACCCCTCCCCCACCCTCATCAGTCCATGGACGATCATTGCTTTGATTTCTTTTACTATATATTAGTTTGCATTTTTTACTAATTGTACAGATAAATACATACAGTGAAATACAACAACAATTAAAACAAAGAAATATTCTATATGCAACAACATGGATGAATTGCAAAATAATTACTCTGAGTGAAAATAAATGAAACCAGAATTAGGGAGTACATATTATGTGATTTCATACACATACACTCCCCCCACAATATAACATATTTTATACATACATATACACTATATCTTAAAGCATGGAACTATTTCATTCATGTGCTACCGAAAATCAAGTATGCATAAAACACTGCTCTGAAAAGTCTTCCTAAGAGCCAGTTTCTACATTTGAACTCAGAAGTTGCCCACAGTATGTCTTCATTTAACTCCCGGGTATAACTGGGGATAGGGGAAGTTAGGGCTTTCCTGGTAGCTCAGCTGGCAAAGAATTCACCTGCAATGCAGGAGACCCCGGTTCAATTCCTGGGTTGGGACGCTCCTCTGGAGAAGGGGTAGGCTACCTACTCTAGTATTCTTGGGCTTCCCTCGTGGCTCAGATGGGAAAGAATCCACTTGCAATTCGGGAGACCTGGGCTTAATCCCTGGGTTGGGAAGATCCCCTGGAGGAGGGCGTGGCAACCAACTCCAGTATTCTTGCCTGGGGAATCCCATGGACAGAGGAGCCTGGTGGGCTACAGTCCATGGGTTTGCAAAGAGTCAGATACAACTGAGCAACTAAGAACAGCACAGCACAGGGGAGGTTAAGGTGCTGTGGATTACCAGGAAAACCTTCAGTGGAGACTGGAGATGTCTGTCTGTGAGGCCACTGGCAAATTATCTCCCTTCCCAGAACCTCAGCACCCTCATTTTATTTATTTATTTGGCTGCTCCAGGTCTTAGTTGCCGCATGTGGGATCTAGTTCCCCTACTGGGGATTGAACCTGCATTGGGAGCACAGAGTCTTAGCCATTGGACCACCAGAGAAATCACACCACTCTCCTTTTAAAATCATGGGTGGGACAAGGAATGCCCCCCAATTTACAGGTGAATGGCCCCTCCATCTTCCAGCACCAGCTAGAGGAGGTTAAATGAGGATGGTGCCAGGTGGGTTTGGCTCTCCAGCTCATGGCCGGGGTTCCCAGCCCCAGTTTTAATCCAGCATTGATGCTGGGCCTAAGAGGCCCAAGATGGGGTTGGGGGAGTCTCCTGGGCTCCAGCTGTATTTGCTTTATCAAGTCCTTGAGGCTCAAGCCTGCTGAGCAGTGGCGCCACTCAGCCCCACTGGGCAGGCCGATTTTATTTTCTCACATTTTCTTTCTATAGCCAACACACTTTGTAGGTGGGTAGACTGGCTTTGCTTCTCACTTGAGCACACTCCAGGCTTTCAGTTGCTCTGGGCACAGGCTCATGACTGATTTGTCTAGGGGGAGGGATGTGATCCCAAACAGTGGCAATGGAGTGTGATGGAGTAAAAGCTGGGCATTCTCTGGGCAGCAAATGGTTAAGTCCAAGAGCTGTGATAGAAACACCTGTGTGCCCAGGGTCCAAGCACAGGCACCAGCATTCCTGTTGCCTTCTTTAACACACCCCACCCCCACGCCCCTGCCCCAGCTTCCTCCCAGACGTCTTAGCTGGGAGGGAATGAGGGAATGATGAAGACCGGGCAGCCAGTACCTCCAGTAAGGATGTGGTGTCTGGGCAAACTGAGACCATGAATAAGGGACAAGGAGTCGGCTGTGCGAATTCAGCTTTGTTCCTCCACTTCCCTCTGGCCCATCCGAGAGGCTGTCCTCCTAAAGACAGGAGGGCTCCAGACAGACAAGGGCAGTGTCTTAAGCACGTAGGCTCCAGAACCAAACCACCTGGTTCAAGCCCTGGTTTCACCAACTGGGCAACTTACCTAGCCTCTCTGTGCCTCTGTTTTATCATCTGTAAAGTGGGGACAATGAGCTATGAGGAAATATATTCGGAGTTCCTGGAAGAGGACCCTGCCTGTGGGGTGTACCCCAAACAGGCTGGTTAGTAATCCACATCATTTCTTTCTTTCTTTTTGCCTGTTTCCTAAATTTTCTACAGGGGTAGAAATTTTTTCCTAAATTTTCTATAGGGCCCAAATTTTTGGCCACAGGAAAGCCCTATTTTGAGCCATAGACTGAATTTTGCATTTCCCTGAATCTCCCAACATTTGAAGAGAAGAGGGTTATTTGAAGCCCCAAGAGGTTGATCCAAAGCCATGTGACCCCACATTGGACACACACAGGGGTGGGGATGAGGGCCAGGCACGCAGGCCACTCACTGAATCAAGAGTGAAGCAGGAGGAGCAGGTGAGGCTCAGAAACAGAGACAGTGCATGGAGAGGGCCCGTCTTCCTCTGCCCCAGGGGGTCACTGCAGCCAGCACAGAGCAGCCAGGGAGAGCTGGCCAGGTGGGCCAGGGGCGGGGGCCCGCTTTCCCAGGAAAGAGGACAGCAAGGGCACGGCCTGGCACCCTCAGGCTGCCTCTGGACAACCACACAGGAGATGAAGTTAGAGCCCCGGGTTGGGAAGATCCCCTGGAGCAGGAAATGGAAACCCATTCCAGTATTCTTGCCTGGAGAACCCCATGGACAGAGGAGCCTGGTGGGCTACAGTCCATGGACCTGCAAAAGAGTCGGATATGACTGAGTGACTAAACACACACCAGGTATTTATTGCCTCCTGGGTGCAGCCCAGACTTCAGGACCTCACCCAAGCATGCCGCTGGGAGCCAGTACTTGAAAATCCTCACTCAGGACAGAGACTGGGAAGCATGGGAGCTCCTAGCTGTGCTGCAAGACCCTTCATGATTTGGAGCCTCAATTTCCTCCCCCGGAAATGGGAATAATGAGAGCTAGATAAAATCACATCAGTGGAAACATCTTCCTCGGTGCTTGGTGTACAGAGTAGAGGAGGGCCACACGCTCCTGATTCTGAATCAGTAATAATATACTCAGGCCTGAGATTTACTCCCAGGAAACTCAGAGCTGTTCTCTGGTGTTGACTCTTCTGGTCCCTCGCCCACACCCCTTGTTTGTATATCACTTGAGAGTTTTTGAAGATTTTCACCTAAAGTGCTTTCACCCTGCTAGAACAGTATTTCCCAAACCCCAGCCACGCCAGCCACTTTGTGATTTTTCCCAGATTCAAGTGTCTCCTGTGCTATTATTTGCTCAATGCCTTTCTTTCAATCACCTCACAATTTTCTCTTTGCTTCAAGAGCAAACTACATAAAGGAAATACCTGGAAAATAAAATAAATGCATTCAATGTGTGCTAGCTAACCTCACCTGCCTGGAAAGCTTGCTCCAAGGCTTTTGTTAAAGGAGTTTAGCAAGTGTTAGAGAAGTGCTAACCCACGCTACCACCTGTCTGAGACCTCTTTCTTGAAACTGGCAGAGGATTAAAAAAAAAAAAAAAAAAACGAACTGAGACTCGCTTCTGTGTAGCATGACCCCAGGGTGGTTAGGGGTGTTTTGTGGGGTGTCACTGCCATCATTCTACTTGTCGTGGTGGAGTGAGTCCACACCGGGAGCTTGTTGAACCTCACTGCAACAATCCTGAGTAGATATCGCAGTCCTCATTTCACAGGTAGAAAAACTGAGACCCAAATGAATTTGTCTAAGATGACATGGCCATGGCAGGACTTGAACGAGAGACCGTGTAGTCTCTGTGTCTTGGGGCCTTGACATAACCTAGAAGGATGGGGATCCTTGTCCATGCTGGTTTCCCAGGGAACCTCTAGCAAAATCTTCACTCCTCCCACACCCCCAGTTCTGCTCCTGGGAAAAGGGCAGGTTTGACAGAGCCAAAGGCAGAGCCAGAGGAGAAGGAATCCGGAGCTGGGAGGAGGCCCCAGAACCTCAGGCAACCTCACAGCAATCATCAGATTGGTGAGTTCTTTTCAGATGTTGTTGGTGAGTGGCTGGCATCTGTAAGAGTCCCGGGCCTCTCCACTGGCCGGAACACTGAGGTCTGGGCCAGTTTGCCACTCAAGACAAGGCCCTGAACGGTCTCCCTGAATGGTCTCCCTCCCCCCGCTGGTCAGTGACACAAACCAGCCTCCCCAGGAACCTTCACATCAAAGGGGACAAGCCAGGAGGGGTGGAGAGGAAGGAGATGGGGCCCCCCTGCTCCCTCTGCTTCCTCCCAAGGAGACTGGGCCAGGGGCCATTTCCGATGGATGTGGAGAGCCGCTTTTAGGAAGATGACATTCCAGCCCCACCTCCCAATGCGAGCCCCTCTCCAAGACAGCTCTCTCTCTGGGCTGCCTTCCTGAGCACACATGTCATATGCTACTATCAGGACTGACATGCTATCCCCTGGACAGGCATGCCAGCCAGCAGTAAAAGGAGGCTGCAGGCTCAGCCCAGCTTCCCCTCCCTCACTGATTCATTCAACAAACATCTGAGCACTTAACTCTGTGCCAGGCGCTGGGCAATGGGGACACCGTGGTCAACAAGAACAGCCTGCCTCTGAGGAGTTCATAGTCTAGGAAAAGTGACAGGGGCTGGGACACTCCCAACGCAGGGGGCCTGAGTTCAATCCCTGCTTGGAGAACTAGAGCTGCACTCTGCAACTAAGAGTTATGTGCTGCAACTAAAGAATCCCGCATGTCACAACCGAGACCAGGTGCAACCAAATGAATTGATTTTCTTTTTTTTAAGTGGTAGGCATTGATCTAAGAATTCCATAGTTGCAGGTACAAGATATGAGGAGAGAGTGGGAGAGAAAGGGACTATAGGGTGCTGGAAAACCTATGGTGAGCTCCTGACCTGCCTGGGGAGGCTTTTAACAGATGAAGTGATTCTTAAGGTGAAAGTAAAAGGGTGAGTTCTCTAGGTGGAGAGGGATGGCAGAGTGTTCTGAGCTGGGGGAATGGCATGTGCAAAGACCCTGTGGCAGAAGACAGCCTGCCTGTCTAGGTGCGTGGGAGGATGCCTGGGTGGCTGGAACGCCCAGGGAGATGGGGACACATGCTGCTCAGTGAGGCTGGCTGTGTGCAGAGTCTTGATGGCCAGTTCAAGGGTTTGGTCTCCATTTTAAGAGTAGCAGGGAAAGACTTCCCTGATGGTCCAGTGGTTAAGACTCTGCCTTTCAATGCCAGGGATGTGGGTTCGATCCCTGGTGGGAGAACTAAGATCCCACACGCTATAGGATGCGGTCAAAAATTAATTAAAAAAAAAGAACAACCGTTATTAAGAGTCAAAAGAAAACAAGTGTCGGCAAGGATGTGAAGAAAAAAAACAAACCCTTGTACATCATTGGCAGGAGTGTAAGATGATATAGTTACTATGGAAAATGGGGCTTCCCAGGTGGTGCTAGTGGTAAAGAATCTGCCTTCAATGCAGGAGACCTGGGTTTGATCCCTGGGTTAGGAAGATCCCCTGGAGAAGGGCATGGTAACCCTCTCCGGTACTCTTGCCTGGAAAATTCCATGGACAGAGGAGCCTGGTAGGCTGCAGTCCATGGAGTCAAAAAGAATTAGACATGACTGAAGCAACTTAGTACACACACATCTGGAAAACAGTATTGAGGTTCCTCAAAAATAACAGTAACGAGGAGATAGTCAAAAGTTTTAAACAGAGAACAGGATAGGATCCAATTTTCATTTTGGAAAAGTCCTGATTGCCCTATAGAGAAGCCATGGGGGCGAGTCAAAGGAATTGTGGGGAGCAGGACAGAAAGTGAAGGCAAGTTGTACAGGAGAAAGGTGGTCTAGCTTGGGTAATAAGAGAGGTGGTGGCAAGACATCCTCAGAAAGTCTGGGATAACCTGATTCCTTGGTGATTGGCCGCCAGGAGAATCAGGGATAGAAAAGGAAAACAACAGCACTACCGTTGTGGGTTTGATTCTTCTACACAAACAGAGAGGAAACCAAGACCGCAGTGTATTTTGCTCTTGTTGTTCAGTCGCTCAGTCGTGTCCGACTCTTTTCGACCCCAAGGACTGCAGCACGTCAGGCTTTCCTGTCCTTCATCATCTCCTGGAGTTTGCTCAGATTCATGCCGACTGAGTCCGTGATGCTACCTAACCAGCTCAACCTCTGTCGTCCTCTTCTCCTCCTGCCCTCAATCTTTCCCAGCATCAGGGTCTTCAAATCTGATTTTTCACTTACTCCCTCTTCTTTAGCAAGCGTCACCTTGCTGACTGTCTAGCATGCCCCTGGAGAAAAGGACTATCATTTACTTCCCCAGCCCCTGACCGTCCAGCTGTTTAGTTGTCTCTATTTTTGCTTTTGTAAACAATGCCACAATGAGTGCTCTGTGGCTAAATATTTGTACCCATGCTTCTCTATATTACACATACTTACAGCCTTCCTTAAGTGAGGTTTCTAAAAAATGACTTGTCTTTGTTTTAGCAGCATTTGGCCAGCATTTGCTCTGTGGGGATTTCTACGCTTTGACCATCTGAGGATGCACATTGCTGGAGGAAACCTCACCAACGCCTAGAAGGTCAAAGCAGTTGTACCTTTAATATCCGCTGCCTGGGGAAAAAAGAAGACCATATTGAGTGAAGGCTATTATGAATTCCACAGATCGTTGAAATGAATTTGTGTCTCATCTGTCCTGTGGCCTCTGTGCTTCCACTTAAAAGTGGTTCCAGTCTGGCGGGGGTGGCGGGGTGGAACATAAGGATTTGAGGAAGACTTTGCTTTCTGCCAAGACCCTTCCCAAGAGTCCTCTCCCAAAGAGATGGCTGGAGAAGTCATTCCCTACTCAGAACCCCTGCAGTGAGGCGATGGGAGCCACTGAGCTGGAGGATCTAGGGAAAGTGGGGAGGGGAAGATGTGGGGGTGCTGGGGATGGCTAGAGGCAGGGGCTCTAGGGTCCCTGAGGACCCACCCTCTGGCTATTTCCTGAAGCAGATCTGAGCCTTGACAGCAACACTGGCTACATAACTTTGGGGCCTGGTGTAAAATGAAAATGTGAGACTCCTTGCAAAATTATGAGTAATTTCAAGACATTAAACTAAGCATGGGGTCCTTCAAAGTGTGGAGACTTTGTGTGACTGCACTGGCCACATGCCCAGGAATCTGACCCTATGTGGCCAGCCTCTCTTTTCCAGAAGAGGTGCCAGGGGAATGGAGCAGCAGAGAAGAAGGAGGGAGGCCGTCTTGTGGGCAGGGCAGTTAAGAAAGGGCCAGGGGCCAGCCCAGCCCAGCCCAGCCCAGCCTTGGCTTGTGGCTGCTGCAGCCGGGGATCCCCTGGGACCTCATTGGGGTTGCCTGTCAGGCTGAGGGAGTGGATGGATGGGGTCCAGAGAGAAGCAGACGCGGCCAGAGGCCTGGTAGAGAGGCATGCACAGAACACCTCTTCAGCCTCAAGCCTTGCAGCAGAGCAGGGAGGCTGATTCAAAGCCATCCCAGGGGGAGGAGGAAGGAGGTGGGCAAGGTCACCCTCAGGGATGAAGGGCATGGATTTGAGGGCCAGGAGAAGGATGCTGAGATTAACAATAGGGACTGCCCTGGTGGTCTAGCAGCTAAGACTCTGTGCTCCCAATGCAGGGGTCCCAGGTTCGATCCCTGGTCAGGGAACTAGATCCCACATGCTGCAACTAAAGACTCTGTGTGCAGCAACCAAGACCTGGCATAATAAAAATAATTTTTAAAAAATTTTTTTAAAGAGAGAGATATTAACAACAATGTGAGCACCAGCGGCCCTTCCTCAGTGTCCCTACCTCAAACCAGGTGCCAGCAACACCTGTACTGGACAGATGAGGAAACAGAGGCCCAGAGATATTAAGCAGCAGAAGTGAGAGGTTCCAACTTCCACTCACCTGCTCTTGCTTGTCCTGCAAGGGACAGATGGGGGAACAGAGGCCTGGAATGGTGGAGAACTGGCCACCCACTAAAGGTCCCAACTCCCAGAGCAAGGCTTCCCCTCATAGCCATTGCCCATGCCCTTGGGGTCCTCACCTCTGGTTCCACCTCCCTCCCCTTAGCCTGTCTACTGGGCCTGGGGACCTGGGCAGGTGTGTGTGTGTGTGTTTCTGTGTCCCAGACATGCAGGAGCTTCCTCTCCCCGCTACCCCTGCCACAGATCCAGAACTAAGGCCAGCTCCATGGCCACGTCGCCTCTCCCGGTTGACCTCCAGGTGTGTGTCCCTGGTACCTTGGTTACTGTTTCTGAATCAGCCATGTGGTGGCCCTTCCACTGTATCCGGGTTTGATCGTCCATAAAAAAATTAATGGTCCCTGCAAATAAAGAAGCACAACAACAGAGGAAGGCTTTTTAGACAATCAATTAAAAGCCTAAGAGAGGGATTATCTCATTGAAATATCAATTTTTAATAGCACTGCATCTCTGAGTTTCCTCTAAAAAAACTTTGCACAGCTCATTTGCCAGCCCTGGTTTATAACTTCATCTCTTTGCTGCTTTTGACCGACCTGAACCTCTGGGACTGGCCTTGGGGAGCCCAGAGCAGGGGCCTGGGAGGGAGCATGGATGGTCATTCATTCATTTGTTCACCCATTCACTCATTCATTCACCAAAGGCTCAGCGAGCTCCTGCTCTGCGGCAGGCATAGGTGCTTGGCAGAGCGGGGGGACCAAAGTGACTCATAAGAACCTGATCCTAGCCCTTAGGGAACTCACAGGCTAGCAAGTCAGCACCAGCCAGGTGAGTACATCGGTAATTACAGAAGGAGAAGCCATCTGGAAAAATCAATGTCATGGGACTGAGAAGGAGGTTAATGGGCACAGGAGAGGGACTATCTGTGTAGCTAGTGAAGCCAGGAGAGTATGTGAAGGCGGAAGGAAGAGCACACCTGGAGGCCCCGGGGCAGGCACGAACTTGGGGTTTTGGAGGAGTAGAAAGGAAGCTGGTGTGGGCTAGAATAGCGAGTGAGGGGGAGAGGGTCGTAGAGGAAGCTGGGCAGACAGATACCATCCTGACTTGCAGAGGCCCTGGAAGCCAGGGAAGGGGCCTGAGCTATATTTAAAGTGCACCAGGAGCCGCTGGCACAGTGGTAAGTGGCATCCTTGCTAGGCAGCGGTGGCCTGGATTCAGGAAGCCGCCAGGGGTCTCAACCTCGGTTTTCCTCACCTGTAAGGTGGGATGATACCGGTGGTCCCCTCACTGGGCTGTCAGGAGCATTGAAAGAGGTAGTAGAGGCAGAATGCTTGGTGTGGCTTTTTTCTAACCCTTCCCCTTAGCTTGATAGCTCCCTCAGTTTACCCCTTGGGGATTGGGCGATCAGATTAATTTTATCTGATAAGGGACTCCCACCAGACAAATTCCCAAGGAATTTTGTTACACTCCTAACTCCAGCTTATCAACCCAGGGAGTGGGTTGGTGGGGAGTGGGTGGTGGTCCAAGAGCAGACAAAGGTGCTTTGCTCTCTCAGTGCTACTGCTCAAAACCCATTCCATCCTGGAATTAAGATACCTTGGGCAACTGGGCAACTGGGTGGGTGACCAGGTGGAGGTTTCTGAGATGCGATGGACAGCAGAGACAACCGAGTGTGGCTGGGTGGGGTGGTGCAGAAAGGCAGGGATGGGTCTCGGACAGAGACTCCCACCCCAGTATGCACAAGTGCACTCACTCTTCCTGCCCGGACAACTGGTCTCCCACACAGATACGGTGGTGGGAGTCCTTGGACAAAGGTGGACAAACAGCAATACTGCTGGATCCCAAAGCCCATGCCGGGGCTTGACAAGTGTCTTTTCTAACTCCTACAGCACCCCATATGACATACGTGGAAACTGAGGCTCAGGTAGGTGGTGCTTAGTTAGTGGTATAGGTGAATCCACATCTCATTGACTGCTTTCTTTTTTTAAAAAATTATTTTATTTGTTCATTTTTGGCTGTGCTGGGTCTTCATTGCTGGGTAGCCTCTTCTGTATTTGCTGGGAGAAGGGGCTACTCTTGATTGTGCTGCTCGGGCTTCTCACTGTGGCGGCTTCTCTTGTTGTGGAACACAGGCTCTAGATGTGAGGGCTCAGTAGTTGCAATGCACGGGCTTAGTTGCCCCACATGTGGGATCTTCCCAGACCAGGGACTGAACCCGTGTCTTCTACATTAGCAGGTGGATTCTTTACCACTGAGCCACCCAGGAAGCCCCTTGACTGCTTTCTTATTATAACGGAGGTTAATGTGTGAAAGTCACTCAGTCTTTGCAACCCTGTGGACTGTATAGCCCTTGGAATTCTCCAGGCCAGCATACTGGAGAGGGTAGCCTTTCCCTTCTCCAGGGGATCTTCCCAACTCAGGGATCGAACCTAGGTCTCCAACATTGCAGGCGGATTCTTTACCAGCTGAGCCACCAGGGAAGGATTATGACCCTATCACAATAACCTGGAGATTCCAAGGACACAGTTGCTGGGTGCCCTTGCATACACCACTTGGCTCTCTGGACCTCAGTTTAATTCATCTGTGTAAAGAGGTCCCCAAATCTGACTGGCCTAAGTTAGAGCATCAAGTTATCAAGTCAGGTGCTGGAGGAGAAAGTCTTGAGTGATTGAAAAGGAAGAGGGCTTGGCGACAGTGGTCACACCATTATTATCTTACACTCCCCCGCTGCCCTCTGCCCCCGAACATGCACAGAGCCTCTGCTTTGAACTGGGCCCAGATCTGGGCTGAGGGCTGTTAGCCGAGAGTACCTGGTCTTTGGAGCTGTCTGGATTCGAATCCTGGCTCTGTGATTTACTGGCTGGTTCCTTCCCTCTCTGGGCCTCGGTTTCCTCATCTTGCCATTGTCCACTTCTGGAGGTGATGCTTGTGCTTTGAATGATACTCACACTCCTTTCCTGGGGAAGGCGGGTGGGAGAAGGAGATTTCCACAGGCGGGGCCCCGGCCTTCAGAGCTTGAGGTCCTCGTGCGAGCAGACCGCTGCAGTCACTGAGGAGCTGTCAACCTGTCTGACTGCGCCATCGGCACTCCAGCCGTGGGGCAGATATGGAGAGGACGCTGTGGAAGCCAGTGGGGGCAGAAAAGAGGGGCCTGTCAGGACTTTATCCTGGAGCAACAGGGCCGTGAGACCAAGGCCGCTGGGGAATGTACTTAAGGGCATGTCTGAACCTCCCCCACCCACGGGTCAGGATGTAGAACAAGACTTTATCTGCCCAGCAGTGGAGAGCCATGGCTAGTTCTTTTTTTAAAAAAATAATTTTATTTATTTATTTTTGGCTGCGCTGGGTCTTCATTGCTGCTCTGGCCTTTCTCTAGTTGTGGACTTAGAAGTCGTGGCTCCTGGGCTCTAGAGCACAGGCTCAGCAGTTGTAGAGCAGGGGCTTAGTTGCTCCGTGGCGTGTGGGATCTTCCCAGGTCAGGGATTGAACCTCTGTCTCCTGCATTGGCAGCAAATTCCCTCCCACTCACTGAACCCCATGGCTAGTTCGTGAGTTGGGGCGGTGGGCCCAGGATGTGCCTCTCTGACGTGGGGGGAGCCTGGGAAATGAGAAAGGCTGAGAAAGGCTTCACATTTACACCTCTCCTGGCCCCCTCCCAGAGCAGGAGAGGGGAGTCTGAGCACCATGGAGACCACTCCTGTGCAGCTGGGTCTGTAGGGCTGGTGGGGAGCTGGGAGGCTTTCCAGGGAGCCCTTGATCCATTGGGAGGCACCCGCCTGGGGCCTGGGAGGCAGCTGGCTGCTTGCAACCCTACAATTAGTAAACAGAGGAGTTGAGTGGTGGTGGGGGAGGCGGGGAGCGGGCTGAGAGCTGCAGCTGGTTCCTGGGCGCTGCCTCTGTCTCCGTCTCAGCACCCACTGTCCCAGAGGGTGTTCAGGATGGCTGGTGGGCCCCCACGCCAACCGGGAGCTAGGGTCTCGGGAGGGGATGGAGAGCATAAGGAGAGCCAGAAAAATAACACCAACAGTGAAGCCATCTTCTGTTGGGAGAATCCAGCTGCTACTGTCTGCCTTTCACAGATAAGGAAACGAAAGCCCAGAGAGGGGCAGGAGCTGGCCAGAAGACACACAGCCAAACAGAAAGCAGCGGGATCCGGAACTCAAGCTTGCCTGGAGGACTGGGAGGTGGGGACTCACTCCTGGGCATAAATCTCAAGGCAGGGACCCCTAGAGGCTGCCTGGTTGGGGCAACACAAACTTGATTGGAAATCAAGGGGAGGACAGATGCCAGGGCCCCCAGCCTCACGCTGCAGGGGGAGGAGGGGCCGGGCAGGGCAGTATCTGGCCCGTCAGGTTCTGCAGCTTGTCCGGGCACTCCAGGTCTGTGAGAAGAGGCCCTGGCACTGCTGCCCCCGGGTTGCTGCAGCTTTCAGTGACTGGGAGACTTCTCAGCTGACCAGTAGAAAGTCTTCTAGGACCGGTCCTGCGAGTATTGCAATGAAGCTGGAGTCGGAGTGAGGGGTGGGGGTGGGGGGAGCGGTGGTGGTGGTGGTTCTGGCTTCAACCTTCTACCATCTCATTCATCCAGCCATCAATCCTTCCTTCTTTCCCTCTTTTAAAGATGCTCACTAGGCCCAGGGCACTGTGCTGACTGCTGGAAGGTTTCTCTGCCCTCCAGGAGCATCTGTTGGGGCGGAAGAAGCAAATACACAGCCCAAATGAACCAAGTAGACTGAGCTTTGAGAGGCTGGTGGGACTTTGAAGGGGAAGGGGCAAATCTGAATGGCAGGAAGGGGGTTCAACATTGCTCGAGCTGCAGGGTCTGTGGAGTGGGGTGGGGCTGCAGAGAGCAGGGGCTGTACCACATGGGGCCTGGCCTTGGAGGGGTTGGGGAAGGTCATCATCAGGAGTGTGGGCTCTAGCTTCAGACTGCCTGACCTGGAATGCCAGGGTCACCACTAAGTAGCTGTGTGGCTTTGGGATAGTTCCTCTTTTGTGTGTGTGTGTGGTCTGAGAGCATGCTTTGTATGATCTGTTCCTTACCTGGTTCCTTTTTTTAAATAATTTCTAAAATTTTTTATTTTTTGGCTGTGCTGGGTCTTCATTGCTGCATGAGATTTTCTCCGGTTGCAGTGAGCAAGGGCTGCTCTTTGTTGCTGCGCAGGCTTCTCATTGCTGGGGCTTCTCTTGATGCAGAGCACGGGCTCCAGGGCACATGAGCTTCAGTAGTTGTGACATGTGGGCGCAGCAGTTGCAGTTCCTGGGCTCTACAGTGTGGGCTCAATGGTTGTGGTGCATGGGTTTAGTTGCTCCGTGGCATGTGGAATCCTCCCAGACCAGGGATCAAACTCATGTCTACCGCATTGGCAGGTGGATGCTTTACCACTGAGCCACTAGGGAAGCCCCCTGGCTTTGGGACAGTGACTTGCTCCCTCTGAGTCCCTGCATCCTTGGTGTAAAGTGAGATGACGCTGGGATGCCCTGCCTCACAGGGTCGTGAATCACACGGTGTGGCTCAATACACGTTAACTGCCCTTGGCACTCCTGCCCATGGTGACAAGGAGCTTGCAGGAGTTCTGAGAGGGAGAGTGACATGTGAACTTGGCCTGGCTGTGCCTCACAGTCTTCAGCCACCACCCCAACTCGGTCACTCACTTTCCTCACTTGTTCAAAGAAGGGACGAGGCCAGGGGCAGGACACGTGCCTGCTTCTGGGGACCAGGTGGTGACAGAGGCGAGGAGGGTGCAGGGGAGGCTGCAGGGAGTGGTGGGGACTGTGGTTCGTGGGTGCCTGTGTGCCCCTCCAGGGAGCACCTACCTCTCACCTCCACCGCTGCGGCCACGCAGGAGTGTGAGCCCAGTGTGGTCTGACCTGCTGAGGTCTCAAGAGGGGGAAATCCACATTTTTTATGAGGAAACTTCCCATTATTAACATCAGCAATGCGTTAAATATCGTTTTTCAAGCATGATGTGAGCCAAGTTGATGCTTCTGTTTGGTAGATGTTGCTGCCATGACCCCCAGGATGCAAGGGCTCTGAGCAAGCCCTTGCTCAGAGGCAGCACAAGTTCCAGGGCCAGAGAACCTTCCAGCCCTGTGTCTGTGGCTGCGCTTCCCTCCCAAGACTTCCCGGCTCCGTTGTACATGGCAGGTGGGAGGCCAGACCCTCTCTTTTCTGAGGTTCTCAGGAGTGGCCCCGCCTGCAGACAGGGGCTGTAATGGGGCCCCTGCTCCACGCTATCTCTCCAGAGGTGCCAGGGAGTCTGGGGGAGCCCGTCGGGCTGGATGGTCTGCTCTGTGTCTGGGAATGGCAGGTCCGCCTGGCTGCCTGGGGGGACAGCTCTCAGGGCTGCTGTCTGTGAGTGCCTGGCTCCTGGCTCCCGGGGGTCAAAGGGCAGCGCTTTCAGCCTTTTCTGGGGCCCACTTCCTGTTTGGGAGAGAAAACAGCAAGACCCCCCCGCAGGAAATGTTCCTCTTCCCCCAGAGCCTTTTCTCTTTTCTGCTGGCTCTGGCTTGTGGGGAAAGGCCCATGTGGGGTTTCTCCCACTCCTCTCTCTCCCCCTTGGAGCCCAGGAGGGGACCTGGGGCATGACAGCAAACCCCACCTTGCCAGCATGGTCAGTTCAGTCTTGGCAACAGGGGACCTATTTATTATCCCCTGCGGGGCCCCTGGGTCTGCTTGGCGCCTCCTATCAGCCCCCAGGGCCTGTGGCAGCTGTGGGTCCTAGCACCATAGCCCCAAGGGTCCTCTAGACTGGGCCACAAGAGAGAAGTCCTTAACTGCAGCTGCCCACCCCAAGGCAGGGAGCCCCCCAAACTTGATCAATTGAATTTAACTTCTCTCGGGAGTTGGTGATGGACAGGGAGGCCTGGCGTGCTGCGATTCATGGGGTCACAAAGAGTCGGACACAACTGAGTGACTGAACTGAACTGAACTGAACTGGGTGCCAGGCCCTTGCTCTGAGCCCAGCCTCTCCGTGCTCACCTCTGAACACAGGGAACTCGCCTTGGCCTGTGGGCTAGGACAGTTCTGAGAGTGCCTGCTCCTGCAGAAAGCAGGCCCTGGTGCTAAGAGTTCATGTCAAACTCTCATCAAGGGCAGGTGACTCAAAACGCCCCCTCAACTTGCGAAGATTCAATAACGTATGCTACCATGCTTTGAATAACCTTTCCTACCAGATTCAATATACACTGGCTGGTTATAGAAGGTGTAGGAATTAAGAATCAAAAGATAAAATCTATAATGTCACTACCTAGAGCAGGGCTAGGAGAATGACGAAAGGGTTACAGGTGTGTTCATACCCAGCTCTGGGTAAATGCCCACCAGTCAGTTGCCTGAATGTCATCCCTTACGGCTGAACCCAGCTGGCAAATCCCTCCTCTCCAGGGCATACCTTCAAGTATTTCGATTATAATTCACCTTTACTGAGCTCCAGGTGAACTCATCTAATTCTCCTGATGACTCTATGAGACAGTTTACAGATGGAGAAACTGAGGCTCAGAGAGGACAAGTAACTTCCCCAAGGTTGCACAACCAGTAAGGGCCAGAGCAGATACCTGAATTCATCTGGAGTCAGAACTGAAGTCTCCTGCAGATTAAACATGCACCATCCCTTCTCGTTCCCCTCACAGGAGCTGGATTCCAGACCATTCATCAGTTCCACTGTTCATTCATTCATTCTTTCTCACATTCATTCATTAAGTCACTCAAGTGACTGCATATCAATATTCCCGAGCTCAGGTTTGGTGCCGGGGCAGGCTGATCCTGTCTGTCCCCCACATGCGTGCCTGCATCTGCCACACACTCAGGACTCCACCTGAGAACATGAACTCCATTTATTACAAAAGACTGGATTATCACATTGTACTATGAACAGTCACAGCCCCTGCCAGACCTCCAAGGTCCAGAGAGGCAGCCTGGATGGAGGCCCCTAACAGCTCTCCTTTGACACCCCCTCCCCCAGCAAGAAAGTCCTGGGTGGGTGGGGGCACCTGACTGGGCCTTGGAGTGGTCCTGTGTCTATAAAACCAAATAAGTCCAAAGACCCCAGGCATATGTACTAATATATATATGACATATATATATATATATATAAAATATATATATATAAAACGTAGGCCACGGCTTCCCTTCCATGGAGTGTCAGTAAGGCGGGACCATCAATGCCCACCGTGGGAGAGAAGGAAGTTGTCTGTGGCAGGGACTGGGGTCTGCTCCCAGAGTCAGCACGGACAGCTGCATCAGTTCGAGTGGCTGGGCAGCCTGGGCACCCAGGGTTGGGGGGTGGCGCCCAGTCCTGCCTAGCCCTGGCAGGTCTAAGCCACCTGGATCTGCAGGTCCTCGTCCTCGTCCAGGTCGCTGGCTCCGTCCCCTGCCTCCTCGGCACCAAAGCGAGCACTGCGGATCTTCCCAAAGAGGGGGGCATTCTGCTGCTGTCGGCGGAGCCTGTGGGGTGGGGTGACAGGCGGGTCAGAGACGAGCCTGATCCACTGGTGCTGACAGCAGCTAAGCCTCCCCTAGCGCTTCCTGCTGCCAGGCACCAGACTGGGCCTTCCACAAACATTACCTCGTCTCACTTCATCCTTCCAGAAGCCCCCGAAGTGAGGGAGGTGCTCCTGTCACTCCCATTTTACAGACAGGGAAACTGAGGCACTAAGTCCCACAGACGACAGCGAGCAGGGGCTGGGCTCTGAACTGGATGGCTGGCTCTGGAGTAGGGTGGGGTGGGGGGCACAGCTTGAAGAGGTGAGGCAGCCGGCTCAAGGTAACGCGGCTGGGATTTAAACCCAAGCCAGGCTCCAAAGCCCACAGGAAGAGAGTCCAGGGGTGGGGGTTCTGAGTCCCCTACATCCCTAATGTCAGTGAGAAAGCCCTCCATCCTTGTTCTTCCCCACATTAAAATTCCTAAAGCCAAAATTTACGAGGCAGACTTCTCTAAGAAGAGCCAGTGGAGGAAATGCCCATCCCCCCTCCTCCCTGGCTCCCCGCGCCCACCCCCAGCGGAGTAGCCGCCTGGCTGCATCTTACTGGAAGGCATGAATTATTAACACGGCGGGGAGGGGCGCGGGCAGGGGCCTCCATTACTGCCTGGTGATTTAGTGAGCTGTCCCCGGAACATTAAAGCACAAAAAGTTGGGGAATAAGATGAGGCAGCGGTCCTGGGCAGCCCCGCCCTCCTCATGGAAGCACTTGAGAGCCTGGGCAGAGCCAGCCTGCCTGCCCATTTCGGGAGTTTATGGCTCCCAAAGAATGTGGCCAAAACTGCGGGAAGGCCCTGAGGCTAGGCGGGTATGAGGGGTATGTGCTTGTGAGGGGTATGTGCTGGAGTGGCGGGGCGGAGGGAGGCGGGGAGGGGTGTGGAGTGGGCAGAGCTGGCCAGACACTGAGCTTGACTTGCACTCATGACTGGGCTCCTGCACGACACTTCATAGGCAACATCCCAAGCGTCTGGGGAAACTGAGCCTTGGCTCCCCAGGTCACACAGCTATCAGGTCTGGCTCCACAGCCTGTGCTCTTAGCCACAGACACTCAGCACATATCTAACAGTACATGTTCTGCAAATAAGGGCTCAGGTGGCAGACGGCCAGGGAGGCAATCTGACCTGACCACCCACCACCTGTGTGGTGGTGAAAGGCCTTAACCCTCTTGTGCCTTAGTTCCCTTGTTTGCCGGCCCCCTGGGGGGAGAAAAAAATTTTCCTTCCTGTCTCTCCTAGGAGCGTGGTTCTTAAAGCACAATGTTGTTGATCAATCGCTAAGTCGTTTCCGACTCTTTGCGACCCCATGGGCTGCAGCACGCCAGTTTTCCTTGTCCTTCACTCTCTCCTGGAGTTTGCTCAAACTCATGTCTATTGAGTTGGTGATGCTATCCAACCATGGCACAATATCTGACCCCGATACTAAAGCTCCGCTACTATTTAGCATTTATCATGGGCCTGGTCCTTTTATAAGCACAAATCAGCTTATTTAATTCCCACAATCAAGAAGTAATAAAAACTGTTATCAATCTCATTTTACAGATGAGGAAACTCTGGGAAAAAAAAAAAAAAGAGGTTAAGTAAGTGGCCCAAAATAACACAGCTACTTAGTGCAGAGCCAGAGTTCCCACCACCCAGGCAGTCTTGGCAGCAGAGACTGGGTGCTGTCTATTCCATGAAATAAGAGGATGGAAGTAAGGGCCTGGCCTGGCACAGGAAATCAGTCTCAGGTGGGAGCTTGTGAAATGGGGTGGGGCCTGGACTAGATGTTCTCTGACATACCCCAGCTCTAAGGGGAGTCTGGGGGAGAGAGCCACTCTTGGGGTGTTGGGATGGGGTGGGAGGCAGAGCATGCTGGGTGGGCCCCCAGACCTCCTGGTCCTCCCTCACTGAGGCAGATGGGTCCTGTCTGCAGCTGAGGGGTCTGGGCTGCCATCAGGGCTGGGATCCCACAGACCCCAGCTGGTCCAGAGTCACCCCAGCCTGAGGACCTTGTAGGCTGCTTGTCCTTCTCATCAGAGACTGCCCAGATCCACCCGCCCTCCCTGCTGCCCCGCGTTGGGCCTGACTTCTTTGGCTGCTCCCTCTATATCCGCTGACTGCAGGACACAACTCCCAGGCTCCCAGCTGGTCTTACTTCCTGCACTCCCTTCCCTGGTTTCCGAGCCCTGGCCCTTCCTGCTTGGAGGGGACAGGATTCTGGCCCCAGGATGTCCGGATCTCTTCCTTCCCTGTCTTCCCCTCTAGGCCCATTCGGCTGGAGCCCTGACCCCGACCCTGGGCCTCCCTGGGCTGGAAGCGCCCTTGCCTGTTTGTGCACCCCGGCCGGGAGTCCTCACCCCTGGGGCGGCACGCTGGGCCCACCTGGACTGCACGTGTTCCAGCTGCACTTGCAGGTTCTCGCTCTGCTCCGTCTGCTCGTCCAGCGACCGCTGCAGCTTCCGCGCCTGGTTATGGGCCTCGTCCAACTGTGGGGGTGAACGGAGCCAAGAGCATAGGAGTTACCTTGGGTTGGGCCAACCTGCCCTGCCGTCTGCTGAGGACCAGCCACTCCTGCCGTTCCTCTGTGAGGACGATCCTCCTGGAGAGCAATCCCTGTCTCTCCTTTGAGGCCTAGACTGAGGCCCAGCTCCTCCAGTAGAACATCCCTTTTTTGCCTCTTCTTGCCTGTTGCCTCTCCCTTCCAAATCCACCCACACTCCAATGCCCCAAGCTACTGATCCATCCATCAACTCACCTACCCATATATTCCCATGAATCTGTTCACCTGACCATTCATCCATGGAAATATCCATCTGCCTATGGAGACACCCACCGACCCACTCACCAGCCATTGATCTATTCAGCCACCCATTCATACAACTTTTGTGTCCTTCCACTCTTCCAAACCCGTCTTCCCATCTACCCATCCTTCTGCCTTCTTTCCTTCGGTCCATTCACTCTTCCACCCACTGAAAGTCAGCTGTCTGTCCATCTTTCCACTATCCACTCAGTCATCCATCTTTCCACATATCCATTCATCCACCCATCTATCTACCTACCCCTTCATCCATTCATCCAACCACCCATCAGACATCTGTTGTTACGTCTCATCCATCTCTCCTCTCTCCCAACCATCTGTCCATCTATCCCCTCATCCATCTGTTCATCCATCCATGGTGTTATCCTGTCCCTTTAACCAACTCCACATCCACCGACTCATTCATTCATTAATCTACTCAACCACTCATCTACGTTATCTGTCCATTTCTCTTCCCATCTTCCTACCCACACACCACCTGTCACCCACCCACTCTCTCCTGAGTGCCTCCCGAGAGTCAGGCTTGTACCAGGCACGGGGGACCCAGCACGGAGCGACACAGGAGGGCCCTGCAGCTCCACCCCCACCGACCCCAGCTGAGGTCTGCAGGCTGGTGCTCACCTCGTCCTCAGCCTGGGCCAGCTCCTTCTTGAGCTCTTCCACTCGCAGCCGCAGCTTCTTCACCTCAGCCTCGTGCTGCTCCACCCGCCGGTTGGCATGGGCCAGCTCCGCCACCTTCTCCTGGAACTGCTTCTTCAGCTTGCCGTGCACATGCTTCAGGTCGGCCAGCTCCTGCAGGAGAGCGGAGACGGAGGAGGGCTCATGCCGGGAAGTCCACGAGGTCAGGTGGTTCTGGGGGTACTGGGGTCCCTTCTCCCTGGAACCTCTCTGAAATGCCAACACTAGAGTCGGGTGAGGAGCTGGAGGCTAGAGGTGCCATCTAGTGAGGTGAGAAAGCCTGGGGGTGATGAGGGGAGAGGTGGGTGGAATTGCTGGCTCCATTCTGGACGTGGAACTCTGGGGTGCCTGCTGGAGATGACATGAGGTGTGCAGTAGGCTACTTGAGCTGAGTCTCATTTTCTGGGGAGGGATAAAGTCAGGACTCTTTGATGTATCAAAATGGCATTAAGGCTCTGGGTCAGCTGAAGAGTGCATTTTGGAAGCAAAGAGATCTGATGCCAGAGTGGCTGGGAAGAAGATGAGCAGCCAGGAGAGGAGCTGTCCACACCTGAGCTCTGGGAGCTCTCTGAGCCCTCAGTCTTCACATTTGTGAAATGGCCTCTTGAATCCATTCTTTGTTCCATGTCCACCAACCTCAGCCTGGTCCTGGCCTCCATCATCTCCCGCTGCCCCCAGGAATGGCCCAGACTCCCCATCCACTTGCCTTCTCATCCGTCTTCCACCCCGCAGCCAGTGAGCGCTCAGAGCCACAACTTGCTCGCACCTACCTCTCACTTTTCAAAGGTGACTCAGGCCTCCTGCCTCACCTACCACATCCCTCTTGCCTGCTCCCCTCCAGCCACAGCAGCCTCCCTTGTTCCTCCAAAGCTCCAGGTCCCTGTCACCATGGGACATTCATTCACATCATTTTCCAAATTTCCTCCTGGAGTCAGTCCACTGCCAGTCAACATCTACTCTCCCTGGAGACCTGGGCTTAAACGTCACTGCCTCAGAAAAGCCTCCCAGGACCTGGGCCTCAGCCAGGTCCCCGGGCATCCCCTCTTCTCTCTCCCTGCCACGGCCACGGAGCTGTGTGACCAGCATAGGTGTGTGACGGAGGGAGCAAAGTCTATATCTCCCTCAGCTATCAGCTTCACGAGGGGAGGCCACGTCCCTCCTGTCTGTTCACGGCTGTGTCCCCACCACCTAGAACAAGGCCTACACACAGCTGGAGCTCAATAAACATTTGTTGGACCGATAAAAGGGCTGTTGAAAGGATTAAGTGATGTTGTTGTGTTTAGTTGCTCAGTTGTCTCTGACTCTTTGTGATCCCATGGACTGTACCCTGCCAGGCTCCTCTGTCCATGGGATTTCCCAGGCAAGAATACTGGAGTGGGTTGCCATTTCCTTCTCCAGGGGATCTTCCTGACCCAAGGATCAAACCTGCATCTCCTGCTTGGCAGGTGGATTCTTTACCACTACGTCACCAAGTATTCTCCATAGCACGGGCAAAAAGCACCAGCAGGGAGCCTGGCCCACAGTGGTGCCCCACAAACCCAGCTATGATGGTGGTATCACTGAGCCTGGCCCACAGCGGGTGCCCAGGAGGAGAGGCTGCCAGGCAATCACCTCCTCCGTCTGTAGTCGTTACTTCAAGGGTCCCTGGCCCCCTGCAGTCTGGAGCTGGATGCCCAGGAGGTGGTCTGCCCCGGCCCTGGCTGCGGCCCCCTCACTACGCCACCTTGTTCTTCTCAAAGAGCGCAGCCTGGCTTGCCCGCAGGTCGCAGTCCAGCGCGCTGGCCGTCTGCCGCCGACGCCGGGCCAGCGCCTCCTCCAGGTCCCCGACTTGCGCCCGCAGCTTCTTGTTCTCCCGCTCAAGGCCCAGTTTCTCCGTCTCCAGCCGCTCCCGGCGACCCCACTCGGCAGCGTTCTCCGCCTGCAGCCGCTCCATCTGCAACAGGGCAGGACCGCGGGAGGGGTCCCACAGGGAGGGGCACAGCACGGCCTGAGCGGGAGGTTCCCCCTCCCCACCTCCTCCAGCAGTTGTTTTGGCTCCAGGAAGCAAGTCCAGCTGCAGCAGCTATAATTAACCCGGGCTTATTTCACGGCGCACGGGGTGTGAGCAAGAGAGGCCCACCCCTTGCAGACTGGAGCACCCAGGGCTGTGGCTGGTTCCTGTCCTCCTGTGAGTGAATGACTGATGGAGGCAGGGCCCCCCGGGCGCCCCCAGACCCAGGGCCCTGCCGGTGGTCTCACCTCGCCCCTCAGCTCCGCCATCTTCCTGTCCATGCTGGAACGCGCACCCAGCTCATCCTCCAGGTCTTCGGACATGCGGCCCAGCTCGTCCTGGTGGGCCTCCTTCAGTATGCTGAGCTGTGTGATACAGCACAGGCTGGTTAGGCGAGGACCACTAGCTCCAGGGAGGGGTGGGCGCTGGTGCCGGAGGGCTCAGCAAGGAGCCTCATGTGGTGCCCAAATGGGCCACGGGGTATCCAGAACAGACCCTGAATCTGAATGCATCTGCCTCCTCTGACATCTCTCACCTTCTCCCTGATTATCATCCAGCCTCCCAGTGTCCATTCTTGGGTGCCCCCTCCTGGCCCCTGACCTTCTCTTATAAACCCATTTTTCACAACAGTAGCCCTTTTTTCTTAATCTTTAAAAAAAGATAAACCCAGGGGAATTCCCTGGTGGTGCAGTGGTTAGGACTCTGAGCTTCCACTTCAGGGGGCACAGGTTCCATCCCTGGTTGGGGAACTAAGATCCTATAAGTAAGCCACTCTGTGCGGCCAAAAAATAAACTGATTAATTAAAAAAAGATACAGCCAATCATATCCCCAACCCCGGGTTCCCTAAGAACCAACCTGTCCCTATGGTCCCACAAAGCCATCTCCCATCAACCGCATCGCCCACTCTCCTCCCCAGAGCTCCCTGAGCCTCCTCTCTAGTCCTCAAATGCACAAGTTCCTGTCCATTGCAGGCTTCACACTTGCGGTTCCCTCTGCTCGCTGCCCTCTTTCAGAGGTATCTTGAAGGGCTGACTTTTCTCACTCTCAGGTCTTGGCCTAAATGCCCTCTCCTCAGGGAGGCCTCTCCTGTCCTCCCTGCCCAGAAGGGGTGCTTCTCCATCCCCCTACCTCCCCAAGAACGTGAGCACAGGAGACACATGTCTGTCTGTCCGCCTTCGTATCTGTGTATAGCCTGGGCACCCTCAGTGAACACTGGCTGAACACACCCAGGGGATCTGCCTGTGGGTGGGGGGCTGGTCACATCAGAATTGCCTGGGGTGATCTAAAATAGTACAGAGTCCCTGTTGTAGAGCAGGGAAAATTGTCAGAGGAATGCTCTTTGCAATGGCATGAATGAACCTTAAATATGCAATGTTGATGGGAAAAAAAACCCAGATACTAATGAGAATCTTTATAGTTAAGTATCTGTAAAACTGCACAGTTGGATCCCACATTTCTTCAAATGATTACACAATTTGAAAAGATTAAAAAAACAGATTCCTGGACCTAAGCCCCAAAGATGCTGACTCAGGAGAGTGAGGGCAGGGTCTGGGAAGCTTTATTTTAGGAGATTCCTTAAAGAGATTCTACTTAAAGACCAATCTTCCAGGGCAGTTTCAGGCTCTGGGGTCTGTGAGCCACCCACCTTTTGGAAAAGCAGGGTGGCTGCGCCCTCTGGTGGCCATCAGGGTGAGCACAGGGAAGCAGTAAGGGAAGCCCAGCCTGACCCCAGCATGCAGGAGTTCCCAAACTGCAGGGCTGGAATTTCCTCTCTGCCAGCTAGAGTCTCAGTTTCCTCATCTGTAAGATGGGGACACCAAATGTGTTTCCTTGACTGCTGTGAGGCTCTAGCAAGATCTCATACCATGTGCCCAGTGAACATCCAGACTCCTCTTTGTCTTGGTCTACAAGGCCAGTGGGATCCCCTTACAATCTCATCTCTCACTGACTACCCTCCAGCCACACTGGCCTCTATTTCTTGAACACACTAGGCTTGTCTGGCCTCAGGACTTTTGCATTTCCTGTGCCCTCTGCCAGGAACTCTGCCCCCTGCCTCTTCTCAACAGTGGCTTCTTCTAATCACTTTAGGTCTTGCCTTGTGTAACCTTCTTAGAGAGACCTTTCTATGACCCACCACCTCATCTCTCTAATTGTGTTTTGAATTTCACAGTTTCTGAATTTATCTACCTGGTTACTGTTGGCCTTCTCCCCACAACCCCTCCTCCACCTCCTGCCCCAGTCCACAGATCACCACATGGCATAGGGCTGGGGCTTGACAGTGAATGACTGAATTCCCCTCTTTCTCCCCTTCCCACTGCTGAAATTCAATGACACAGTACTGCTTCCTCCAGGAAGCCCACCCTGGTCTCTGACACTCACTTGCTTGAGCATCTCCTGCTTGGTCTTGCTCAGTTCCTCGTACTTGATCTTCCACTGGCTGAGCTCTCCCTCCAGCTTCTCGATGTTCCTGCTCAGTGCCATTTTATCCCTGGGGAGGGGAGATGTGGGGGTGAGCCCACTGGGGCCCTCTGCTGAGTCCTCCTGCATAGTCCTCCAGTCCCTTCCAAGTCTAAGACCAAGGTGTCATGAGAGGTAATCTGTTCTATGCCGCTTCCCTGGCTTCTGGTGGTTTGCTGCGTGCTCCAGGCCTTAGCACCCCACTCTGTGGCAGGCAACCTGAGTGTGCGATCTCCTGGAGCTCCACCCTCCACACAACTGTGGGAGTCCAGCCCCTGCTGTGGGGAGTGACTGGTTCTCCAGGGCACCAGGCCCTGGGCTCATCCATCAAATAATACCTCCACTGCCCTCTATCTGTTTTATGCTGACTTGGTGTGAACACACAGCTCTGCAGTCAGAAAAGCTGGAAGACACTTTCCAGTGACTCTCTGAAGGAGGAGTCCCTTCTTGTCACCATCACTGGGTGGGAGTCCCATAAACCGCTCTCACGCCCCTCACCCTTCACTCTGCCCTGAATGTGCAGGAGGCGCCGTGGGTATTTGGCCCTATGTAGTGTTTCATGACCAACCCCCACACCACGCTGGCCTCCCATTCTGAGTTTAGTATCACTTTACATTTCAGTTAGTACAACAGGTTGATTTTTGTTCACTGGGCTTAAACAGAAATGCAGCATCTCAGTTCTGGAGGCTTCAAGTCCAAGACCAAGGTGTTGGTTCCACGCGAGGGTGGTGAGAGGACATCTGTCCTATACCTCTTCCCTGGCTTCTGATGGCAATAGCTGGTGCTCCTTGGCTTGCAGGAGCATGGCCATGATCTCTGCTTCTACCTTCACAGGGGCACTGTGTTGATTTTTAAAAGATTTCTGTGTGTAGTTATCTTATACCATCTTTGTGTTTAATTTCTGGATGGAAAAGGGGGTGTTACTAAATATTCAACATAATCAGGCAAAAATGACCAATCAAGGTCACTGGTGACCTCCAAGTCCTAAATCCACTGGTCAGTGCTCAGTCCTCTTCCGACTTTACCAGCTGACTGCTCCCTCATCCATGAAACGGTTCCTCCTGCTTCCTCTTCCCCCTCACTGGCTCCCTCCTCCTGTATCCTTTGCTGCCTCCTTCTTCCTCTGATTCTATAGCTGGTCGGCTCCAGGGCCTCATCCTTTGACCTCTGGCCTATCCACTCTCACCCAAGCTCATGGTTTTCAGCATCATCTATTCGCTGATGACTCCTGAATTTCTACCTCCAGCCCAGACCTGTCTCATGAACTCTATAGACTCATTCACATCCCCAAATGCCTTTCTGCTGAATCAAGCTCAAAATGTCCAAAACCAAATTCCCAGCCTCCACCCCTCAGTCCCCTTATCCCTCCTTCCCTGCTTTGATTTTCGCCCACGGCACTCTCCCTGCACGATGGCAGGGATTGCTGGTCTCATGGATAACTGTATCCCCACCGAGCACAGTGCCTGACCCAGATCCTTGACACATATTAGTTGAATTAATTTTAAAAAGCCCTCATATTGGGTCCTTGGGTACCGTACCACTGTTTTCAAGTCCCAAGAATCGATGGGACTCAAAGGGGAAGTCCCATTCCCTTTCATTGAGTCTCACCTCTGTGACATGGATTTTCATTCTGTGATTCCGAGGAGGCCCTGGTACAGCCTGGCCCGCCCCCTAGCCCCTGCCTGCCTCCCGGGACTCACTCTCGTTCCTTGAGCAGCACCTTCTGGGACTCATCCAGCCGTAGCCGCAGGGCAGTCAGCTTGGAGGCATCCTCCTCGACGGTGGTGTCCTCCCAGGGCAGGCGGCCGCGCTCCTGGCGGCCTGAGCTGCCCCGTGGGGCCCCGGCCCCCGCGCTGCGCACCTCCCAGCAGCCCTCTGGCTCCTCTGGTCTGTTCTTCAGCAGGCTCTCCATCAGCTCGAGCTCCTATGGGGACCCAGGCAGAGGCTGGACTAATGATCGCTGAGTCCTCACCCTCTTGGCCTTCATCATGGCCTCTCCCAGGTCCAGGGCCTGGCATTAGCTTGGTGGGTAATCGTGGGCAAGTCACACAGTCCTCTGGACCCCAGTTTCCTCTTCTGCTGCCTGTCTCTCCACCCCTGGAGAGGGAGGGCCACACCCTCCCCCTTCGCTACTTAGAAATGCACAGAGTCAGCCACTCAGATTCCCTGAATCCTGGAAGATTCCCCAGAAGAGGTGGTAAGTTCTCTGCTGCTGGAAGTATGCAAATATTTGGTGGGACACTGATGAATGCAGAAGCAGGGATTCCTACAAGGAATAAGGACGAGATTCCCTCAAAAGGGATTCCTGCTCAAAGATCCCACTTTTCAGTGGGATCACCTGAAACTTAAGTGACATGGTAAAAGATGCATGGACTTCCTTGGTGGCTCAGTGGTAAAGAATTTGCCTGCCAGTGCAGGAGACTCAGGTTCAATCCCTGGATTGGGAAGATCCCCTGGAAAAGGCAATGGCAACCCACTCCAGTATTTTTGCTTAGGAAATCCCACGGACAAGGAGCCTGGCGGGCTACAGTTCATGGGGTCACAAAAGAGTCAGACACCACTGAACGACTAAACCACAATAATAAAAGATGCACAGGAAGGCGGCCTCTGAGAGCAGAACCAGCTCCCAGACAGAAAGCAGTAAGGGTTGATTAACACAACCCTGAGCCCTCTTCCTCCCTGTCAGGCTCCTCTTCCCCTCTGCCCTTGTCTGCCCCCTGGCCTGCCTCTGACCACAGATCCAAGATGCCCATGGCCTCTGTCCCAGCCTGGCTTCTCCCACAGTCATTCCAGATGAGTTTGGGCTGGTCCCTTCCTCGACTGACCTTCAGTTTCCCTATCAAGACTAGGACAATGGGCCTGAGGAGTGAAATTCTACTCCTCTTTTATCTCAGACTGTCTGGGTGGGGGCCTCTGAGGCCATCTGGTCCAAAGCTCCAATTCCCAACTGAGGAACCAGGGAGGGAAGAAGGGAATTGCTGGAGGGTCACAGAGCACAGACATGGCTGGGCTGGAAAACAAACTCAGGCTGCATCCTCCGAGCTCTTGACGTGGTACCTGCTACCTCCTGGGGTGACTCATAACCGAACACAGAGAGGACAGGAACAGTGTCCGAGGCTGGCTGATATACAGAGGCTCATTCTCTGCCCCAAAGAAGAGCAAGGAATGTCACCTGCACCAGTCAGGCCCCGGCGAACGGGGCTGCAGCCACCAGGAGGCAGCAGTGCCCACTCTAGCCCACAGGCAGGAGAGGAGAGAGGGCAGCTAAGAATCTTAGGAGCTGGCCTGACTGGGGATGGAGCTGGGAGCAACCTGAGCCTGGACTCTGTCCCTAGACAGCCTTCAGGTGAGTCTTGCTTGTTCAGAGGAGGCTGCCCTCCGTACATATCATTATGTTCCAGATGGCCTAATTATTATCACCATGGGCTGAGAAGTTCATCTGGGGTCAACTCCCAGCGACTCCAGTCACCAGCTGGGAGCCACTGGTAATTAACCTCTCAGCACCTCAGTGTTTTCATTTGTAAAGCCAGTATTTCCTGGGTTGCCCTGAGAATTAACTAGATAGTGTGTATGCAGAGCCTAGCATTTTGTAAGGGTGCCCATGGAAAGACGGAGGCTTTTCCCAGATTTACCAAGCACTCTCAGCCTCTCGCTATTTGCACAGAATTTCCATCACCTGTAATGCATTCCTGCACTTTTCACCATCAATTCCTCCTGCTGCTGCTACTGCTGCTAAGTCGCTTCAGTTGTGTCCGACTCTGTGCCACCCCAGAGACGGCAGCCCACCAGGTTCCCCTGTCCCTGGGATTCTCCAGGCAAGAACACTGGAGTGGGTTGCCATTTCCTTCTCCAATGCATGAAAATGGAAAGTGAAAGTGAAGTCGCTCAGTCGTGTCCGACTCTTTGCGACCCCATAGACTGCAGCCTACCAGGCTCCTCCATCCATGGGATTTTCCAGGCAAGAGTACTGGAGTGGGGTGCCATCGCCTTCTCCTCAATTCCTCCTATCTCAGCTTAAATGGGACCGCTTCTAGAAAAGCTTCGGTGAAGCTCCCTCCTCAGAGCCTGGCTCAGGTACCTCCTTCTGTGCTCACATTGTCCTGACACTCCCTACCCCCAATCCCTCAGCTTTGATAAGACACCTGTTAAAATGTTTACTCCTTTCTCTAAATTGAATAAATGAAGGGATTCAGCTCTGCGACTAATGGATGTCTTTGAGGTAAGTTCTTACAACTTGCTCCTGCTCAGAGAGGATGATTTGTTGGTTTTGTTGATTACTGAGGGTCGGACACGACTGAGCGACTTCACTTTCCCTTTTCACTTTCATGCATTGGAGAAGGAAATGGCAACCCACTCCAGTGTTCTTGCCTGGAGAATCCCAGGGCCGGGGAGCCTGGTGGGCTGCCGTCTCTGGGGTCGCACAGAGTCGGACACGACTGAAGTGACTTAGCAGCAGCAGCAGGTATGGGAGCGGCGGGACCACCATAATCAGGGACACTCTGCCCTTGGGGTCTGTGGGAGGACGGTAACCTGGGGCCCTGCAGGGCAGAGCCTGAATCCCAGAAGGTGTGATACCTACCCAAGTGCCAGGCCCTTTCCCTTTCTGAGCCCTACAGCCACCGCTCCCGCCCGGGTCAATCAGCCCCCCCCACTTCCGGACCCCAGCGCGAAGGCTCCGCCCAGAAGCCCCGCCCCTCGCCGCGCACCTGGCTGCCCTGCGGTCTCTCGCATCCGGATCCCACGTCGCGCACCGGCACCGGCTCCTGTTCCCTTTCCGGCTCCGTCTCGGGCCCATCGGGCGTCCTGTCCACGCCTCCCCGGGCGCCCCGCAGCCGCGCCAGCTCGCGGCCCCGCGCCTCGCTCTCGCCCTGCGCTTCTTGGCGCTCGCGCCGAGCCCCTGCCAGCTCCTTGGTGAGCGCGTCGAGGCGCTGGCGCAGCTGACGCACCTCCTCGCGCGCGCGGTTGCGCTCGGCGCGCACCTTGCTCCACTTCTCGCGCCAATTGGCGGT
>NW_011495034.1:17730046-17735142 GCF_000754665.1 Bison bison bison | reverse complement strand
GCTGGGAGGCGTGGGCGGAAGCGAGTCGGCCGGCCCCATGCGCTCCGGCGACGGGCTGCCCAGGATGGTCAGGAGGCTGCCCTTGGACAGCTGCGGGGACTCGGCCAGCCGTGGGCTCGGCCCGTGGCTCATGGCGTGGCCGTGGGGGCGGGCAGGCTCGTGGGTGTAGGGTGGGAAGTCCCGAACTCAGAGGCAGCGCGGGGGACGCGTAGCAGATGCGAAACCACTGTGCATGATGGCCACTGCTACTGGCTGCTCTCCGGGCTATGGGGAGGGGTCGCTCCCTCCGACCTGTGGGAGAACACAACCATTATTTGGAGGTGGCCACCAACCGCCCATATCCTTAAGCTCAGCCATGGGAAGCGAAGGAACAGCACGACCGGTAGAAGGAACAGCATGGGCAAAGGTGGAAGGAGTGCAACTGGTCGCCTCCAGGAGCCCCAGTGAGGCTGGAATGGTGAGCCAGGGCCTGCAGCCGCTTCCTCACGGGCCTCCAGATAACCCCCTTGAGTCGCTTCACCCTGGAGCAGCCACGGATGATCTGAAACCTTGATCTGCTGTCCCTGACCTTCAGGTCCCATCTCACACATTGAATGGCTTATACTGCTCTCCACCCGGAATGCTATGTGCTTCCATGCTGGCCCTGCTGCCAGGAGTCCCTCCCAGCCTCTTCCTGCGCTGGGCTGACTCTTCCCATCCTTAAAACTTACCTGAAATAGCATCTTCTCCAAGAGGTTTTCCAGGACCCCTTCAGGCCAGGTGGTCAGCCCCTGCCCAGGTCTCCACCAGCCAGCCTCGCTGTACTATTTTTCTGTGTCCCTGTGAGCACCCCATCTTCACCCCAGGCTATGAGTTTGCTGAGGGCAGGGGATGGCTGGCTGTTGGTCTTTGTCCCAGCACATGATGACAATAATAATGACATTTATGGAGGGCCAACTACAGGCCATGCCTATGTAAGCTATCCTCTCAACAGACTCAAGGGCAACTACAGACATTTACTGAAGAGGAAAGGGAGACTCAGCAAAAGTAAGCCCTGGAGTTGATCCAGATACACCATCCAGAAGTCCAAACACTGGCGTGGGTTTGGTGAATACGTGCATGTGCTGGTGGTATGATGGAAGTAAGCTGGGGTCTAGATGGGGGTACAGTGTGGTGAGGTGTCTCCCCATGCCAACCACTGAGCTCTGCTGTTCGTTGGCCACATCCCTTTTAAAATAAGTGAGACACATGCCCGCTCTGTCCCCAGTCTGCCACATTCTGCCTCAGAGTGGCTTTATGCTGACCACCAACAGCTCCTTGGGCTATCTCATACTTCCTTCCCCATTCAGCTGGGCCTGGCCCTCAGAGCCTCACTGCAGCCCCTGAGACCTGCCCTGATCGCTATTCCTTCCTTTTCTGGGTGACGCATCAGGGCACTGCTGGTGGGACTCTCAGCATCCTGGAAGAGTGTCCCAATACTGTCTGGCTGTGTCCCTTCATCACCCTTTTCCAGCCTCTAAGCCCCCCCCCCCCCCACTCGGCAGCACATCTAATGTCACAGTTTGTGGTAAAAAGAGGAGCTATCAGGCTGGCACTCCCTCCTTGTCCTGCCTTTAGCCCCACAGCTACCTCCTCTCTGCCATGAAGAGGATGGGGGGCTCTCCCACCTTGGGTCAAAGGCCCCCCCATCCAGCTTCTCCCACCCCAACCAGTGATCCCCCTCCAAGGAGCCTGCTCCCTGCTGAAGTCTCTCCTGGCACTTTCACCTCCCTTTTCTGTCTCCTCCCTTTCCAGGCCCATCCAGAGTGGGCCATGCTTGCTGTCTCCCCACTGTGCACCTCCCTCGCCCTCTCTCATCAAGCCTTACCAGCCTGGCCTCCACCCCCCTGCCCTACCCTCTGGGCATGTCTCAGCTCTCGCAGGTATGCCCTCTCTAGCTCTGGGCACCTTCCAGCCCTCCTTTCTTGCATCACTCCTTCCCAGGATGTTCTCCGGGTTTTCCTCCTCTTCTCCAGTGGTCCCCCATTAGCTTCTCGGGTTGGCAACCTGGGCTCATCCCTGCAGTGCTGGCATGACCCCAGTCCTGGCCGCCTTCTTCTTTCTGGCTACCCCTGCCTGAGCCATCTCTCCACGTCCGCAGTAACCTCCAGTCTCTCTCCCAGCCTGGGCTGCTCTCCAGAACCACTCACATGTCCCTCAGACAACTCAGACTGAGCTTGGTCAAATGGGACTCCCTGTCTCCATTCCCCCCACAACCGGAGCCTCCTTCTGGATGCCCTCTCCGGGAGAAGAGTGCTTCTTTACTTCTTCACACTGTGGGGAATATCCTGGAATTGGCTTTCTCTCCATCTCCAAGTCCAGTCAGTCTGTCTGCCACCCATCACGGGGATCCTCCTACCTTCTTCATCCTCAACCACTAACCTGTCAGGCCACCACCATCATTTCCCACTGGGGAGACTGTAGCCACTCCTTGTCCCATCCCCCTGTCCCCTTTTGCCTCCTTCAAATCCATCCTCAAGAGCAGCAGCCAGAGTGAGTTTTTAAAAACACAAACCAGATCGTGCCACTGGCCACCACCTTTGCCATTACCAGTAGCTGCGACCCCTCCCCTCTCTACAGTCAATTCCAAACTCACTCTCTCAAAGGCTCCAACACTAAAAACTCATCGATTCCCTGACTTGTTCACTGTCCCCACTGCCCACCCTGTTCCTTCTCTCCTTGCTACACCCACCCAAATGCCCTCAGTGTTCCAGCTACCTCACTTGTTCTTGTCTCTCCAGGCAGTGCCGCCTCTGGTTGCTTCCACTGCTCTGCCTGCTCTTGCCTTCACCTGTATAACCAGGCATCACAGGTTTTCCACCACTGTGGACCAGTGTTCATTTAAATTCATGACTATTACAGTCACAGTTCCTTAGCACAGCTCAGTGATCCTACTACTGGACTGGCCAAAAAGTTTATTTCAGTTTTTTCCCCTAAGATGTTATGGAAAAACCAGAATGAAACTTTTGGCCATTCAAATGTATTTCTCCAGTGCGTTTGCCCTTAGTTTATTGTCTGTCTTCCTTCACCAGGCACCAGCTCTAGTCCCTGCTCTGTCATCAACCTCATCTAAACCACTGCCCCATACTGGGCCTGTTTCTCCCCTGGTAGAACTGGAGTGAGGGGTGAGGGAGGCCAGTGCTTCTAGAGCAAGAAGTCCTTCAGATTCACCTGGACATTTGCTTAAAATGCAGTTCCTGGACCTCACTCCTCAGAGAATCATGTTCAGTAGGTGTGGGACCGGAGATTTGCATTTTAACCATCCAACTGTGGGATATTTTGAGTAAGTGGTGATGCCGTGTCACCACCCATAGTTCCGTATGTACAAACATGTCTATCTCAACCCCAGTAACACCTGCACAGACTAGGTTACGCCCCCAGACACAGCCCTCTGGGCTTAGGTTCCAGTTCCCTGTACACCCGACTCCCCAAGGGATCCCTGGAAGGCTGAGTACCCACTGTGACTCTGTCTTTCCACCTGTGCAATGAGGTGACTGGCCTAGATCCCACGTGCATTCACAGACATGCGCACACCCAGACACACAAGCAACCCCATACATGTAAATATAGATAAAGACGTGGGCAGGCAGACACATACACGGAGGTGGCCCCATAGGCACACACAACAACTATATATATGTTCAGAGAGATGCTTCCTTGTAGATACAGAGTCACAGACACACCTGAAGACATACATATGCCCACACGGATACACATAGAGACACGCAAAGATACATACTCATCCCTGAGACAGACAAATGCACACACACACATATACACACACACGAACACATATACGGACACTCGCAGCCCTCCTCTCCCCAGTTTCCTGGCCGAGCTCCACATGGAGAAGCTCTTGGAAAAGAAAAACAATGTGAGAGCTTGCGGGGGAGGGGAAGGAGGCAGGAAATCTGAGTGCCAGCCCGGTGGCCTCGCCAGAGGCCAGAGCTGTGCTGGGAATGGGGGTTGGAGAGGTGGGGGTCCCTGGGGCCAGGCCCCTGTCTGCTGGGCCCTTCCTGCAGCCCCTAAACCGAGAGGGCGGCAGGGAGGGGGCTGCTGCCACATCCTCTCTGCCTCTGGGAGCTGCCAGGCCTGAATGGGGGTTGGCGGGGAGGGGTGGCCTGCTCCTTCCAGGAATCCCAAGCCTGTCGTGCAGGGCCAGGGCAGGCGCCACCCAGGCCCCTAATGGCTTCCAGGCACCCACGCTCAAGGGAGGGGGTGGGGAGGAGTGGGGGTCAGAGGGGCTCTGGACGGGCCTCCTGCCTTTCTTCCTACAGGCCCAGGTCCCCTGAAGGGTGTGTGTGCACACATGTATAAATGGATGGGGGTTAGGGGGGGTCCCAAGGTTAGTCTTCTGGAGAAGCCCACCCCTGGACACACCAGGAACCCTGCGTACACACTCAAGGGCAGCTTGTCTCTGCCTAGCAATGCTTCCCCCTCACCCCTACCCCCACCCCACTGACATAACACAGCCTTAGGGGCAGACACACACACATCAAGCCCTGGTAACGTACACACTCACCAAGAGAGACGCCACATGGAGGTTCAGCTGGCAGTTGTAGAGACTGGCTCCCACTGCCTACCCCGCCTGCCCTTCGTCACCAGGATCAGCGTCTTCCTCCCCTGGGATGTGAGTATGTGTGCGGGGTGGCCTCCTGATTCCTGCAGGGTGTCACCACTCCCCATGGAGCAGGTGGAGGAGGGACCAGCCTCCACAGGCCCAGAAAGTCCTTCCCACTCACCCTCCCCTCTCCTGTGCCCACCCCCCACCCCCAGCACCAGCCAGACGGGTCTATTCCTGCTCAAACCCTCAGGATCTCTGCTCAGCCTGATCCCCTACTTGGGATGCCCCGCTCAGACTCTGAAACCCCACCCAGCCTTCAGGCTCAATTCCACAACCTCCCTCCCGGAAATGCCTTGGTCTCCCCAGCCCCACTCTGCCAGGGGAGTATATCCCCACAACCTTCCAGAACCAGACCTGGCCAGCTGCCCTCTCTCCTCTTGCAGTTCAGGCCTCCCCCAACCCAGGCAGGACACTTGTGCCACCCGGAGCCACTAGCACAGGCCCTGCACACAGG
>NW_011495034.1:17727738-17729946 GCF_000754665.1 Bison bison bison | reverse complement strand
CGGGGTGGAGAGCAGAAAGCAGAACCATGGCTTCACATCCCCTTAACTGGGTAGCAGAGCCACCTGGGAAGGCTTCCCATGTGGCACTAGTGGTAAAGAACCCACCTGCCAATGCAGGAGATATAAAAGATGTGAGTTTGATCTCTGGGTTGGGAAGATTCCCTGGAGGAGGGCATGGCAACCCACTCCAGTATTCATGCCTGGAGTATCCCATGGACAGAGGAGCATGGTGGGCTTTGTACGGCCCATAGGGTTGCAAAGAGTAGGACACTACTGAAGTGACTTAGCAAGCATGCACAGGTCCACATGGGACTCAAGAGCTCCTGAACCCCAGCCCCACAGTCATCCTCACTGCTCCAGGCAGCTGCTGGCCAGGACAGAAGAATGTTTTGACTGGATGTTTGCCTCAGGCAAGGCCTTCATCAGCCTCGTCTAGACAAAGTGACCGGTGGCTCTTGCTTCTAGTGGACCTGTTTGGAATGTTCTTTCTCCTTTCTCTAGCAGTACCTCCTACACATCCTTTAGGACCTACCTCTGGGTAATGATCCCCTGGGTAGCCTTCCCCAACCTCATACAAAGAGTATGTTAGTGCTCCCAATATGGCACCTCCTTGTTCTTCAGCAGTGGCCACACTGAGAAACCACAAGGGCATCCTGGACTCACTGGCTGTCAGCACAGGGCCCAGCATACAGCAAATGCTGCACTAATGCTTCCCAGGCTGATGGGTAGAAGATGGACAGCTAGGGGTTCTCTGTAATCGGGGAGGGTTGCACCATTCTAAGGATCAGGAGTCACTTTAGGGTCAGGCTCTGAGACAGGTAGGTGTCAAAGCCTGTAGCCAAGGTCAAAGTCAGAGGTCATCTCATGGCCAGGTCAAGGATCAGGCCTCTTACCTGAAGGAGTCTAACTGACTCGCAGGGGGACAAGTTTATTTTGTCCTTACCGTGTTTTGATGGCTCATACCTAGTAAGAAGAGTAAGCAGTGCTGAGGCCTAGATGGGGCCCAGCTTAGGGGGCTGGGGTGGGTGTGGGGTGGGATGGGATGGCCCAACTCCTCCCTCCAGCTCAGAAACCCTCTATAACTTCCCAGAACCTTTCAGGTGGGGCTGTGGGGCTGGCCTGTGGCCACAGGCCTGGCTGTGGGCAGGGAGCAGAGCCCAGCAGGAAACCACAGAGGACAGCCTGATTGGATAAGTGCAGGGCCCAAGGCTGGTCAGCCCACAAACTGTGGGCGCTTGTCCCTCTGACCTGTCACCCGTGCTCCCATCACTGGACCTCCAGGAGAGGACAGGGAGGCAAGCTGAGCCTGCAGGCTGAACCTGAGCCCTGGTGGGTAGGCACCCCTAATCTGTTCCCAGGTAACTCCATCTCAGACAGAGAAGCCAAAGATATCCTGGACCACTAATCAGAACTCCTTTTTTACAAATGGGCCACCTGAGATCCAGAGGTACAGCTATTGGTCCACATCAAGGATCAGCAGCAAAACTGGGTGTGTGTTGGCAGGTGGGGGGGTGGGGTCGCTGGATTGCTGGGATTGGATGCCTCCCCTCCTGGGTCATGATTACCTGAGGGGCAAGGTGCCCCTGGGACCACCTACACTATGGGGTCCTCAGTCAGGCCAAGCACAGCTGGGAGAGGATGGGAGGTTTTCATGGGGTGGACCCCAGCCCCGGGGCTCTGAGCAACTCCTTGAACTATACACTCTAGTACAGCGGACTTCTCAGGAGCCCCAATTGTACCTCTGTGATGCTATTTGATACCTGCAAGGCCACCCCCTCTCTGATGCTGTTTTCTTACTTGTAAGATGGAGAGAGGCACTAACAAGATACCTAAAAGCTTTGTCTAAACAGTGGGCAGAATCTGTGCCGACACGAAGTAATCCTACCTCCCCAACAGCCCTATATAATCCACACTTAAGACAGAGAAACTGAAGCCCCGGTGGGGAAGGAGGCTTGCAGGATATCACCAGTTCTCACAATCGTAATAGTGGGACAACGGAGGCCCACTCCCTTCTCATGACACTAAGCCGTCGCTCCACCTGTCCCAACTCCTTCCAGAAATTCCCTTTCTGGCCTCCCACGACCAAGAGTCGCCTAAATCCTCACTTCCTCTCCCCTTCCCCAGCACTTCGGCGGCGGGATGAGGGAGGAGGGTCTCCCGGCCCAGCGAGACGCGGTCCCGCCCACCCCGCCGCGCGGCCCCCCATTG
>NW_011495034.1:17712646-17727097 GCF_000754665.1 Bison bison bison | reverse complement strand
GAGACCCGCGCCTAACTTTGGGGAGAGGGGCGCGGGCCGAGTTGGCGGGATCGCCACCGAACGGGCCGGACCCCGACGGAGGCCCCACCCCGCCGTCGGGCCTAGAGGAGGGGGAAGGAAGGCCGGGTCTGGGGGCCCCGCGGGGTCGGCTTTCCCGCCTCAAGTTTCCCGGAGCGGCAATGACGTACTAGGCGCCCAGCAGCAGAAGAGGGCACAGCCTGTCCCCGGCTCAGCACGTGCAGCTGTATACCAAGCTTGTATGCTTTTGTTACCTACATTCTTCCTAGTGCTAGCTCTGCCACCGAGTGGATTCGGAGCAGCAAGTCCCTGCACCTCATCGGGCCTCAGTTTCCCCTTTGTACAGCAGAAGGATGGACCATAGTAGCCTGGCGCATGTTGAGAAGCGTGGGTGGAGCCGGGAGGAGGTTTTCTCGGATGTGCTAGGGTGCTTCCCGTGCAGAGCCGGCCTCAACTGGCTAGGGGAACGGGGTAGGTGGGAGGGGGGGGCGGTCCCGGTACCTTGAGGGGTACTTGCGTGCGCCTTGGCACTTTGGGGCTTCCTGCCTTGAGAGTGAGTGTCTGCGGTTACTTTGAGAGAGGGGGAAGCGGTCTTCTTACCACATCCTGTCCCCTGGAAGGCCGATGAGGTGAATCCGTGTTAAAGGAGGACCAGAAGTTCAGAGTTGTGGCGGAGGGAACCTTGCTGTATTGAGTCTTTACGTGGAAGAAGAAACTAAAAATAAAGAAGATAAATTAGTTTGAATTGGTATTTAACAATAGAGGCATATGTCTGTTTATTGCCCTTCGCAAGATGCTGTGTTTCTGTTTTTGTTTTGTACAAATTGAAGGTTTGTACAAGTCTCATGTGGAAAGCGAGTCTTGGCACCAACAGCATTTGCTCACTTTCTGTCTCAGTGTCACATTTTGATAACCCTAAAAATATTTCAGACCTTGCACTAGCAAAAAGATTACCAGTTGGTGAAGGTGCAAGTGATAAAACTTTTTTAGCAATGTGCTTGCGTGTTAAGTCACTTCAGTCATGTCCAACTCTTTGGAACCCAATGGCCTGTAGCCTGCCAGACTCCTGTCCATGGGATTCTCCAGGCAAGGATACTGAAGTGGGTTGCCATGCCCTCTTCCAGGGGATCTTCCCCACCCAGGGATCAAACCCCATCTCTTCTGTCCCAAACTGCATCTCTTCTGTCTCCTGCATCGGCAGGCAGGTTCTTTATCTCTAGCACTACCTGGGAAGGCCCTTTTTAGCAATAAAGATTTTTAAATTAAGGTTTATGTACTTCTTAAAAGACATAATGCTGTTGGCACACTTACTATACTAATATAGTGTAAACATAAGCTTTATCTGCACTGAGAAACCAAAAAAATTCGTGTAACTCAATACATTGTGAGCTTTGATTTACTGTGGTGGCTTGGAACTGAACTGGAAATATCTCCAAGGTATGCCTGTATTTGGGGGCTTCCCTGGTGGCTCAGATGGTAAAGAACCTATATTTAGATTATGGTTGCTATCATGCGTGCAGTAGCATCAATAAAGAATTGGCTCTTTGCAGCAAGAGGATCACTTTTGCAAACATATTTGAGAGTTTCACACCAGAGTTCACTCTGAATCCTGTGACAGTCAAACAGTTCTCTCTGCAAGTTCTTGGGCCTTTCTTTTACAGAAGCTCTCTTCCTCTGTGGTCAGTGGCTGCTCGTTTTCCACAACATCACTTACACCCACTTCGTGAAATCCCACGCTTTTTGCAGGATTTGTAGTTTCACTCATAACCATGTGCTTTGTCTTGGCATGGCTGAACGTTGATAGCATCTGACAATCAGCTCAGGGCAGATTTTGCTGGCACTATGTGGGGTTTGAGAAGGAACTGACCTATGAATATTGCAGTGGCTGACCTTTGCTTACTGTGTACTTTGGACCTGTGAGATTCAGATATTGAGTACTCAGACAGCTGGAACACCCCCGATTTTAAACTTGGGGAAATGCTCACTGAGGCGCTTAGCTGAGACTTACCCAGAGTTTCACAACCAGTAAGGACAGTTGTGGACCAAGATCCCAGAGTTCTTTCCTAGAGTTTCTGAAGGCGGGGATATGGATTAAGAAGATGGAGGAGGCTGAGTTGATGGTGAACCTAACCTCCAATTGTTATTTTACAGCTTATTTTATTATTATCATTATTGGCCACATCATGTGGTATACGGGATCTTAGTACACCAACAAGGGATTGAAGCCATGCCCCCTGCATTTGGGAGCCCGGAGTCTTAACCACTGGACCACCAGAGAAGTCCCCTAAGCTCCAGTTATAAAATCATCATGATAGAGCTATCTGTCTCAAAGAAAAGAACCAAAAATATTGTCCCAGGCATGTCTGTTGCAGGGGTTGAGGGAGGGAGAGCTACCCACTCATAGAACCAAGCTGTGTCCTGACCATAGGCTTGGGAGTTCACATGAATTAGCTCAGTGTTATAGCCATCCTTGGCTTCCCAGGTGGTACTAGTGGTAAAGAATCCACCTGCCAATGCAGGGAGGCAAGAGATGTGGGTTTGATCCCTGGTTGGGAAGATTGCCTACAGTAGGAAGTGGCAACCCACTCCAGTATTCTTGCCTGAAAAATTCCGTGGACAAGGGAGCCTGGTAGGCTACAGTCCATGGAGTTGCAAAGAGTAGGACATGACTGACTGAGCGAGCATGCACACATAGCCATCCTATGAGCTGGTATTACCATCATCTCGTAGTGAGAAAAGTGGGGATTAGAAGCCAAATGACAGACTCCAGTCACATGCTGGGAGATCTTAAAGCCCAGATCTGACTTTCAAGTTTACCATTTCATTCCTGTTGCTAAAACCGCACCTCCTGGCAGCCTACTGGATGCAGCACTTATCTGGTTTCTTTCCCCAGTTTAGCACAGTAGGGTTTTCCACTGAGGCTTATGTTAGTATTTCCCACACATCAGCAGTTCTCTGTCCTGTGTCTCTGCCACCACTTTTTGCCATCAACACATAACTCTTGTGCTATTATTTACTTGGCATTTTTCCTTAAACCATTTCACTTTTTTTTTTAGAACAGATGTATATTTTAGGCTAAATAGGAAATGTTATCAGTTGCTGTAAATAGAAGAAAGTCATAAAAATAAATGTCATGTAAATAAGCAACATCCTCAATCAAGCTAGAAACCCTCACTTTGTTAAGAAAGGAATACAACTTGTACACCCACGTTCGTAGCAGCATATTTACAATACCCCCAAAAGATAAAAGCAACCTAAGTGTGTGTTGGTGGATGAATGGATAAACAATGTGGTCTATACATTCAAAAGAATATTATTCAGCCTTGAGAGGAGGCTAAAGGAAATTCTGACATATGTTTAACAGCATAGATTGACCATAAAGACATCATATTAAGTTAACAAGCTACACACAAAAGGAAAAATATTGTATGATTCCACTGATAGGAGGTTCCTAGAATAGTCAAACAGAGACTGAAAGTAGACTAGGGGTTACATGGGGCTCTAGGGGGTGGGGAATGGGGAATTAGTGTTTAATGGGTACAAAGTTTCAGTTTCCAGAAATGGGAAAGCTTTGAGGGTGGTGATGGTAACAATATAAATGTACTTAATGCCACTGAACTGTACACTTAAAAATGGCTAATATGGTAAATTTCATGTATATTTTTGCCACAATAAAAGAATCACTAAACATCAGATATCCTGTTTTCTATGTCCAATATAAGTTTGAAGAATGAAAATCAAAAGGACGGAAGGCGGTGGTAGAAAGGGGCTAAAGATAATTTAGTTCTAAACAGACACTTCTCCTGGATGTCACTGGGATTGAGAGAGACTGAAAAGTAAATTACTTTTTCTTGGTGTGACTCAGTTTATCTAATGTCCTGTCAGGGGGTGCCACTTACTGCCCTCTTGCAGATCACCAGGGGGAGCAGCCCCCATGGTGAGAGACATCCCTAGGGCTGGGGATGACTCTCTCAGGGTGGTGAGTGGGAGGTGGCTTGCCTTCCTCCCTGCCTGGGAGACTGAACAAGGGCCAGGCATGCCTCCCAAAGTAGAAGCATCTGGAATGTTCCATAGGGGAACTGGAAGTAGGGAAGGCTTCCTAGAGTAGGCAGGACTTGAGATGGGCCCTAATGGATGGAGAGGAGCTGGTGTGCCCAGGTATGTGTGTGTCATAGCAGGATAAGAGCAGGGAGACTGGGATGAATAAGCTGAAGCTCCAATACTTTGGCCACCTGATGCGAAGAGCCAACTCACTGGAAAAGACCCTGATGCTGGGAAAGATTGAGAGCAGGAGAAGAGGGCAGCAGAGGATGAGATGGTTGGATACCATCACCGACTCACTGGACACGAGTTGGAGCAAACTCCAGGAGATGGCAAGGACAGGGAAACCTGGTGTGCTGCAGTCCGAGGGGTTGCAAAGAGTCGGACTCGACTGAGCGATTAAACAACAATGGCAAACACATCCCGAACTGGGTGGAAGTAGTGACTGACTGGGGCTAGACAACGAAGACAATGGGAGCCACTGCCGGCTCCTTGAGCTGGGGGTGTGTCTTGGCAGTGAGTTCCAGAATCTGGAGTGCAGGGCTATGAAACCAGCACCCCCAAAAGGCAGGGTGTAGTGAGGCAGGCCCAGATCCAAGATGAAAAATAAAGGGGCTTTTGGGGTGAATAGAGCTTCCTCCTGGGCCCTGAGAGCAGCTGCTGGTGATGCAACCCTAGAGGTGGCCAGGAGAACTCAGAAAGGAAGGCAGAGCCTAGAGGTCAAGGGCTGGGTCATGGCCACAGAAAACCAAAGTGCGGAGGAGGGCAAGAATTTGTCCGAGTCACCCAGCAGGAACGTGGCCAAGGGATCAAGCATACAGGTGTCCCTGAAAAGTCACTGCCCTGCAGCTGGGGTGGGAGCCTGCACACGTGGGTCTGCGCCTCCCTGAAGTCTCCCTGTCCTGCAAGGAGCAGCTCCCTTCCTTCCTCCCACCAAGTCCGCCTGAACTACCTATGAGCTGTGCTTGGCGGAGGCCGCAGGGGCCCCAGCATAGGGGCAGAGAGGAGGGAGACCGTGTTGGGACCTGCCTGTTTCTCTCTGTAGCTGCATCCCTAATTCATCCCTGGGGGTAGAAAAGCTTGTTCCTGAGTCAGAATTTTCCCAGGGAGTCCGGCTGGGCCCCTGGCAAGAGAGAGCACCCTGTCTTCTCTCTGACACACACCGACACTTCTTCCTGTTGCTCAGGGCTCTGTGGAGGAAGTGGCAGATGTTGGACAGGCTTGTCCAGACCCCTGGCTCAAGGAGCAGCTGGCCACCTTTCCAGCCCCCCAGTTCTGGCCATGTCTTCTGATCTGTACTCTCAGTGAGGCCTTTCTCCAGAGGGCTCTGGACTGGGTAACTCTGGGTCAGGCTTTTGTCCTCCCCCCGCACCCCCAGGCCCCAGGCACCCCAGGGCTTCACGAACACTTCCAGGGACTCTGCAGCACTACCCTTGATAAGCCCCACATGACCCCATGAAGTGGTACTGTCACTGTCTCCATTGTGCAGAGGGGAAACTGAGGCTCAGAGAGTTTCCATCACTTGAGCCAAGTTACCCAGCCAGGAAATGGTGGGCCTGGGGTTGGAACCCAGGCAGCGTGACCCCATGCCTGCCTGAGGTCTTTACCATCATCCGCCTCATTGATCCTTGGCTCAGGCAGGGATCATTCTCCTTTTCCTACTCCTGGGGAAACTGAGACCCAGAGAGCCCTCATCTCTGGCCCGAGGGTTCAGAGCCGAGTGGGTCTTGAACCCTGAAGGGTGCCCCCAACATTGGCCTCCTCCCTCTCTCTCCATGACACCCAGTATCTCTGCAAATGTGCAGCTGCCTCCAGGAAGTGCTGCAGGCTCTGGGGGGTTTGCTATCAAAGGGTGAGCTGGGTGTGGCTATCAGCTCGGGATGCAACAAACAGGCTTCTTCTAGTGAAAGAAGAAGTGCAGGGAGCGTGTGCTGTGCCGGAGTAGGGTGAATGAGCAGAGGCCGCCTGCCCGCAGCACAGAGGTTCCCAACTTCCCCTTCTTCCTGCAGAAGGCAGCCGCGGGCAGCGAGACAGCAGCAGCCGCACAGGTCAGCCCTTCTGTCTGAGTCTCTCCATGCCCCGCTCTTCCTAGACTCTGTCCTGACCCTTGGGTCCCCAGCAGGCACTGGGCGCACCCCTGCCTGGGTGGTTGTTGGGCTGGTGACATCCCTGGAGCAGCAAGGTGGGGCTCACCTGCCTTCCCTTCACCGGTTCCTGGGCCTCTGATGGCAACTCCTAATCTCAGGACTGGAGTGATCTATGTTTTTGGTTTTCTTTTGTTTTCCAGTGGTGGTGGGGACATATTTCTTTTTTTCTTTTTTAACTTGGAGTATATTTGATTTACAATGTCATGTTAACTTCTGTTGTACAGCAAAGTGATTCCGTTACAGGTATATATGCATTCTTTTTCAAATATTCTTTTCCATTATGGTTTTTAAAAGTTAATTAATTAATTAATCAGTTAGTTTTTGGCTGCCCGTGGGCTTTCTCTAGTTGAAGTGAGCAGGGGGTACTCTGGGTGTGGTACACGGTTTCTCACGGCAGTGGCTTCCCTTGTTGGAGAGCATGGGCTCTGGGACGCGTGGGCTTCAGTCGTTGCCGTATGCCAGCTCATTTGACCCCCAGGCATGTGGGATCTTCCTGGGCCAGGAATCAAACCTGTGTCCCCTGCATTGGCAGGCGGATTCTTAACCAGCGGACCGTCAGGGAAGTTCCCAAGATAGTTTATCATAGGATTTTGAATATAGTTCCCTGTGTTATACATGAGTATCTTTTTGTTGAGATCTATGTTTTTGAAAAATAGATAATTCAATTAAGGAGTAGTTAGGCTCTGGGTTCAAACCTTTACTCCCCTTACCCACTTTGTGGCCTGTTATTGAACTTTGCTTTTCTGGACCTCAGTTTCCTTATCTGTAAAATGGGGCTAGTCCAGTAGCCTGCATCTCAGGTGACAGGGGTGAGGGGCTGGCACAGAGTTGATGTTGGGCAGATCAGAGCAGGTGCAGTTCCTCTGAGTGCCCTGGATTAGAGCCTGAGACAGTGTGTTCCAGGCAAAGGCTCTGGGTCTGATTGGGTCATAGACCCCCCTGTTGGGCCCTCGTGGGACCTCCTTTTGGGAAATAATAGCACCTGTCAGGACTTCCCTGCAGAGACCACAGGTTCACTTTCACCCAGGCCGTGGGGGAGGCGGAGGTGGGAATTCCAGTCTGTGGTTGGCAGGAGCAGCTGTTGGGAGGAGCACGTGGGGCCCTACCCAGGAGCACATTGGCTCAGTGGGCTCTAGTACTGTTGGGGAGAGGGTGGTACACAGCCAGCTCTGGAGAGGGAGAGGAAGGCAGAGGTTCTCCTGCTCAGTGTATTCCTGGCTGGGAATCTGGGTTAGAGCCTCAGATTCCCAGGAGTGCGGATCGTGGATATGGTTGAGTCTCTGTCTCTGGGAAATGTGCTTCTCAGGCGGTGCCAGAAGTAAAGAACTTGCCTGCCAATGCAGGAGACATAAGAGACGTGGATTCAATCCCTGGGTTGGGAAGATCCCTGGAGGAGGGCATAGGCAATCCACTCCAATATTCTTGCCTGGAGAATCCCATGGACAGAGAGTAGGCTACAGTTCACAGGGTCTCAAAGAGTTGGACACGACTGAAGCAACTTAGCATGCACGCCCTAGGAAATAGATGACCTTGGCCTCATTTTACAGTTGAGAAAGCGTGCAGCACAGAAAGGTCAAGTTCCTTGCCTAACTTCACAGCTCAGGTGCTGAAACGGAACTAGTTATAGAATTTACATCTCCCAAAGGCTCTGCTCTGCGTGCCACCTGTCCCCTCATGTTCTGTTGACCTGATTAGGGTTATGTTCTTCCTGGTAGCAACTCAGCCTCCCGGCCACCTTTTGGAAGCTGCAGCATATCTCAGGGGAGAGCACTTGACTTGGAGTCTGGGTTTGTGTTTCAGCTTGCACACTGGCCTGCTGAAGAACGCCAGGCAAATTCTTGTGTGGTATTCAGTTTTTCCACTGTCAGGGGGAACCTTCCTGGGAGTCAGGTAAGGGGATCCTGTTTCCTGTGCTGTGTGCTAAGTTGCTTCAGTCGTGTTTAACTCTGTGCAAACTTATAGACGGTAGCCCAGCAGGCTCCTCTGTCCATGGGATTCTCCAGGCAAGGATACTGGAGTGGGTTGCCATGCCTTCCTCTAGGGTATCTTCCCCTCCCAGGGATCGAACCTGAGTCCCCTGCATTGGCAGGTGGGTTCTTTACCACTGGCGCCACCTGGGAAGCCCCCTCCTATTTCCTATAAGGCTTCAAATAGTGAATTGTGCTATTTGAGATGGCTGAATGAGAATGAGATGGCTGAGGGTGTGGGGTAATGGTGAGTGGTGGTCTCTCTGAAAGGATGGGGAGGGGGATGTAGGAGGTTGCAAGCAGAAGTGAAGATTGTGGTTTGCTCCTGGGAAAGGGGATGGAAACCATAGCTTCTATTTGGTTGCTTGGGGGAGGGATCACTTCTGCTTTGGCCTTAATTTCCCCAGCTAGATGGGGGGATTAAATTCCTCTTCCCCCTATGTCTGTCTGGCAGCAGCATGGCCAAGGGCCTGGGGACCCAGTCTTAGGGTCCAGACCCTGGAGGTCAAGTCCACACCACTGGCTGAGCCTCATTTTCCCCATCTGTACTCCCAAGGGAATCTTTTTTGCATTCTTGGGTTCTCAGTTTTCTCACCAGAAATATTCCAGATGATCTTATTCAGTGGTTTCCTTTGCCCCCCTAAATCATTTCTTTTGATCTCTGAGGTCCTGAGAGGGTAAGTGAATTGCCCAAATGAAAATTAAAAAATGAAACGTTAAAAGTATTAGTATTAGCAGGAACTTAGGAGAATTCCTTTATAATGCTGGAATGGGGAAGGTCTTTCTACCTAAAACTCAAATATTAACCTAATAGCCAAACAAATAAGAACCCAACACTCTGACTCCATAGTCTTTATTCTCTTTTAAAATAAAAATAAACATACATATTAATATATAGCATTAAGGGAATTCCCCAGGGATCCAGTGGTTAGGACTCTGTGCTTCCACTGCAGGGGCATAGGTTGGGGAATTAAGATCATACAAGTCAAGTCACGTGATGCAGCCAAAAAAATAGTGTTAAGACAAATGGGTAACCACCAGAAAAAATTTGAATCCATATTGCATACTCTAGGTCAACACAAATGGACTGGGAATTCCAAATATAAAAAAAATGAAACCTTAAAAGTATTAGAAGAATCTTAGGTGAATTCCTTTATGATGTTGGAATGGGGAAGGTCTTTCTACCTAAAACTCAAAATCCAGAAGCCCAAAGAGAAAACACTGGTAATTTCTATTATAGAAAATTTCTATATTAAATAAAGAAAGCTACCTGGCAAAAAAAAAAAAAGAGACCATATATAATGTCAAAAGGCAAGTGACAAACAAGGGAAGATATTTGCAACTCATATAATAGACAAAGAGCTAATTTTCCTATTATGTAAAGAGTTTCTAGAAGTTGATAAGGAAAAGTTTAACCCAATACAAAAATGGGCAGATAATGAAGTTGCACATGCAGCAAATAAGGCAGGTGTTAATAACACCTGGAGGTATTGGAGTTTCAGCGTCAGCATCATTCCTTCCAATGAACACCCAGGACTGGTCTCCTTTAGGATGGACTGGTTGGATCTCCTTGCAGTCCAAGGGACTCTCAAGAGTCTTCTCCAACACCACAGTTCAAATACCACAGTGGAAAAGTTCAAATACCACAGTGAGTATGTTATACGAGCTATTTTTAACCTGTCCTTTCCATTCAATGGGCTTCCCAGGTGGCACAGTGGTTAAGAATCTGCCTGCCAATGCAGGAGACACAGGAGTTGGGGGTTCAATCCTTGGGTTGGGAAGATCCCCAGGAGAAGGAAATGGCAACCCTCTCCAGTATTTTGCCTGGGGAATTCCATGAACAGAGGAGCCTGGTGGGCTGCAGTCCATGGGATTGCAAATGAGCAGCAGGCATGGTATTCCACTCAGTGACATCCTGTGCTCCTCTTCTATGCGGCTGTTTACATCATAATTCTTAGTAATGAAATGGCGATCCACTGTACTATATTTAACTTTCAATTTTGAAAAGGTGATAAATTAGCAAGAAGTTGCAAAAAATGTACACAAAAATTTTTGTGTACATCTCACCCAGTCTTATTCCATGGTAACATCTTTCATACCTAAGGTACAACATCAGAGCCAGGAAATTGATTTTGGTACAATTCATAACCTTTATTCAGATTTCATCAGCTTTTATACACTGACATGGGTGTGTGTGTGTATGTGTGTTTAATTCTATGCAATTTTATGAAGTGTAGATTCTTATATAACAAGGAAGATACAAGACTTCCTGTTACCACAAGGCTTCTTAGAAACATCGCCAGTCCCTAAACCACTGACAACTATTAATCTGTTCTCCATCTCTGTAATTTTTTTATTTCAAGGATGTCAAATAAATAAAATTATAGAAATGCAGCATTTTTAGACTGGCTCCCCCCCCACCCCCAGCATGACTGCCTAGAGACCCATCCAAGTCGTGTGTCACACATTTTTCTAATTGCTGAGCTGAGCTTGTTTAACCATTCACTCATTGAAGGCACATTGGGATTGCTTCCAGTTTGAGGCTATGGCTAATAAGGCCTCCTATGCAGGTTTTGGTGTGAACATGAGTTTTGATTTCTCTGGGTTAAATGCCCAAAAGTGCGATCGCTGGGTCATATGGTACATTTAGTTTTATAATATATTACCAAACTTTTCCAGAGTGGCATTGGACTGTAATTTTTGTAACTATTCCTCTATTGAGGAATAACATTTACATAGTTTTTTGCTTTTTTATGATTAACAATGGTATTATAAATACTTTTCTATGTATTTTACCTGGCTTGCCCTCTTATTTCCATAGGATAAATTCACAAAAATGAGTTTCCTGGATCAGGGCTATTCAGAATGAAAAGTGTGTGTTGTCCAATGATTCTCTTGAAAAGGCTGAACTCTTGACACTCTCATGGGGAGTGGGGTGTGCTTGTCTCTCACTGGGTGATACCACATTTGCAAATCCAGTGGCGAAAAACTTGAAAGTCATGGGGACATCCCTGGCAGTCCAGTGGTTAAGACTGCACTTCCATCAGGCGCACAGGTTTGATCCCTGGGGAACTAGGATCCCACAGGCCAAGTGGTACGGCCAAAAGATTTAAAAGAAGAAAGAAAACAAAATTAAAGGTCATGCTCTTAACTACTTCTCTCTGCCTTTACCATCAAACAGGTGTTTGAGTTCTGTGGTTCTCCCTTCCTGGAACTCTGTGGGGCATTTCTGGTGACTTTCTCCCTCTGTGAAGGAGGAAGGTGAGCTTCCTTATCCTCTCCACACCTTTCCACTTCCTCTTCCCTATATTCTCACTATATTTTTGGCTTGACTCTCAAAAATTCGGTTTACAGACGGATGCTTCACCTACTACAGTTTTCTATTTGTTTAGTTGATTTATTTTATTTATTAAACTCACACTTTTGGAGAGTAGTTTGATGAGTTTTGACAAATACTTGGAGTCCTACATACATTCTATCTCAGTCCAGATATATACTATTTCCATCCCCACTTTCCAGGTAGCTCAGTGGTAAAGAAACTGCTTGCCAAAGCAGGAGACTCAGGAGACTCGGGTTCAATCCTTGGGTCGGGAAGATCCTCTGGAGAAGGGAATGGCTGCCCACTCCAGTATTCTTGCCTAGAGAATTCCAGAGACAGATGAGCCTGGTGAGTTTTAGTCCATGGGGTCACAGACAGTTGGACACGACTGAGCCATTGAGTGGAGCACATCCCCCTGAACAGTTGCTTTGGCTCCTTTTATAGTCAGTTACCTTTTTCCCACCCCATGGAAACTATGGATGTGTTCTCTCACATGAAGCTTTTACTTTTCTGGAAGATCATATACATGCGATCATAAAATACATACTCCTTTTTGTCTGGCTTCTTTCACTTATCATACTGATTTTGAGACTCAGCCATTTGTTGCCTGTGTCAGTGGCTCATTCTTTTTTATTGCTGAGTAGTGTCCCACAGTATGGATATACCACGGTTTGTTTATCTTCCCCATTGGATGCAATTGTTTTGGCTGTGCTGTGCAGTTTGTAGGATCTTAGTTTCCCAACCAGGATTGAATCCATGCCCTTGACAGTGAAAACACCGAGTCCTAACCACTGGACCGCCAGGGAATTCTCTTGATGGAAGTTGGTATTGTTTTCAGATTTTTCAAAGTGCCTGTGTGCATGCTAAGTTGCTTCAGTCATGTCCAACCCTTTGCGACCCCATGGACTGTAGCCCGCCAAGCTCCTCTGTCCATGGGATTTTCTAGCAAGAATAATGGAGTGGGTTGCCATGCCCTCCTCCGGAGGATCTTTCCAAACCAGGGACTGAACCCGTGTCTCCTGAGACTCCTACATTGCAGGCAGATTCTTTACTGCTGAGCCACCAGGGAAGCCCTTTTTCAAAGTAGTTGTCCCATTCTGTATTCTTTCCATCCATGCATGAGAATTCAGCTGTTGTATATTCTCAGTAACACAAGATATTACCAGTCATTTTGTTTTTAGCTCCACCAGAAGGTGTGTAGTGACTTCTCTTTGTGGTTTTATTTGCCTTTCCCTAATGACTAGTGATACTGAATATCTTTTCATGTGCTTTTTTGGCATCTATGTATCTTCTTTGGCTGAGTGACTCTTTAAATCTTTTGCCTTTTTTATTGGGTTATTTGTCTTCTTGTTTAGTTTTATGAATTCTCAATATAGTCCAGATGCACATTTTTTTTCAAATTTGTGTTTTCAAATATTTCCTCTCAGTCTATAATTTGTATTCTCACTCTCTTAGCAATGATCTTCAAAGATTAGAAGTTTTAATTTTTGATGAAATTCAAGCTATCCACTTTTCCCTTATATAGGTGGTTTTTTGGCCATAGTGCCATTTTTTGTGGTACATTAAAATTTCTGCATGTATTATGAGGCCTCACAATATAGTGTTGCCATTTTTACATTAGACATTTTTACATTAGACAGATGTTAAAATTGAGAAAATTCATTCTGTATTTGACATATTTTTATCAGTTTCAACACTCCATTTCTCTGTGTAGGTCCATGTTTTCATCTGGTATAAATGTTCTTCTGCAAAAAGAATTTCCTTTAATATTTCTTTTAGCGCAGGTCTGCTGGAAATGGGGCTTTTTGGTAGCTCACCTGGTTAAGAATCCTCCTGCAATGCAGGAGACCCTGGTTCAATTCCTGGGTTGGGAAGGTCCTCTGGAGAAGGGAGAGGCTACCAACTCCAGTATTCTTGAACTTCCCTGGTGGCTCAGATGGTAAAGAATCCACCCGCAATGCAGGAGACCTGAATTTGATCCCTGGGTTGGGAAGATCCCCTGGAGGAGGGCATGGCATTCCAGTTCAGTACTCTTGCCTGGACAGAGGAGGCTGGTGGGCTACAGTCCATGGGGTTGCAAAGAGTTGGACACGACTGAGCGACTAAGCACAGCACAGCTGCTGGAAATGAATTTTTTTAAGCCATTGCTCATCTGAAACAGTCCTTATTTGATTTTAATTTTTGAAACATATTTCCACTGGGCATCAAATTCTAGGTTAACACATTTTTCTTGAAATATGTAGTTGTGTTATCTTCTGGTTTGTATAGTTTCTTGAGAAGTCTCTTGTTTTATTTCTTATCTTCTGTATCTATTATTTCTTTCTCTCTCTGTCTTCAAGATTTTTTTAATCTTTGGTTTTGCATCAGTTTGACTGTATGTCTAGGTGTGGTTTCTTTATATTTATTCTGCTAAGTTTTATAGAACTTCTTAAATCTGTAGTATGTTGTCTTTCACTAATTTTGGGAAAAAATGCAGCCATTATCTCTTCAAAGATTTCTTCTATGTTCTTTCTCTTCCTTTTGGGACTCATATTACATGTTTATTAGACCATCTGCTCTTGTCCTACCGATTTGAGTTTTATTTTGACTTTTCTTACTCTTTGTGTTTCAATTCAGATTATTTATATTGTTCTATCTTCAAATTCACTGATTACTTTGCTGTGTCTGGTTTGCTGATTAATAGGCATTCAATGGCTCAGATGGCAAAGAATCTTCCTGCAATGCAGGAGACCTGGGTTCCATCCCTGGGTCAGGAAGATCCCCTGAAAAAGGGAATGGCAATCCACTCCAGAATTCTTGCCTGGAGAATTCCATGGACAGAGGAGCCTAGCAGGCTACAGTCCATGAGGTCACAAAGAGTTGGACACAACTGAGCAACTAACACTTTCACTTTTTTTCACTTCACAATTGAAGAAATTCTTTATCAATGATATTGAGTATTTCATTTCTACCTGTCTCT